>NC_054744.1:27507542-28738792 GCF_018143015.1 Lytechinus variegatus | reverse complement strand
TTGTGTATATAGTTTGTTAGTTCAAAATTTCACTTCCGATAAATTCATTAACCTATATTGTTACGATACTGCAACAAATAACAATAAAAATTCAGTTTTAAATTTGATTTCCTTGTTTTTTATTACAGGAAATATATCAACCATACAGTATACAAAACAAAACAAAACATAATGATCTTAAATCACTTGAAGTGTCAGTTCTGATTGGTCCTTTTGTATAGTGATCCAGGTTGGCTGGCAAAGGTTCCTTAAATTGATGTCCACAATGCTGGCGATGACGATATTGATATTGAAACACACTGAATAATAAGAATCACTGTAACGAGTTAAATGTCTGTGAAGACGATGTTGATGATGTGTTTAACAGTCAATTTCAGCAATCCATGGGTTGAAAAGCATCCATTTTAAAACAGGTTGATGATCTCGATGAGAACTGAGAATTCCTCTCCCAAAGTAACTACAAACAGTTCATTGATGGCGTGCAAATAATTCCACAGAAGATAACTGTTGTATTCCAGTTTGAAAAAAAAAATATGCTGACATAAAGTTTGGTGTGAAATTCTGAGTTCTGATCTGATATATGAAGAAACTGCCACCTTATTTAAATTTTCACTATTTAAACTTCTAGTACTGTCTTTAAAAAGGAAATTATCCTTCTTTATAGGATAGTCCACTTCTAGAAGACTCTTGAATGACCTCAATGAAATTAACAATGTAAACAACATAGCTAATCCTATTGTCCTTTTCACTGCCACAAGGTGTATATTGTAAAAATTACTCTCATTAAATATGCATGCCTAACAAAGCTTTATATAGACATTCTGGAATATTCTTAATCATTATATGCTATGAATATCCTTAGAGAGGAAACAACTAAATAAATGATTGTAATTTGTCTACAATTCTTATATATAACAATATTCAATATGTTGAATTATTATATGTTGGAGACTTTTGTCACATTTTCATATGTACGTCCTCGTCCATCTTCAATCCACTGCCCCGATCACGTCTGGTCTGGCCTGGCTCGCTGGCCGCGACACCCTCTGTATTTGTTTGCTGTTGATATTTTGTTTTAGAATGTTGTGCTTTTGAGACAATATGAAAATAAATATCGCATGTAACACATGAAATGAAAAATAAATTGTCAAATAAAGGTAAATACAACTACATAAAACAACATTGTGATGAGAAATTAGTATTTTTCTTAAGCCCCACCCGACCCACAGATAGGTGAGAAATCAACCGGAATTATATGTCATGAAGAAAGAGATTCGAATCAATTGACTGTTACCACCGTCTAATATAGATGCCTGTCCATTTACGGATCATATCTACGTAGGCATCATGGACATTATTGTAGGATCGTGAACATGTGGGAGGCCAACACGGCAGTCTTAGGGAGGTATAAAACATGTTGGCAGATCAATCTGGGATGGTCCGTGTAGCTTCCGCGTTGGTACTTGCTGATGCCTGTATGGTCTTTGAAGACACCGCATGCTTTGCCAGCATGGTGTATGTGGATGCCGTGTAAGTGCCGTGTTGATACACTCTGTGCAATCATCAACGCTTGTCGGCGCTTAATCCGAGGCAAACTACACCGGACCAACACCGGTGTAGTTTAATCCCTATGGGGCACAAACGAGCGTTGACGGTATCAACACGGTACTTACACTGCTCCTCAAGAATCTGCGTGGCATGGGAGTCCCATGTCATGTTGATCCTTGAAAATCCGTGTTTATATTTTGACTGAGGCTTTACAGCAGTATTTATGGCATATCCTAAGCCGTTTTCATATGGTTTTCGTTACTACACGTGTGTTCCAGTTTAGCGACGCACTAATAAGCATTGCGCAGGAAATTTTTCTTCAACTCCTTTGATTATTATGGGGTCTCCGCATGGCCCGGGAGCGCGTTTCCGTTTTACACCCTGGCGAAGGCATTTTCCGGAAAAGTAGCCAAAAAGCGACTAGTGAAGAGTCTACACACGTCGCTGGTTGCATGCAGCGTGCGACACAGGCGAGTCCACCACCGCATGCAATTTGCACAGTTACTGATCAGAGCACAGAATTCCTCGGCACTTCATGTACAAAGAGAGCGGCAGTCAGGAGTGAAATCCGAACATGCTTTTGCAGTCGCGTTGTTTATGATAGTTTTTTTTTCTAAAAATAAATTATTAACTAAATGAATTGAATGACAGACAAAATCAAAATAAACAGATACTTATAATGGAAAGACAAATTGGATTGATACACTTAGAAGCTGCCGAAAGATAGATATAGAAGACTGATAAATAGATAGAGACAAGATAGACAGATAGATAGAGAGAGAGAGAGGTGGATAGATAGAAAGAGAGAGAAAGAGGGAGAGATGGATGGATAGATAGAGAGAGGGGGAGAGACAGAGAGGTCGATATATAGAGGGAGAGGGGGGGGGGGAGAGAGAAAGAGAGAGAGAGAAGGATAGATAGAGAGGGAGAGATGTTGTAGATAGAAATATGGACAGACAAAGAGAAAGAGAGAAAAAAGACAGACAGATGCTAGAGAAGGAGAGAGATAGAGAATTTGAGAGACAGATATAGATAGATGTTAGATAGATAGAAAGATAAAGAATGAGAGAGACAGAGAAGATAGACAAATTAACAGATAGATAGATACATAGATATATAGATAGAGAGAAATAGAGAAAGACAGACAGATGGATAGATAGATGGATAGAGAGATAGATAGAGAATTTGAGAGATAGATAGATGTCAGATAGATCAAGAATGAGAGAGTAGAGCGACAAATTAACAGATAGATACTGTAGTTACATAGGTAGGTAGAGAGAGAGAAATAGAGAAATTAAGACAGACAGATGGATGGATAGATAGAGAGAGATAGAGAATTTGAGATAGATGTTAGATAAAGAATGAGAGAGACAGAGAAGATAGATAGATAGATAGATACTGCAGTTACATAGATAGATAGAGATAGAATTTGAGAGATAGATATATAGACAGATAGAGAGAAAGACAGACATCAGCAAATCGGCAAGGCAAATGATCAAGGCAAACATTCGTATTGAACCTGGAAAGTATAAGCTCAGCTGCATTTGCAAGTATACGGTATGTTCTGCGGATAACTTCGGTGCGGACTTCGGATCGCGCGCCCAGCTGATAATGTAAACAAACGTAGACGTAGACTCTTCACTAGTCGCTTTTTGGCTACTTTTCCGGAAAATGCCTTCGCCAGGGTGTAAAACGGAAACGCGCGCCCCGGGAAGCCTAGGGGTGTTCGTATAATCATACTCTATAGCACCACCACTAGAATTCTGGTGGGTGTGAAAAGATGGATAAATGTAACCAAAATGACCTTCATTTTTAAGTGAAAACTTTTTTTTTTACATCAGCACCCCAGTAAAAAATCTTTCCCAGGGCTCTGGGTCTCCGTTGTTGGCGTTTTTGCCCCTTCATTTGCAACTTCTACCTCTTCATCATCTTCTTTGTCTTCTTCTTCTTCTTAAACTTCCTTTTCTTTTTCTACTTCATTTTATTCTTCTGAATTCGTTTTCTTCTCCTTCTACCTCTTGTTTTTTCTCCTATCTCCTACCGCTCGCTCATATTTTCTGTCAAAGATACAGATAATTTTCAATACGCAAATTCCTTTCAAGTTCGTCCCACTTAACAACGTATATAGATCCTTTCAGTAGTTAATTCCTTTGAATACATGACCATCTTCATTCACCTCAGAGCACAAGCACTTTGAACCGACCACCTTTCCTGGGCAGTAAATTATGTCATACGCTTGGTTAGGACTTATTCTATGGTTCTTGAGGCTCCAACCATGCTCGAGGACGACACTGACCTTGCAGATATATCAAATTAAGGACTGGCAAAAAATTCTGGTCGGCTTGCACATTGATGGAATGATCTGTCCATTGTTTGGCCAAGCGCGTTAGAATCTGCGTATGGATTAGTAGACAGGCGCGTTCATCCAAGGAGAATTATCGAACGCACGGGTTGTTACAATTTGAAGTCGACGACCGGAAGGGAACTTGTGTGACTATGTTATGAAAGAGGTTAGAGATGAGGAGGTTGTAAGGGTGGGGGGGGTTGTTCAGCGGTGTCCACAATTTTATTCCAAACAAAAATAAAGATGTCGGTTGCCACCACTATAATTATGAGACGAATTGGCAAAACAAAAATTAACACAAAATATTTGATTAATAAAAAGATCTTGCAGCCAAAGGCCTATATATGTGAAGCGTTGTGGCCCAGTGGATTAGTCTTCGGACTTTGAAACAGAGGGTCGTGGGTTCGAATCCCAGCCATGGCGTAATTTCCTTCAGCAAGAAACTGATCCACAATGTGCCGCACTCAACCCAGGTGAGGTAAATGGGTACCGGTAGGAAGTAATTCCTTAAAAAGCTGTGTGCGCTATGAACGCCTAGCTCAGCCGGATAATATAGGAGCGCCTTGAACACCTAACAAGGTGGATATGTGCGCAATATAAATACCCTATATTATAACCAAGTTCATATCTAACTAAGATAAACTAGTTTTCTGAAATGTTACAAATTGATTGAAGAATCTAGATTATGATATGGATTTCTCTAGCAAAGGAAATGCACTGGAAATAGTTGAGTAACACTGCTCATAAGATTTAATACCAATGTTATTTTTTGGTATAGATTCATTCATTGTCCATACGTCGTATTATATTGAATATTTTCTCAAATACAGCCTGATTCATGGTAAGACCCAACATTTACCTTTTTATTATTGCTTTTGGAATATGCTATATTAAACTACTTTACATACAGATGTGCATGTGCTTTATAATTTTGAATAGGTGGTAATTTTGGTTTAATGAGCAAATCAAACTTGTGGGGACAAAACATGGACTATTTAGGCAAATCAAATAGACTTGTTAACTTAAAAAAAAGAGCATTAAATTTTGTGATAGATTTTGACAGAACACGATATCACATTTTTCCTTTCCATTTTTATTCCCTTCTCTCCTTTTTATTCTTCTGGTCATGGATATCTTAAAACACTTCTTATAGGGACGGATGGGGTCAAATGTAATTTTCAAAGATATTTGGAAAAGGTAGTAGCAATTTTCAATAATTTGAAAATATTTGATAGACATAGTAATAGCTGAACCTAAAAGGTGATTTTGCCCGAAGATACAAGGCGGAACTGCATGTTGTTACCCCTGTTTTAACTCGAGCTGCATTTTTTTCGGCAGCGCTAAGTGCATTAAAGGAATGACCCCTGCCAGGCATGCACCCATCAATCCCACCTGGGTCAAATGCATCACAGTGCAAATACATTTCTTGCTGAATAGAAACGTGCCTTTGCTAGGATTCGAACCCACGACTGTCAGTGTCGAAAGACGAGAGTCGAGACCAAGACGCACTGACCCTATATATTTTTTGTTATTATCTTATATTACATTTTGCACAGATTCTAACATTAGCTTATGAATATTCAAGTTGTTTGCAAAGTCATGAATTTACGAACAGTAACCTTCTTTGTGTGACATTATAGCGAACACGTGTTTTGTCTAAAGACAAGTCATAGGATTGATACAAAAGCCTGGTATATATTATAATATAATATATATATATGTATATAAATATAATGATCTTAAGAAAGGACATACTGAAGCTTTTCGATATTCACTTATCTGAGTAAATCGCATGAATGACTAAAATGCTAGAGCAAATCAATGTATAATAGAACCGAAATAGACAATGGACGCTCAATGGCGAGCCGTGATTGGTTGTCAGGTAAACAAGTTGGGCTTGGTACCAGGCGTATATTGAGAGTTGACCTCAAGACAGGACACCTGACCTGAAGCCATGTTCGTGAACTTTGATTTTGTTTCGACCTCGGAGAAAGCTATACCTCAGTTGTGCATTTCCATTGATGCATATATATATATTAAAATTTAATTCACTTCATTTTTACTTTATTTTATTTATTTTTAATCTTTATTAGAGTCCGTGGGCCTCCTTGGAAATGTTATTTGGCTACTTTGTATATTAATAGAACCAATTCAGCATAAATCAATTATAACGATATACATTTTAGCACAAAATAAAACTCGTAATAGAAGTAAAGTTCATACAGCTATTACCACACAACAATAAAGGGGAGATATCACACAACATGAGCTTGTACTTTCGTTGAATCACTTGTTTATCATTGCCCCTTTTCGAAAGTTCATAAATCTAAATACGTAACTGGCTGTTATTGAGTCGAGTAATTTGATTTGTTGATTGTATTACATGCGCATCTTCGTTCAAAGTGCGACGTTGCGCGAATTGAAGTAGTTCCAGCTTTTTAATTTCATTGACTGAAATAACAGATGAAAAACTAAAAAAAAAACACGAATTTAAAGGACAAGTCCACCCCAACAAAAAGATGATTTGAATAGAAAGAGAAAAATCAAACAAGAATAACACTGAAAATTTGATCAAAATCAGATCTGAAATGAGAAAGCTATGTCATTTTAAAGTTTTTCTAAATTTCACCAAACAGTTATATGCACATCCTGGTCAGTATGCAAATGAGGGCACCGATGATATCACCCACTCACTATTTCTTTTGTATTTTATTACATGAAATATGAAATATTTGAATTTTCTCCTCCATGTCATGTGAGCAAAGTTTAATTCCTCCCTTAACATGTGGTATTTGATTGTTTTAACATTTTGTGGTTCAAACAAGATGGTCATAATTGTCATTACCGTAAAAAATGAAATATTGTATTATTCAAACAATAAAAAAGAAAAAAAGAAATGGTGAGTGACATCATCAATTTTCTCACTCGCATATCACTGAGGTGAGCATAGAACTGTTTTTGTCTCACCTGCGAAGCAGAGTGAGACTATAGGCGCCGCTTTTCCGACGGCGGCGGCGGCGGCGTCAACATCAAATCTTAACCTGAGGTTAAGTTTTTGAAATGATGTCATAACTTAGAAAGTATATGGACCTAGTTAATAAAACTTGGCCATAAGGTTAATCAAGTATTACTGAACATCCTATTAGAGTTTCATGTCACATGACCAAGGTCAAAGGTCATTTAGGGTCAATGAACTTAGACCATGTTGGAGGGATCAACATCGAAATCTTAACCTGAGGTTAAGTTTTTGAAATGTCATCATAACTTAGAAAATATATGGACCTAGTTCATGAAACTTGGACATAAGGTTAATCAAGTATCACTGAACATCCTGCACGAGTTTCACGTCACATGACCAAGGTCAAAGGTCATTTAGGGTCAATGAACTTTGGCCGAATTGGGGATATCTGTTGAATTCCCATCATAACTTTGAAAGTTTATGGATCTGACTCATGAAACTTGGACATAATAGTAATCAAGCATCACTGAACATTTTGTGCAAGTTTCAGGTCTCATGATTAAGGTCAAAGGTCATTTAGGGTCAATGAACTTTGGCCGAATTGGGGGTATCTGTTGAATTACCATCATAACTTTGAAAGTTTATTGGTCTAGTTCATTAAACTTGGATATTATAGTAATCAAGTATCTCTGAACATCCTGTGCGCATTTCAGGTCACATGACCAAGGTCAAAGGTCAATGAACTTTGGCCGAATTGGGTGTATCTGTTGAATTACCATTATAACTTTGAAAGTTTATGGATCTGATTCATGAAACTTGTACATAAGAGTAATCAAGTAACACTGAACATTAGGTGCGAGTTTCAGGTCACATGATCAAGGTCACAGGTCATGTAAGGTCAATGAACTTTGGCCATGTTGGGTTTTTTTTGTTGAATAACCATCATATCTCTGTAAGTTTATTGGTCTAGTTCATAAAAAGTGGACATAAGAGTAACCATGTATCACTGAACATCTTGTGCGAGTTAGAGTAGTATTCAAAGTCAGCACTGCTGCTATATTGAACCGCGTGGTGCAGGTGAGACGGCCAGAGGCATTCCACTTGTTTGGAAAAATAAGCGACACTTTAAAATGCCATATCTTTCTTATTTTACATCCGATTTTGATGAGGTTTTCAGTATTATGCTATTTCGATTTTTCTCTTTTTATTCTATTGTTTATTTTCATTTTCTATTTTATTTTTCTGGGGTGGAAGTTGACCTTCAACCTCTTACCTTTTATTCTGCTTTAAAAGAAAATCTTGACAGTGCTGTATATTTCGCTTATTTCTGTATGACTTAATTTTCTCCTTTCTCCAAAATTTTCTATGTATTATTTTTTTTCGCTAAGATCCAATGTACGAATATTGATTCTTCCTATTCTAAAAGGTATCTACATAAAAAAGAATTTGTTCCGAAAGAAATCTCCATTTTCTTTGTGGTACAGAAATCTTCAAACCTCCAGGACACGTTTTGAGTTTCTGATTGGTATCGATTAAGATATTATCGATAGTGACCTTACTTCGTAGTTGGAGTAAATTGAGTTTCAATTAAAGGTTGATACCCCTTAAACGTTGGCATGACGTCCATTTTCTGTAGACCACGTCAATAGACATTGAGAAGCAATAGATTTGCCGATAATGGTAAAACTATTTTGAATCGTAATTCATATAAACCTTATCATGCTTATTGTATGTATCGTAAACTTTCAGATTCAGATTTTGTAAATAGTTACCTGCTGATATATTCTAATGAATATCCAGAGATTGACAGGTCCTCACTTTTTAAAGCCGATCCAAATTTATTTTTCTTGTCATTTCGTCATAATAACATTATTAAACCATCATGGTGGGATACGTTGTCTCTCCATGCTGACATTATTTGACTTGGCGAGATCCATAAGTTGTACTGGTGAGATAACGTATATTCACCATGTTGACGTACAACTTTTTATATTACGTTGATTTGGCAAGATAACGTATCTCTCCAACATGTCCAAGCTGATATAATAAAGTTATCATGCCGACATGGGGAGATGACTAATTTCGACATGTCGACAAGATGACGGCCCTTTAATACTAACGTAGATACGTTGGTAGACGTGTGATCTGTCCCCACTGGTTATTGATAACGCTATCTATCGCCATTGACCAAAGCGTTGGGGGGGGGGGGGGGGTAGCATCACAATCAGTGTGTAAATATCTACTGGATACTTAGAGCCGTCAACACCATCCGTGAGAGGTTTGGGTACACCTTCACTAAAATGTAAATAAGGCCAATAATGAAAATTATCATTCTCTAAAACTTTATTCTTTATTTGTTAGAGGTTAAGTCCAACCCAGAAAAAAGGTTGAGTTAGAATATAATCATTCAAAAACATATTATACACGTTTACCACTGACAATTTAATAAAATCGGATGTGACTATCTCTAGAAGAAAGTAACAACATTTTAAAGTTTTTGGTTAATTTTCGCAAAAAAATTATATCCACAAATCACTAATAGGCAAATGAGAGAATCAATAATGTCAGTCGCTCACCATTTCTTATATATATATTTTTTAAGTTATTGAATATCTAATTTAAAAAAAGATTTGTCAATAACGAACTTCTTGATTTGACTTACTCTACAATGAGGAGAAAGTTAGAATATTTTACATTTCATATAATGAAATACAAAAGAAATAGTGAAAGGATGGAATCATCGTTCCCCTAATTTCCGTACTGACCAGGATAAGAATAGAACTGTTTAATAAAATTAAGCCAAAATTTAATATAACAATATTAAATTTTGATAAAATTTTCATATGCTTGTCTTATTTTTATTATTTTATTCAAACCAACATTACTTTTAATGTGGTGGACCCGTTATTTCAATTAGCCAATAATGAATACATTACTGTAGACATCTTGTTCACAGAATAATATTGCTGTGCCTATATCAATTGGCATTATGAAATTTTTTTACGAGGCTGATTCAACCCTGACTCCAACCTTTTTTTCTCTCTCCGTATTAATACATTATAATTTTATAGATAATGTAAAGATATATAGAGGACGGTTCGTGGAATAGATACAGTGCGCTTTCGCGCCTCGCGATTTCACCACGAACCGTCCGCTCTGTTTCGATGCCCACTGTAGCGTAAATAATTAACGTCAAGAAAATATAAAGATACGGGATGAAACTTGGAACCTACACTATCGAACGAAGACAACGGTACATAAGTTGCTCTCTTTGTAGGTGCACTTATTGCTGTTTTTAAAAAAGCTTTTCTTTAAATGCGTTTTCTGCCAAACTAACTTTTGCAACTAAGCGCGCAGAGAGGACGGGTCGATCGTGGTGCGTGCGACGAACTTTTGATGTGGTGGACCCGTCATTTTAATTAGCCAATAATGAATATATTACTATAGACATCTTGTTCATTTTTTAAAAAAATGATTCGATATAGCATAAAGAATATTATTGCAGTGCCTATATCAATTGGCATTATGAAATTTTTGTACGAGGCTGATTCAACCCTCACTCTAACTTTTCTTCTCTTCTCTCCCCTAATACATTATAATGTTATAGATAGTGCAAAGATATACATTTTTAAAAGTTTGCCCACTGAACCCATTTATCAATAGTTTTTGTGCTCGGAAAAATAAAGTAGATATCTGAATCTGATTGATGACACCGGACTATTAAATATTTACAAACAACTGGACAACAAAGCATTGGATAACTAATGATTGTATTTTAGTGATAGCTTTTATGATGAAAATATTCTACTTTTTATGTGAGGGTAAAGCCTTTTCTGTTTATCGCCCCTCTTTCTTTATGTTTTTTTTTTCAAAACTAATTTTCTGATTTTTACACACATTGTATGTCTTATTTATGTTTGGTAACAACGTTTAAGAAATGACTGATTTGATTTATAGTACATCATAATGATGACTTTGATAGTAATGTTTGTCATAAAAGTCATAACAATTTCCCCGGAGTTTATCCAGAAATACTGAGCTTTATCTGTTTATAGTGCCCTATATTAAACTTTTAAATCTAGATGTCTATTGTGTTACGATACTGCAACAAATAACAAACTAAATTAATTCTAAATTTGATTCCTTTCTTTATTTTTAGGAAATATATCATACATTAAACAACATATAAAGTTGTCTTCCATATCTTGGGGAGTCACTTCTGGTCAATCCTGTGTTAAATCCAAATAAAAATCCAACTTGGATGGCAGTAGATTGCTTAGAATGTTAGATTAAAGTCCACAATGCTGGCGATGATGAAGTTGATGCTGAAACGCGATGGATGATTAGAGTCACTGTAGTATGTTGAAAGGTCCTTGAAGACGAAGTTGATGATAAAAATCACACACTTAAAATGTTGGGCAATATACTGTCCACTGTATTGTGTAATGTATGTTGGTAAAAAATGTATATACTCTGGGCAATACCCAATTTTTAGTTTTTATTACCCAATTTGGACATATTTTAACCAATAGTTGTGTGGACAGTATATGTTACCCGTTGATGGTTACAAATTTAGCCTTTTTTTGCCCAACCTTTTAAGAGTGCAGTTGATTTCAGCAATCTATGGGCTGAAAAATGTTCTTAGGAACAGGTTGATGATCTTGATGAGAACTGAGAATTCCTTTCTCAAAATGACTACAAATAGTTATTAATGGTGTGGAAATAATTCCACAGAAGTTGTATTTCACATAGAACATGTAGAAGTGAACAATGCTCTAACATGGAGGCGGGCGTGAAGCTCTGAGTTCAGATTTGATACGATGATGATGTCCTTGCAGAAACTGTCAGTTTATAAATATATAAATTTCCACCATTCTGGAAGCTTCTAGTATTGTCTTTAAAACGAACATTCACCTTCTTATTACAGCAATCCTAATTCTCAGTGAAATTAACAATGTAAACAACATAACTAATCCTATTGTCATTTTCCACTGCTAGCAGGCCCTATTGTCTGCCAAGAATCATTGTGGATTACACAAATACCAATCATTACTCTGCCTCATGCCTACATACCGAAGCTTAATTAAGACATTCTGTTATTATTCAATGAACTTCCTTGTAGGAAAAAATAACTAAATGACCGAATATACATGCGATTCCTCTAACAACTTTTCTTATATAAGTTTTAGGCATGTTGATTGTCTTTATTTCCTGACATTTTAACGATTCTTTAGGAAAGAAATTAGTTGAGATGCAAAAAGGATTACACTGATGGATGACCGGACATCGCTGGCTTATTTCCACGAGTGCTAATGGGTTGGGATTCGAACCCTCCAGCCATTCATTCTGGGTCAAAACCATGATAACCAATGAACCACTATTAAAAAAACATTACCTTTTTCCCAACATAATGCCTTTAGTAACCATGTCAGTCCTTCATAATGGAGATCATCTCGAGCGGAAGCACATGCATGAATCTTTCAAGCTTGAGGTGACTGCTGGATTTTCATCTTCACATCACCCAAATGGCCCCACTACCTAGCAATAGCATCTATAAAATAATGTACCGCGGAAAGGAATAAGTGAGTAGTTTGATTAAAACACTTGTCAAAGCCATTCCTAAAATCAACACTTCTGAGCATTTAAATTATGAAGTAGTCTTAACATTTCAGCGATATACCACAAGGGTTTTCTTATAGGTCAGATAGATGGCGCGAAAATCAACATGATCATGATGATAGGCATGAACTGCGGGCGACAAATGCATTTACATCGCTTTCTAGTGGAAGTTGTTTACAAAATTTTTATCGAGCCTCTTTTGTTCTCGCCTGACTTATGCATGATTATCAGGAGAGCTTTATGAACCATGTTCTGTTCATGTTGAGAAAAACCCCGTTTGGTGTTGAAAAATGTTTGAAAGAGATAGAGGGCGAGAGAGAGAGAGAGAAGGTGGAGAGAGGGAGTGATAAGGCGATCGTTAAGGCTAAACTACCATGCATTAACTGAAGGCCTGGTCACACCGCCAGAACTTTGATGGAGCGTTCCCGGAGCGGTGAAAAAAAAACATCACCGCTCGTTATCATTCACCACCATTTAACAGAAGTTGGCCATGGCTTATACGCTCGGCCACCGCTGATGGTCCCTCCTACCGCACCGAAAGTTTTAAACTGCACAAAATATTGCAAACGGTGAGGTGCGGGCAATTCTCCGCTCCGGCAAAGTTTACCACCGCTCCAACAACGCCCAGTCAACGTTTGACAACGCTAGATGCAAGTTCGTGGACGCTTGAGTCTCGCTAGGCCAACGCAGAAAATCTTGAACGGTGGACCACCGCTGCTTCGCCAGCCCGCATGGGCAGAAAGCCGCTCTATCAACTCTCGTGTCACCGCTAAACCAATGCTCGCTACCGTTAAACCAACGCTAAAGCAACACCGGCTTGAGAAGTAAACCGCTAAGGCATCGCCTGTGTATTGTATTTTCCCTCCATTTTGTGCGCAGTGACGAGCGTTGTCGAAATTTGGGCCCACTCTCCCTACCATTCAGGGAACACTCCAACGTGGGTGTGACGAGGCCTTTAAAGGCAAATATAAATAACAGGCGCCCGACGGAGAGAAAATGTTGGCCCTCAAAGGCGTATCATGATATCATCATCATCATCATCATCATCATCAATATTAATCATTATTGTAATCATCAGCATCATAATAACAAAGGTGATCGTTGTTATTGATGCTACCCTTGTTTGGCACTGTTCTTGTCATCTTTTTGTTTTTTTTGTAAAGAGGATATCTCATTTCCTCTTGTTGCTCTATCTCGTCATTTTTTTTTATCGTTTCGGTTCGATAGCTAGAGACTTTTGACTTGTACGATTCATGAATGTTTAATTAGGCGTCAGAACATTGAAACATATGAAATGAATACCACCGAAGTCATCGTCTGATTAATCAAATGACTGAAGTATTATGATCGGAATGTCATGAAAGTCATGAATATCTTATGAATAATGTCTCAAGTAGCGATTTTTTGAAATGTCACAGAAGACATGAATATAGATAGTGAGTTTCTTGACTCGAAGTTACCTCGGGTGAAATATTAATCCTACTTGTACCAAGGACAAATGAATAGAATAATCAAAATGGGAAATCTGAACCGAAAATGCTTTCCAGACAACTGGAAGGAAATATTAACATTCGTCATTTATGATTCCTCTCAAGTCACATTTTGCTGTTTCTTGACTTTTCTAGAAATCGAGTAACAGCATCCGCTTTTCAAAACGTCGATGAAAGCGCGGCTGCAAATCTTTTCCGGGACACATTATATTCATTTCTCATTTTGATTTCAAATTTGGTTGTTTTCCTAAACTTTTCGTTCCCGCCAAATGAGGTATAATGGCTTGTAGTGCATTGACATTTTCAAATGTTTTCTTTAAGGTGTGGACGCTCGCTGTTTGGCCAGGAGCGAGAGATAGCTATGTGCCTACATATGCAATCTCAGATATGTTTTATTTTGTTTTAGAAAACGGGCTCCATCTAGAAAACTGAAGAATGTTTTCACTCTCTTTAAAGAGAACAATAATGCTTCAATGTCACCTATTTCATCGAAATTACCGTTCGATGTGACACCAATGTATCCCTGGGCATTAATTGGCTGAAGATTTATCATGTCTAGATTCTGCTTCAATGGTTCCTTTATTATGACTTACATACGACTTGTCAACTGTACATCTGCCTTTAAGAATTCACAACATGATTACCCTTACCCCCTCCAGTAATTTGCTCAAAATTTGCAAATTACTATAACTTAATCCAAATTGATTAGAAATTAGTTTTGTATACATGTAAAGTACACTCTAAATCTTCTTTTATCATCACTCACTGGTCTGACTTACTTCCTATCAGGGCTGGTGCCCTTATATGCTAGAGCTCCTGTGAGTACTGAGCTGACCGGGCTTGCCCTTTAAATTGTCGGCGAACGGAGCAGCAGGTAGGAAGGCACCAGCTCGGAAGGCACCAGCTCCCACCAGGATGTAGCTAGGAATTCCGGTGGTAGCGTAAAACTGTTCTTTTAGAACTCGTGTACTCGGTCCTATTTATTAAGATCTCTTTTTTATTTGTTTGTTCCTTTGTATCCAAAGGAACTGTTGCCGGGCTGTTTCGCGCCATGGGCGTCTCTGGACGGTGTGTGCGTCCAATAATATATCACAGTTTTATTATTATCATTATCATATACGTTTTGAGCTAATGTATGCAATATGATTATCCGACCATATGTGAAAATGGCCTTTAAGAGACCTAGTTTTACATGTTATTATACAGCAGTTATCAGCCATGTCTCCGTGGTGACCTCTAATTTCCACCTCTTTTTAAAGCATGTTGTCGCTATTAATTCCAATGGAAAACAAGTTCACATAATACTCATAGAATTTTATGCTTTTAACAATGCACTTTTTGTCCTAAATTGATGGGGCTAAGGGGGGGGGGGGGGGTCTTAGCCCCACCAATTTCCCGGGGTTAAGCTTAGCCCACCACAATTGCGGTGCTAAGAGATGCAGTGTGAAAACGAAACAGGGCTAAGGAAAGTGGGGCTAAGCATTAGCCAATCACAGAAGTCGAATTGCACGTTAATCACGCTCTGTTTGGTAAAACCATCAATATTCATGAGCTGAGGGATAGTCCGGGGTTAAGGCATTAACCACGGTTGAGCAGATAGTATGGGGTTAAGAAAGACAGTGTGAATCGAAAAAAGATAGTATGGGGTTAAGGATAGTCCGGGGTTAAGGATAGTATGGGGTTAAGGAAATGCAATGTGAAAAGCATAATAGAATACCCGGCCTAAATGAAGATGTATATTTTTTTTCTTCAAATTATTATCGATACGTTGTGTTACTGTAATAAAATTACATGAGTGAATGATCATTCGTGATTCAATACATACATACGTACATATACATGTATATATACGCTACAAATCATCGGATCATTGCATTAATGTTTGAATCTTCTGGATTTGACTTTAAACTAAACGTTTATAATTCAGACTCTTTGAGCTTAGAAAATAATTTCCTGGAATGAAAAAAAAAACGTTCCAACTTTTGGCAGGTCACTATTCGCAGACATTTTTTTCCTTATTTTTAAAGGACAAGTTCACCCCAACAAAAAGTTGATTTTAATGAAAAGAGAAAAATCCAACAAGCATAACACTGAAAAGTTCAACAAAATCGGATGTAAAATAAGAAAGTTATGACATTTTAAAGTTTCACTTATTTTCACAAAACAGTTATATACACATCCTGGCTGGTATGCAAATGAGGAGACTATGACGTCATCCACTCACTATTTCTTTTGTATTTTATTACATGAAACATGAAATATTCTAGTTTTCTCCTCATTGTCACGTGATGCAGCAATTAATTCCTACCTGAAAATGTGAAATTAGCATTGTTTAATACTATATGGTTCAGTCAAGTTGGTCCTTGTTGTCAATCTATACCAAATGAAATATTGTATAATTCAAACAATAAGAAACAAAAGAAATAGTGAGTGATGGACATCATCGACTGGCTCACATAGTTGTGCATATCACTGTTTTGTGAAATATAAGCGCGCCTTTAAAATTTCATAACTTTTCTTATTTTACATCAGATTTTGATGAAATTTTCAGCACTATGCTAGTTTGAATTTCCTCTATTTATTCAGGTCAGCATTTTCCTGGGGTGGACTTGACCTTGCAATATATATCTGAAACTTAGAGTAAATCAATGGGGATGACCGGCGGAGATAAGATATAAAGAGAGAGAGAGAGAGGGGGGGAGGGAGTGAGAGACGGAGGGAGCACTTAATTTCCTTTCATATTGATTGCACTTTGATTGCTGATTTAATCATTCAAGTTTGAACTAGAAAGTCAGCACTCAAAGTGCAGTCACCATACAAGGACATTAAGTGCTTAATTAGCACTTCATGTTTTATATAGTGTACAGATAGAAGAGTGGTTTTGAAGGGGAGGGGTGTAGAGAGCTTGTGTATCGATCATGATCATGAAAACTTCACCAAATTGTAATACATGAGTTAGGTTAGTCTGTTTTTTCCCTGAGTAATAATTTAATTTGTTATCGATGGTATACTAGTATTATAGCCCCTATAATCTACTCCTAATATTAGCCGTACATTTAGTACAATTTAGGTAGTGGAAATAACAATCTCTGGTTCTTTCGAACGACTTATTTCATAAATTTTGGAAATGACTGAAATTATGCGTCTTTGATTAGCTTTTATTGCTCATGTAATATAACCTACAATTGTTTTTGAAAATTATCATCCAATACTGAACCACGAAAATGCCTTTCAGCCGCGACGGCGCGACGACGAAAGTATCACGGGCTTGTCCTCGCTTCATCTAACATCAATGCATCCTCATGGTCATCGAAGTCGTGCGAGGGGATCGTATTCTTGCTCGAGGTTGCGATCGTGCTCGTGGACCATCACCCGCAGGGCTCGAGAAGATAAACCCACACTGATTCATCAAGATCGGCGCAATTCTATGAATCACATATTAAACACGGGAAAGCTCGAGAGCGCTCACATCGATTCTTTTTTGCTATCTGTTAAAACTCATTGCATCTGATTGGCTAAAAGCTAGAACTCACTCTCTGCTCTATCCCCTTCTCGTTCCGCCCCCACCGTCCCTTGGGGTTGTGGGATTGCAAAATAAACACGAAAGCGCTCACACCATTTCTACACGTAGAGTATGACGCACAGGAAATATGAAGGGGAACAATTGAAGATGACTGGCAAATTTACACTGCTCTGTACGCCACTAAGAACGCACTTCTTTAGAACAAATAGAATATTTAAGACAATACAAAGAATTTCCCGTTATATATACAATCACGTTGCATTTTGGCTTGTACAAATACCTTAAGAATACCATACTATACAACGCGTTTAGAATTCACTTCCTCATTCAAAGATTTCAAAGGTTATTGAGAAAGCAACAAAAAAAGTTCATTCTTATAAAAGAATCACAAAACCTTTCTCAATAATATCATTCGTTGTCAAACCTAGAACACTCAAATCGTGAAGAAGTCTCATCCGTTAAGATAAAGAACAAATCTTAAAGAGTTATAAAATGAAATCAAAGTTTAAGAGGAGAATCGTTAAATGTCCCTTCTCAAAATAATTGACCAAACTGAGCGAATTCTAAAATCAGTTACGTCACAAGACTATGTCTTCTTTACAGTAATTTAATCCCAGAGAAGTTCAAAGTAAGTTAAAGTGAAGAGCTGAAATGCGTCATCAAGCATCTACAGTATCTTTGATTTATCGTTTGATGTTTCTTTTTTTTCTTAAATGCTTTGTAAACTTTATTCTGTAGCGGAAGGCGGGGTAAGTTGTGACACGTTTTGCATTTTGCATGTAAGAATTTATATGACTATATCCGATTACAACTTCTGTGTTAAAAGTATCCTTTTTGAATGAAAATGAAAACACTACCAAAAGAGGAAAATTAGATATCCGAAAAGTTCACATAAAATCGGCTAATATAGAGAGCCGCTGTGTCCACCTGTACAGCACCGAATGTTAGATGATATTGGAATATAAACTCCTCAAATCGATAATCCCTCCTCAGTTTTGGTAGATATCAATGTTTAATTGATATCAATAAATCATTTAGTTTTCTTTAAAATGATGCCCTACATGATGTGATTATCGTTCACATGGAGGTGCAGTGCTTTGAAATATGGGGGCAAGGTCAAAATTCAAAAGTTGCAAAATGACACAATATTAATGTCACTGTTCTTTTTTCCGTGGTGATGAGTGAGTTTCTCAGCGGTTACTTTTAATTGTTTTCATGCACCTTAACATCAACATTAACATGGAATCAAACACACCTTAGCACAATCAAATACATAACAAACAAACAAACAAACCATCACTATATAAACCACAAAAAAAAATGAAAATAAAATGAAGAAGCAGGGGCTTAATTTTAATGGATTTGCATCTCTATTGACCATGTTGACACGAACAAAAGAATCGTGTTCTGTATTGACCCTTCATGACTATTTCTGCTGGTTTTGCAGCTTTTCAATTTAGAGCTCATCCAACACCTTTGAATCCTGCTCTTTTCATGATGGCATGATCATAACAAGCATGGCTTTCTTTTAAAGAGAATTAAATTATCTGTTGAATGATTTCAAAATATACATTGTGTAAAATTGGGAGTTGGGAGAAATTAATGGCCAAACTCAGATTTCCAAACTTCTTTTTTTTTGCTCATTTTGCAGCTTTTCAATTCAGACTTCATCCAACACTTTTGAATCCTGCTCTGTTCGTGATGGCATGATCATGACGAGCATGGTATCATTTTGAAGAAAATTAATTGATCTTTTAAATGATATCAAATTTACATTGTGTTACATTGGGAGTTGGGAGAAATTGATGGCAAAACTCAGATTTCCAAACTTTTTTGAAAGGTTTATATACACTTTTCACCCTGTACAATCTTGTTTTAATGGCATTTGAAGTGATTCAAAGAATTTAATATATTATTCTTTTGTCAAGAAGCTATTCAAATATGACAAATCGATCTGTTCTCAGTGCACCCATTTGTTTTTAACAGATCGGAAGAAACACACTCACACACACAATGTCTTCACTTATGTTCTGAAATTTTACGCAGATGAAAACCCCCACTTACGCACAGATCATGTCTTCACTTAAGATCTGTTGACATATCGTATACGCAGCTCGTAACATATACACACACACATATCCTCTCTTTCGGTCTATCTACTTATCTTACACAGATCCAGATCAGAATGCACGCGCGTGTACACACACACACACCCTCCCACACACGTCCGCGCACTCACATCATTTCACAATCATGAAAATTTCTCAAATCGAATTGTGTATATTTATCGAATGCCGCCCTTCTATCTAGCTGGGTTTCTGTGTTCAAATAATCATTTATCATTAATCATTATTTGTGATCGATCATACCAAAATGAGAGACAAGGCGCAAATCAAAGAGTCTCGGAATTGGCAAACCCCCAAATAGTCAAAATTCTGAAGATTTTTTTTTTTTTGATTCTTTTATGTTTCATAATTACTCTGTGAAAAAAACATGAGTGAAACTGATGACGGGAAAGTGATAAAAAGCAGTTTTTCAAAGACTTTTAATGTGCGTGCTACTTCATCATGTTGTTTTAGCTTATACGACGCGTATCATTTTAGTTGTGAATATTTGCGCCATACTGATAGCCTTTATCAATTTCATCGATTATTAAAATATATTCTGCACTTTTCCCATCTAGATGCAGATCACTGTCTCCGCTTCGTATGCCATCCATCATTTATTCAAATTGTCTTTTGGCTGACATGTTTTTCTCTCACCTCTATTTTTATGGCTCGGTTTGACTCAAATTCGAAGTACTACCAAGGGGAACATAATCCGATAGCTGCCCGAAGAATTGGGGGCTCATCGTCCCTTCTGACCAGTGCATGAATAATTCTAGCTAAATAGATACAACATCATTTATTAATGGCACAAAAAAGTGCATGCCCCTGTCGACATCGGCAAAGCGCGGTATTGTTTTGCGGGGTTTGTTTTCTAGACCCGTACCTTTATTAGCTTTATTACATACTTTTCCCGGTAATGAAAACATTTAGTTAAGACAAAGGGTAGCGAAATGGTAAGAAGTCAGATACATCCTGCTTATGATACACCACGAGGTCGATTGCAACAAGTCGAAAGGTCGAGAAAATCAGCTAAATTCTCCTCAAACCAAAAAAATACGTTGTTTCGTTCCACCATGAAAAAAACCTGCATCAGCTTTAATGGATTCTAACAAACTTAGAATACATTAACATCACTAATAAAAACTTTTATTTAATATCCATATACTGATTACGTTAGTTCAGTTGGTAGTCCCCCCCCATTTGTATGCATTGTGTATGTGATTGTGTAACAAGTATGCGCTTTTTACACGAAATACTAGTGCTAATGTTAGTTAATGAAGCACTAACCGACCACTCGAGCAATCAATTAAATGACCACTCTTAAACATTAAACGGATTTAAACCTAATAATAAAAAAATAAACCAATCAGTCAATTAATCAATTATATCAAATTATATCAGACAACCAAATCAATAAACAATGAGAAAAATAATGGATCAACTATAAATCAGACAAACATTCAATAGATAAATAAATTTATGAAAAAAAAATGAATTAATGAATGAATCAATAAATCAGTCAATTAATCAGTCAATCAACGTTTCAACAATAGATCAGGCAAGGCCGGAATGAATATACAAATCAATTAGCATTTCAAAAAAAATCACAATAAACTTTGTTTTTTCAAATCGAAGCTACGAAGTTTACGACAATAGAATCAACGTCCTCCCTATCATGCCTTTTGGTTTCAATATCACTAGGCCAATGAGTCATAAATCAGACAATCAATTCGTCACTAAATCAACCATTCAATCATTCATTCGATCAACCAAACATTAAATCAATCGATCACTCACTCACTCACTCACCACTCACTCACTCACTCACTCACTCACTCAATCAATCACTCAATCAATCAATCAATCACTCAATCACTCAATCAATCAATCAATCAATCAATCAATCAATATAAATATCAATATCTATATAAATTTAAGTGGAACATCCCATTTGTAACAATTTTCGGCATTACTCCTATGTATTTTAGATCTCATGCTCGATCTGAAATGAAAAATCATAAGTCAGAAAAAATTGGAACCAATGGGATTTGAACCTGCCATCTACTGCTTTCCGTTCAGCGACTTAACCACCAGGTTATTTAGCCGTGAACCAGAATAGCCTGGTGGCTAAGTCGATGCACGGAAAGCAGTAGATGGCAGGTTCAAATTCCACTGGTTCCAATTTTTTTTCTGACTTATGATTTTTCATTAAAGATCGAGCATGCGATCTTAAAGATAAATTCCAGTATTGGTAACGATCTCAAAATGACTTTTTACAGAATCTAATATAATGACCACCCAAGTGTCTGTTTGTATGAATAGAAAATATGTGCCAAAGGATTCTGGAAGAAATTGTGTAATTGCTGAGAAATAAGCAAAATAAGCGCGGATTTGGTCACTTCCGTCGGGTCTTTATTCCAGAAATAATAATACACTGTCCCACGTGTGCCTATCTGTGTTGGTGATCTTCAGTGTGAATATTTTTCGGCGTAGATTTCAAGATTTCACAAAGTTCAGTTTATGTAACTGTACCAGATCTAGATCCTCGATGATATACTGACAATTAAGCCTGGTTTACAGACTTTCTCATGAAACCAGTGTTTATTGCAACTACTGGAATTTCTCTTTAAATACATAGGAGTAATGCCAAAAATTTGTTTACAAATTACAATTTCCTCCCAGAAAAGCCTCTTCACGGAACATCCCGTTTTCATATTTTGTGTAAACCATTCATTCAACATTGATATTATCCTGTTTGATTTTACTGCCACATCATAATTCATGTAAGCCTTTTGATTAGTAGTCGACAAAACAGTACATGTACAAACATGAATATTTATGGAACAAATGAAACATGAATATTTATGGAACAAATGAAACATGAATATTTATGGAACAAATGAAACCCCGAGGGTCGTCAAAATATATACAACAAAATAATAAGAAAAAACACTTCTGCGTACTATCTAACGAGATCTTAAAAATGCATATCTGACTACATAAATAAAAAATGAATAGTTAATAAAGGTCAGCTGGGTGCAACTGATATTCTATCTGTGACTATTTTATAATATTAATTTTTACAATAACAGAGTTATCTGACTATAAGAAATTGAATTGAATTGAAACTACTGGACTAGTCAATTTGACTGATTGGTTTTAAGAGTGCACATGGTATTGCATTTTCTCTTCAAATCCACTCTTCATTTTTTAATCGCAATATCGAGGCCAAATTAAATGATTTATGCCAACCTTTCCCCTTTCCAGTTCATATTAATCCCCGGTATTTACCAGTGGAATGGTAAAAATGATAAAAAAGCTGATAGATTGAATGACTAAATCTCACATTGCGAAACCGTTTTAACACACTAAAATAATCGCAGTGGAATGGGCGCTCTATTTACAACTGTGTGCCCTTTTGTAAAGATGATGTTACTATATGGTTAATCTTCATATTGATATGTCAATCTGAACGGCGACACGAACCGCGTGTCGAGTGGCCGATGGCAGGCGGGATTTAGGGAGGATCAACGTTTAATAAATGAGTGGCCGTTGCCTGGACGCATCCAATATTTCGGGGGTATTTAACGCTGAGCTCAATTGATTGATGTCGGATGATTGAGCTAAAGTACGCTGCATTCGGGTCAAATGAAACGGAACTCATTGTCGCAACAAAATGGCAGAATCGGGTTAGTTGTGATAACCTGTAATTGAGGAAAGGATCATATCAACATAGAAATTAGGTTGTACAAAGTGCGAGTTGTGGAGAGGGAGAGAGGGGGGATTTTATTTTTTCCCCCTTTTCTTTAAAAGACAGGGCTGTCCCATTCAAGCCAAATGGCCTGCCTTACAAGAGAGACCTGTCAAAATGTCATACATAATAAACATGAAATATACAGAAATAAAAACTGTGAATGAAAATGAATAAAGACAAATGTTTTCATAGAAAAAAATATCAGAAATAAAATGTGTATAAACAAGGAAAATGATATATAGACACAAAGATAAAGCATGAGATGAAAAAAGGAGAGGGATGATTATGTATAGAGGAGAGTGGGACATATAAACAGAAAGAGAATGTTAGAGAAATATAGGAAAGATGAAGGGAGGCTTGCGGTTATGCACGGATGGGGTAGGATGGGGTGGTGAAGTCTGAAGATGTAAAAAGAAGACATAATAGTAGAAAGGACTAATCAATAGATAAGGAGGTGGATGATTATGAATGATGGCTCCAAAATATTTCTTATATGGGAATGCGCAAGAGAGGAATGCTTTTTTGTAGATAGGGTACGTAACTTTTCACTACAAAAAGTTGTTACTGATTGTAATACAAGCAAACAAAGAGGGCTTCATAAAATGCCGAAAAAGAGAGAAGCATTTCCAGAGAGTGAAGCGCAGACACGATGCAAATTTGAGGCTACGAGGAGGGGATAGGGGGTGGACGTGGCCGTCCCAAAAGATCTACGCCTATATTGAAAATGATGATATTAATACGTGCTTGTGGCGGGGGGGGGGGGGGGCTTTTAAATTTGTGAAAGTCGTCGGTGGTCCCCAGTGAGAAGCTTAGCCGACCTATTATTTTAGGATACTTTGTGCTTATAATAAATAGAAACACGGCAGTCCGGGCGCTGCTTATGTTTTTAATCAATAGTGACAGTTTTATTGTACACGTGAAAATGTGTTTATAAACAGAATATTAAGCAAATTGTTCGGAGCGCGTAAGTGGCAATAACATTGTAGTGTAGCATTTCACATTTAAGGGAAGGTGCACCGTAAAACAGTCGAACCTTAATCGTCGCTTCCGCTTGTGATAAATGAATGTCTTCATTATGTTTGACGTTAACTTTCTCCCATATCAGTTTTGACAGATTTGTGGCACTTTTACTGATTTTTGAATTGAATCATATGAATCATGCGACTTATTTTAGGGGTTTGAAATATATATTTTATTTATTCATTTATCTACTATTATTTTCAATATTAGCATTATTATTATAAATTATCATTATCATTATTATTATAATTATTTTTATTATTATTATTATTTTTTTTTTTGGGGGGGGTTGCCTACTGTTTAGACAGAATGGATCAGTAAATCAATTAAAATAATCTAATGCGATTATATTTACCAACATATGTTTATCAAGAGTTTTTACTGTGCCAAGCGATAACGCATGTGCAAAGAGATTGTCGTTGTTCTACGGACTTAACACATGCCACACCTGAAAAAGGTAATGCATGGTTGGAGAGAAAAAACAAACGAACGTTTGCAAGTTCCTTTTTTCCATTTAGTCAGTAGTGTGAGCGTTCAGTTTAACGTCTGCGGTAAACCTCTTTATAACAATATTACACATTTTTCTAATTACCCTTATTGGCATGCGGGGAAAACCACAATGTATTATATTAAGAGATATATCTGCACCTTAAGGGAAATAAAAATATGTGGTTTTGATTAACTTCCAAAATGATCTACCAAACTATATTTCTGTTTTTTAAGGCTTTTTAGGAGAAACCACGAAATATGATTTTTGAATTGTTGGTGCATCAGACGGTAAAGGAAACTTATTACAAGATTATTTTTTGTTATCCACATCCGACATTGCAGTCGATAAACCTGTACTTCTTTTTTTATCGGCTTATTTTTGGTTTGGTAAACTCTTAGAGGTAAATTCAGATATAACAATTTTGTTAAAAAAATACTGGTTTTTCGAATTTACAGCTTGACTGCGGCTTTGATAAAAGTTTAATGATGTGAGGTATTTGGGATGACTGTTCTACCGTTATATTATGTCACACAAAGAAAGAATATGTCCCACAAAGAAATCTCCGCTCTTCTAGCCGAATTTAAGGTATGAATGTCTAAAACTTAATCGTTTGAAGATCGTGCCTATTAGTCAGAAGCACCTGTACTATGGAGTAAATTGCCTAATCAACTCATGTTTGATCATTTTGTTTATGATAGTTTTTTTATTATAATTTTTGTTAATTTTCAATTTAATATTAATGTTTTTTTTATTCTTAGTTACTGGTATAAGACTAAATTACTTGTATGTAAAGCGCATAGAGATTCTGTTGAATATGCGCTATATAAACATCTATTATCATTATTACTGTTATTATTTTAATTATCATTATTATCACTTTATTGCACTATTCCTTGTCATGATCTTTAGGGAAGTTGAATTTTCCGTTGTTAAGATTGGAAATCCTTCTCTAAAAATATATACTCTGTTATCCATGAAGACCTCCGAAAACATTACACAAGTTCCAGGCTCATTGGTAACTCACCTTGAATTATGAATCGGTCCCAAATTGTAAACATGTTATTATTCAAAACAGAGTGTATAAATTTATCACTGTCATTTCACCTTTTCTGATTTTTTTCTCTGTTGGGCTGACATAATGCCTTTGTCCTTTTCACGGTGATTTCTCAAACTTGACGAGTTGGATTTATATTCTTGGTGGGTGATTATCAAGGAAAAGAAAATAACAAGGACTGTTCCCACGTAAAACGACAGACGTCACGGGTAAATGACGAGATGACTAATAACAAAGATGGCTTAGTTGAAGGAAGCTAGAAGCTAATTTAAAAACGTTATATTTAAACCATTCTTTTATTTATTTTCTGTAAAATACTGAAATATCGGCAGGTTTTCTTTTCAACACCGTATAATTAAAAATCACACATTATACGCATGTAACAGACGCATACACCCTGCACAGACGCACACCCAACCACACACAAACATTTACACACAAAAAAAACAAATCTGATTACCTCTGTTATCATATAATTATAAGAACATGACATCAACTTCAAATCCAATATGTCGAACATATTGCTTATCGATCTGTTCATATCTAACGTAGATTGGATGATCGGGAATTGGAACTCACAACTTCACAATCATGAGCCCAGTGCTCTAACCCCTAGACTACACCACCCCTAATGAAATAGATCTCACTTTTAGATTCTTTCAAACTCTAAAAACGAAACATGATAATCTTTTTAGCACATACTTCATTGCTTTGTTTTCATTATATAGGCAAAAACATGATTTGTAGGGGTTTATGTCAAGGTGGCGTACATGTGGAAAATATCAGTTCAGTGTTAAATGGGGTCATTGTAGAAAGGTTAATTCAGTAGAAAGAGTCCCCCGGCTCCTCTCACATTATATACAAGCAAGCTGTAAGTAGTATTTTTGACACCAAACTTTTCTCAAATAAAAAAAACAGTGAAACATGAATAATGTGTTGATATCTACTGCAGATCGTTGATATATTGAGATTATATAACAAAAACTTACGGTGGTATTTTGTTTCCGAATCGTCCATCCGTATACCGTTTTCTTTCTGCGATAACTCAAGATCTATTTTTACACTTTTTATATTGATGGGTCAAGTAGTTTGAAATATCGAGGTCAAAAGTCACAGAAATCACTCTATACTAGTAAGAGAAAATATATTGTTCTGGCGATTCTTACTTAAGTTCTATTTGAGGATCGTTTTCAAAATCAGTCGAAGTATGGACATAATTGTGAGTGGAAATGGTCACATGTCCAAGGTCTTAGTCAGATGTCACATACGCGAAAATAATGTTCTAGTTATAGTGAAAGCATCGTTTGAGGAATAAACTTCAAACCTGGATCATTCATGAATGGGGGGGGGGGGTGGGGTGATCTGATTAGATTTGGTGGTCGTGAGGTCAAAGGTCAGACACATGTAGGAGTTTACGCGAAAACATCTTGTCCTAGCGATACAAAAAAGCTCCGTTTAAGGATTCGACTTGAAACCTGATATTAAAAATATCTATGTGAGGTTAATCTGATTAGATCGCGGGGTCATATGGTCGAAGGTCAAGGGTCACAGAGGTTATTACTTGATATTCATATGATGTATATTCTGACAATAAATATGATGGAGTAGACATAAATTTCGATTGCGTTCAGTCTAGAATCCATCTATTTTAATGATGTATATTAAGGAATAATATT
This sequence comes from Lytechinus variegatus, assembly GCF_018143015.1. Lineage (NCBI taxonomy): Eukaryota > Metazoa > Echinodermata > Echinoidea > Temnopleuroida > Toxopneustidae > Lytechinus > Lytechinus variegatus. The sequence continues at coordinate 28,711,207 of NC_054744.1, read as the reverse complement.
TATTTATTTATTTATTTGTTTCTGCATGTCATGATAATTTACATAGTGTAACCATCACAAAATTGATTACATTGAATTTTACATAATGACGTATAATGTATGATGATTAACATAACATTAACATAACTGATTATAACAAGGTTGCAGACATAATCAGTGCGACAATTTTTTTTCTGTTACCCCTAAGTGAAAGGACCTGTTTCAGAAATAGTTCAAATCAAAGGCAACTTGATTTTCAACTCTTCAGAAGATTGCGTTTTGAAATTGCATCTGATATTTGATATTAAGCTGTTTTTTTAACACAAAACAACTCTTTCCCGAACAGACTCAAGGATTTGTGTCTGCGCGTTCGAATCAACTATGATTATTTACGTTGGGACCGACCTTTAACTACGCCTTCTGAAAGACGTAACAAAGGTCGAGCTATATGTAGCTATATAGATGTTTGTAACATACATCTAACTAGCCTTAGTAAATGAAGGTGTGATTGTAATTTCTGTAACTATGGTAAGCAATGACAAGATGGATGCAATTATAACTATGATGACCGAATAGATATAGTTCGAAATGTATTAAGAGGCCGCGAAACCTTTCTGTGAGTAGAGGGCTGACGGGAATAAGCAGAATGATTTCTTGCACCGCCGCGGCGGTTGTCAGCCAATTAAAAATAACAACATAAGTTTTAATGAAAGCGAAGGAGCGTAGCGACCGATCATGGTGTTTTTTTATACGGTAAAACTAGCAATTTAAGCGTAAAATAATAATGAAATAGTAGGGAGTGGTGTATCTCTTCTTCAAATAGCGAGTCGTATGTTAGATCCAAGTCATGACATGATTTTTTTTGTTGTGCAAACGATGCAGATGAGTTGAACAGATTCCTTTTCATTTCTTCGCACTCATGACAATCGTGCTATTAGGTAAAAATAACTATCATCTTTATTTTCATGACCGTCGTCATCAAAAACATCTTCATGATTTGGGATTTGGAGTTCAATTCCTTCAATGCAGCGACTGAATCAAGTGGTAGCTCGAGCTAAATTCAGGGAGATAACAGTTTCACATCTTATCGTCAAGAAAAAGAGCTAAGTCAAGTCCATGTATTTATCTTAATCATCATTATATTCCATTAATGAATGAGCTGGCCTTCTAACCATCAATGAAATTTAATGCTCTGTTCATTAAATGAGAGAACAATATCTTTTTTCTTCAAATTTGGACCTTTCAATGAAATACCCACCAACGTAGGGTTCCTATAGGGTCAGAAAGGCAAATATGTGGGAGCCTTTAATACGGTATAATAAATCAACCCAAATCCAATTATTAATTATGTTAAATTAGGACCTTCCTTGACTTCGTCGCATCGCTTCATTCATTTCGCAATTTGCACAATATTCTTCCTTTGTCGATGCAAAGTAATTGGTTGGCTCCTCGCGTGATGAGACGTTAATAGAGCTCAGTGATTATCATCATTATGCGTTCTTAATCGGGAAGCTGCGCAAAATCCCCTGCCCTATACATGCTATACATGGCTCGAGAATTCTGGAGCATTGACCGCTGATGGATGTCACAATTATGATGACGGGAAGAGGAAAAGAGGAATACAGGAGAAACATAAAGAGAGGTAAAAGAGATGGAAAGAGAGAGAGGGAAAGAGAAAGAGTGGGAGAGAGAGAGGGAGAGAGGGGGGGGGGGGGGGAGAGGGCAACTGAAAGAGGAAGAGAGATAGGGAGGGTTGGTGTGGCTGCTCAGAATCAACGTCCCCTGTTTCGATTTCATGCTGTTTTGTATTGTACAATTTGTTATCAAAATCTATGTTTTATACATGCATGAATTATATCAAATGTGAATAGACTAAAAGGGGAAATAAAGGAGGAAGTGAATTTAATAATTGTAAATGTGTGTGTGGGTTCGTGTGTTTGAAAAAAAGGGAAGGGGGGGGGAGGGGAGGAGGAGGGGGTGTTGGGTTGGGGTCTAAACGAGAAAGGCAGAGGGGATGGGGTGGTCTTGCTGCCTAGACACGGATGAAAGTCGTAAATGGGAATAACTTTTGCGTCATATATAGTAATGTCTGGCTTGACCTATTCTGTAATCCGTTGCCATGGGAGAAAAGCAGGATTGGCATCGACGTTAATCACGCCTGCAAACCAAACTTGGAATATCATCTTCATCCGGCCATTTTCCACTCCCAAGGAAAAATACATGTAGGGGAAGCCGTATATGCTTGCGTATATTTTCCCATTTTTTTTCGTTTTTATTCAGGTCATTTTAAAATGCACAGTGCATGTTTTAAAGCTATAAAACTAAACCTTCATGTCGATAAAAAAACAAAAACAACTTAAGCATGTTAAGACAGCAACATCATAACAAAACACGGCTAGCAACGAGTAGCAATTTCTATATAATTTTTAAAAAAGAGCAATAATGTAGTCATCAGACTGTAATGTTCTTTCTTTTCAAAGTAAGCATTAATCATTTATCCATCTCCGCCAGCCTGCTTTGATAATGAAAAGGTCGCAAACACTGCCTTTAAGCCTCCTCTATTCGGATACTAAATATAGAGTGGCGCCCATTTCAAAATCGTCAGGAACCCCCGGATCAGGCATTAATATTCAATCACATGCACACATTAAACCGGATTAACCGCAAAAAAGTTTTCAGCCCCTTGCAATAGGATAAAAAGATTTCCAAAAATAGGCAATCTGATATTTATTATAGCAATGTGTAAAGCAATGTGGGACAGTATGTCTAATTATGGGAGTAAAAGCCGGATGATGGGGGGGGGGGGCTGTTGCTTCATGGAATTCGACTTCTTTGTGTGTGGAAGACGATTTATGTCAACTGCACCTCACGCCTAAATATATTTCATAACCGATTTCTAAGAAAGAAATTAATAGTTGTGAAAAAGTTAAGATTATTCCTACTCCTACTCATGGGCGGAAATCGGGGGGGGGGGGGGGGGACAAGGAGGACGTGTCCTCCTACTCAAAATAGTAGGGGGGGCACAATATCAAATGTCCCCCTACTATTTGTGGCCTTCTATGATGGTAAGAAATACATCATTCAAAATCGAAACAAAACATGTATTTTAGGACGAGATGACCTTATACTTTTGGGATGATAAACTTTTTTTTGCTTGTCAAATTTATTTTCGTCGAAATTACCTTAAATTTGGGGTGATAACCTTTTTTTTGGGTTGTCAAATTTTCAAGCTCTTGTCCCCCCTACCTTTTGGGAGAAATTTCCGCCCCAGCTCCTACTACTTCTACTACTACTATTACTAATTTCACTCTTTTTATTCGTATTTTTATCTTATTTTTATCGGTGTTATTATCATTACAATTTTCTATTTAATGATATTCCTAGCAAAGAATGATTAAGAATATTCCAGACTGTCTCAGTAAGGCTCTATAGTACATCTTTGTTAGACATGAGTAATATTTAATAATCTTTGGAATTTTCAAACAATAGAAAATGTAACGATAGAGCCTGTCCGCAGTGGAAAATGGACAAGAGTATTAGCTATTTGTTGACATTGTTAATTTCACTGAGGTCATTCAAGAATGTTCTAAAATAAGACTGCTCTAGAAATGGACAGAATGTTCCTTTTATAGACAATACTAGAAGCTTCCAGAATAGAGAATAATTTGTACATAAGCTGGCAGTTTCTTCAAGAAGATCAGCACATCACATCATATCAGAACTCAGAGTTTCATACAAGACTTTATGTCGGAGCATATTTTATTTCCAACTGGAATATTTATCTTCTGTGGAATTATTTGCACGCCATCCATGAACTGTTTTTACTCTTTTTTTTGAGAGAGGAATTCTCAGTTCTCGTCGAGATCAACAACATGTTCTAATGAACGCTTTTGAACCCGTGGATTGCTGAAATTGACTGTTAATCATCATTAACATCGTCTTCACGGACATTTCAACTTGTTACGGTGACTCTTGTTATTCATCGTGCTTCAACCTCAATTTAATCATCGCCAGCATTGTGGACATTAATTTAAAGAACCTTTGCCAGCCAACCTGGATATTATCATTTTGAATAAATTAAGAGCTGTCACTTCAAGATATATATATATATATTTATATATAATATATATGTATAAATTTGTTTTTATTTTGATTGATCCACATATATTTCCTGTAATAAAAAAAGGAAATCAAATGATAAACTATTTCATTGTTATTTGTTGCAGTATCGTAACAATAACTATTACCTTAATCATGAATATGCTATACACTTTATTAAACTATCAAGGGGTTAATTTCCAAATTGTCTAATGCCAATTCGTCCAGTTGTGTACTATTTTGGTCAACCATCAGTTCGTTCACTCACCACATGGTCTATTATCATTTAGTATGATACCGTTCCGTCTAATAACAAGTTGGTCTATTAGCCAGTTAGTACATATACCATTTGGTCTAGTTGAACCAAGTGCTACATTGTGCAAAATGAAATACGGCGAAATGTGACCGATGTTTAATACCTTGGTCACATTTGCTCTACGGCGGCCGTACGAAAACAGCCGTTTTCACATTTTGTATACGAGCTACATAGAGGTGGTTTGTATAAAAATGAATAAAACGGCCGCCGTAGAGTAAATGTGACCATGGTATAATAAGATAGGATTTGTAAAGTCCTCAAACTAGCGATCCATATGTAGGATGTAACTGGTGGCGGATCATTGATTAATCAGTTTTGGGAGGGGGGGGGGAGGATGGGACAATTTTTCTTCCAAATTCGGGAAAGTACTCCCAACCAAACAATCAACAAAACAGAAATAAACAAGAAAAGTTTATAACTGTAATCTTACCACCTACTGGAAGGGATGAGAACCATTTAACCCTTTTCAAACACTTTTTTCACTCCAGGGGTGGGGGCAAGGCCCCTGCCCTCTCCACCAATCATTTGATATAACATTACCATCGTGCACCTAAAAAGAACCTAGTCTGACCGTCACTTGTGGTTATGGTATGCATGTTATACGTTTTGCCGCAAGCAGAAAATTATATGAAAGTAAGCCATACAATCCATGTTCTGTGGTTTGTTATCATAAGCAATATCAAAACCGTATGACTAAGCTTCATAAAAACGAGACGAGTTATATCCAATGGCCTATATTCTTCAGACATTTATTCAAACCTACGTTTCGCCGAAGGCTTATTTTTACCTGCCCCAATTCGGTTCCTTTTTAAGACAACGATTATTCATGCTGATGAGAATAGTGCGCGTCAACGAGTATGCTACGGTTACAATTATTTTTCGGATTAAAAAAAAATGTACTTTATGAGTCGACGTGCGGATGTGCCCACTGCATAACCACAGACATAAACCAACATGTAAAGTCCCAGAATCTGCATGGATTCCTAGACTATATGTATGATACAGATGATGATGATATCATATATCATTGCCTTATTCGGCATTTATTGTTTAAAAAACTAAATGAATAATAAACAACCCTCATTAACACGTTTACGAGATGCAGTTGCCACCGTTCTTGAATACCCTTCATACACCAAGGGCCCCTGGCCAAATGTTGGATAAAGGAAACCTACCAATCATGTAGACAAACAGAGCAACGTGCTTATAAGACATCTGATTAAACGGCATTTTAGGAAGCAACACTTAGCTGTTTAAACAACATTATTTTTTCATACAGAGACCGCTGCAAGGGAGCAAGGGCGACCATCACTTTTGAATCTTCAAGAAGTGATAAAAAGGAAGGGCAAAACAAAAAGATTTGTCGGTGGTGTAAATCTAGACTACCCCTAAGCACGGACGTATCTAGGATAAAGGGTGCGCGAGGCAAGTGCTAAAAATCTTGACCCTTGGTCGCAGTGCCAATGTGAGGATTGGAAAAAAAGGGTTATTGATCTCATTATTGAAATGCTCATAACTTTCTTATCTATCAAGTTTATTCTAATTCTCTTGATTTTACATGTTTTAATTTTTCAAGATGTTCTTTTCTATATGATTTATCTGGTAAATTGCCAATGCGCCTATTGCCTAGTCGTCCACTCATCGCATGGTCTACCTTCATTTAGTCTAATGCCATTCCGTCCATCTATGTTTTATCTTACAACCATCTGGTTCAATAAACATTTGGTCCAATCATCACTTCGTCTTATCACCATATCGTCTATGACCTTTTCTTCTCATAACCAGTTGGTCTATTGTCCATTTTATTTTTTTTATCAATTTCACTCAATTAACAATTATTCCAATAACATAAGACAAAATGGTATATTGAATAAATGGCTATCGGACCAACATGGTGAGTGATAAAATTACATTAAGACCATATGGACAGTGGACAAACTGATGGTAGACCAAATTATATTAGACGAGTTGGTAATTAGACGAATTGGCATTAGACAAATTCAAACTAAACCATTTTTTCTGGCTTAAATGGTTTCATTCCTCATTTATTAGAATTATGCCGGACGATTTCCTAAGACATTTTTTATCACGTGGGGGGGGGGGGTGTGGTCAAAGTCGACTCTCTAAAGTATGCTGATGTACAAATCTCAATTTTCTAGACCCAAGACCTCCCAGACCCCCCTCCATTTAAGCCAATACCTATTTCAAAGCAAACTCAACGTATTAACATATGTAATTTCAACACAAGCTTCCAATGCAGACAAATTCGTCACCTGGAACATGTGGAATAATAATTATAATAATTAAACAAAAAACAAGAAATCTTATGAAACTTGTGTAAGATAAAAAGGTAACAATGTTGTGTCAGAAAAATTGAAGTCACACCGTTTTTTTCCCCTCAAAGCGTGTTCCAGTTCTCAAAGCTGAGAAACCGATTCTGAAAATGTTCTTATTTTCCAGTTGTCGAAGTCCTCCTGATTTGTTTTTCTCAAATCTGCTATTTTAATTTCCCCAGAGATATGTGGAAAACACGGAGAATAAGATTTTGCTTTTTCTTTTCGTTTATGTGTAGATTAGTTCTGTATAACTTTTTAATGGTAGGCATGGGTATATAGGAATAATTAAAAGGACGGAGGTTTGAAGTAATGAATTTATATACATATATATATATATACTGATGGAAAAGAACAAAAGATTTACAGAAGAAAAATTAAAATTAAGATTCTTTAAATTGTTACAACAGGAATGATTTTACACAGTTTTTATAAAGTTTTACAGAAAAGGTCTGTTTTAAAAAGGGGAAAACAGTTTTATTTCAATAAATTTTTAAGTTTACATACACCAAATGTCTATTCTCTAGAATTTTACACATTATGCATGTAATATTACACAGTGCAGTAAGATCCCAGCAGATGTTCTCGACACTCTGCTGCAGAGATTTTCGTGTTTTTTTAGTAGAAATTTCTAACAGTGGATATATATATATACACAACAAAAAAGTAAGTCCCTCATAATCAAAGTGCTGTAACTTTTGAACGGAATTATTTTCAGATATGATATTTCGTAGGTGGTTTTCTACACTCATTAGAAAAATACTGGGGAAAAATGAGATTGATCGGTTGAGTCATGCATGAGTAATTAAACATTGAATAAAAATGACAATTTTTGAAAGTCACAAGAGTCGTTTTTCAGATTGTGCAAATACAAAGTTGGGCAAAAGTTGTTTTTAGGTGAATTTCATGATGTTATGCTGTTTTACTATCCACTTAGCGACTCCACACACAATTTTGATATCGTATTCTCATGGTTGAGTGAGCACAATGTATTGCAGGGGGCCGCGAAAGCGGGGGACAGGGCTGGGGGGGGGGGTTCAGCCCACCACTTTTTTTTCAAAAAGCATGTACAAAAATGTAAAAATGACCATACGATTATGATTTTTTGCATGGTCAGCCCCCATTTTGAGAACCGTTCCGCGGCCCCTGTATTGTGACTTATCATCATAGGGGTTTATGGTAGTATCCTCTACAAGTTGTTAGATCATGTTAAAATTTGAAAATGTTGGTGGCTCCCCGATTATAGGCCCTTCCCCCATTTTCAAATTCTGGATCCACCACTGATTTGTCCATACATTAAAGTGATCATGAAAATAATTCATTTATGCAGTATAAATATTATTCATTCCTACGTTTTCGAATGTGCTCCCTCAACCATGAAAAAGCTCGGAAAGTGTTTGGTGATAGAAATGATGGATGATAAAACAACATCAATTAAAGACACATTTGAAACCGACTTAGCCCCCAATATTCACGTTATTACCCTTCAAAATGAGTCTGTGACATTGAAAATACCAATTTTCTCACTTTCATGCGTGCTCACCCATCCATTTGTTGATTTATTACTGCCAAATGACATTGCTAAAGACAGCCTTGGAAACAAGTTCCACATTGAATAAGGGGTTACTTATTCTTAAACATATGCACCCATAATGTACACAAGTCTATGAGAGAGGAAGTCAAAATTTTAACAAATATGAAATGAGGGTTTGTTTCATGGACGGTTTTTGTCTCACCTGCATAGCAGAGTGAGACTATAGGCGCCGCTTTTCCGACGGCGACGGCGGCGTCAACATCAAATCTTAACCTGAGGTTAAGTTTTTGAAATGACATCATAACTTAATTATACTTGCTTATATAGCGCTTAATACTTACTTTGTCAGAAGTCTCTAAGCGCTCTACAGTATATGCAGCATAATTACCCTGGCTTTAGCAGTGCAGCTGTTACGCGCGCTGCGTTTCAAGGAATAAATTCCTGCCAGGTACCCATTTACCTCACCTGGGTTGAGTGCAGCACATTGTGGATCAATTTCTTGCTGAAGGAATTTACGCCATGGTTGGGATTCGAACCCACGACCCTCTGTTTCAGAGTCCGGAGACTAATCCGCTGAGCCACAACGCTCCACTTAGAAAGTATATGAGCCTAGTTCACGAAACTTGGCCATAAGGTTAATCAAGTATTCAGTCAGATCGCAGGTCCCTATGCTAATGAGCAAAAAGGCCAGATTCATCCAAATCATCTCGTGGCTGAATCCTCCTCCTTGCAAAATCTCGTGATTCGTGAGATTTTTTTCCCCTAAGAATTTACCTGTTTTCACTTCAAGTTAAATGAAATATTATTGCACCATCAGATAGAGTAAAAGTTACTCTTTCATATTGGTCATTTATTTTGTATAGAATATTTTGTTAAATAAGTAAATTTCTGGCCTGAAAATGTGCCTCAAAACTTAATTTTCTTCCTCTGTTTTCTTTTGCAAATTGTGCAAAACTTTTTATTTTGAGCCTCAATGATATCTATATCACCATAAAGCTGAACTTCTGTACTTTCTCACAATGCCACTTTTGATATGCAGCACCTTTTAATCGGGTCAAGATCACGCTTTTCCCACCAAGGTACAAGACGAGATTTCTAAAATTTTGTAATTGCATGAGATACAGAGTTCTGATTGACTGGATAAGGTTCACAGAACAACAGGCGCGGGGTATTTGAGGAGATTACCACATGGGAGGTGTGACCTTCCCACGAAACCAGGCACTGGAACCGTTGGAATTTGTCATTGTGTGGTCTCTTTGACCAATCAGAGTGCAGTATTCTTGTTTTCAAGCTGCTTTATGTACTTGGCAAAGGAAAAGTGTGATCTTGACCCGATTAAACCAATTCTTATTCTGAAACCTATATCATTTCAAAGCATACATATTCAGCTTTATCATGATACAAAAATCATTTGGGTGTGAAAATAGCAGCTTTTGTAAGGTGAAAATATTTATTTTGTAGCATATTTTCGATCAAAATTTTAACCTATATCTTTGAATAAATCCAAACACATGATTTGATAGAATGATTCTTCTTCTTTACAATGGACCAAATTCATGAAATTTGATGCACAATTAGAGCAGCAATGACCGAATGAAAAGAGGTGTTTTGGTCCGCATCAAGCTCATTAAATATGCAAAACATCTCAAGTCATGAATATCACTTGGATGAAAGAAGCCACTTATTGGGGACCTGCAGTCGGAGTGAATATCCTATCAGAGTTTCATGTCACATGATCAAGGTCAAAGGTCATTTAGGGTCAATGAACTTAGACCATGTTGGGGGAATCAACATCAAAATCTTAAGGTGAGGTTAAGTTTTTGAAGTGTCATCATAAGAAATATATGGACCTAGGTCATTAAACTTGGACATAAGGTTGATCAAGTATCACCAAACATCCTGCATGAGTTTCACGTCACATGACCAAGGTCAAAGGTCATTTGGGGTCAATGAACTTTGGCCGATTTGGGGGTATCTATTGAATTACAATCCAAACTTTGAAAGTATGTTGGTCTAGTTTATAAAACTTGGACATAAGAGTAATCAAGTATCACTGAACATCCTGTGCGCATTTTAGGTCACATGACCAAGGTCAAAGGTCTATTGAATTACAATCACAACTTTAAAGGTTTTCGGATCTGATTCATGAAACTTGGACATAATAGTAATCAAGTATCACTGAACATCCTGTGCAAGTTTCAGGTCACATGATCAAGGTCAAAGGTCATTTAGGGTCAATAAACTTTGGCCGAATTGTTTAATTATGGCCGATTTGGGGGTATCTATTGAATTACACTCAAAACTTTGAAAGTATGTTGGTCTAGTTTATAAAACTTGGACATAAGAGTAATCAAGTATCACTGAACATCCTGTGCGCATTTTAGGTCACATGACCAAGGTCAAAGGTCAATGAACTTTGGCCCTAATGGGGGTATCTGTTGAATTACCATCATAACTTTGCAAGTTTATTGATCTGACTTTTGAAACTTGGACATAAGAGTAATCAAGTATCACTGAATATCCTGTGCAAGATTCAGGTCACATGATCAAGGTCAAAGGTCATGTGAGGTCTTTTGGCAACATTGGGGGCATTTGTTTAATTACCATCCTATCTCTGTAAGTGTATTGGTCTAGTTCATAAAACGTGGAAATAAGAGTAACCAAGTATCACTGAACATCTTGTTCGAGTTATAGTAGTTTTCAAAGTCAGTACTGCTGCTATGTTGAATCGCGTGATGCAGGTGAGACGGCCAGAGGCATTCCATTTGTTGTTACTTCTGCCAACAGTTATTTCATGAAACTTCGCACATGGCTTCAGAGTAACACTATCCAAAGGCGCACACACCAAAATAGCCATTCGATACGGCACAGAGTGGTGCCAAGGCCTTAACTTTCTTCTCATTTGCATAATTTTCGAATATTGTGTGGTCAATGATGCATTAAACATCGGGATTTTCATAAAAATCTAATCAAATGAACTATGCAATGAGGTTTGTGACAGATATCCATAGTTACAAATTGCATTTTTTTTCCAATAACGTAAAAAAAGAGCCAATCACATTCCACATGTTTATTCAAGCGTAAAAGTTTATTTAAATGCCTTTGAATCATTGTAGCATGTTAATTGGTCATGAACATAACGAAAAAATTAAGAAAAGGTCATTTTCAGTAACCAAAATGAAACAATACTTGCCTATGATATTTAAAAATCATATTTTTTGTTTTCAATAAGTGTTCATTGAACCGTGAAACGATGAATATTGTTGAAGATACTCTTCCCAAAAATAACTGTCATTATATTCTATTATTTTTATTGATAGAAATGTGTAAAAAATCAAACTATAGCGAATTTGGACTTATGTTTATTCAACCGTGAAATTTAGCCTAAAAAGTTGTATTGTCTTTTAGAAAGTATACTCCTTCTGACTATTTTTCATGATGAAAATGTGGAATTAGTTCCAATAAAATGGAATCAAAGTGCTGATTTTTGACTTGTGACTTTTTAAAAGTGACATTTTTGCCTTCTGACGGTGCTTATTGAAGCATGACGTAAAATACGTCCATAACATTTACTTAGAGGGTAGCTTATAAAATTACCTACACGCTCATGTAAAAATATATTAAAAACTCTTTTTGGTTCGGAAATTATTGATGTTTGTTCAAGGGGGGACTTACTTTTTTTTGTTGTGTATAATTATATTAAGACCACATGAGATACCTTATCTTGTTTATAACAATAACAACTAACATATACTTAAAACCTCAGTCTTTTTATAAGACTATACCCCCTGAAAAACCAACAAAAAAAATCAGAATATAGCGGCCAATCGAGAAAATTTTTTATGAAAATATTTTTGTTGTTGTGTGTATACTAACAAGAATATGAAAAGGAGAGGGAAAAAAAATCCAGTCACTTTTAATTCTATCAAATTCGGTTAGAAATCAAGATTTTTTTTTCATGTTAAAATGTTGTTTAAATTGTAAAGCATGGTTTCCCATGGAAGCATCAAATTGCAACATACGCTTTCAAGGTTTGGTTTCTAATGAACCAAAGCTTTCAGCCAGCATCGGGGAAACAACCTGGAATTCCTAGAGCCCTAAAAGAACCTTTCAATTATGGAAAACCACAATTGGGGTAAACCTGATCGTTGATAAATTTGACGATTGGGGCATGCTTCTCTCTGTTTGTCGGGAGCGTAAAGTTTAAGGTGAAGATGGATTACAGGGGAGTCCGTCTGATGATTTGTCTTCTCAGTCTTCATTACGGTATAACTATCACGTCTCGGTAACGGGCATCCATCCCCAATGCCCTTGTTTACACTCGCCCGTCTTCCAGGTCAACATATCCCACGAGCCTTGTTAGAGCGCCCCCACGACTCTAATTTTGCCTGAAGTAGAAGATGCCGAGTGCGGGGTTAAGTATCGTATTCGGTCTCGCGGGACGCACGCGCCCGCGTCCTTGGGAGAGTCAACGTCACGGAAACCCTTGGAAGATCCACAATCATCGATTATGGAACGGTAACAAGACAAAGGAAATAACGTTTGATATATAACGATAAGAGCGTCCTTGGACATAGTGGGGGATGTCCACGCGTTTCACCTGGCTGCAACGCAGAGAAGGGGAGATTCAACAGGTTTATTTTTTCGTGGGCACTTACCTCTTCGAGATGCTCCACGCAACGTGCGTGGCATTGGGAAGGATGCGTTTGTCTTGTTTATTCCTCGTTGATTGATAGGTGGTATTATATCTATCTCGGAGCGATACAGTTAATCACCCGCCATTATCCATCGAAGTTAACCAAAGTCGTTGATGGACTCCCTTTTTAGCCTTCGCCAGAGATGCATCCATCTACATCATTTTCATTCACTCAGACACTCAGAAGAAATCCGAGGCATTTCCTTAACAGGAGCGACAAGTTCAGTTTACGCGTAACCCTGGGGCTAATAATGAATAGCTTAGCAGTCCAGGGACAAGCTAGCCCTATATTTTTGTAAGTAATACCGATCCATAACAGAATAAGACGAACGATTTATAGCGGACTTTCTTGAATGTAATGAATGGCTTGCAATTTGTCGAGTTATCATGAAAAGAAGAGTGCAAGAAGAAGTAGAACAAGATAACATTTTATTAATGGCGTCGTCATCCATTAGTCTTTACATCTAATGTTTCATGTATCCAGCATTTCCAAGATTTTATGAATTTCACATATTTCCCTGCATGTTTTACCAATAGCAATGAATTATAATCTCGTTGAGGATATCAATATCCATTTAATCGTACTCATGACACAGTTCTATTAATAACCCAGGATTAAATAAATGAAAACGAGGAATAAAAATTAGTCCTCGTTGTTACAAAGCTAATCATGTTTACAGCGTTGTAAGATGTCTATAGCCCGAGTGTGAGCGGGATCATTCATGTATTTATTGCACAGGGATATCCGTAATGAGATTCTTATTGCACAAAGAAGTTAAACATGAGTAACTTCGAAACACATAGAACTCGTTATGAGGAGACTGCTTTAGTCACACTGACCGAAGGTGTGTCTTTGGAATTTACGTGGTATTTTTGGTCGGGCTGGAGTCTGTGTCGCCAGTATTGACATGGCATAACGCCGGACAGCGAACTTTGGGGGTTATTTATATATCCAAGAACACAAATGCCTACTGATACACAACAGACACGCTCATGATTCGTCCCTTTTAGAAATCAGGTGTTAATGGACGTCTGCTTTTCTATTCAAGAATTTGCCATTTTAACAAGAACTAACCGTTTCCGTACTTTCTGAGAGATCGTAGAAACAACATTGCTTGGGAGGGAGAGAAGCGGAGGGGCAGTAGTGAGGCGAGAGTGTGTGTGATGGTGTGTGTCTGTGAGAGAGACAAAGAAAGAGATGTAGAGAGATTACAAGATGGATGAATTGAAGGATGGTGAAAGCGTTTTTGACAGGAAACGAAATGCATAAGAAGAAAATAAAAAGATAGGAGAATAATAAAGTTTAAATGAAAGGCAATATTGCAGCGACGGAAAAAAGGTCGATCGCACTGTCATGTTAAAATAGAAGCTACAACAATATAATCAGCAACAACATCTGGTTTACACCAGAGGATTGTTTTGAATAACCATACTTCTGATACTCTAGATTCTAATCCAAATCTAATTGATTTGTGTGCTGCTGGGAGTCCCTGTCCCATTCGGCCTTAACAATTTTGTTTGCAAATAATCGAAACTGTAAGCTTTACCCTACTCTCAACAAAATGTCAAGTAGAGGAAAATTCAAAGCCTAATAGCTTTGTAGCCATGCACTTGAGTGTCTTGAAAGCGGCAAGTGGTCTGGTAGTTTGGTCACATAATAGAGCTAGGACGTAGAATGGGTCAATAAAGCGAACATCAATGCAATAGATGTTGGCCGTTTACATAATTCCAAAGAGCCTCTCTGAGGATTGTTGCAGGAATCGTCTCTACAGAATTTGCAGTCTTCTCGGAGAATGGAACGAGTACTTCAGCTCTGAGATGTATCGAATATGGGGACACGCAACAAAGGACAGTAAGAGGAAGCTCGCTATCGAAAGTAGACGCACATTAGTTATGTTCCTTGTTTTCAGATTAGAAACTCGAAACACTTGAAATAATGTGATAACGATGGAAAAACCAGTACTATGTCCGACATTTATATCATGATCCCTGATCAATGTACAAGCTACGCAGTTGTTCTACATAACCATATGCCGCAAAGCGCATCACGAGCGAAGAGTATGTAAACTAATCTCCCTCAAAAGAGACTTTAAAGCCGAGACAGGTGAATTTCAATTTTAAAACGCACATTGCCTAAGCGACATAATATGAACAACAACAACAACATCATCGACGAAAACCAACTTCATGTATCCAAATTCCGTACCGTAATGCGACAATTGAACATGCTACACGTTAATTATACTGCTTGTTGTCGCATGATCTTTCTGAACGATGTGCATTAATTCAGTCCGAAAATTTGGCAATATTTACAAACATAAATCGAGTTCATGGCTACAATTCCTTACTATTAAACTTGTCATTCAATGTTAATTACCTTGATGACAATACTCAATGGCCCATCAATATCAAGGATTCCGTGAAAGTTACTCGTGGATGGCAACGTTTAAAGCAGTAACTTTTGTGCAACGCCTCTGCTTCTGTCTAATAAAAGGGGCAGGGGTGTTTTAAGGCAAAGATTAATATAAGAAAAAAAGATATCAGACTAGTAGTATCAAAATACATTGACGGGATAGCTCATGAAAGCCGAAAAGGCTTCCAAAAATGTATTCTTCCTTAAAAGGACAAGCAAATGAGTAATGCTACAAACTACATCAAACAAAATCAAAGACCCTTAAAATATCTTATTCACTCTCTTTATAAATAAAACGATCGTATGCCAAGATTAAAGTAATGCCCACAATCCATTGCTCAGTGTTTTTTTTATAGCAAGAAGATAATCAAAATAGATTCAAGATGCATATATTTATTTAATTAGTGCAACTCGAAAGATAAATTGTTATTGAATTGAATTATAACAGTGAAGAAGAATAAACAAAAAAACATATAAATTGCACATAATTACTACAAGAAGAATACATGTTGAAATTACAATGATCCGGATTTACAATAATAATTCAAATTGACCAAATAAATTCCAATTAACAATTCTAATTTTAATGTACAATGATATTTACAATTCACAATGATTTTTTTTGCCTCCAATTAGAGGATTTATTTGCAATTATCCAATAATCTTACATAAGTTATAACATATTAAAGACATAAAGTGAAAACAAAAGTTTTACTGAATTTCATACAATTTTTCTAGGTAAATAAACATATCTTAAACGAACTTTCATTTCTACTCTACTTTCTATTTCTCTTAAGAATATAAATTTTAGGTTATCTCTCTTTTCTTTTTCAGATATGTTTCTTTAAACAATGACTTTGTGAATGCACCAAAGTGCAATGGTCAGAAGTAAAACCAAATTTTCGTCTACTCCTTTTAAACAAATTATACACAATTCACAATGATAATTCCATTAATATATACAATTAAGTAGACAATAAAGATGTATTTCATGAATTTTAGTTTGAATCGGGATTTATTTCTATATTCACTGAAACCTCTTTATACAGGATAAGATGCTCAAACAAAATACACTATCAATATTCCATACAAGAAAGATGATGGTCGTGTGCTCGAATCGCACAGAGGTCTAGCGTCCTTTGGCAAGGCGTTAATCCACACCCTGCCACTCTGATCGATAGTCGATACTGAAGTTCGAACACAAACCATCTGGCTGACTTGAACAAACGTGTGATGTATGCTTTGATATTCTACCAAACGATTTCCGATTAATTTCTGAAAATAAGTGAAGTATGTGAAACCTTTTCTTTAAGAAAAGAAAAAGCCGGTACTCGGGCAAAGTTTCCACAACTTTTCTTGCATAGCGATCGGTTTAAGATGAGCCCACGCTCTTCAGGCAAGCAGAACTCTCAAAAAGTTTGGCATGAGTAAATGTGTTAGGTACGGGATTTAGGGCTCCTTACCAGTGATAATAATAACGTCAATGCTTTTTACTGTCTAATGCCACAAAGAAGAGGATTTGAAACAATTTTATTTTCATTCACTCACCATCTGAACACAGGAAGCTCTAACAAACTGCCAAACCGTAGGCTTCAGTGGACTCTCAAACTAATATGCTTTTATATCAAATATAAAAAAAGTAAAAAAAAAGTAGAATCTGACTTCTATTTAAAGGGAGAGAGAGGAAAGAAGGATGGGGTCAATAAAAGTCGAAAGACAAAATGCTGCACCCTGATTGGATAGAATTCAGGGGCCGATTGCACGAAAGGGTCTTTCCAAGGACCGTCTTTCGTGTCGCCCATCTTTTATGATATGCTATAAGCGGGGTGTTTCTGAAATTTATGATAAAGAATAAGATTCGTTTAGCTTGCTTTTAAATCAAATTTTATACAATTTCATGATATATCACATCATTTTATAAACAAATATTTTGTTAATGAACGGACGAATGAAATATGTTTGCAGGTAATTTATTCAAAATGTGTTTCACATATGGCGCATCATAAAAGATGGGCGACACGAAAGACGGTCCTTACAAAGACCCTTTCGAGCAATCGGCCCCAGGTCACGTGGAAAGCATACGTCTGTTTCATAGACGATTATTGTCCGGCATGGCCTTCCATATCAATACCAGATAGAGTAACACTGACGTATGTAGACCTACATGTATGTATTTGGTGAGTGTTTACGATTTATCTCAGTTTTGACAGGTGCTATGATCAATACAGAACTGGGGCCCGTTGTTGCTTAAAGAGTTGTGATAAAGCCCAACTCTAAAAATCATTCGCAACTTGTTTTTAAACCAATGAAAACGCATATTCGGGACTTGCAGTTATTATTTTTTTTCTACTTGAAATTAAACGCAGACCTTTCTGCAAGAGGTCCCTTGTGACTTGCTATCAAAACCACTCGCAGAGGAAGGGCGGGTGAACAAAGTTTAACGCCAAAAAGCGCAATACAGGCTTAGCACATTATGGAACATCAAATCCACGTAGAATGTTACACTCTATTATGTCGCCTTATATCCACGCTAGTGCATATGACGTCATGGCATCATAGCGCCCTCCCTCAGAGCATAGACGAATTATTCAGAGAAGACATGGAAGAGAAGCGCCCACAGCAGATTACAAACGCATGCAAGGCAATGGCGTCAGCCTCTAAGATGGCGGCGTGATGACGTCAAATAATAAGGTCTATAACAACATTCGTTTTCGCTCCTTCTATTTAATACCCCTTTGCTGAAGGAAAAATCTGCGCTTTACCTTTTTTTTTGTTATGACTAAACATTGTTATGCTCAACGTGAATGCGTGTGGCAACCTTTTAAAAATTGATCAACGTTTTCTCAGAAAGTTGGATTTATAAAATAGAAATAAAGACAAAAAACGTGTTCTAATTCTATTTCCCCTCTTAGGACATGCTCAAAACTCCAGAGAACCGAGTGAAATCGCGACCTAGATTTGAAGAGGACGGTGGAGAGCTCTTCAGCCGTCGCCAATGGATTTAAATTAAGATGCCCGTTCAAGAAGGCCAATCCCAGTCGGTAAGTTCATCTTAAAATCATAAGGGTAAACACAATAACATTTGGGTTCCCCGTCTCACAAAAAGCTGCAATCGATCCGATCAATCATATGGTGGAGGTGCCTGGCCGAGTGGTCTAAGGCGCCTGACTATACATGGAAAGTCCGGGGTTCGATCCCCGGCCGCGGCACCTATGCCCGTGAGCAAGGCTTTTAATCTACAATGCTCTTTTATCCTGCTTTCAAATAAATGGAAATGCTATATGCATTACTGGTGACTAGGTGTGCACTTGTTTAAAAAAAAAAAAAAAAAATATCTGGTAACATCATTTTCCCAATAATTATGATGTACGTAGGCTCCATACTCATGCATTTGTGGGGTGTCCATTATTTATTCCATGAATAAATAATTGTGATATTGATTGACTTCTTCATACACTTGTTTGCAAAAGATGGGGTCTGAAGTAATTACTTCCAATACCTTTTGTAATTACATTCATGGTATAATGTATAAGATATTTTGCGAACAATATGAAGGGCTATAATGTATTCATACCTTCAATCAGTTGTCAGTTTTCGCTGGAGGACAAAGAATGGAAATCTAGTCATCAAACCGTGATAAATCATTATGGTCTCATGCCCCCCTTTTCCGTTATGCCCCCATGCATGCCACATGACACTTTGTAAATCATGTGTTTTTTCACATACAGAGCGTAAAATGAATACATCATTATCGATATCAGCATTTTCACTACCATTAAGATATGAGGCGCCGTTTGTACCAAAATTATATAGTACAATTATTTGTTATATAATCATTATTTAACAAATAATATTAATTATATATATAATTAACATTTTATTAATAAATAATTACTATTTTATAATTTTACAATTTTCATTATTTATATATAATTACAAGCAACGCTTCATTATTTATAAATAATAGCAATTCAACCCTCCATTATTTATAAATAATTATTATTTGTTTTCCATTATTTGTAAATCATGATTATTTGTTTTTCATTATTTATAAATAATTAAACTACATACTTCATTATTCATAAATAATTGCAATTCGTTTTTCCATTATTTATAAATAAGTTTGTCAAGTTTTCTATTATTTATAAATAATAATTATTCATTAAACAATGCCAGTGCACATTTCTTTATTTATAAATAATTTGTGGAGTTCCCCATTATTTATAAGTAATGTTTATTATATATATATATATAATTGATATTATTTGTTAAATAATGATTATATAACAAATAATTGTCCTATATAATTTTGGTATAAACGGCGCCTCATATTAAGATAGTAATAAGGGTCATTGGCGTAATAAGCCAACAATATTTTGAGAGAGAAAAACTTGAATACTGGTAACCAAGAAAATAGATAAAATGTCGCGAGCGAGCAGAGTTTTTGGTCTTTTTAATACGAAAATGTAATGCTGCGATAGAGTTTGAAAATACATTTAGGAAGAAAAATCATACTTTATCCCTTTCCCTGCACATTTCTGTCATTATTTTTTTCTTTCCTTGGTCGTAAATCCCAAGACCTCTATAGGCCTATACTGATTCGGATATTTATGTGGTAAGAATAATAATCGTCATAGATTTTGGATAACTATCATGCGTTTTAGAAAGAGTGCAGTAATAAGTAATAACAATAACAATGATACTTATAATTATAATAAAATAATAATGATGATAATAATAATGATAGTCATAATAAAAACAATAATAATAATAATGATTATAATAAAACGCTCTTATGCACCACACTGTGACCTGTTTTATAACCGAGTACTTAGCGCTAAATCATGACGATGAATATCATGAGGCCTATTATTATCATTGCATTATAATTATAATCATACATACAATTACGAGTCATCATCATTTTAATTATGTATAATTACATGTAATTGTACTCTAGTTATAGTTATTGTTCTGGTTAACTGCAGATGAAATCAATTCTTTTATTTTGTGAGTGGGCTTGGATGAATGTGCGGTGGGTTTTTGTGTGAGTCATTGTTCCACCAATAATCCCCAAAAGAAATACATAGACAAGAAACAATTATCCCTCCTCCACTACTCTCAAATGCTTAGTTCATCGTGGCTTAGCCGTGAACCAGAATAGCCTGGTGGTTGAGTCGCTGCCCGGAAAGCAGTAGATGGCAGGTTCGAATCCCACTGGTTCCAATTTTTTCTGACTTATGATTTATGATTTTCATACAGATCGAGTATACTGATCTTAATGATTTTCATTAGAGATCGAGCATACTGATCTTAAACAAATACGAGTAATGCCGAAAATTTGTTAAACAAATTATAATGTCATCCTATAATAAGCCTCTTAATTTACAATGCTTATTTTGTTCTACATCTTAAAACCAAATATGCATAATGTTTAAATGGCCACCCCACGCATTGGATCAAACGTTTGCTCTTTTTGCATGCGTCAAATTAAAAGAGATTTTGCAAACGTCTTCCAGTGGCAAAAATCTTAAATGACTTTTCTGACATCGATCACGTCTCCATGTAAATACCTATCCGTGGTTGCCGATATGTCACATGATTAGGTAAAATCGCGCCCCACTTCCAAACTAAAATCGTTTATCAATGTGATGCATTCGAGTATTATTGAGTTTATCCGCGCCGCTTTTGATCAGTTTTCTAAATCCAGAACGCAGCTCGGTTACTGTCAACTTCACCTTGTTGACATAATTTCTCGGCCGATAGCGGTTTGTGTTGGTTTCAGTATTTAATGAATGAAATATGATTATCCGCTCCACTAAAGTGGATGCGGCCATGACGTAAAACAATAATTGAACAGAAAGCGTTATATGTGGTGCGGCCATGACGTAAAACAATAATTGAACAGAAAGGGTTATGGTTAGGGTGTATCGATTATTAATAACGAAGAATAAAATCATATCATTCATATTAAATAAATATTATCAATAAGCGCCATATCCACCAGGTAGATGCATTATGCAGAGCCACTCTGCATCATAGGGCTATTCAATACAGATTGAACAGATGCAGACTCCATCTTCATATGCTATTTTCCAAAAATGAATTTTGATCGTCTATTTAGTGTAAAATTTTCATTCGTATATCGAATTTTCTCACATCTAAAAGCTTGTGAGACTTAAAGAAAATTGACCATAACAGTGAATCGACTTTGCACGGTCTGTTTCTATAAATGAAAAATCTTCGCAAAACTGCCTGATAATAATCATCAGGGGAATATTTGCAAATCATTACCGCTCACTTGTTCTTACCGATGTTTAAAGGCTCAAATGGCTTGATTGAGATAAATATTATCCCCTATTTTCCTTTCTGGTGTTGACATCTTTGTCCAGTTGCCCGAAGCTTATATTAAAATCTATTGAATTTTTAGGTCCTATCTTCAACATTGCTTTATATTCTATCGTTCTCAGGTGGGTACCAACGTCATAACGTGTCATAAATTACAATCAACTTAACGAATCGGTAAGGAGTAATCTGCATCTTTAGATGCGATAGCCAAAACACAGACGAACTGAATAAGAATTTAGAGTATTTGCCTCGATTGATTCGTACTTTAAATATAAAAAAAATATAAAGCCTATATGCGACGATATTGTTCAGGTGATCAAGATGAGCAGCTACACACGAGGAACGGAAAATAGACAAAAAGATACATGAAAGTGAGTCGTATTTTTAGTTTTGCAGCTGTGATAAAGGCGACAAGAATAGCTGAAATCGCCAACAGCGTCATTTTGTCAGTTCTCCGCATTTTGTAAAGCATCTTAAGTTTTATAAGCTCTTTACATCACCGAGATTACTGGCTGTGCCCTACTTGATTGAAGAAAGGTGCTATCTTAAGTGAGGGAAGATTCTGTAAGACGTTAATGACGAGACTGTGAGCGAGTTTTCAGATTGTACTCATTCCCATAGGAATCAAATGATCCAAGTAGAATTTTCCCCTTGAAAATTTCAGGCTTTAACCCCATTTTTATCTCACATAATTCATAGTAAGCCAAGTTCCTAGTTTAAACATGGGTAGAACGTAAGACGGATCTTCTGTTAAAAAAAATGGACCAAAATGGGATTTATACCTGTAATTGTATTGCTTATACTGAGTGGCTACTCTACTGCCGGGCTCGTGGAGGTCCAATGTAAAGTGATGATGAACTAGAAAAAAGTTGCCCCCACATCTATGATATCTAATTTTGTATTTTAACAATCATAATATTAACTCTTATTAAAAAATATCATGTGGTAATATGAATCATCTACACACTAATAATACAAATCTCCCCCTATTGTCACAATAGCTTGGGTGCCATCGTGCACCCGACGTGAAGAAGTTGGAAATATCCATCCTTATATTGTTTGCACTTGTTTGAACCTAAAATGGTTCAAATTTACACAGATTAAAGATTACTACCTGCATTTTAAAGTTCAGCCTTTTTCAAAATGTACAAAATTTAGCTATCGACATCCATTATGGCACAAACGGCTTCTCAGTATTTAAAATTCCACCTAAATTGGAGCTTTCCTTGAAAAGTATTTTGTTTTTCTTGAATATCACCGAACATAATGTGGATGCTGGCAATAAATTTAGTTTCACATTTTCTCAACTCTTGACTTTCCATGATGTAACCCTGGAAAGCCTCAACAATATAGATGGTTCCTTCTCGCAAGTTTAATGCCAAGACGATTCTCAGGATGGTGATTTTTTTGTATTCTGAAACTTATGGAATGATGGATGCGTATTCTTTGTATGTTGACCGATACGAACTTGCACTATAAGTCTTCGGCATTCTTTACAAGTCTCGATGTTTTCTTGCAAACCACTCCAAAGCCTGATTTTTATCTCCATTTAAAGGGATACTTCCGGCTAAAAATATTTATACTTGAATAAATAGAGTAAAATTCACATAGTCATGAAATGAATATTTCATCAAAATCGGATAACAAATAATGAAGTTATTGAATTTTAAAGATTTGCATTCTTCCGGTGAAACAGTTCTAGAAATGTCTATATGAATGTTCATTAGGTGGGCTGATGATGTCACATCCCCACTTTCCTCTTTCTTATGTTATTTAAATGAAATCATAATTCCTTAATTTTTCATAAATGTGAATATGGTGTTTCCGATCCATTACGATGGAATAAGTTGCCACAATAAATGACTAATGCACTTAACCAGTTGTCAATCGATTTTTTTTAGTTCTTGGTAGATTTTTTTAATAAACCTAATTTTATGTAATAAAATTCAAAGAACAAGTGCATTTGTGACATCATCTGCCTACTTAATGAATATTCTTAAAGACTTGCCTAGAACTGTTTCCCCTGAATAGTTTAAATCTTATAACTTCTTTATTTTTTTATCCGATTTTGATCAAACTTTCAGCAATTTGCTCTGTGAATTTTACTACATTTATTGAGATATATTGTAAATGAATACAGCTTAGACCATGCCTTTAATAGCTAAACCACAAGGTCGTTTTATAATTTAAAGGCGTTGCAATTTATACAAGTCGGTATAAAGTCTAAAAATCCATCATAATTTTCGTGATCGGTTTAATGTTTGATCGTTATTGCAGCTTGTTTTACCAAACTTAAAAATCTATCTACAATAAGAGGGGGGGGGGGGGGGGGTGAACATGGACTCACCAATGGAGTGATGCTTAATACAACACACAAAAGATTCTAAGATGAAACATTATTATCTATGTATATGTCCTCAAAAACCATGAAACAGACAACAATATAGGATGAAAAACTCTTATTTAGACACAAGAAGCAATTTGTAAGCCTGATTTTGAGAACCGTCTGTAAGACGCATTCAGCTTATGCCCAGTTTTCTCTAATTTAAAAAGTCTGTTGACCATGTTGACTGCCTTCTGCTGTGTGTATCTGCTATACACACATTATTATCAGCTGCACATACATTCAATGTACCTTTTACGCACTGTGTATACTGGGTTTTTCAGAGCTAATTATGTCGTAGTGTACAGATTCGCTGTATATACACATAATCATTGAAACCAACCCCCAATTATTTTCAAACTTTCGTTTACATCTCCAAAGTTTTAAAATGGTTCCTGTTATAATGATACTTTGAAACTTTTGGGATGGTATTTTCACACCATAAGCCTATTGTCTACATTGTCTAGCCTCTTGCCAAGGACGAAATTGAGAATTTTTTTTAAATGGGAACAAAGTGAAATGATCACTTTAAGTGTAACTCGAAGTCGCACTTAACTCTTTCTTATACATCTCCGAGATGCAAAATTGCTGTCATACACTCAATGGCAAACAGAAAATAACCATGGTATCGACATCTTTTATGTCTGATTTTAAGTAAAAACATACTAGTAAGAACTAAGTAACAAAAGTGGGGATGTGAGATGTCATTAGCCAACCTAATAAATATTCGTGACGATTTGCATATAACAGTTTTCACAGAATATGCTATATTTATAAATTCAATAAATTCGTTATTCATTTCCAGATCTCCAAGAAATTTTAAGCATTATGCTTGGTGAATTTTACTCTATGTGTTATATTATTTCCCGGAGTACCCATTGAAAGCGAATAAGGGAATCATGTGTAGCTGCATCTGTAACTGGTAAAATTCGACACATTGTGATCTCTGGCTATCATAATGTTCCCTTTTATTTTTACCATAAGGGTTCACGTCTTTCTCTTAGAAAGCCCCCCCCCCCAAAAAAAAGAAAAAAATTAAAACAAAACAAAACAATAAAACGTTTGTGTCATTTGGGAAACTTTGCCAAAAACTTCAAATTTACTTTATTCCACTGCGCCTCATAATCTTGAAACTTTTTTCTCCATCTACCAACGAAACAGCCATGTGCCGTTTTTTTTACATTCGCTGACAACCCAGCGAAATGTATACTTGTATATTACATACATCAAAACAGATAAGTCATTCTTCTTCTCGTGATGGTTTCGTGCAAACGTACTCAACTCTCTTGCTGGTAATATTTTCGTGCATGTGTAGTGGCATGCAACAGAATGCCCCAGTCAGACAAGCGAAGCCGAGCCAAACAAGCCGATCGTATTCTTTTGGAAATATGATATGGTGGCTGTTTCATAAAGCAGACGGGTATCCTTTCTTACGTGCCAAACCATTGCCAATTTATTATATCATTTACCACAAGAAAGGATCACCAGTCATTCTTAAAGTCGCTCGTAACTTACGAACAGCTGTATGAAACGGCGTCCTGTGGGTGTTTCATAAAGCTGTTCGTAAATTAAGAGCGAGAACGACTGGTGATCCTTTCTTACGCACTAAGTAATCAGAAATGAACATTTAATGGTGAATATCATTTACCACAAGAGGGATCTCTAGTCGTTCTCAAGGTAGCTCTTAACTTACGAACAGCTCCATTTAGCACTTATTTGGTCGATCAGGAGTTGGTTTCACCAGTGTGAATGTTGCACAAGAAATTGCGGATTGGTGTGACTTTTCACTTTTAGCGAGGAAACGACTCGGCATGCTAGTTAAAATATTCTAAGCTTCTACACAAAGTCTATTCAATCACCGGGGGACACTTTCCACATGCAGGAAATGATGTTCCGTGAATTTTACGGCAAATCAAAGACAACGGTCACGATGTCCGCTAAGGTTCAAAAGTAACATCGAAACGAGGAATAACTTGATAACAGAAGGTGCACTGGGATAAACGTTTTGTTAATTAGGAAATGAAATATCCTGTTTTGAAGAGGTGTTAGTGAGAATTGTTTGTGAGACTGTCCCATGGACTTTTATGTCCAGATAATTTTTGAACACCCACTTCCCTGTTAAATGCCAGGTATAATTCATTTGTTAATGAGGACGGCCTAACCTTTAAAGAAAAGGAAAAAACAACGCTTTTACTGTTAGCCCCAGCAAACAGAAGCCAGTGCATGCGCCACTCTTGCTACTAAGATATGCCTCTATCTATAGTCAGCGCACCTGTTTGGTCATCATGCATAAAGTTAGTCTTTCTCCCTGTCAAAATGCCCAATGTCACAAATTGTGTATTATGATAAATATGATTTTTACGGGACGAAACGTCCTCGATTTCTACAAAATAAATGTCTTGGTCTCCCTGCACATCAACCATTTATTAGTTCTTAGCTCGATTGGGACATTGGATTACATGAACCCTCTTCGAATATTTTTTTATTCTTCAAATACAAGCTTGTTCCCCTAACAGATCACGTAGCACTTTACTAATTCTTTTACAAAATTCTCCGGATCAGCTTAAGATTCTCGCTCTCTGGATGACCCTATATACACTGAAGGAAGATGTTTAAATATTGTGCCAAGAAGGAGCCCCTGGCTCTAGGAATGGTTTATCCTTACAGGAGAAGAGTGATTTTAAATTCTAAAACATATACCATGATATAAATCGTGACAAACAAAACCCGAATGACGCATTTCGGATGAAAAATCATGCGATTAAAGGCATGAAAGGGATCTTTGCCAATGAAAATGGAACATTCTGAAGGCTAACCACTGGTGGAAAAACAACCCTAAATATAAAACTACGATGGCTCGTGTATTCGCACTGGGGAATAAATTGAGAACTGAAGAGGCTGGAAATGTTTACGACAGAAACATCCACGACGCATTG
Organism: Lytechinus variegatus; assembly: GCF_018143015.1. Taxonomy (NCBI): domain Eukaryota; kingdom Metazoa; phylum Echinodermata; class Echinoidea; order Temnopleuroida; family Toxopneustidae; genus Lytechinus; species Lytechinus variegatus. Next base: position 28,684,171 of record NC_054744.1, on the reverse strand, counting down.
TGCCTGTGGTTGTTCTGTCGTCAACAATATACTTGTTGAATCCGCTGTGATTTTTATTGTTATGTTCTCAGGTTTTGAACCTTGGATCATGCAACAGCACGAATTGTATTTCGTCCCCACATATTCACAATTGGGTTTAGTCTAGCAACAGATGTAGGAGATTTACAATCAAATGAGGTATAATATTTCAAGTCTTGAATAGGAATCGTCTGGGCGTTGATTTGCTTTAATTTTGATGTGGCACACGGCGCGATCGAATCTGCTCTAACCAAAAACATCGGGCTGTCAAACAGGCGTGGATCTGATTGCCACAGCTGCCCAATTACCATACCAAATATCCTTGTGGTTTTGTAATTATGATGTCAGACTAGGATGTACGAAAGGTGATAACCTATTGTCTATTTTTTGAATAGATAGTTGAAGACTCTGTCAAGGTACTGCTGCTGACGAACAGACCTTTATTTGATCATGGGATGTCCCTCTAGACCCTGCTGTAAGTCACGATCGCGTAATTTCTAAGGGAACAATTCCGGAAGAACCCAACACTTAGTTTACTTTCACTGTTCATAAAAAACAAAAACAAAAGAAAAAAGCAAAAAACAAAAACACGTGCAGCCAGTAACACGTGAAAATCCCCTCCAAGTTCAACAACAATTGACTTTCACGGGGATTGTTTCATGAAGCGTTAAGATGTTTTGAGCAAGAACAAACTGTTGCATCTGATTGGCCCAGACCAAAATAGCCAGCGAAAATCACTGACTAAAATTTTCAATAAATATTCCCCTCAGATCTCGCCGATTTGAATTAATTATATATTTAAACATTTACGACTACTGAATCATTTAAGTTTGGATATGCTGATCAAATAACACAATTACATGTACGTTAAAATAGGTTTAAGAAAACCAATATCATAAATCACTGCAAACTGACTCTCTTAATTTTACTGCACCTAGCAATAAACATGTTCACTAAGAAAAAAAATGAATGAAACAAGCGGAAGTTCGATATTAGTTTTTCTTTCATCATTTGCAAAATCTAGGTAACAGAGAGAAAAGTCATACATATGCATATAGGTCAGGGACAGGGTGTTTTTGTGGGGGAGGGGGTTTGGTGACTATCACCCTATGCTTGAATCATATATTTTACACAAATAGCTTCGCACTCACTGACTCAAGTAGTCATCTCTTTTCCATATACATTTCTTCGCTTTCCACACTCTGTTCTTATATTTTACCGTCATGTTATCCTTAAAGGGGAAGTTCACCCTGAAGAAAACTTTGTTGTAAAAATAGCAGAAAAAATAGTAAAAATATTGGTGAAGGTTTGAGGAAAATCCGTTAAAGAGTAAGAAAGTTATTAGAGTTCAAAATTATGGATTTGTGACGTCATAAACGAGCAGCTGCCCCATGTGTTATGTAATATAAAATGCATGAATTTCAAATTTTGTATGGTTCCTGATGACTTAATTTTGCTTTCTATTCATGTTCGGGTGTGAAATGATTTGTCTATTGATATACAAAAGGTACAGCGAAAACCATTATCAGTTTTCTGAGAAAATGACATTTCATTTATTTTTTACCATTCTCTATGTAGGAATGCTGCTCGCATATGACGTCACAAATCAAATGATTGAAATTCTAATAACTTTTTAATTATTTGATGAATTTTTCTCAAACCTTCGGCAATATTTTTTATTATTTTTTCTGCTTTTTTTACAATAAACTTTTTGTCAGGGTGAACTTCCCCTTTAAACGAAACAGATTCCTAGGAGCACTTAGAGATTCGTTTCTGTTTTCATCGGGGTGTGGTAGCCAGTGGCGTAACAACGGGGGCGGCATGTGCCCCCCCCCCAATCGGCTGACTAAAAAAAAGGGGGAAGGAGAAAAAGAGGGAGAAAGGAAGAGAAACGTAGTGGGAAAGAAGACATTGTTGTTCATTATAATCTTATGATTATGTTACATTACATAAGAAACATTTTTTTCATAATTTTATGAAACATAATTCGCTCAGGGCATATGTCTTCATTGTTCCTGGTGCTCGCATTGTCTGTTTACCGAGATATATAATCCTGTTATATTAAAACCTCCCGTTTTCAAGTCAATATACACCAAAGTACCAAATATATTTCTCGCACTTCGAGTTATTGTTTTACATGTACAATAGTATGCTTCTTTTTCATGAATACTTTAAGTGATTGTCCCATTTTAAGGTTTTAATATGAAACATTTCCTGTCCGTGCTTACGTTCGCAGCAGTGGATTGGTGAAATATGTCTGCTCTCCATCAATTCCTAGAATGAGTCTTTAAAATGTCCCTTTTTCTGTTTTCTGATCTGAATATCAAATATTTTCAGCTCGCGCTTCGCGCTCGCATCATTTGGTTAGTGAACTACGTAAGGTCTTCGTGAATTCCTACAAACAAGCCTTAAAATACCCCTCTTCAGGTCTGAATTTCCTAAATTTTCAGCTCGCGCTCGCAAGATTTGATTAGTGAGATGGGGATGTTAATCATGATTACAAGTGCTTTATGTGCATGTTTAGATGTAATTCTAACAAAATCAGCAAGCGCTTATTGGTACTCGCATTAGATGACTATGGTGAGATGTGTATACTCTTAATGGATTCCTAAAATATAGTCCTTGGAATCTTCCTGTTTGGAGGGTCAATATTTACAAAAATTTCAGCTCGCGCTTCTCGCTCGCATTATTTAGCGAGACAGGTACGTGTAAAGATTGATTATAATGTCCCTATTTAGGTCTGAATATCAAAAAATTTAAGCTCGCGCTTCGCGCTCGCATTATTTGACCAGTTAGATACATATCCGTTTAATGGCATTGTCCTTAAAATATCTCTATTAGGTCAGTATACCTGGCAACTGGGCGCGCTTTGCGCGCTCACTAGGTGACTCCAATTTTTTGCTGGTGCCCCCCATGCCGTCACCCACGGTACGCCACTGGTGGTAGCCTTTGAAAATCCCATGTGATTTAGGGTATTAGAGTAGGCCGATATATTCCATGACGTTGCAAGGAATAAGAGGAGATTAGGCAGAAATAGATGCTTACTGCTTACTGATATCTACATTAATTTAATTTTTCTCAATACCTCATATTTATGAAGTTTGCATCTCACAATCCTTAGTCCGACCTTGGCTGATAATTTCTTTTGTGTGGTATGGATTGAAGTGTAATTGACTGAGCACTTAAGATGGAAATGTATTACAGAGATCTGTACTGTCTGCCATGAAGTGTGACGTTAACAAACTACTATAACTCTCCTATATATTTGTATATACTTTATACAGTACGTCCCAGAAAAAACGAAACCGAGATTTGTCGATGATTTATCATAACTTAATCACAAATACAATAGACAAATGACCTACCAATTTAAAGCTTAGAATTCCCTCTTTCATCTGAAATTACTTAGATTATTTCTCATTCACGCATGGGTGAGAAAAAAATAATTTGAAGAGGGGATACCAAAAAGTCATTTGGCGGGGGGTATCTGGGTTTTAAAAAGAAAACCACATTTTTAAAAAGTTCAATATCTGCTCTTTAATTTGATACTGTTCTGGTTATTTGAAATAAGGCTTGAATTTCAATAATTTCATAAAATTAAGAGGTTCTACAGGCTGGCGTTCAAACTCACTTGACACTCCATTTCTGTTGACGATCAGCCTTGCATTAGGTCTTTTGTTAACCATGCGATAGCTTCTGTGGAAAACAGGTGAAAACACGTTTATCTAATGAAATTATGGATATACAAGCATTGATTTGAGGGAACATAGTTTTTTTTACTTCTTGAACATTTTTGTGATTAAGGTATCAAATAAAAAAGCAGATATTGAACCTTTTAGGCATGTGAATTTCTTTTTGAAATTCAGATACCCCCCGCCAATTGAGTTTTTGGTATCCTTTCTTCAAATTTATTTTGCTCACTCATGCGTGAATAGGGAATAATCTAAGTAATTTCAGATGAAAGAAGTGATTCTAAGCTTTAAAATGGTAGGTCATTTGTCTATTGTATTTGTGATTAAGTTGTGATAAATCATCGCTTAATATCGGTTTCGTTTTTTCTGGGACGCACTGTATATCATAAAAACGTTATCATCAAGGTTTTTGGTATTTTTTGTTATTTTTTTTTACCATAACCGTGTGAGTTCGTGTATGAGTAATGTATACTGCTTGTGTTCTACATTACTTCGTAATCTGGTACTTTCCAAATCTCAGTCAAAATTAAATTGTAATCCGACAATCCTGTCCAGTGTTCATACTCAAACGAAACGCCAAGCAGCTAGGCGATGCATTGCGATGCAATGAATGATTAATTCGTTTATAAACGTGGCACTGCAGTTTTCGCAAGGGAAACGCGATGACAAATATTCCCTGATGGAAGAGCCAGTGTCCTAGGAACGATTTTTTTTTACTTGGGGTGCTGATATAAATTTTCAAAGCCACCCAAAAGGTTTTCACTTAAAAATTGAGATCAAATTCGTCGTAAGAATTTGTAACCCCCCCCAAAAAAAAAGAAAAGAAAAAGAAAAACAGTTCCACTACAAAATGAAGATGCAATTGGTTATTATTGTTTTTTTACACATCTGCCTATATAACACACACAACACCCCCGGGGAAATTTTGGGGGATGTTTCAGCATCCCGCTTCCCAGGGCCATGGGAAGTGCATGTGTCTTGTAAGTTGTAGGCCTAATGATTTGTCAAAGGCTGGATTTGTGGGATTAAATGTTGAAAATGACATTATTTCAGACATAAAAATCAAGCCCATGTGCCACGATCTAAGTGCTATCCCCCCCAAAACACAGTAATGATTATTCATAAAATGACACCGGTCTGTACGCGGTACATCATTCAAGGCACATGGGACATATTTCTTATCGTTTTGGCGGTATCCTTGTATTCATGTCACGTTTATGTTGCTCATTTTGCAGTTGTCCCACGTCGAATTCTCAAGTGTTTTCTTAGGGTACCAGAAACCACTGAGTGTCAATCATGCCAGGAGACAACATCATCTCTTTGTTCAGAATTCTGCAGTCACCAAGCACTCGAGAGTTATGTCACAGTCACATCAACCATAACGACTCCTGATCGATTAAAACGAGTACGTTCTCTTCAATGAAATACCATCTTTCGTACTGGAGTCGCGATGTGCTAATGTGACCGAGTAGTAATTTCTCTCTGCATGTGTACCTACCATTGACATCGTTCGACGCCATTTTGATTGAGTGATGCATTAACACGATTAATGCTCCGTTTTGTGTGGCTGTTAAAGTGATCATAATGATTAGGTCATTTGTTGCGATGTTAGCCGTTTCACATCCCCCTTCATTAAGAAAATTAAGGATGCGTATCCGTCTGTAACCTATCAAACCCAATGAAGTTCATAGGGAGTTAATGTCTGTATCCCGAGGGGGGGGGGGTACTCGACCAAAAAAGTAAGAGGTATGTGCCGCGGGCGAGACAAAAAACGGGGGGCTTGGAGCGGGCTTATTGGAAAAAAGAAGGGTCCTTGGAACGGGTCGCCTGCGTGTGAGTGCGTATGCATCCCTATGGAACGTGCATGCAGCTAGCCCGGCGGCACGGGCGCCTGGTGCGCTAGCGCAGAGGCGATGGTCGGACAGCGCTCTGCGGCCGCTTTTCACCAAAATTACGGCTCATTGTAGCAGACCAATGCGGCCGGAACGGCGTAAAGGAAAATGCGAAGCCTTGGAGTGGATTCTTTCTTTTTTTCTCGATGAAGAAAATAGTTTGATTTGGAGCGCCTTTTTTGGGGGTTCTTTTTCTCAATAAGACAAAAATACTATGCCTTGGAACGGAAATTTGAGTGTAAAGATGGGGGTACCCTCCGCGGCACATACCCACTATGCATTATATACTGAGTGCCCCCCACCCCCCTCCCCCTGGGGAGAACAATTTGCTGATACCAGACTTCTGAGAAGAAATGAAATCCTGTAATATAGCTACAACATGCAGTGGCGTAGCTAGGATTTTTCCCGGGGGGGGGCTTGCTTTTTTTCAGGGGGGCACCGGCCATTTTTCCGGTGTGTGTGTATGTGTGTCAAGGGCGAATCCAACTTTTGCCAATTGGGGACGGGGCCCGAAATTATCTTCACCTATATATTCCCCGATCAGTCACTTCTTAGTTTTATTCTTATAAAACAACATAAACATGAAATAATCTCATAAGCCTTATGAAAAGGGCGAGCGCGAAGTTTTAGTCTTAGTTTTATTCTTATAAAACAACACAAACATGAAATAATCTCATAAGCCTTATGAAAAGCGCGAAGCGCGGGCGATTTTTCTTTTACTTTCATGTATTTTTTCCTGAAAATGTAATTTTCTGGGCAATGTTATGTGTTATCCTGAACAAGATTCGTATGTAACTAGATGGTTACTGCGAACGCCAATATATTTCAATAATGTGAGCGCGAAGCGCGAGCAAATTTTTTTGACATTCCGACTTAAAAATTGGTCATTCTAATTTTTGTATTAATAAATGGGATAGATATGTAAGTAAACAATCGATGCGAGCGCGAAGTGCGAGAGGAAGAAAATTGAGATTTTAGACCTTAAAGTGGGACACTATTCATATATTGTAAATAAAAAATAGGATATAGTCAATTGGGTATCATTAATAATGCGATCGTGAAGTGTGAGCAGACAATTATTGATATTCTGATGTGAAACTGGGTAATTTAAGTACATTTTGAATAAAGAACATGCAGGCAATCGCGCATGTTTTAGATTTAGACCTAGAATCTGGGCATTCTGAATACATTTGTTTAATGGAACATTATGGAATACAATATGAACTCGGCAAATCAAACAATGTGACCACGCAGCGTGAGCTTAAAATGCTGATATGTAGACCATAAAACGGACATTTTGCAGACCACTTAAATTTGTAAATGAAAAGAAAAATGAAAGCTCGATGTCCGAGCTAAAATATGTTTTCTTTATTAACTTCAAAACTTGCTCCATATCAGCCTATTGAGCAACGAACAGGCAATTCTGGTGCGAAGCGCAAGCAAAAAAAATTATATAGTAACATGAAGGATTTGTTTTTTTAATTGCAAGTCTTCTCCTCACATTATTTCATTCACTCGTCTTCCTCCTCTTATTTTCCTCTTCTTTTTCTTCTGTCTTTCTTCTTCTTTTCCTTTTTCTTTTCTTCTTTCTCCCTTTTTTTTCATTTTTTTTGCTCTGCCATTTTTTTCTGGGGGGGGGGGGCACCTGGGGGGCACACCAAATCTCAGGGGGGGGGGGGCTTTTGCCCCCCAGTCCCCCCCCCCCGTAGCTACGCCACTGAAGACATGAGGTTCAGCCAATTTAGTAAGCAGTACCAGGGAACTTCCTGGCAGTAGTAGTAGTACCATCTAAAATGGAAGACAATCACTCCGGTGCTTGTTTAGGCATGGTGAAAAAGTACTATTTCTACAGAAAAACAAGAATATAGACCTACAAGAATATAGTGACCCCTAATCTGTAATCGGACCTAATCTACACTCTTAATTCTGAATTGTGGTTTATTGTGACATAAACAATACAGGTTCGATTTTAAAGCTCATACATACACATAATTATCAGGGAATAAAAACTGAATTAGTTTGTCGCCATAGTAGCACAATAGAATAGCAAAATGGACATAAAAACAAGCGTTGAAAAATATGACATTATCGGTTTCCCATGATTAATTGCCATAACAATAATGATGATGATGATAATAATAATGATAATGATAATAATAATAATAAAAATAATAATAATGATAATGATAATAATCCGCTTTGATATATAGCGCTTAATACATCGGAACTAAGTGTCAGATATACCCCAGTCATCGGACTCATTCAGCCATTCCCGCGCACAATGTATGCACATCCTCCACTCCCTGGGGAGAAATTGAGCTCTATAGCAGAGACGAAATGGCAATTGCATTTTTTGTTAATGTTTTCAAATAAGTTTTGTGTAGCGTGTAAAAACTGATCAGTGCACCACAGCGACTAAGGTGACTTATGCAGTTGGCGCAGATACAAATTGTGAGGAAACTGAAACAATATTTCATTCTTAATTTTCCTGCCCTTCCCCTTCAAAGGCTAAAAAAGTCATGAAGTGATTGAACCACAGTGCGTGTTTTTGTCCTCCATACTTTTATGGGCTTGAACAGCTCCAGAAGCAAAGCGGAAATTAAAAAGGTTCGATGATGGAATATCCGTGTCTTGCTGGTGGTCATGGAAATCAACTGTAATGAGACGATTCTCCCCCATCCTCCTTCTTCATTACACCCTAACCACCCGTGGCCCACCCTTGCTGTAGCCTCCTGCGAAACTTTATCTTCTTTGAACATGGCCCGGGCCCCGTAACACAAATGTTGGCGATAAATCCCTAATTTGAAAGAACAGTTCTGGTTGGTCCCTCGTCAGTCTACTTATCAAAGGGCGTATGCAACGATGATCTTGATAGGTCATTGACTCATTTAGCGATTGATCGTCAACCTTTGCGTTGCTGGACTCCGATCAGACCTTTACAATATATTCTCCCTCATTCTCTTCTCATCTTCATCATGTTCATTGTTTCCCTTCGCCACAGGTACATCATTTTATACGTTGGCATACCACCATCACCAGCATACCATAGGCGCCCATATGGTATGCTGGTGATAGATGAAAAAAATAATACAAAGAGGAGAGAATAATAAAAAAAAAAACGAAGAGAGTGGAAAAGGAAGATAAAAGAACGAAATGTGTTGCAATGAGCGGGATTCATCGGGAAATTGTATATATAAAAAAAACAATATTTTTTTAATAGTAGTAGTAGTAGTAGTAGTATTAATGATAATACTAATACTAATAATGATAATGATAAGAATAATAGCAATAATAACAACAATAATAATGATAAAAATAATAATGAAAATGAAAATCATAGTAATAATATACAGCATTTATATAGCGCGTATAATACGATGTTTCTAAGCGATGCTTAATATTATCTCGGCATTTACAGAGCTACCCTGATGAAGTGTTCGAGCATTCAAGGAATTCCTTCCTACCTGATACTCATTTGCTACTCCTGGGTGGAAAGGAACGAACATTGATGATTCTTTGCCAAAGGATGCAAGTGCCACGGGTAGATGTGAACCCCCGACCGTGTTCCATAAGTCGGATGATTTATCCCCGGAGCCATAACAGTTCTACAACATTTGTCATTGTCAGACATGACAATACCTAAGTTCATTTCGCCCCCTCCCTTGCCTAATTATGCATTCACTTCCTAATTAGACACAAGGGTCTTGCATAGAACAAACAAAAATTCAAATGATACCTTGAAAGAACACTAATTGCAGTCGGCGCTTGCATTGGTTATGGACTTTATGGACATAAAATACAATGATCCACTTTCCTCTAATATGATCAAAGCACATTAATGTTAACATCATGTCTTTCTTTTAAGGCCTTTCCTTAAGTATTTTTGTCCAAGAATTATCCGTAAAGTCTAATTTAATTGCTTATAATGGCTAACGAGCAACTTCAACGGAGCCAAAATAGGATAATGGAGGAGTAGTTCATTTCAAACCTTGTAAAAAGGTATACGGCCAAGAAAAGTAGGCATTCCCTGAGTCTGAGTAAAGGTTAACAACCCTTCACAGAAACCTGACTGTTTCCCATGCCATCACCCAATAAATTCTGTCATTTAAGCTATATTTGGGCTACCTGCTCTTTCGAATTGACAGACATACCCTTCGTAAGAGAACCAAATACATTTCATCCTCGATGATAAATGAGCCGTAAAATCTAAATTTAGGAACGTTGTCACACTTTTATGACAATGCGTTTATATAATTCCTCATCTTTTGTTTTGTTGACAGCTATATACCCCGTCCTGCTTATAAAAAAACCCCACTTCTACAACCAGGCTCCAATATATATATAAATATATATATATATATTTTTGGGGGTGAACTATTTTTGTCTCAAATGAATAACAGGAGTCTTTACAGTTACACAGCTCAGACCCCTCCTTTTTTTTACTCACATTTCCTTCTCCCCCTTTTCTCCATTTGTCACCCTTTCTCTCCCTTTCTTCCCCACCCCACTCCTTCTTGAACAATCATCAGATCATGGGAGGAGTGGTCATCACTTCCACTCTGCTCTCGCCCCTGTCAAACATACTTTCTAAAACCATTATTATTATTATATTATATTTCTCTCTTACCTTAATGATTTCGGTTGATATGAGTTCACACGCAATAAATTGCAATGTACCTCACAGTGTAATTGGGAATTAGGCAGCTACATGATATTTTCACGAAATACAACTCAACTCAAATCATTCACAGGGATGTGGGTCTTTCTTATATTAAAAAGAACACATCTAAGCATGATATGAACTTCTTTATGAGGCTTTACTTAGATACTTCAAGAGGGGGGGGGAGACAAGTTTCTCTTTTAAAGAACATTATGTTTAAACGAGGGATGCCCGTGATATCGGATACACAGGAAATAATCCTACTCATAACCTCGATGAGATTGCCCTCCTTCTCCAGACGATTCAAACATAACACCTTTGACGTAAGCTATTGTCATTTTAAACCAAACAGGGGAAATCATGATGATTGTATTCCCCAAATATCGCAAAATATATAGAATAAAGGGGTTAAATAATGCCTTTCCTGTTTGCTTCATTATTTTTCTTTTAGAACCAGTCCACTCCATAAACGCCCTCAGTACGGACCATTTTATCAATTACAGTAATTGTCAAACAACTTAATTTCCTATCTTCATCGTGTCTTCATCGTTATTATGTCACGTTGTCACTTGTCTTTCCTTCTGCAATTGAGTTACATCGGTGTTCGATTACCCCGAAACTGTTTAACGAAGCTCATAATCAGTGATTTACATCGCCAAGACAGTCTATCTCATCCAATCGCAAGCCAGTATCTACGTAGCTTATAACAACCGTCAGTGGGGGCCTGTGGCGTAGCACTTCATGAAAGCCGGAAACAATATTGAATAATGCAATCTAGGGTAGATGTGAAATTCGTGTAGACTCAAAGTGTATGAAGGTATTACATTAAGTTAGAACGCGATTAAAGCCCCTTTTCTACTATGCGTAATGAAAAATTACCTCTCTCCGTCTTTTTCGCTCTCTCTTTCTATCCATCAACTACACTGTAAAACTGTGGTGTTTAAACTGACACCAATTGGTGTTAATAGAGGACCACACCCTGAGGTGTTAAAATTACATCCTAAAGATTGAACATAACACCAAAGAGTGTAAATGTAACAACCAAAGGTGTTGTAATAAAGATGGAACCAAGCATATATTGACATTTTTAATGTCCACGACAAGACCAAGATGGCCAATGTTGACATAATCTTGAGTATGAAAAAAGAGAGGAAAAACTCAGCCCTGAAAGGCTTGGGGAGGCAGCCGGTAATTAGGGAACGCTTCTAAAGTTTCAAGCACTGATTTCCACCGGTGTTTGTATCTATCAATCAAACCACTTTGCGTATGGCAGACTGGGGAAATTGAAAACGAAAATGTTTTCTTCGGCGATAAAATTCATTTTGCCTGAAGTCATGAGTGCTCATGTACATCTTAATCAAAGGAAATCTGCATTAAGATATATACGGAATGACACCTAGGCATAAACTTCAAGCATGATTGTATCAGGCCAATGTGCATGCATATTCTTTTGCGATATATTGTATTCGTTTATTTCATACTCATTTGTTAAGGCCATTAGGAAAAATATATGTTTTAAATAACATGAAATCTGTTACTGACTTCAACTCTTTCTTATCCCACGTAAGTATTGGATTGATTTGGACTATGATCTGATAAGGCAAAAAAGTGCAGAATCAATGAAGATTGATTGAAAGTTGACGTTACTGCCTAAATTCCAAGGGCATGCACTTCTTACTGTGCAGAAACCAATAAATCAGATAATAGATTTCCTTGTCGTTCACACTAGTTTCATACCTTCATCACTATAGTATCGGGTGACACGGCAATCGAATTAAAGCTTATTGCCGATTTATATATAAAAATAAGTTTCTTTTAGCAAATATTCATTTTCATCGTCAGTATTCTGCTTCTTGACACTTCTGCAAATCCATCATTATTTCTTCATTTGCTTGTATTCACCGGCTTTGTATAAAATAAAATGTAATTTTTGTCAGGAAAAATAAAGACTGTTATAATATCCACATGTGTCGATGATGTTTTATTGTCTGAGCAATCTCGAGTGAACGCAGCATGCTTCTTCCAGTGTCAACATCTATTTCAATAGCGTAACTCACATTAATTCTGCATATTAAAACATATATATATTAAGAACTTATAACCCAGTTTACGAGAAATATTACTGTTGATCATATGCCAACTGAAATTCATTTAAAATCCCATTGATCATAAATCCCCTCTTCATCGGCATACATACATAGTACGCCAATCTAATGTTCAATTGAAATTAATGATCTGTTATTTTGCACCATTTTGGTTTCAAAGCATTGGTGTTCAGTGAAACCCGGTCATAGAAACCTAACTTGGGTGTCATTAGAGTGATAATGAGTCATAGTTTTAGGAAACATATTTCTTTTAATTTTTATCATGAATCTCGAGTTTTCTTCTTATTTTTGCACCCATATTCTATTCAATCGTGGAATATACCACAAAATACATTTTCATTTCAAAACGGTGTTTTTTTTAATTTCCAACACCCCAATACAATTTTGAAAAAAATTGCAGACTTTTCATTTGGATGCTTAATGAAATGAAAATTTTAAACCACAGAAATGAACTAAAATCTGATTTAACATCCAATAATAGGTGACCGGAACTGCGTTGCACAAAAGTCACCTGTAACTTAAACTGTACTCCAGAGGGGAACTAATAATATCTGAATAAATAGAGCAAATTACACCAAGAAAAAGTTTGAAATGCTATCAAAATCTGATAAAAATTAACGATGTTTTTATTTCAAAGTTTAGTGATACTTTCTGAAAATAGTTATGTAATAGACTGACTTATGATATGTAAACACTTTCATTTTCTTTGCTATTACATGAAAATTAAATCATAATTATTTCATATGTGAGTATGATCTGTCTTCCTTGTAACCAAATAACTTTCAGAAATTATTATCGTATACATTAAATCAAGTGTCAATCAATTTTCTTTTCAATTATTGGTCGACAAAATAAATTTCATTTTGTAAACAAAATAATTAGTAGGGATGTGACATCATCAGTTTGCTCATTGCATATTCATGAAGCCATGAGTAGAACTATTTCACCGAGAAAATACAAGCCTTAAAATTACATAACTCTGTTATCCTGCTTCTGATTTTGATGACATTGTCAGTGTCTTACTTGTATGATTTGACTTTATCTCTTAAAATAATATTATTGCCATCCTGGAGTACCCCTTTAAGATCAGTTTTATGAAAAACAACCCGAAAGGTTCTTGTACCCCTTAGGATGAATATATAATCCTAAAGTACAATTATGGGTGCTTACTTACAGGTTATTTTTGCGTTGACAATAATAAAAGAATTATGGTCCTTGCCCTTTTCAGGCTAACACAACGTGGATTAATTATCACTGTATGAGAAAGTAATACTTACTCATTTCACACTTCAATTGCCCTTGTATTCCTTCCATTTCTTTTAATATTCTCGGTCCTCAGGCGGAAAAAAAAAGATTTCACAGAAATCTTATGTCGGGGAGTAAACGATTCCAATGAGGAATGTCGAAATGTGCATCAATTATTCAAAAGGCTGACATGGCTGGCCTCTTCCTTTGGGCTATTTTACTTATTTTTCCAGATGTCGTTTTTCTTTTTTATTTCTCAGCATGCCGCCCACATTTATAAAAATCGGATAAAGCGCCTGATCTTGAGAATAATTTGGATATGATTTCTGAGTTTCTTTAAAGATAAGTAGCCTGTTTTTATCTTGGATATGAGTGCATTCATCAATGGAAATGTTATTAATTACTAATATTCGATATACAATCTATACAGGATTTTGAAATAATTTTCTAGAAGAGTGGTCGGGTTCTCTTTTTATCCTTCTTTCTCGTTGCAAAAAAAATAATCATAACTTCCTTCCAAAACTATGATAATGAAAAAGTTAGTTAATCCATCATCATGATCAAAATATCTTTAAAGAAATGAATAATTAATTAGGACCCCACTTGTAAGACCATGATTTTATTTTGCCACGTAAAGGCATACTGTTTGCATTTGAGTATCCGATTAATCAGGCAAAAATGCAAGATGCTCAATGGAATAGACACAAATAAAAGAAAACGGGCATATTATTACAACGACCTTGTGTCTTCCACATATAATTTATTATATTAGATAGCCAAGCGCGATTTGTCCATAGCGCGTCACGTGACATGATTGAAATCAATGTATTTTCCCAGCTGGTCCACATTCGATGAATAAATTGACCAGCTGGTCCATGAATATATATTATTTCTACGTGTATGGCGCCCTCTTGTGGATTAGACGTTACAAATTACACGGAAGTAATACCGTATTGGTGAGACTGAGAGGAGCCAATGTCAGTTAGTTTAGCAGATAGAGACTGAAGCTTAGCTTACTTTTAAAACTTTTGGATTTGGTCTAGTCCTAACGTCAAAGATTTGTGGTGATGTCCGATGAGCAATAGGAGTAAATTAGATTAACTTTTGGACGATAAAATTCGGCAAGTAGACATAATTTAGGCCTAACGTTAGGCCAAGGACAGGTCTAAGTTAGGACTATCTTTTTAACGTGTTAGATATAGACCTAACGTTAGGCTAGAGTCTAAAAGTTAGAGTAGATCTAGACTAGAATCTAATCTAGCGTTAATTCTTGATAACGACAACGTAAGTTAGTGTTAGCAAAACATTAGATCCTAGATCTAGTTAGATTTGGTCCTGGACCTGGTTCGACAACAGAAAGATCAGGACCACCACCAACAGTAGTCTGACATACTCATGTTTATCTCATCCCCATTACTAGATCTAGATGAAAATCTGCACCTGATCGTGGCTCAACAATTATTCTTGATCTGTCTTGGGTCCTGGACTGAACTCTAAATTAGATCTAACAAGTAAGGCCTGAACAAACTTGATTTTGATTAGAAACTGGACATTCAATGCGTTCGACTAACATTACTTATACCATTTCCATCAGTCACTGTATATCATACACAACTGATCTACTGCACGCACTGTAGACCTAACCGTAAGTTTAGACTTAACGTTAGATCTATCTTCATCATTCAAGGCTATCTAATATAACAGATATTGACTGATGAGGGTGTGTAAAAAACATTCTTTGGACCGCATAGGCCCTAAAGGATTTATATTTTCCCCTTGGGAAAATATATATCCGGCGGTCCGGAGAATGTTTATATTACACACCCCCTCAGTCGATATCTGTATAATATTAGATAGCCAAGCGCGATTGGTCCATAGCGCGTCACGTGATATGATTGAAATCAATGTATTTTCCCAGCCGGTCCACCTTCGATGAATATATTGACCAACCGGTCTATGAATATATTTTTCTACGTGTATGGCGCCCTCTTGTGGATAAGATGTTACCATGCATTATCGGCCTGCCTTGGGTCCTGGACTTGGACTGGGCTCGAACTTAGATTTAGATCTAGGGCTAGGCCTAAACAAAGTTGATTTGAATAGAAAAGGGTCATTCACTGCGTTAGACTAACGTTACTTAGATATCTATAGATCAAAATCTAACGTTAGATCTATACCAGTTCAATCAATCACTGTGAATATCATAAACATGCTGTACGCATCGTTAGGCCTATAACTTTATCTTCATCATTAGTGGCTATCTAATATAACAGATATTGACTGATGGGATGTGTAAAAAAAATCTGTATAATATCCCTTTTATGAATATTCTAGATAAACGACTGGTCAGTTCGTGATCATGTGACATCATTAACTCGGAAAACACATCACTGCAAACAGTATACAAATAGCGAATAGGCATGAGTGCGATGGTGCGAGATTTCGCATGAGGTGAAAGAAAGATGCTCTATTGAATAGAGCGTTTCTTTCTTTCACCGAATGCGAAATCTCGCCCATTGCACAAATAAGAATATTCGCTATTTGTGTTGTACAAAGCCTCGGAATCTAGCGAAAATATGAAAAAACAAGAGTTTTTCCCTCCAGTAATCTACGAAAAGGGAGCAAAAATATTGAAAGCGAGAAGCAAACTCCCACAAGCCGGGCCCACAAGCGCACATGATCTTGGACAGCATTGCGCATTTAGCCAGCGGGCTGTACGCGCATTGTCACCTTATTTAATAAAATCGCATTGTGACGTCACCTCCTAAAGCCGTGCAATGGTACATCTTGGACGGTACATTTTGGATGGTACGTACGAATGTGTGACATACAGCCTCCCATTTGATCGCGTACAACAAGCTAAATAGGCGTTGTACAACTGCATATGGTTTTACTTCTAGCTCCGAATATTTTTCGATATACTTTCATAGGCAGCACTGCGCATGCTCATGCTAGATATTTTCTCTCGACGTTGAATTGCGCATGCTCCCTGACAGCCAGCCAGCCAGAGATCCGTACCGCTTATCCGCAAAACAAAATTATCTTGAGACCGAGTGCAACTGCAGCGGCGCAGCGCTGCGGACCCTCAGCTCATTAACTGCAGTCGGGTAGAAGCTGTGCGCAGCCTACACAGGTCCCAAGAACTGATAAGCATATTTGCTCGATCGCCAAGGTCTACGTCCGGGAACGTTAGAATTGGTCTAGACTGATTGGTTACACATCAGAAATGACTAGGTCAACAAGTTAAAGAGGGATATAAAACAAATATATCAGGCGTTTCTTATTAATCCTCGGTTGGACTGGCAAGTGGCAATATAAATTAATTTTAAATAGTAATTGCCAGTCCAACCTTGGATAAGTAATTCCCACTATGATTTCTCAAAGCTTTAGATATTTGTATATTTTTATATGCCTTTTCTCGATTCTACAAAAAATGTACATAAATACTACCTTATATTGTTTTTTCATCTGTCACTCAGTGTTTATACAATGAATTCATTCAATCTTTATAATGAAATAATTTTTCCGTCTTAGATAAAATTAAGAAAATCTTATAACATTATCATATGGAATAGATAAGTGTTTCGTATCGAAAATAGCCTTGAAAATTATATTATATCAGAAATACTATCATATTGCTTACAATTAATGACGTTTGAAATGAAAAAGAAATATCTGTTCAAAAACATTATGATAAAAGATATCTTAAATTTCATTATTTAATGTAAAAAGCTCGCTAAGATTGTTTGAGCCCACACGTAGGCCTACTTGAAAGTCAAGTTCACCCAGAAAATTGTTGATTTGATTCAATGTAGAAAAATCAAACAAGCATAATGCTGAAAACTTCATCGAAATCGGATGTAAAATAAGAAAGTTGTAATCTTTTACAGTTTCACTTTTTTCACAAAACAGTGATATCCACAACTCAGTGAAATGCAAATGAGAGAGTCGATGATGTCACTCACAATTTTTTTTGTTTTTCATTGTTTAAATTAAACAATATTTTACAGATTTGACAATAAGGACCAACTTGTCTTAGCTTAAGTAAACTGTTAAAAAAAATGACAATTTCACATGTTCAGAGGGGGAATAATTTTGATTCGAATGACAATGAGGAGAAAATTTATATTTTTCATATTTCATATAACAAAATACAAAAGAAATAACGAGTAGGTGACGTCATTGGTCTGCCAATTTGCATACCGCCCAGGTTATGCATATTACTGTTTTTTGAAACTGTTAAGCGAAACTCTAACATGCCCCCTCCCCCAAAAAAGAAAATAAATAAATAAATTACTAAATGAATAAAAAAATACAATAATAAATAAGTAAATACATCCGATTTTGATGAAATTTTCAATGTTTTGCTGTTGGCTTTTTCTTCTCTTATTCAAATCAAATTTTTGTTGGGGGTGGACTTGTCCTTTAACTGAAATCGTATACGTCGTATTTCCTTGGACAGTCAAACTAAATAATTTATTTCCAGATGAACTTGATTGTACCCAATGTTTCAAGCCCCAATTACGACGAATCACTCATTTTTTATCCCTACCCGTAAGAAGACACTGCTTCCCACTTATTTTAGATATATGCATAAGGACAGGAGACATATTGTTATGATGTACATGGATACTCCTCGTGTAAGGAAACACGACCATTTTTATAGAGGACAAATTCAGTGTCAAGGATTTCTTTAAAGCGTCGTCAAGCTTAGATCAATCTTCCAAAAAGGAAATCTCATGTTACAAGTATCTCTTGAAGTATTTGTCGTCGCCCTTTTATTCATACATAATCTAGGCCAACGATGAGCACGGGGAAAGGTTATGTTGGAAGTTTGTCATTGCTTGGGACTTCTCAATTTTCGACCATGATAGAATGTCCCATCCTGTAGGATAAATCCGTCAAAAATTGTCTCTTGATCAATTGCTTTGCTTTATTGTATGGGTCCCTGGACGTTTTTTCCCCACAATTTCAAATCTCCCCACTTTGTGTTAGGAGATATTAGGGACGGTGCTAGGGGCAGGGAGACGACCAGCCATACGATTCATTACATGCAGAGGGGAAAAGGCAAATAAAGACAAAAAAGAGAGAAAAGGGTAGGGGGTCATCTAAATTCATGATACTTCTGTTATTCAATGGAGGGGGAAAATACGTAATTATTCAAGTCGTTTCCCCTGCCCCTTCTCTATCAAAATACCATTGCGCCACCCTGGGTACTCACCATTTATGAAGTTTCCCACCATCGCTGAGAGTCTACATCAGTCTTCACCTTATTTTTTGGTTATCAATTATAAGATGTCCTATCATATTTTCTTCTCATTTCTCATTGTTCCCCTATCCATTTTGCCTTTCTTCCATTTTCATTTTTGTCTCGGACTTGTCTTTTCCCTGACCGTTATTGATGTATTGTATCTATTTTTCCAATAATTGTGTTGTGTGATTGATATTAAACCAGTGTCCTTATTTCCGGCTACAGACAAGATCTTATTGGAACC
Organism: Lytechinus variegatus; assembly: GCF_018143015.1. Lineage (NCBI taxonomy): Eukaryota > Metazoa > Echinodermata > Echinoidea > Temnopleuroida > Toxopneustidae > Lytechinus > Lytechinus variegatus. The sequence goes on along the minus strand of NC_054744.1, from coordinate 28,665,064 downwards.
AAGGATTATGCAATCTGCTGTAGTTTATCATGCCTTTGTTTTGAAAATAAGAACAAGATGCCTGGAAAATGATGAATGAATCGGAGATAAATCTTGCATTCGACCTTGACCTTTCATATCTTAATTACATCTGTTTAAGTGCTATCAATTCTTGCGGCTGTAAAGAAGAAAATAAAAATCGAAAAAGAAATATTGGTGAAGGATTGACGAAATCTACGAAAATATGAGTTATACATATTTAAAATTTTAATTTGAGACGTCGGATGCGAACAACTGCACCATATAATATGTGAAGTCCATAAATTCGAATTTTAAATAAAAAGATATAAAATGAATAAAAGTGCTTTCAAACCATGGAGGAAAGTTGATATCTTTGGAAATATCACAAGACAAAATGGAGGAGCTGCTCGCCTGTGACGTCACAGAATAAAAAAAACCTCAGTTATTCTTTGACTACGGATTTTCGTCAAACCTTCCCTAATATTGTTTTTTCTATAATCTTTCTGCATTTATGAAATCAAGGTGAACTTCTCCTTTAATATCATTTCATATAGGTGATATATGGTTATCGGCATGTCCGCATTATCAGTCGCTATCATTCCCGATTCGTGGGAAAATTTCGGATTGTTTTCACTCACCGTGGATATATACCATGGAGTAATAGAAACTTGTTTTAATATCTCCATAAATATTCTGCTACTTTTTTTATCATGGTATTAGAGCAAGGGGTTGGAGAAGGCCTAGATAAGAGTTTTTTTTCTTTTTTGAATCTTTATTGCTTCAATAAAACAAAATATATGTACAATATTTATCGTGTACAACAATATACATCAGGATACATCAATATTCATCGTAATGAAGATAAAGTACATCATTAAATACATAAAAAATAAAAGCAAGTCTCAACTTGGTTCAAAATTTGTAAAAGGTCTCCATTTTCTATAATGTAGCATCTCCTTGCCCTTTTTGAAAGCAATAAACTTTTCAACATTTTCGACAAATTTCAACTCATTTATAAATAAGGCTAACGAAAATTGTCCTTGACATTTTGTTCTGAAAATGAAGTATTTTGAAAATAAAATAATTGTGTTTGAGAGATGTTGAAACTTACTTGGAACACCAAAACATATATCAATATTTGAAAATTTGTGACAACTTATATTGTGGAAATTCAACCAAGTATTTACCTCCGTCCAAAACTTAGAAACAATAGGGCATAAACAGAACAAGTGTATCAAAGTTTGTGGTTCAGTTTGACAAAAATTACACAATGGTGAATTCTTCACACCTATCTTAAATAAATACTCATTAGTTGATATACGACGGTGAATAACTTATACTGGAACATTCTTATTTTTGAATCCAAAGTAACCCAGTAAGTAGTCAAATATTTATTTTGCCATTGGATCAGAATACTTAGATCTACATTTAGATCATCAGACCATTGTTCACACTGCTTGGTTTCTGATATATCTAAACATTGCTTTTTTTTATAAACTTTAAATAGCAGGATTTAGTTACCTTCTCAAAACTTATAAATCTCTTTAAACTATTTACATCGTCAGATTCATCTTTTGTAACAATTGATCTTAAAGTATTTTTCCATTCTTTTTTAAAACAAGAAATCAATGAATAATATTCCAAATAACACCTCTTAGGCAGATTAAAGTCGTCTTGAAGTTCATGAAAAGTTTTAAATAGTCCATTGTTCTTTATAATATCTTTTACATATAAAATACCTGCTTCAAACCATTGTTCAAAAAATATTGTTTTACCGTCTATTTTAATAAAAGAGTTATTCCACAATGATTGATTATAAATATCTTTATATTTAACTGGGTTGAAGTATCTGTAATGAGACCATGAAGTTAAAACATCTTTCCAAAAATTATTCATACGTTTAACCAAGTCTTTACTGGTAAAGTTACATTGTAAAATATAATCACCGCCTATCTTATTCATAGTTGTATAAAATAACGTCTTCCAGTTACCTTCGTTTTCTTTGTCTAAAATTCTTTTGACCCAAGCTATTATCAGTGCCTGACAAAAAGTTTCTGTATGAATCATTTTCGAACCACCATCACCAATATCATTATACAATATTTTTCTTTTTATACGATCTTTCTTATTACTCCAAATAAATCGAAAAAGTTTACTTTAGAGAGAATCAAAAAACTGTTTTGGTGGGTTTGGAATAATACTAAATAAATATACAAATTTGGGAATTATTAGAGATTTGATGACAGTTATCTTCCCAGCTAATGATAACGTTCTCATATTCCAGACTTTCAGTAGATTGTCAGCCTGTTGTATTTTATCATCGAAATTTAAATGGTATATGTCCAATTCATCAGAAACAGGTATTTTTATTCCTAAATAAGAGAATGCGTCTTTTACCCATTTAACTTTACTTTCTTTGAAATTATTATTTTTAATACTATCTAGCCGTATTACGTTACTCTTTTCAATGTTTATGTTTAAACCTGATATATTTCCAAAATGAGTTAGGATGGAACAACAATTTACAAGAATTTTCTCTGTAGCTGATAAATATATTATTGTATCATCTGCGTATTGGCTTAATCGTATTTCTTTATTTCCAACCTGTATCCCTTGTATCTCTGTAGATAAGAGTTTAATTAACGCACATATCCAATGCTTAGTAATCGCTTGGCGCAATCGTCTATGAACAATGTCAATACTCTGGAGAAATAATCCAGCTGTTTTATTTTAGATGATATCCCCTGTATTTAGTTTGTTGCATTGGGCTTGTACGATTGAAGGGATAGAGCCTCGTTGATCTGGCGTGGCAAAGCAAATTTTCGTTTCATGTCTATTTCGAACAATAATTATGGATTTTCATTTTCATTTTTCAGTACCGAGAACTAATAATCTAGTTGGTTCTCGAATTATCATTCAGAAGATTCAAATGTTTTACCTGTAACCATCCCAAAATTTCAGGTGGACCCCCCATTTTTTGGGCTTCCGCCACCAATGATTGTATACTATTGTTTGCTCATGTCTACGTTGGCTCTTCGGTGTATATATTCGTGTCCAAAATCATTTGCAGTGATTAAGAAAGTTCTTGCATGAAATTAATCCGTCATCACTTAAGCATATTTTCCGTGTTTTTATTATAAGACTCCTCACAATTACGATAAATGGAAAGTAAAACGGATGTAGTATTAGCGAGAGGGAGGGAGGAACAGAGAGCACTGAGAGAGAATAAGAAAGATGAAAAGAAAGTGGGACACAATGTGAGAGTATCAGGCAATGTGAGAAGTTTTACTCTTGTATATAAAAAAAATGCTTAACATTTCAAGGAAAGTTTGACATGATGGATTGGGTTCTCAAAACCTTCTTATCATGAGTAATGGAAATGAATTATTTAATGTTGATTAATTTTTAATGTGGGAAGAACAGTTCTTTCGTTTCTATTTCTGTTTTTACAATAGGCTTTAATATTGCCATTATTTTCTGGATGCAACGTGTTTGAAAAACTCGTGGCACAGTTGTCATGGTTGTTATCTTCTATACAAGACTGCAAGAAAGGCCGAGTGATGGAAATGCGCATTACATGCAAGCCTGACCAGTGTCCGAACGAGGCCCCTCGCCCCCCCAAAAATAATGAAATAGAATTAATCAATTAATTAATACAATAATGAAATTGAATAATAAAACAAATATAAAACAAAAATATAAAAAGTAAATTAATGAAAACATGACGTACGGGCAAAAAGTAAGTAAGGTCATGAGTTTATAAGCAAAAGTATTCGGTCAATCGAAAAGAAAAAAACTATTTTGTGATAGAGCATGCCATAATACAATGTAACACTATACCATTTCCTCGTATTTCCTTTCTTTTTACCACTTGGTAGTGTTTTTTTTGTCCAGTGTTTTATCCAATGTCTTGTTAAGGACCCCGTTACATGGTAGCCCTTAGCACTAATAAACTAATAAAATCAGTAAAAATCACTGGTTATCAATGACATGAATGAGGGTGACAGTTTCACGATAGCCTTCTAATTAAGATAAACATAATGATAGCTCGCTTTTAACACGAAATGGATAACCATTTTAGCACATAAACTTTTATTCTCTCACACAATGCCGTGGAACTTGATTGTAGTAACAACAGTATCAACGAAATAGACGTCAATTCAGACATTCCCACTCTCGAAGATTAGTGATGATCAAGGCAATATTTTCAGAGGGATCACTTTTAAAGACATTGCACATCGGTCGACTGTGGATTTTATTTGGATGTTGCATACACACGAATAGCATCACAATGTTATGTTAAACTATCCAGCTTTTCTCAAGGCCATGATTAAATATACATGATTGGTAAGTGATGTGTTAGATCCATCTACATTAGACTGGGCATTATCTAAAGTGGATAAATTCTGGTTTCTTGACAAAACTCTCTTAATGGATCGATGGTAGCTAAAAGGCTGTATTAGGGGCCCACTTGAAGACTTGATCGAATACAAAACTAGTGTACATTGAACCTCGAGAACCAAGCGAGTGATGGTTAAAGTACTAACGGAATGAGATTTGGGAATAAACACGCAATTATGTTCTTATTAGGCTATGTGTTAAGTTGTTCCGTACAAGATGTATTAATGGCGACATAGCTTAGGCTTTTATACACTTTACAAGAGGTACCATAGGTATGTTTAATTGGTACAGATCCATTTAGGCAAAGGATGATATAACTGTCGAAAAATATTTCCTCTTGAGTGAGCACCACTTACTTTTGAAAAGTTAGTGAAAAATGATTTGCGCAGAACTTTGAAATAGTTATGCGAATAAAAGTAGACCTTAACCATGAAGAACACATTGAATTTAGCTAGTAAAATTGATTTGGAGATATATTTTACCTGTTTTAACTTGTTTTCTTGCCCAAAACACTTTGAAGAGTGCATTGCACCCCACCCCACTCCCCCACACACCGAGGCCAATTAAGTGACGATATTTGCTTTACACTGAGCTCTGATTTACATGAAATGGATCAGGCTTGACTTTTATTTTGTAAATCATTGTCACGGCTTGTGAAAAGTGTGAAGAAACAAGTATTAATATAAAATGAATTGTAAACCCACTTTAAATGATAAAACTTAGTGAAAAAAATGCTGGAGATGTCTGATATAAACTTTTGTTGAGATACAGTTATGTCCTCATATCCAGCTGGCACAAAATGGGTAAAGGTTGTGCTTACCAAGTGTTGAAATTTTTCAATTTGGGTGGGAAAATCGTTACAAAATGCCTGAATATTTATATTTTTTATTTCAATTGACCAAGAGTGCAAGGTAAATGTATGAGAAATGTTTCGAAGGGTAAGTTTGATTCGCCCTTTCCCCATGACACAGCATGAAAGGAGCATTTCTGCGCAGATTTCTGCGAGCTTTACAAAAGTTGACAGTGCTTACTCAAGTATAACATTCTGTCAAAACTTTTACTTCCATTGGATAGATGAGATTATTTGTGAAAAAATTACCCAAATATTGTATATTTTTTATTCTCAGGGGGTTTTCAAAGTGTAAACTTTTTTTTGATACGCACTGCATAGGACTACCCTTTCAAAGAAATAAACAAAAATCCACATCAACATGTTCAAGCAGCCGATCGGGGAAAATGTGGCTGAAAAAAAAATCCACCTTCAAGCTGGATCCGCCTCTGTCTAAGACAATTATTATGATGTAGGCAGTCCTTATCTCCGCATGACCTAATACAAACCTCTTTTAATATTAGGTTGAAATAAAACAATGGGTAACAACAAAATACATTTTCCTTGAATGAAAGAAAATGAAATTACGTAACATCACTTGAAAACAGAAGATCGTAGTATTTGTGATTATCTAAGGCAAGGCATACCTATAGGTAGTCCTTATCTCTGCATGACCGAAGTCAAATATCTTAATATTGCAAACAGTGGTGTACCTAGGATTTTCCACAGGGGGTGGGGGCAGATCCTTCCGCCAAAAAATTGACAAGCAGAAAAAAAAGGTTTTCACTCACAAATCTTCAAGCTGGTCAGGAGGGGGGATACAGGTCTTCAAGCTCGTCAGGGGGGGGGCAGACTGCTCCCTCTGCCCCCTCGTAGGTACGCTAGTGATTGCAAAGTAAAACAATGAACGTATAGATGTAGAGGCAAATGTGTGATTACATCACTGTATGAATAAATTCAAATCTCCGAACGTAAATACATTCAGTCATCAAAACCATGAAAACAGAGACGTCAATAATTTCATGTTATGTAGTCATGATCATAACAATTTACGCGTTATCTGGCTTTCCCATAAGCCCAGTTTACTGTAGACCATTTCTAAATATGAATATTTTTTTCACCAGGTTGGGCAAACTAACACCTTTTTGTATTATTTAGACTTGGAGAGTTTCCAGTTTTCCATATTCCACTAAAAATGCGCCTGTCCAATCACTTTTAAAAAGTTGAATCACGTGATAATTGGGAATTTGCACATCTTGATACTTGACACTTCATGTAGTAATCCCTTCGGCAGCTCATCAATGAAGCTGGCGTGATGAATAAATTGAGCGACTGGAAGGAGTGTCATGAAGTGCAGAAATGGTGCTGGATAGACATAGCAATCAGTAGGGGAACGCGGGGTAAGTTGAGCATAGGGGCAAGTTGAGCCACCGCCCTCAGGCCAATAATGAATGAGTCAGACATTGTTTTGATGTCATGTATTGATGACCCATTACATAACCTTTATCCATATTACATTGTTTTCAACTTTGGAACAAAAGTACTTTTTCAGAGGGGAAAAAACAAATTTTAGCCAAAAATGTAAAAAAGGGTGTGAAATAGATCATTGCTTTTTACCCACACAGTCTTTGAATAAGATAAAGAAATACGAACAATATTGTTAGGCCAGGTATGGATTATCATTCTTGTCATAGTATTTTACATGGTGGATGCATAAGAAATATGTGCATGCAAAAATATCGCATAAGTTCGTACTGGGGTAATTTGAGCCAGCCAACATGTGGCAAGTTGAGCCATTGTAATGTATATTAAAAAAAAAACAACCTTAAAAAGTCTTTGATATGCAGGCAGAAAGGAACAAATTCAAATGACAGTTCTTTTACTTTTAGAGGATGTGAGTAGTTATAGAGAATTAGCAAGTAAAATGACTTTAAATATAAATTTGACACGCTGTACGCCGTCGTAAGGTTAAACGGTCTAACTCGAAAATTTGATTTTTTTAGGTAAATTCTCTTTCCTGGTAATGTGAGGGTGCTCTTTCCAATGATGCTATCGAAAAAAAATTCCATCATTTCTTGACTTACAGATGATTTTCGCTTGGTACTTTTTTGTATTTTCCTCCAGATTTGATGGTAAAATCATTTTGAGTAAGCTAATTGTCGGTAATATCGTTTGGAGTTAAAACAAGCTTTTACATAAACCTTTTCAACCTTCTTAATTTATATTTTTAATCATCGCTGTCAGATGGTAAAATGGTTTATCTTTGAGTTAGACCAGTTTACCGCCACGTCACACGGCCGTCAGATGGTAAAACGGTCTATCTCGAAAATCGCTGTTCTGAAAAAAAATTAATGGGGTAAGATGGTAAAATGGTCTATCTACACAAAGATCTCATTTATTTCATAATCAAAACCTCAAATAAGCACAAAATTATTCAGTTATTAGTGTTTATTGTGCTTCTTCTTTTCCCATTGCTAAAAATGCATTATTGCCGTCTCATAAAAAAGCTAAAACTTCTGATTTTTTTAATAGAGAACAATGGGCAAGTATTCGGCGTGTGTGAAGTGCTTCCCATTCCAGTGACATCACAAGAGCAGAAAGGTGATGTGGAGATCCTGTAGTCTGATAACACAAGGGAGTATTCAGCTTTCCGCTGATTTCTAAAGTAAACAGCTTTGAACTTTAGAGATCAACGAACGTTGTAATCATATGGGTTTTCCTTCCTGAAAGTGGAAGTGCTCTACTTGCCCATCACATCTTAAATGGATGGACATTGTCCACATGCGCGATCAAGGAAAATTGATTAGCGTCCTAAAACCAGACATGATCGCCCTGTCGGGATATTGAATTGCTTTGCTCTACCTGTTGTATTTTTTAATGATTTTTTTACCCTGCCTTCCCATCGTTACTGAAAATCACGGTAAAAATTGTCACGATGTAGAATGTAAAGCATAGCCTTACTCAACTCGTGGTTTCAATCTTTCCTCACCTTGAATCCAAATTGCTTAAAAATGACGTTGGTCATTTATCTTTCGCCAATGGTATTTACAAACCATACCCGAGAGAAGATTTCAAATCTTCTTTTGATTACCCCATTAATGGTGTTAAAGGAAGGCCCAAGTCTGGATTTGGGCTTAGGATTGAATATTTTGCATCAGCTTCCCACATGACATGCCAAGACGATATGGACGAGCGCAAATCCTTGATATGGACGAGCGCAAATCCTTGAAATAAGCAGCTGCAGGCCGGGGGCAATTTTTTTTTTAAATAGCCCCCTTTTCACGGGTTTTTTACAGGAACCGGGGGCAATTTTCTGGAACCAGGGGCAATTAAAAAAAGAATATAACCGTGAACCACGCTCTAAATTTGTTTATAGTAAGCACAGCTCCTGCAATTTTTTAATTAGTACATGAATAGCATGCTAAGTAATAGGCTTATTCAAACATCTAAGAAATCAGATTTAAATGTTTAAGTGTGTTTTGACACCCTCACTCCACATCCCCTTTACAACCTCACACACATGGGCTTATTTATTTTTCATCTTTAATGAACCACAAACAATGAACCCCCCAAAAAAGTCTCAATAAATTAATAAAGTAAACATATAAAAAAAGAGAGGGATGGAGAAAGAGAGAATTCAGATCAAATAATAAATTTAGAAAAAAAATTATTAAGGTTTTTTTCATGGTTAGAATCGCGGGTGTGGGTGAGTGTTTGTGTGTGATTGTGACTTTGAGGTGCACTTGGATTGCATATAAATCACTTTAAAGAAATGAAGAAATTAAATCAATATCTAACTAAGTCTATTCAAATTCCAGCACATAGTCACAGGCTACATGTAATTTTTTTATGTACATGTATTGTAGGTTCATGTACCTTAACTTAAGTTTTTCCAAAGTTACTTGAAAAAGCAGATGTCAGAAAATGCCTTTCATTCTGGGCGAGTCTAAATTCGATGAAAATGTATTTATTAATAACTTAAATATTCATCACAATGAAGAAATCATGAAGTTTTTTGACAGTTTTCAAAAATTAATATGAAATCTAAACTGTATCTGAAACAGAAAATCACCATCACTTAGGTCTTTACTGAAAGAATTTTCACCCAGAGCTCTGGCAGAGAACACGAGCTCAAACTGGCTAAACCCAATGAAATCACTATTACCATGAAACAGTCTAAGCGTGAACATCATTACAATTCCATGTTAGAGCGAATGTGTGCAAAATATATGTGAAATAACAACAATAGGGAAATTCTTGCAACATCACGATTTTCTTTGAAATTGATTTGAAAAGAATTTCAGCGAAAATCAGGTATTTTTTATTATTCGTCACTTCTCGTATCAATACTGTTATAAATTGTGTTCATTTTTAGAGTGAACGTTTCCCATTTTGTCACAAAATTAGTTTTCGGCTCATTAGTCTTTAAAAAAAGGACATAGCTGGCATTTCTATTTCATGATTTGGTCCGCTGTTTGAAATTGTGATATTAGATCGGGATGAAGGTGGCGCTTTCATATGACGACAATTTTACAAATAATTCCATACCACTAACAGTAAACGATATCCAATTGTGAATCTATCACGTTTTGTTTCAAAGTTCCCTAAAGAATACCGCGGGCTGCAAATATTCTTGTGCCTATGTTAATTGTACTTAATAGCTTATTTATGCAGCCAGCAATAATTTCTCTTGGGGGACCTGTATTACAGAAAGGTAAGGCATATCAAATATCGCAATTTACACATTCATTTCGAATCGTTACAAGTAGAGCAAGAATTATCCTTTTCTGCCCAGATGATCCCACCCATTATAAGCAGCCGATAGTGTCACCTGACCTATAAACCAATACAAAGTCGTACTGTTAACCTCATTTCAATTGATGGATGAAATATAATTTCGGGTCCTTCTTTTGAGAAGCTATACGTCATTTCTTTGCTCGGAGCCTATTTCCCTTTATTTTGTTGGATTATCATCATTGTAACTGCATACTGATTCAACGATATCGAGTATTAATAAATTGGGATTTATTAAAGGTGTGATATCTGAACATAGGAGGTAATAACAGAAATTAGGGTAACTCTGACAGATTTCCCTAACCTCTAGCACATCATACTACGAAATCATTGGGAACAGGATAAAAAAAAAATACAAAAACAACATTGTTTACACCATGAGAGGAAGAGAGGTATGTTCCTGATCTGAGGTTACATATACATTTTGATTCGAATAAAGAAACGTGTCTTTGATGTAATTTGAATACCGCCATTATAAGCCTAAAAGATGAGATTTAAGTTAACATATTCGCACGGAAAATATTAATATTGAACTTTAAGCAAGCAAACGTGTATTCTGGGCGAAAATCAGCTAATGAATTACCAGTAATGCAGCGGTAATCTACCCCCTTGACCTAGAAATTCTCTCGTATGATGTTTTGCCGACTCGTTTTTTAGCAAATAACCACGGAGAGCGACCGTGCAAGCGCATTAGAGTTTAGTGATACCCAACACCGAAAGTAATCTTCAGGCTATGAATGTGTGATTCTACAAGAGGTCCATTCTATCAGTGGATTAAATCCAATCTTGTCCACCTCCACCTTACTCTTCTCGCAATTCACATTAACGCCTGTATTTCATACATGTATATCGATATTATGTTGATAAGTCGATTTGATACCTTTCTTCAATTTCTGCGTTTGCTCCTCCCTCGATGCATGAAATGATGCCCCATATGTAATGGAAAGACATGTGTTTTGTTCCGGCGTTCAAGTCTACAATCATCATCATAGTAATAAGGAAACAAAGGAAAGATGATCGAGAGCGATGTAAAAATGATGTCAAACCAGGGACCCTTTCCACACACACACACACACCCACACATACACACACACACTCACACCCGCACACCCTCACATACTGTACACACACACACACACACACAAATCAAACGCAAGTCTGTAAAACCCACATCCCAATGGTTGAGTTTCAGGCTCCCGTAACACAAAGGTAACGACGAATCGTACGCTTGATTTTCACAGTTGATTATACATTTTAGTCAATGCAATCAGTCGTAAAATGATGTTCTAAGATCATTGTATTACATTTTGTGTTACGGGCCCCAGATTGCGTGTGATTCATTTTTATTTGCGTTTGATCATGGAGACAACTCCTTAAGCTGCTATGCAGCGGGCCTCAGGAAGTTTTAACGAGCGAATGTCGAGGTACTGAACAAATTGACAGCCGTTTTTCTCAATCATTTTTTTAATATCAATTTCATAATATATAATGTAATTATATCAACAACATCAGATATAAAAAATATGCAGTCTTTATACGAAGAATGATTCGTGATATGTTATCAATAAATTGGATTTAGAAAACGGCCTGTAGTCTGGATTTGTTGGGTAAAACGTTCAGGTCTTACAATCCGTTTAGGTTTCACACGCCTAATTATAACATTATGGCAAAAAACATTCATTCAATCATTTAATTGGTGATAGGTGATTGACAAAATGTTTATGCCTAAGATTCGCCATCTAACACTGATTCTAGGGAGGGCAATCGCTAAAATAACTATACTCTCTTTTAAATATTTGACTAGTAGTATAATTGGGGATGTGTAAATGTTTCAGACCGTGAATGAGATATCGTTACTAGATGTCTTCATGCATGTTAATTTTCTTCGAAAATGAGGCGGTCAACATGCCCTTTGATGGTTAAATATAAAATCTCAGATACATTTTGCGCATGACCGGTAGTAAGCCTTAGTCTCCCTCATCTAAAACTTACTTTCATAATCTTTTTGTTTACTTATATTTGACACTGGTGTCAATGTGAAATGTTTACAAGTGTGACGCCGTAAGAAATCATGAGAGAGAAAAAAAAAGGCGGGAGACATGATGGTTTAGTAGCTAGAAGCCTGAAGAAACTCGAAGAGATAGAGGAAACTCGAAGCCATGGCGAGTTTATGATTTTCGAAAACACTTTTCTTTCAATTTCTACGTTGCTATTTATGGAACTCTTTATAGACGATTTTGCTTTGGGTTCTTTTAAAATCTAATTCGTTGTTCAAGTTGTTATGCCCATATAGGTAGTCTGTTTATAGTGCAATATGTCAATAACACAAACTCTAACCAAATTTTCTGTACCTGATGGCAATCGAATCTGGTCTTGAGCGAATATCTATTGATTTGATCTTTTTATACTATTGCTAAGAGCTTGCATTTCGATTTTTAAGGTTAGATTGTTAAACGAACTGAAACTATCTCAGTTCTAATACACAAGTCTGTATGCGTCGTCCATTGAAGCCATTCGTGATGATAGAAATGGAAGTATTTTACGTACTATAGCTATCATACGACTTCCTTTTCATACGGAATAAGTGTTTCAAAAACATTTGCTAATAGCTTATATATACCACGTTTTGACTACATGTAAGTGGTAAGAATGAAAGTATTCAGAAAAAAAATGATAAATTGCATCTTTTAAAACGGGGACCTAAACTTTTCTCACCCCCAAAGGTAGTTTCCATAAAAGTTACTTCTTTTTGTGATTGATGTAATGGTCTTAAACAGTGAAAACACATTTGGTCAAATCATCTTTATTTGTTATGATCTAGTATTTTCTCTTTACACAAGTCAAATCGTTGAATTATAGTTGAACAAATAATACCAAATCACCCGTACATGAAAAACTGAAGAAATAATATAATTGACAGCAGCTAGATCAATTTATTTTTCACATTAAACAAACAATATTATTGGCAGTGATTTTAAAGCAATGACGAATATATAAGTAAATTGTATCTTTCCTTGTGAATAATGAATCATTCTTGAACTTTTTAGACGTAAAATAAGCAATCACTGGCGTACAGATTGGGGGAGGGTAAGCTTTTTCACGACCAAGAAAAAAAAAGGAACAGAAAAGAAAGAGAGAAGGGTGAAATATAATATTACTTCTTCAATTTTATATTAAAATCTGTCACAAGATAGGATTTTTGTAAAAAAATATCAAAACTTTTGCTCGCTCGCAACTGTTTATAGATTTTGCCAAATACGCCAGAAATAGACCGTGCCATGTTTTGGGGGCTCATTAGATCACTGGAAGCAATGAACTTTACACCAAGTGTGAGAGTGCCCAGCGGGCTGAACACGTCAGTTGCCCTGCAGCCGCAGCAGATTCGTGACCACCGGAAGAAAATATGGTGGTCATGGTGGTACCGTATCCGAAATGTCGTATCACCCGAAAACATAATCGCAATGAATGGCCGATTGATTGTCGCATATCCCGTCAGACCTATATAATTACACCTATTTCATCATCGAAATCAATGTACTTTTAAAAATTGATTTAGCAGTAGAACATGCTGAGGGGACACGTTTTGTCGTTCATAAAATTAGACTCCTCACCCAATTCAATCGCCCGAGCCCGAAAATCCGCCACATTTGCAGAACATTTCCTTAAAACGACCATCGTGGGGCGAGGATTTTGTTGTGATTCTACCCTTGATTCGATGTCACAATAACAAGTCGAAAGGAGGTTCCATGTCTGTAAATTGGCATAATTAATTTTCCATTTTGAGCCACAACGCAACATTTACCATGTTTACTGGAATGCAAACGAAATTGAGACAAGATATCTATAGGAATTCCTATCGACTTTGATCTATACTAACACGAAAATCGATGCACACCCGTTTGCCATAACCACAAAACGGAGAAGGTCAAAACGATCGACGATAGAGGACATTGCTGCCAAACGAGCAAAAAAGGTTGATGGGATGGTTGAATGGGAGATGAGAACTGGGTATATGTCTTGAATACTTCAAGTATGCTCAGAAATCGGGGTAAGTTTCGCAAAGATATTACTGAAAGTTACTTATCACCGATTCGCTCATTATTCAACGCGTATTTCTAAATGCGTAAGCCTCCGGTAAGGTAAACATGGTAAAGGCTCGGTCCCACTAAAGTTACGGATGCAGAGAGGATGCAAAACGGAAAAGAATCTTGCCATCCGTTGGAAAACGTTATGTTGGAAAACGTTTTGTATTTGTTGTGTACTCTTTGCAAACGTTTGTAATACGCTTTATATCCATCAAGCATCCGTCCAATGTGACTTCATTCTTCGCCCATTTTGTCCATTTTCTTGAGCGGATGAAAACGGATGGAGCCACCCTGAAATTTTGCTTGTCCGCTGTGTCCGCTATGAGTATGTTGTGTGTCCGTCAGCAAGTGACTTTATCAAGAAAAGGATATGTAATTTTTTTTCATGGCTGCCATTTTGGATTTCATAATGGCGGCTGATCCTATGGTCAAATCGCTTGGGGCCGGCAAGTTTTTGAAATTAGCGCCCCAAAATACCCCTGTATGCCTAATTTCACACTTTCTGCCAGATTCGAGCATCTTTTTCACATATCTTACTCAACGCGATTCCATGACATTTGCTCCGGCGACAGTTGCTCCGCTGTACATTCCACAGACTAATCGAATGACCAACTTTGACAATGGGTTAACACTTTACCTTACCCTAAACCTAACATGAAACCCTCTTGCAGCCCCGACCCTACATCATAATTAAACGAAATGAAGCCTGGAGAAATTGTCGCAGTAGCAAATGTGTCAACCTATAAAGGCAATTCTACATTTCAATCTTTAGAACGTCAGGACGCAGATGGAAATTAAAAAATCCTCTTCAGAAAACCATTATAAAAAAAATTCTTTAAAAATAGACGTGCCTGGTATATTTTCAGTTACTAGCATTACAGAATAAATCTCCCGATTCAAAGAACTATCGTTCCGAATCAGCCATAACCAGTGGCATGCTGGAAAATCGTGTCCGAGTTTGATATTTGAATGGACATGATGGATGCGCATGTGCTGTTGCAGTAAAAGGGTTGTGATGTTTTCATCATAAGTTTTCAGAATGTTTTCACCATGGTAAAATGCGTTAAAATGCAAGGGGGGATCAAGTTCCAGCAACAAAATATATGCGATTCTGATGGACTGGAAACAAACATGATATAGCAGCAATCACTAGCGTACCGGGGGGGGGGGCAGGGGGCAGACGACGTATCCCTGCCCCCCCCCCCCCGGCGAGTCACACTCTTTTTTTTTTTTGCGTGTTAATTTTTTTTCTGGTAAAGAAATCCTTGATTTTTGGTTGAACCCTTTTTTTGGTTGTTATTTGTGGTTGAAGACCTTTTTTGTTTTTGTTTTGCTTGTCCCATTTTTTCGCGGACAAAATATCCTTCAAAAATTTGCCCCCCCTTTGAAAATTCTAGGCACGCCAGCTAGTGGCTGCAATATATTCCGGAGTTGTGTTTTGTGATCAGAACCTTTCCTCAACGGGTGCAAGAACAACTTTTACGTACTACTCTCATAATAGGGCATTTTAGCAATCACCTCGCAGACGCTTTCATGACAGCAGAGAATTTATTGTCAAAAGGCCTTCATGACAAAGCAAACTTTGTTTTAAATCCTAGACTCTGGACAAGGGAAATATTAGCATTTTTTGTCCGGTCTGACTCTTAAGACAATGTGCCGTCCCGGTCGACCAAATTCAACAATGATCTATAATCTGCCATTATGATTTGACGGACATCTTCAATAGATTCTCAAACTTGCAGACAGCGTATGTAAAATGGTAGTTTTATAAGTTGTTCCCGTGTTATATTGGCAGTCAGAGAGCTTATATTTATGCGGAACAGCGTATCACATCGTGGTTCCACTTCTTCTTTTTTTTTTGAAATGGGGACGATCAGAGCAAGCTGCAAGGAAGATAGGAAAACAGAGTGGTGTTGCATGTTTTGCATGTGAGTAACGTATACAAATCGATATGCGATCGAGGCTTTTTAGATCTGAATTCTGGCCTGCCGTTAATTGTGAGATGCAAGAAAAATTGATCAAATTATATCAACGAGCTTTGTAAAACTGAGTAACTCAATTGCGGTAGCGGACTACATTATCGTTCTCGCGTAGGCCGTAGCACCATCTGACATGTCTGAAGAGATCAGTGTGTAGCACACGTACGCACGCACGCACGCACGGCAGCAGCGATGATCTTTGCGTTAAATGCCGGGTATCCCGATAGGGTTTAATTCACACATAAAAGAGCATAATTTATCATGAAAAACACCATTTCATTTCATATCATCTGCATCATGACTGTATTAGGGCATACACATTCATATAACATACAAATTAATTAGAATGGTGACAGGCCGATTTCGAGGAATTTACCAAAACTATCCACCCTCTTTAAATACGCTTCTATGGGTCTGGGACCAATTTTGAAATAAGAGACTGAGGGTAAGAAATGTTGAACTTATTTCTTGTTTGTCACTCAGGTCTATAAACCCACACATCTATCGCATTTTACATTTTGGAATAAGACCAGACTTGGAAGATAATTACTTAGGATTACTTCTTAAAATTGATTTTTAATCTAAAATCGTCTTAATCGAAAAATTAGCATACTTAATACCTCAAATTAAAGGTCTTCGAGATACCCATATTATATGATTAAGGGTTACTCAATCTTTGCTTAAAAGGTTTCACCTACTTCTTGAAAGGTTTATTAAAGGTCAAGTGTTCCCCATCGTCCTCAGGTTTTGACATAATTGATATGATTACCAAGTTTGTTTTTAATTTCCTTAGAGTTAAACACGATATTCTACCAGCTATCTTAAAGCATTCACCTTTCCTGGTCCTAATTGTATTTCGATGAATCTTTTAAACTTTATGTGATCCGTAACCCTAAAAAGGGGGTCTTCTTTTTTACATGAAATAGATCCGGGCACCGACTCTAGTCATGCCATTCCGACACCCTTTTAAGAAATTAGGTATCGGTGCTCCCGTCTGAAATTACATTCTCTACTGATTTAGTATGCTAGATCAAATCACATCCTGATGAATACATTGCTTTATTTTCCGTCTATCATTTTCAAGGACAAATTTTTAACCAAGTGCAAGGTCGTGCGAAAAAACCCTAATTTGTCTTTATAACACGCATGAACATAACACTCCCAAAATAACGAGACAGTAAGAAGGTGTCAAACACCAATGGAGTTTAAATCGACACCAGTAATTTTGACACTGGTATAAATGATTGGTGTCCTTTTTGCAGAGTATCTGCCCATCTTTTAACTGGAAATAATGAATTTATGCTGTATGTTTCTAAAAAGAATTGGCGTGATTGGAAAGCACTATAAAACCATTGATCTTGACATAGAAATAACTATCAAATAATTTTTTTTTATTTCACTCCCCCCTCCCTCCCCCATCCGAAACATGGGTCGATGTTCCTGCGACAGGCCCTATATTTTCTTGCTAGAAGCACTTGAAACTTTGTTGTCGTGTCCTAAGAAATAAAGAGAAAGATTTTTTTTAAAACTTTCCGTACGTGTGCCATGACAAGATGAGTAGCTGTTGTTATTATCGACAACAATCTGTACAACCTAAAGTATCTCAGCTGTTGGCTGTTTCTTCCCTAAACACATTGTGAAATCGGATTTGCTAAGAAGTTAATAAATATAAAAGGGAAAAAACTGATCACGGTTCTAAGTATTTAATGCATTAACCGATGGCTAGCTATAGAGTCTGTAATTCATTTTCGAGAAATTACATCTTGTTAACTGTCTACGTTAAATATTTCCCAAATTCGTTACTTTGTCACCTCACCACAACCATAAATTTGCATAAATCCTTTTTATTTTCTTATCCACTGTTATTGCTGGAATGCGTTCTCCACATTGAGGGAGAGTGTATTCCTATTCACAAACTTTTGCGAAGCTTTTGTCAGATTGTATTTATGATGAATTTGAAAAATATACAGAGGATTCTTTAAATATAGTTCTGATTAACAAGATAGGCAGTTCCTTTAAAACCCCCGTTAATGACCCAACATTAAAGATACTAAGATACTTATTGGCAGGTTTCATAATACAGCAAAACTAAAAAAAAACAAGTTTTAGAGTTTCAAGCGCAAAATATATGTTACTGTTACCATGGTTACACAAAGTTGTTAGGATATTGAGCTACTTATTTTTAGATGAGCGTATTGGTTAAATTTCTCAACAAGCTCCTTGTAGTGTAGTAGGTTTCACGATACACCACGTATTTTTCTTGGGCAACACTTGCCCAAGAAAAAGATGTATGGTGTACCGTGAAACCTACTACACTATTCTCCTTCGCCATGGAAACTTTCAGAAGTTACAAGCTCCCTTTATTAAGACATTAACAAAAAAAAGGGAAAGTAAAGAGTTATTGTTTTCTTATCCTTTAGAAACTGAAAGTTTAAACACAGTTAGCTTCCTTGTTTCAATTCAGTACACTGACATACTTGTACTATTGACCGAAAACAGCCCATTGTCTTGATATAATAAAAAAAATCGAATGAATCGGCTTTCGAGCTTGTGAATATTTTTCAAGCTCAGATCGAGTTCGGATGATTAAAAGAGAGAATCGTCAATGTTTTGATATGACTATTCTGCTTGATTTTAGATTCCAATACGCAGATTAATGTAGCCATAACGGATAAATTGTTAAGGTTCACCCTAGCGTGCGGTGTATTTAAATGAAAACAAGCAGTGATGGCACTCAAGGATCCTTGAATTATTTAAAGTCCACTTTTTAAGCATACGCTCTTTTATATTTCCATCGCTTCATATACCTTTGAAATAACCCTCCGAACTGCGAGCGTCGTCAAAAACCGAGACTGTTGAATGAATGAATGGATGAGTGGATGAATGAGTCTACAGCCAAGCACTTAATTTTGGAGGAACATGAAACTCGATGGACTCGACAAGTGTCAAGGTCGCATTAATGTTCGTGCCAGTCGCCTCGACTGAATATTCGATCGTAAGCGGCACTATAGCTCTGGCAAAGCACACTTTTCGGCGCGTGGCACTTCGATCTGTGCTGTGTTATAGTCCAATAACCACGATCGAGTAACAATCAATAGCTTCGATTGTCTGATGGTCATGATGACGGTCGTGTGTCAAATAGATGAATGGGAACGTAACAAGTGAAATCCGACAAGCCAACAATGTAGCGCATTAACCCTTTAAGTAGCCATGAAATTGAATAAAGAGCGAGGGTGTGCCAAAAGCAATAGTTGCTTGCACAAAAGCTGTAACATGGGCTTACTTATTAATCTCTCTACTGAAGTTCCATCAAACATTTTACTTTAAATGCACTCGTTTCATGATAAATGTTGATACTGTTACCATCCAATATCACGCTCAATTGGTAAAGCGGAGGTTTCGGATTCCAATGACCCTGAATCGATTCCAACGTGATACGCTGGTGCCTTTTTGGTAAGACATTTATCTTCGTAACCAGGTCCCTTGAAGAGGATTTTAGGCATTCGGTCCTTTGGTTTCTTGCTTCAGAAACGTTCTTGCTTTCTTAGCACTCGGGTAAGCACCACAATCACCTATTCAAGCCAATGTCAAGGTTTCAGAAGAAGAAACAAGTGGAACGCCTCTGGCAGTCTCGCGTGCATTACGCGATTCGTTAGCAGCAGTGCAGACTTTGAAAACAGCAACTGAATAATAACACAAAAGAAACGTTCATATGATAATAAAATACCATGTGCATTGACTCAAATGACCTTTGACATGATCATATGACCTAATACTTGTGCAAAAAATCATTCATACTTCATTACCCTTATGCCTATGTTTCATGAACTAGATCTATAAACTTTCTAAGTTATAAAGCCAATTCAACAAATACCCCCAAACACGGCTAAAATTGATCTTAACTGACCTTTGATCTTGGTAATGTGACCTGAAACACGCACATGATATTTAGGGACACATGGTTGTTCTTATGTCCAAGTTTCATAAACTAGATTCGTAAAATGTGTAAGTTACGGTGACAATTCCACAAATATTCCCAACGTGGTCAAAGTTCGTTGACCCTAAGTGACCTTTGAACTTGGTCACGTGACCTAAAACTCGGGCAGGATCTCCAGGATCTCTATTACCATTATGTCTAAGTTTCATCAACGTGGTTTATATGCTTTGTAAGTTATGATGACATTTCAAAGACTTAACCTTAGTTGATATTTCAATGTTGACAACGCCGCGGCGCCGCCGCCGTCTTGTTCTGCTATGCAGGCGAGACAAATAACCCTATCGTGGGAAAACATTTGGCATACCATGTAGAAAATCATAAGAAGCGATAGAGGAGGGTGTGTGTGAATGTGTGAGAGTGTGTGTTACAGACTGGTATCAATCATACACGATATGATTATTCAAATCTGGGACCGACCTTAAAAGCTTCACCATCCAGAAGACGTGACGAGGGATCGAACCTCGAATCTCTGCGTCAAAATGGGTCTTCCTTCAGAGTAGCTTTGGTTATAGGCGCGCACCACAGCGTCCATTGTGGATCTTTATGTCCCTAGATGAAAGTAATACCAATCATGTGATCCAGGATTGAATCCATTTCACAGATATAAGCAAAAATGGATAAAGCAACAACATGATTTTTGGAGGCCACCGGAAACACCAAAGTACTCTAAATTTGAAAGCGGGCTCAAAGTTCACATTTTTATTTTCTTACGTTTTGGTAGGGAATTACATACTTTCATGGTGTAGTTTACCTGTCGGTTCAAGCCTTGAAGGTTTTGTGAGCTATAAGCTCTCTCCTCTTTTTTTCTAATCGATGTTCCAATGCAGCGTAAGGACAATTCCATAAAATAATCACCCTTTTTGTACGTCCGACCATAATTTTTCTCAATTTTTACTTCACTTCATGAACTGACCAAGTCATGGTCATTTGACAGCACTACAGACTATAAGAACCAAAATCAGAATTAAATTTCAAGAAGGTTTCATGCACATGGGGTCGGATGTACATATTTTATGATAGGAAACTTATGTTCCCTATCATGTGTACATATTTAATATGTACATATGTTATGATAGGGAACAGGACAGAAACGTTCCTGAAAACATTTTGTATCACCAAATCCCTCTATGTCCTTTTGCTACACGGGTAGTGTACTAGGTTATATTCAATTTTCTACGAGCAGTATACAACATGCATGGGCTTCATTATTTTACTTATCGTTTTTTAAATATATCATTAATTGTAAATTTGGTTCATAATCAGTTAATTTAACCGTATAGACCGTTGTTTTTAGATCAAGTGGACATTATACGAAAATTGTTGTAAATGGACGGAATGAAAAAAAAGAAGACCAATAGTAAGTAGGCTAAGCCGGACGCCCGGCAGGCCAGCAATGCAGTCGTCAACGCATTTACTCTCATGCAATCTACCATGTTATTTCAACATAGATTTTGTTTGAGATTTTAACTGTACCCTTAAAAAAAAATATTAAGCGCTTTGCATTCTGAAACTATGTCGGGATCATGCGAAACTAGAATGCATTAAAACTCTATACTGCAGCCCAAGCCAGCTAAGAGCATGCTTGCAATAAATCACCTGATAGGATAACAACTGTGAATAATTTTCTTATTATAATTCCAGCTTGTTTTTATGCTCTTGAGAATTTCTTTTTCCTCCCCCGAAGGATGATGAAACAAATCGATTTCCGACATCAATCCCTTTGAAGTCTCCAGCAGACGTCTTTAATTCCTACCGTAGTTTGCTTCTAACTGTGAAAAACTGCGAAAAGAAATACATACAACGCACGGCTTTAATCGGGTGAGCTTGATAGGGTATGGGCGGAATAAAAAGAAAGTGGGATTTAATTGTCTTTCTCCTTGATTTCACTTGACTACGTGATCAGGCAGAGGGTTGTCTTCTTACCATCGAATAAATAATCAAAGAAAGAGAGTTAGCATGATAGGATCATCTAGGTATGTAGCACAGAGAGTTTTGATTGATCGCAAATCTGAAATAATTATTCTTACTTGTTGGTTTGTTGTAGGTATGTAATGAAATTATGTACATAGATAGGAAGCGCTCTGCAAAATAAAAAAACAATCACCTTTGATGAAGGACCAGTTGGCGCAATTATGAAATGATTGCAGAATCATACTAGTATTCAATTTGACCAATCAACCTGATCATGCCGACACTTTTTCATCAAAGAGAAATGCCAGTAGTTGCAGTAAACACTGAGAAAGTCTGTAAAACCAGGCTTAATTGTCAGTATATCATCGAGGATCTAGATCTGGTACAGTCACATAAACTGAACTGTGAAATCTTGAAATCTACGCTGAAAAATATTCACACTGAATATCACCAACACAGATAAGCGCATATGGGACAGTGTATTATTATTGCTTTGAATGTCGTGCCCGACGCTTGACCCGAATCCTGTGCTTATTTGCTAATTTCTCAGCAATTACACAATTTCTTCCACAATCCTTTGGCACACATTCTTTATTTATACAAACAGACACTTTGGTGGTCATTTCATTGGATTCTGTACGAACTCATTTTGATATCGTTACCAAAACTGGCATTTACCTTTAAAAAATATTTGAAAGATACATTAGTTCGAGGGAGAAAATATGGTATTGCTATCGACCTGACCTCCACAGTCGCTGGTGTGAAAGTAAACGCAAATATTGCATATTAAGTGAAGCGTACTCTAAAATTCTTACCTAGTATCTGGTCATTTTAACCTGGACACATTTATTATCCTTGGGCACGCGAAGTGTTAAGCGCTATTCACACCTACTCTCTATAATGCATAGTCTTCCTTCATTTGCGCTTCCTTCAAATTTACGCACAAAATTATATCATTTTTATTATTTGAAGTATAAAGAAAATTGGTGATATGCATTTTACAATATTGAAAATGTAGACATTGTGATTTTAAACTTTAGATTTTCATTTTTGACGTATGGATTGGCTAATGGGAATAGAGATCTATTTTGTCTTTTTGAACAAATAATGAAGATGTATGTATTTTGAAATGTGTTCCGTCAGCAAAGAGTTGAATAATAACAATGTGATTGCCACTGGCAACACATATTTTATTATCATCATGTTGTCTGCGATGATGCCTGCTTTATGTACGTGTGTGGGTGAGGGTGTGGGGGGCTGGTCACATGCCCATATCTTTCTACCTCAGTATCGTAGCACAAAAACATTTTATTTTCCTTTTTATGAATACATGAGGATTATTATCATTATTATTATTACTTCTGTTGAATCAATTTCGTCTCGTATTTCTATTTTTTGGGGTCCGCACCTAGAATATAATTTAATAAGGTTCGAGGAATGTAGAATGGAATTTTAGATTATTATTAATGTCTACAAAAATATTGTTCAAAAGGACGATCTGGACGCAACGTTTATACGCTTTGGACAATCAACCTAACTGCATGCAAGTTGGATACTATTTACCGTTTCATTAATTAATTGTCTTGTATCAAACACATGGTGTTAGTAACCTCACTAGAATGATTCATCTTACTCCTGATAAATTTTAATCATTTTTTTGCAGTTGGAAACGGAGGGATGAAAAAAAAAGATAGACCAACCCCAATGTTTTCAGCTTACATTTACTGTGTCATGTGATCTTTATCAATAGTGACAATTACTGAACAGTGAATCATTTTTAAAAATTGGAAGTCCATTAGCCATGTTAGACATATTCTATAGTAAAGTGCAGATGGCATGGATACCAATAAATAACTGGTCGCGCCTTGTTTTCGCAAATGCAGATGAATTGATCCTTATCGGATAATACCCTATGTGATGTAAATGTAAAGCACTGTATTCATATCTTTATATTTATGTTTCCATTTATAATCATAGGAAATAAATGTTGAAGTTCAGTTCAATTTTGGTTGTGTGTGAGGGGAAGAGAAAGATGGGGGGGGGGGGTGAACGTGAGAGAAAGAAAGAAGGAAAAAACGTTTGTGTAGCTAATCATCTTTCCTTTAATGTTAAAAATCGAAATATGGGGACGACTATCAAATTTTCTCCTGAAAAAGGCAAAATAAATTGAATTTAGATTGTTAAAGGACAAGTCCACCTCAACAAAAACTTGATTTGAATAAAAAGAGAAAAATTCAACAAGCATAACACTGAAAATTTCATCAAAATCGGATGTAAAATAAGAAAGTTATGACATTTTAAAGTTTCGCTTCATTTCACAAAACAGTGATATGCACATCTCGGTCGGTATGCAAATGAGGGAATTGATGACATCACTCACTATTTCTTTTGTATTTTATTATATGAAATATGAAATATTTTGATTTTCTTGTCATTGTCATGTGAAATGCAGTTTCATTCCTCCCTGAACACGTGGAATACCATTATTTTAACATTTTGTGCTTCAGGCAAGGAGGTTCTAATCGTCAAATTCGTAAAAATTGAAATATTGTATAATTCAAACAATAAAAAACAAAAGAAATAGTGAGTGAGTGACATCATCGACTCTCTCATTTGGATGTAACTGGCTCGTTCATATAACTATTTTGTTAAAAATAAGCGAAACTTTGAAATGTCATAACTTTCTTATTTTACATCCTATTTTGTTCAAATTTTCAGCATTTCGCTTGTCTGATTTTTCTCTATTGATTCAAATCAACATTTTTCTGAGGTGGACTTGACCTTTAAAGCATGAATAAATCATCAGAAAATTGATGAAACTCCCTCATCAGCAATGAATCTATGATTTTATTTTCGGTCTGTGCAGGTCTCCGATTTCATTCCATCATTATTAATGCAACCATCACAGTGAAAGCAGCCAAGACAATGTTTTTATATGCATCCTGATTGTTACCCAAGACGGTCAACAAGGAGTACATCTGGTCTGCCAGTACCTTGCTCCTGTCCACCAGTACTTGCAGCAGTTACATCTGAGGACATCCTTTCCAAACAAAGGTACCCAAACTTTACGGCCCGTATTGTGAACCGGGTTTAACAAGTGACTCGAGTCTAAAGTTGTGGTCTAACAATGGATAGCCAGCCGGGACACAAATCTCTAATGTCTTTGACATTTTCGGCATTTTAGCACAAAGTTGGACCATGATCTAAGACCAGACATCGGAACACGGGCCTATGTATATTATAATTTTCTGCTCTATATATTTTTTAATATCTTAATGTTTTTATAAATCCCCTTAGGCAAGTCAAAGTTTATTACTTTATCAGATAAATGTGTTATCATCAATACGCTGTCATATGGTAGATATGATATATATTAAAAAGATTATAAAATAAATGTATTTTATGATATTACTTACATAGACTATTTTTGTCAGAATATTGAATTAAAAATCTACCTATATGTCTATTTTTGTATAAGACCTCTTATAACGTGTCTAAGGTAATCATGATAAGGCTGCTACATTTCCTGAAGGTACAACTCTTCTTTTTTATTACAATGAGTCGATGAATAAAAAACAATTAACGGTAGGTACACTTTAGTAGGACTGGAATATTATTTGCAACTCTGATCATCTCACATTGTTGCATTCTTTAGTGGTGTTTTGCCCCTGGTGCAGTTAAAATTCCGGAGTCATTTATTATTCAGTTTGGGCAATTCTTTTTCAATGGGTTACATGTTGTGTTAGGCAACAATTAAACAAAAGAAAATTAAAACGTTAAAGCAGATAATTTGCCTCTGCCATGCCGTCATTGATCGACGCCACATTTCATGCCATATCTCGGGCTCGCCGAAAATGTTTCTACCGGCAACCCTTGCGGTTTGACGGCACAGGCATGAATCCTTTTTGGGGGGGCGCATTAGCTGAGCGAATTGCGTCAGTCAGCGGACGTACTAAACATTGCTAAACGCAGCATAGGTTGGACCCGATTAGGTCTAGATCAACTAGGACTAGATTACGGAGTTTTGTCCTTACATCTTAAGACACATGATAACAAAATAAGTGTAACAAGCACTTCTCACAAAATTTGACAGGAAATTATTTTTTTAAGTTTGACTGGCAAAAAAAAAAAAATCCAAGACGCAAAGCCCCGAGGAAAAAAGTAATATATTGCAATTTGTAAACTACCACCGCTTCCTTAATAGATTTTCACAGACCTGGTGAATCATTCGAAGACCACACCTCCTCCTCCCTCGGTATTTAGAATTTACAAACAGCTGTAATTAAAGTGAAGGATGTTTAATCGTTGACAATGCTGCAGCCTTTCAAACGATATTGATGACACATTTTGTCATAAAGCGATCGCTTGCCTTTTATTCACCGAAGCTGTTCCGTGAAAATCTTATTTCTAGTATTCCCAGGTAAGACATTCCCCTGTCTTTCTAATTTATATGGATTTGGGTCTTTCTGATAATGATAATGAAGGTAACTATTCATGACAATAATTATTTCGTGAAGATGCGGTCGAAGCGAGCGATATCAAGATAAACATCCTTCTGGGCTTCTAATCATCTTTCAGAGCACCCATCATGGATATGTAATTTTAGATCTTTATCTTCAATCATAAATGCTCATCTATTTTACCAGTAGAGGTTATATTGATAACATGATTTTGTTCTGAGATGATAATTCATATCATTACCATTCTGTATAACTTGTTATTTTTCATTCTCGATTCAAATCAAAGGGACAGAATGGTGCAACCGAAATATACTAAAAAGTGATTTAATAAGGCTTAATGACATTAAATCGGCACCTATAGAATACGCCCTGAAGATACCTGACATCTTCAAATCCTCACCAGATGAGTGGCTCCCATGCACTTTTGAATTATCAAAAAAGTAGTTTCTTCATTTACACAAATCCTTTCGGCTTCCTAAACTGCAAAAGGAACATTTTAGAATATCAAAAACCCATTACCGAATCATATCTTGGGGCACATTCACTCATTTCATTGGATGAGTAGTCCTGCGACAAGGTTCTGATTCAGAGTCCTGGGGGTCTCTCTTTCGGATATCACGCGCAAAACAAACATATGGATTTAAAATTCGTTGTGATGATGATCATTCCCTCAATTACCAGATGACGTTAACATACATTTTAAGCTTAAAAGGAAAAAATAATCTGGTTTGAAAATTATGAAATGAATAGGCCATTATACTGAGGATTAACTGTATACCCCGTGTCATTACAACTACCACTTAAGACATTTAACAAATCCAATTTTGTTTTTCTTTCTTTTTTTTAATTATTTTTTAAAATAAAATTCATATTGCCAAGTAGTGAAAACGAGCAACAACAAGAACAACAAAAACACCAACAAAATACCCTCTCATGCATTACATAATTATGCTAATGGTTTCTAACTATCAAATGCGTATATGATTACCCAGAATGATTATAGGTTCTATTTGGAGACAGGATATAAAAAAAGCTGTCAATGAAGACAGTTGTAGGTTTGTCAACATGTTGACGAGAAAAAAACGACAATCGTATGCTTTATTTTGAGCAACTAGGCCTACATGGTAGTGGGTAATTAGGGGAGAGTGCATATTGGACACGTGATAGAAATGACAAATCACAATCATGTTTGTTTCATTACATGATCCAGACTTCACGTTATTGCATAATTATCTTTCTTCCACCCCATTCCCCCGAATCCCCCTTTTCTCATTTTTTTCTAACTACTTAAAAGACCCGTACGGGCCAGCCCTGTTACAACCGATAATGTCAAAGCAACGCATAATGTCGCAGTCAACGTACAATGTCGTAACTTTTCTAACGCATAACGTCACATGTCGCAACGCATAATGTCGCAGCAAATTTCTATCGCATTACGTCACGTGTCGCAACGCATAATGTCACAGCGGCATTTTCTTCAGGACTGGAGTTACAGATAAGATATCAAATATGCTTTAACTAAGTATTTTGAGACACGAGAAAGAGAATTAAGTGATTTGGAGATCAGGATTTATATTTATGGGTTTATTGCCATTTCATCTACTGCCTTTTTTCCCACTATCGCATGGTGTAATATGATTTCGTCTACCATTAGTTAGTCAACTATCAACATCGTCAAATAACCATTTCATCTAATTACCATCTCGTCTAATAGCCAGTTGGTCTAATAGCCATTTTGTTTATTATCATTTACTCTAATTGTACTTTTTCCCATTTGTCCAATATCCACTTTGTCCAATGTCATTACTTCTATTACCTTTTCTGTTTCTGTTTGTGGTAACTCCCGTAGGGACTCGGCAGGACAGCATTTTGCTGGTAAACGCCAAGCTGGTATATAACCAATTACCTATAAAAAATTTTACGTCTAGATTAATCAGTCATAGTGGCTGACGTTATAGACGACAGATATCACTCTCGGGCCTTTTTATCAAAGTGGAAACAATGGCAGAGTTGGGATTCGAACTCACAACCTTGCGATTATGAGTCCAATGCTCTAACCACTGGATCACACGACCCATTTTTATGCTTTTGGTCTAATAGCTAATTGATAATGTTTAATTTTGTCTAACTTCAGTTGGCTCACTATCACTTTGTCTAACTCCATTTCATTTCATCTCATAACCATTATGGTCTACTGGCACTAGACCCCTGCGGTGACTCTTTGCATCATTGCCAACTTGTGGTACTACTCCTGATTTGTGGTTTAGAGCGCAAAACCCCCTTATACCATCCGCCGACAGGGCATTTAGGCGGATCCAGGGAAAGGCCCGGCTCCCCCCCCGCATAAAGAAGGAAAGGGAAAGAAAAAAAACAAAAAGAAAGGGGAAGAGAGGAGGGAAAAAAGGTAAAATAAAAGGAGAAGGGAGAGTGAATAAAATAGGGTGAGATGAAGAAAAATCTTTCATGTATCAAAAGAGGCGTGATAGCTCGGTCGGTGAAGCAGGGGTTTCTGATTCCGGTGACCCGGAATCGATTCCTAATTGGTGCGTTAGTGCCCCTTGGTAAGGCATGATAGTAATTACGCCTACCAGGTCCCTTGGAGAGGGCCTTAAGCCGTCGTTCCTCTGGTTCTTGCTTAAAAGCATTTATGTTTAGGTAAAAAAAACATGTACTATTTAAGCTAAAATTTTCGCTCGCGCTTCGCGCTCGCACCCGCATCCACTTCAGAATTTCCATACATAGTGCTTGAAAAGTGCTTAAATGTACCCATTTTCGGATTGGAATATGAAGTATTTTTAACTCGCTTCGCTCTCGCTTTATATTTTTATGCTTTTTCATTTCTGATTGTTTTGCAAATTGTACATCGATAATTATTTCTATTACGAAGTTATATTTTATGCATGTGTGTGAAATTAGGTAATGAAACTAAGTTAAAGGGCTGGCCACACATACAAGCTTTGCTTATTTTCGGCAGCCCTCCGTTTTATTCTAAAATAAAAAAAAATCACTTAAGGCAGCTTAATGTTATTAACTGTGTTTATCAAATCTATAGGCCTTATTATGTTTTATAAGATGCTATGTTTAATACATGTACATTTATATTCTTTATTGTAATGATATTTTTTTGTAAAAAAAAAAATGTCTGCGACATTATGCGTTGGTGTGACATTATTGCGTTGCTGCGACATTATCGGTTGTAACAGGCCCCCTCTGCCCCCTCAGACGCCCTGCCCCTGATCAAGAGTAAGAGTAAAAAGTGTAACACGAACACATTTTCAGATTTTTTGTTTTCTGATACTGTTTTTTTTTAATAACATTAGTGTCTTTGGGCGTGTGCATGAGCGTGATTTTATCGCTTAGCCGGTTGCAGCCACGTCTTCAGATATTCATCACCTCCTCCGATTATGTCCCATGCCCTGCGCAGTCTACCATAAATTTCAAACGCGTGATCAAAACGCCGCTTGTTCATGTTAGCGGGGTATTTTACACACTCACTCTATCTACCGACCGCTATATCGCTCTACTCCTTTCCTCGGCGCTTTAGCAGACGACATCTATTTCTGAAAAGCTCTCTGGTCTTGTCTATACAATCGGAAGAATTACCCAAAAGAGTCATTACTCAAAGAAACACTGCAAAGATTAATATGTAAGAATTTCGTAATTGAATCTTTACCGTAATCGGCGAAACACCACTATTGCAATCAAGCTACGCAGTCGTGTCTAGAGATTTTTTTCCCCGACGAGATGCATTGATTTTCGTTTACTCATCATTTTTCTGGTCGGTACCTCTGTTTTTCGTGCAGTCTATCCGTCGGTAAGTTCATTTTACGTCAGTTGAGGATTTATTTCATCCAGGCACGCACATTTTGCGTGCCTCCTCAATCTTTCTCTCTAAATCTCTCTCAAAATAGACAAATATGGACTAACATTTAACTGTATTCATGGAATATTGATATTTTGAAATCAAAATCCGAAGAATACGTCTAATATAAATTAGTTTTCTCTCATGATTGAAAAGGATCAGTTTTATTTAATATGCTTTTTGAATTAAGAAATCAACAACAATAATCTGCATCATTATTCTTTGGATATAACTTGCTATCATCTTTATACAATACCTTTATACCGTGAAACAAATATCAGAAATAGATCTTACTGGTGATTTCATAATTGATAGTACATTGTGGTTATCTTGATGATTCCTCTAAAATGTCTTAACGTTCAATCGCCTTGATTTATTTTACGTAAAGATGTAATCATTCTCCTTTCTCAACCCTACACAGGCGTCATTTTGAAATGAAGGTTTGAATGATAAAATCCCTCGGGAAATAATTATTTTGTATTTTTAGCCTTGTCGGTTGAGTTTTTTATTTGTCCTGCGCCGTATGAGTCTACTAAACGATAAAGTCATACCGATAAAACCGAGAAGTCAGAACGTTATTATGAATGACATAAAATCGGTCCATTTGGAATTTATATCGTTGGTGTGACTGTTGAGCAGAGACTGATTTACTTTAATTGAACTAATTATGTTACTTGTACAATCAATATTTTTCTTTTCATTGTTAACAAGACACGGTGAACTATCATAAAGGTCGTTTTAAAGAATTCGTTAACACGACTTAACGGATACTCTCTTTAATAATCCAAATAAGATTTTGATTGCAGAA
This sequence comes from Lytechinus variegatus, assembly GCF_018143015.1. Lineage (NCBI taxonomy): Eukaryota > Metazoa > Echinodermata > Echinoidea > Temnopleuroida > Toxopneustidae > Lytechinus > Lytechinus variegatus. Next base: position 28,633,938 of record NC_054744.1, on the reverse strand, counting down.
CCTGATTTTACCTCATGGTAATTTTAGAAAATGGTAACAGAACAAGAATTACGATAATCAAAGTATGAAGACTGAATAACCACTCAATAAACTCATAAAACTTAAAAGAATAACGCATTTCTAAATATTGATAATGTGATTTTTAAATGGTTAAACTTCGTTTCCTTTGCAAGATAATTTTTTAGCAATCAAAATCGATGATGATTATAAGAAATCAATAATAAATCTCATAGCTACGTCAGTTTTTATGAACTGAAATAAATAAAAATTCTTCGAGCATAAAAGAGCTTATTACACCTGCCAACGTACGCCGACCTATCTGTGCCTAGCCGTTTATTCCTGATCTTTTCCCCATTTCGGAACAACTCTAAGCGATTTCTTGATATCAAGAAAATGATACCAAGAATTCGTTTTCTTTTTCTTTCAAGAATTAAAATCTATCAAGAAATATGACCAGTGGTAAAACAATCTGCCACGCTGGCTTCAACTTTAGTGTATGACATCTTTCCTTTTTTTTTATTAGCATCAACGAAGCTCACCTTTATCTAAGGGAATGCCATCAATGCATTACAACCATCCTTCAAGTCATACAAATTTTGTCGTAATGCGCCACAATAATATTCTTCTCATCGTTGCTCATTCTGAGGCAAAGAACAGCCTTAGATATCTGGAGATGTTAGTTCCTCGCCCAAAGCTAAAACAACCTACCTCGCGCAATTAGGAACTCTCATTAATTAGCATCTTAAAATAACCCCCTTAAAATGCCTTTATGTTAAGAAACATCATTCTTTACTGATTCATCCCTGGAATGGTTAATACCCATTTTCCACAGGCTTATTTGGTTTTAATTTGTGGTATTAATTCAGAATAAGATCAAACTCCTTTTGACTTAGTCAGGGGCCTTAGCAAAATTTTGGGGACAGGATTTACAAAAGCGCCATTTTTTGCATGTGGGCCCCTGGTATCAAAAGCATTAATTCTAGATAGCGTGCCCTGAAATCGGCAAAGGGCATCCTATTTTAAAATGCTAATTTATGCAAATTTTATGCAAAAAACTCATAATTCACAATATCTCACTAAAAATAATTTTCAAATGCCCAATTTTTGTGTATTTGGGTCTTCTTTTGCTAAACATTTAACTGCAGGTCGATTTTTATAAAATTGGTGAGTATGAATCAATTTTTAAGGTTAATTTATGCAAATTATATGCAAATCACATGTAAAAACACATGTATTAACATATATCGACATATAGAATTGTCAAAATCACAATTTTCTCCACATGTGTCACTGGTACCAAAAACATTAATTCTTGATAGGATGCCTCGATATCAATTACTGGAATCCTTTTTCATAGGGCTAATTTATGCAAAATTTTGCAACATCACACTATTCACCGTGAATTACTGTATATGTATAGTACAGACCTAAACTTTTCTATAGAAGCCTATTTCTTTTCTTTTTTCGGGGGTGGGGGGTATTTGGGATTTATTTTGACGGAACATCAAATCTAGATTGATTTCTGTACAGCTCCTGAATAAGAATCAATTTTCAATGTTAATGCTAATTTATGCAAATATGTGTAAAACTCATCAACTATCCTATTTTGAGGTTTTAAACCGAGGGACAAGCACAACACTATGCATATGAGACACTGTTACACAATTATTCATTCATTATGGTGACTTTCCATGCGACCAGAGGAGAGCATCATGTTTAAAATGCAAATTTATGCAAATTATAAATCCTGTGCATACCCCTTTCACAATTAAAAAAAACACCCGAAATCATATGGAAAAGATAAACAGTATTTCATCTTTATTTTCAAAGCAATTCAAGAGGTCAGATTTCTTTCCCAAGTAGAGTTTCCCCCTGTCAGAAAGAGGAGGGTATATGGATGGTTCTCATGGCAGAAAAAGCTGTCCATGTCTGCCCCTCTGACAACTATGTACATTTTTTTTTAGAACAGGGACACATAAGATTTGAGCAAAGAGACATGATCCTTCTTCTTTTTCTGTCTTCCCTTGATTGAAGGTGACTTGAATAATTTCAGTGATTTTTCTTTATTGGCTTATGAATTGATCTCTATCTCTAAAACTAAGGTAACACCAAGACCAAATTCTCCCAATCAATTTTAGGCCGAATCAGAGTCGAATCTGTCTGGAATAGTTCCCGAATCAGAGCTATCGACTTCCCAAAATAATTGTCCAAATGCCTCCCCAAAATTAATTCAACCGAATTCCATCCAAATACATTCCAAATGTGGATCGAAAAAATGTGTCTTGGCCACATTCTGGAGTATTTTGGAGGATATTCGGCTGGTTTAAAATTTTCAAGACAAGCAGAATCTCTCCACGAATGTTTCCGTTGGGGAGGGAGAACAGAATAGAGAATAGTCCCGAATCCTTCCGAAGCGATTCCGGGAGCTCCCCGAATCCGAGATGAGTACCGAATCCAGGCCATTTTGGGCAGAATTGATCCGACTTTGTTCGGGAGAATTTGTTTTTGGTGTAACCCTTTGCTTAAAGCTAGGGTTAGAACGGAACCGAATCAGCTGCGAATCCATCCATATACACGTATTCTGGTGGTTTCAGGAATATTCTGTTTTGCCTTCGTAAATGCAAGAAAATTCGGGAACATTCGCTGAAAAATTCAGCTCATTTTGAAATGTTCAAAACCAGCCGAATACCCTCCAGACTAATCCCGAATGTGACCACAACAAATTCCATTCGGGCCACATTCGGGATGTATTCCGATGGAATTCGGTTGGATTTTTGGAGGCATTTTGGGGTATTTTGGGAAGACTCGATACATATCAGTCGTAGAGTAATTAAAGGTCCGACTCTTGCCCCCCCCCCCATCGTACGAATCATTACTCGAATACAAAGAAGAATATAGACGAATGAGATGAATTGGGCAGAAGTTATAAAAATGGCATCCAAAAAGCTGCCGAATCGGTAAATTATAGCCCATTTCGAAAGAATCTGGCACATTTTCGGGAAATTCTGTGGCGTACTCTGCAAATTCGGGCATAATCGTTCGATTCGGGTCGTTATTCAGGTCGTCATTTGGCGAAAATCGGAGGATTCGGGCTAAATTCGGCTCGATTCTGGCCGCTCTTGCTCGATTTTTGCAGCTGTTCTGGTTGGCATACGGCTTTATGCTTTATGTAATATATATTAGTCAATGGAATACAGCTTCATACATAAATTATTGTCAATTTACATGATATAACACACTTTTGCATGGAAACGGGATTTTCAATACCATGCAATTGAAGATTTGAACTGAGTGATAGAGGTACTTCAACAGTTTGGCCCCTTTTCCACTGTTAAACCCACTGAAATGGGACTAATTTACACATCATGTAATAATAATTGCTAATTTACATGAATTAGCATATTTTGCATGAAGACGGGATTTTCAATAGCACGTTTGATAGGGAAAATTAAATCTATGGATCTGATAGAGATTTTCTGTAAGTTTGGTTTCTTTTTATTCCTTTTAACTAATTTTTACTATTCATGCATAAATCAACTGCTAATTTACATAAATTAACATATTTTTGCATAAAAACAGGATTTCATTATCATGTTTGATAAGGAAATTTAAAGCTATTGACCTGATACAGACTTTCCTAAAGTTTGGTATCTTTTTATTAACTTTTTTAATTCCCATCGGCACATGGCTTCATGCATAAATTACTGCTAATTTACATAAATAAGCATATTTTTGCATGGAGTTGCAATTTTCAACACCATGTCCTGTGGGAAAAATTAAAGCTATTGACCTGATAGAGACTTTCCTAAAGTTTGGTATCTTTTAAAAAAAAATATTAATTGATTCCTAATGGCATATGGCTTCATGCATAAAATACTGCTAATTTGCATAAATTAGCATATTTTTGCATGAAGATGCAATTTTCAACACCATGTTCCGTGGGAAAAAATGAAGCTATTGACCTAACAGTGACATAGGGAAAGTTTGGTGCTTTTGTAAACTCTGTCCCCAAAACTTCAAATTTAAGCCCTAAGGCCCCTGACTAAATTTGCTGATATTGATGATGATAAGGATAATAATGATAATAATAATGATAATGACAATGATAATAATGATAATAGTATTAACAAAAATGATAATGATAATAATATACATTTGTAAAGCGCCATCTTCCTAGAATCAATCTATTCCGAGGCGCTTTGTTATTATTGCATGAACGCAAAATTAAAATAAAGATTTACAAAACAAATTAATTATACAGTTCTATCATTAATTAATTCTAGCTTTGTTGCCACAGAAATGCATTATTGGTAAAACAATTAGCCTAATGTTATGCAAACTTATTACAGATATATTTGCAGACTTTATGGAAGTCACATTCTAGTGTGACGCATGTCTGGTCCACGGTGTGAACACATCTATCTGGATAAATTTTCCTGCTGGAAATAGCACCGCGTCACGCTGTGTGATCACAGTGTGTTCACATAGTGGACTCTGTGAAAATATTATACACACTGTTAAAATGCTCAAATTTAGCAATGTGAAGATATTTCCACACTGTGGACAACTTGACAGTAGGACTGTTCACAGCGTGTTCACAGTCATGGTCGGCTTTGATGTGTGATTCACACTGTTGAAATGCTCATATTTGATAGTCAGGAGGTGACTTCTTACATATCATTCCACACTGTGAACACGCTGTGTTCTATCCAGTAGTGTTATATAATCTCTTGCGAAAAAACATGCCTTCTTGAATTTACCGGACACTGCATTATATATGTATTCCCGTATACAATTCAAGGTATAACAATGCCGAAGCACAATTATGTCTTCAATATTTGGACAATTTGTCTGCAAATGTAAGATATGATCATAATGGAATAATGATGCATTATTGAAGTCAAATTAGGTCCATATTCACCTGGACATCATTATGCGACCGTTATGACCATGATAATAATAATATGATATAGTTTTCAGTTCTGCGATACTAACGGAGTAGGCGATCCCTTAAGAATGCGACGACGGGTAATTGATACTCATTTCCCGCAGCTACGCGCGTGTTTTGCTCTCCTTGGCCCAAACTCAGTGATTATTCAGTATTAATTCCTGCTACATCTCTTTATTTTTATATCCCCTCTTATTTTCCCTCTTATTTTTTTTCTTAAGTCGACCTTTCCTCCTCTCCCTCGGTATTATATCCGTACCTTTATGCAACACTTTGATATTCAATATCGTCTAGTCAGGGGGACTGGTCTAGGAGCTGATGTGTTATTTCTTTGTTGTTGATACGTATACTTTGTTTAGAAATAGTACAAAACCAATGACTCGACCAATTTCGAAGTGACTTTTTTTATATATAATAATTTATTTTCATTACCCAGGCATAGTTGTACCATTGTCCTTTTGTGATGAAAATACGCCCATGTTTGTACTTAGCTGCGATTGTTACCGGTCCATTGAGTAATATTTATATTCTCTCTAGTCATTTTAAGTCTAACATGGTATAGGTGTAGAAAACCAGATTTCACACAGGTACGCTACAGCTATATACTTTTATTGATTATCCTCATCCCATGTTCTATCAGACTACATGACGAACCAACACATTCACTCTTCATGCTCTTCATCTTGTTCCATCTCAAATCCTTTCATCCCCTTTCATCGACCGACTAGCCATCGACCAGTTGTTCTGTTCTCAAATGTCGTGTTTCCCATTACTCTCAACCCATTTCCTATGAGAGGAGATGCATATGACGAACTACAGAGAGACTCCCAAATGTCCACTCTCATCAAATCTTAACAAATACCCAGTGAACGATTGCTCTTGTTTTGGTTTCGACTTTTGAATTATACATGGCGCAAAGTAGACTGCTGTGTCACCTGGTACTTGAATATACGGAAGCAGAGAAGATGGGCATATCATTTAAATTTCTGGTGCACTTTCGGTGAAAAAAGGTGTCTTCTTGATAAAGGCATTGCATAACGACAATCGCGTGAAGTACAGCATAGTTTACAATGTAAAAGCGTTGTTAAAAAATTCTAACAATAAACCGTTTAAACTTTTTTTTTGTCCCCCCCACACCCTCTTTCATGTGAGTATTTTGTCAACTTTGAATAGATATTCTTGTTTTCATTCCCTGCTTATTCTTCATATTCCGTTTTCCTTCTTATACTGATTATTCCCTATTTCCTGTTTGTTTTTGGTATTAATGTACAGTGTATATTGCTACAAATTTCTCACTGGTTTTTTAATATTTATTTCATATGTAATTGTGTATTTAATTGTACTTCTTTGAATTGTCAATAATCCAACTGTCATGATTGCAATGAATAAATAAATAAACTGTTTAAACTTTAAAAACGGTTGTTTGAAAAGTTTAAACAATTACAATAAAAAAGTTTAGGCAACTTGTTGTTAGAGTGACAGGCTTAAACACGGTGCTATTTTTTTAATGCACTGTAAAAATATTGGGAAAATGTTTACCACCACGAGGGTAATTACAATGTAAAAAAAGAAGTGCTTGTATAGTGACTGCATTTCGAGTGCTGATTTTCTAGTTTAAATTTGAACGAGTAAATCAGCACCGGTGGTGCAGTCTCTATACAAGCACTTGGAGTGCTAAATTAACACATCATTTTTCACAGTGTATGTGTCCAACCAATTTTCGGCAACAATTTACCCAATGCGGGTATAGTGACTGCACTACCAGTGCTGATTTTCTAATTCAAATTTAAACTAAAATAAATTAAAAAATCAGCACTCGTAGTGGCGTCACTATGCAAGCACTGTAAGTGCTAAATTGGCACTTCATTTTTTTTACCGTGTAATACTTGACGTTAACATGGTCCATCTCTGCACGCTATACGGTTGCTAACCACATCTTTAAAGGTGCACAAATAAGCACAATTACACTTATTAGCACCCCTTGGGGTGCCGCCATTTTACTCACCACTATAGAATCCAAATTTGCACCCCAATTCGTATTTCGTATTGTGTACACAAGAACACTAACTCTTATTCCAAGTTTTACAAGGTGTTCCTAAAAACGGTTTTGGAGTGTTTTATCTATGCCGGTGTTTTGTTATTCAACCGTTGATTACTGAATCTTTTCATTCACATGTAAAAAAGTTACAGAAACCGACTGACTTTCGGAGGCAACCTATATACCAGTACATTCTGTGTCCCTTTAATCGTATTACCCTGTGTTCCACATTATCTTAAAGGCGAACATATTTTTTTTAAATTAACAACGAAAAGGTGAGAATAATAACGAGAATAGAACCCTGAATAAAAGTTGCCACGCGAATATTTACATGCAATGCGTAATTCTGCATCTGCATAGTGTAGTTTGAGACTGTGGGCTCTAGTTTCTGAACTTTCTTTCTTTCCGACGAACCAATGAGGCAAGTATTGTACTGCAACAACTCGTGTATTCGTGCTTAACAGTGTAAAACGCAGTCTAATTGGCAAAATTTTCAAGACGATAGCCTATACCTTTAAATCTTCTAGCAACCTCGAATTATATTGCCCATTTATTAATAAATATGGAAAGTTGCGAATTTAAATCATATCGATAAATGAAAAAACGTTTTTTAAATATATGAAAATTTTGAGAATTATAGAAATTGAAACATCCACCCTCTTCACAATCCTGACAATGACGAATTTCCCCACTGAATCGTGGATAAATTTCTCTATACAAATCGTGTTGTTCTGTGTAAGTTTTTTTTTTTCATAAATCATTCTACTTCGTTTGAATCATACATTTGGGGGTCGTTTAGTATGTGGGGCCGTTTCGTGAAGGTGTTCGTAAGTTAAGAGCGACTGGTGAACCTTTCTTACGCTTAAAACCATCGCCAATTCAATTTACCATTTACCACAAGAAAAGATCACCAGTCGTTCTTAAAGTCGCTCTTAACTCTTAACACCCACAAGGGTCCTGTAACACAAAGGTTAGCGATTGATCGTACGCTTGATTTTTACATTGTTGTCAATGCAATCAATCGTAGAAAAATGTTCTGCGATTATTGCTAAGTTTTGTGTTACGGGCCCCAGATCTATTTAAAATTTTAAGCGAAGTGTATGACTGCTTTAAAAGAAATCTTCTTCGCTGATTCAATCATCATTTTGATCAGGGCTTTACCCCCATTTCCGATAAATGCTTTATATTTTCACGCAGCATATACCCAGTTTTATATTCGTGTCTTAAAAAAAGAGAGCAAGTACGCAGACGAATTACGTATACGTAGGCTATTGGCATTTGAGACGTACAGACATGAGACAATCTTGAATTATTTTTCTATCAGGAATATCAAATTTGTTCGTCTATCGCCATCAGAATACAACTCTCGCATGTATCAGCTTGTGCGTATATTAAAGCATTCTTTATGTAAATGGCTAAATGAACTTGGAAAAAGACAAAAAGACGTTCAGTTCAATAGCAGGATTGTTTTCCATCAGGTATGATCGACTACGCATCACTTCCATGTTTCGCAAAACGACGAGTTAGGGGAAGGACGTTTTCTACAATCCATAAAAAGTGCAGATTCTGGGAAAAAATTCTCTCAACATCTCGTTGCGTTGTTCTATTTCGCTTGATTCATGGTAAAATTAGTTTACTAAAGATGCAACTACCCTCGCAGAAGGGAATGCGCATTTGAAAGTATAAAGCGGAACAAATCAGACACCTTGGCGCCATACAAATGCCACAAAGCAGAACAATCATTTTATAATGAAAATGGTGTACATTTCAGGAAAACGAGAAAACACAAGGTTTCTAGAAAGAAAATATCGTTAAAGAAAATTTTGTTAAATCCAGGTAAACCGATCTGCTTTCTTTCCCTCTGTGTGTTTTGTATACGAGGTTAGAAAAACGTTAATATTTTTTTATTAGACACCTTGTCATTTGCCATGTTTGTTTTAGGGTAGTCATAATTTAGATGGCCATGATAAAACAAGGTTTAAAGACAGTTTATGGAGCTGTTAATCTTCTGTTTTAAAAAAATATATAGAAAATAATCGAAGAAGTGCAGACCTGTATGTTCATCAGTGATGTATCTTTCTTCTGAAATTTATTGGATGAAATTACAATATTAACAACTTCTCGGTGAAACTAGTTGGTGTTCAATAACCGATTTCATGTTACATTTTATTATTATTTGATAAAATCTTTTTTCCTGTGCATATTTTTTAAAATTCAATTCATGTATATTATCATGTTAATTGTCATAAGGAAAAACTTAATTTATATGAAATATAATCATGTTTTCGTATTCAATAAAAAGTGCTGGAAAAAAGAAAAGAAAAAAAGAATTAATAATTATTATACCCGGATAAAAATATATATCAGAACTTAGTGTACATGCAAAAAAAAATCACATTCATGCATTGCCGATTCTGAATACCACCCCAAACATGCCAAATGAAAATATTGCTGCCTAAATTTCAATAAATATTTCCAATATAAAATTCATTAATTTTGATGAAGACCCAAAATATAAATCTTGGGGAAAGGATTTTCTGTGCTGATTATGTCGATAATGAATCTAGAAATAAGAATTTGGTCTAGGTTATGGCCGCTGGAAGAACGGATGAAGAATTATGAAGTATAGCTTTACCCTGGAATAACTTAATTCGATCACTATCATTTTCTACCATCGCGTGCGTCATGCAATTTTAATCTAGGTCGTTTCCCGTACTTCTGTCTGAGCAAATTAATGAATTACCCAATCAATAATGGAATTGAAAAGTACTAAAAGGCAATAACGCCCTCGGAACTCAGTTAAATCATGTGTTACCGCCAACTTCATTGCTAGGGCAAACCTAGTTTGAATGTAGCTAGTGTGTTAGAGAATTCTTGGTGATGGACAAGCTTACTTCTCTAGCCACATGACCAGGAGCACCAAAAATGGTGGGGGAGGGGTTGAGGGGGATTTCATGTCAACCCCATAAAACTGGAAAGAGGCGAAGAAGAAGACGCCGAAGGTTTGGGAAGAGAAAATTGTGATTTACTTATTCATCACCCCCCCCCCACAAGCTTCTCGCGTTTTCCACATTTGCACATTCCACATGCATATGATTTATCATTTATGTACCTTTCTGAATAATGAATGTTGAAGTAAAAATGAAGCAAATGACAACGACAACGATGACAACAAAAGGCAACATCTCGCATATTCTGTAACACTCGTTGCTATGTCAGATGCGGCCCATATATAACTCCAAATTGGCGTTTGGAAGCTAATATTATGGATGTTCAGTAACAATACACATTGACAGACATGTTAAGGATACGAGTATGAATTAAATCAGGGGGTGCTGGCTACAAAGGCTACTCTGACTAAACTACTACACAAATGTAAGGATATTCTCATGATTCCTGGTTTGATACTTTTTACTCAGGATAAGAACCAGATGATGTAAGTGACGCAGAATCATATATTTTAGATAAGCTATACAACGAAAAGATAGAACTAAGAGAAAAACAATCAGCATACGCCCAATGATGAAGTCTACGGAAGCAACTTCCATTTCTCTTGAGAAATAGGCCTACATGAAATGTACTATACTGTAATGAAACACGGTAAAATTGAAGCGTATCCAAAACAATTTGACATATTTGCGCATGCCGATATCGAGTATAAATAATTGATGATGATTTGGAGACTGGTATCCTTAAAAACCGACAAAAACAGAGAATAATTACCATATTTCTTCCTGGCTTGATCCATTTCAGTGGTTCATGAATTTCATGAATGATTAATTACGATTGCCTCGGAATCAGTCGATTGGTGACATTGTTTTGGGAGGAATCCCAAATATTTTGAGAAATATTCGTTTGTCAGAGAGACATCGGTTCCAAAGCAATAATATTATTTTCATGCGCTGTTTTTCCAAGGTTTGGCAGATAATATTTGGACGAAGTAAGTCAGTGAAACATATAGGGGAAGGAACACCAATATAAAAAGGTGGATTCTATTACACACAAAAAAAATCAATATATCAGATGTATACAAATAGGTAAAAACAAAGAAGAAGAGAAAGAGAGAGGGAATAAAAGAGGGAGGGTTAAGGAGTAGAAATTATGGTTTATTTTAAAAGCCATTCCACGAACAAACAAGCAATCTGTTTTAACAAATTTTCGGCATTACTCCTATTTGTTTAAGATCAGTATGCTCGATCTGTAATGAAAATCATAAGATCAGTATGCTCGATCTGTATGAAAATCATAAATCATAAGTCAGAAAAAATTGGAACCAGTGGGATTCGAACCTGCCATCTACTGCTTTCCGAGCATACTGATCTTATGATTTTCATTACAGATCGAGCATACTGATCTTAAACAAATAGGAGTAATGCCGAAAATTTGTTCAAACAAATTATAATTTCCTCCTATAAAACCCTCTTACTTTACTAAACAAGCAATCATACCAATAAGAAAATACCCCAGGATCGTGGTTGAAATTTTTTTTTTAACGCCCCTTCGACTTATAAGTCAATCACGCTATTTATTACTCGTTTCAACCACTTGTTTATTACCTACAATATGAAGTTGTAGCAAAATTATCTGATTTTTTTATCACGTCAAAATGCCATTAAAGTTTATTAATTTTCCTGTTCCTTTTTTTTTGGGGGGGGGGGGGGGGTTGGGAATTTGGGAATATGAAAAATGAAATGAGTTAAATGAATGCATGAACATGACAAGTGGCAGTCTAATCATGTCTTTGGCTGTAAAACGTTTCCCCAATATTTTTGTGTAAAACTCATTTATTAACCTCTTTTTATATACCTTGTCAAAAATCACCTTGTGAGTATATTTCTCATGGTCAGAACAGACATATTAAAAAAAGATGGATGATCATAACAGCCGAATAGTAACCGTCCTATATCATTGATAGAGTGTACAATTTTCTGCCCAGAAGCTTTTAGTCTCACCTGCATAGCAGAGTGAGAATATAGGCGCCGCTTTTCCGACGGCGTCGGCGTCAACATCAAATCTTATAGTCAGGTCCAGATTTTAAAATATGTGCTCAGAAAAAGTGCTTTAGGCATTTTGTGTTAATGCTGATTTATCAATTGTTTTAAGGTAATTCAGAGGTGCTGAATCCAAAAATGCTGTTTGCCAAACTTGATTCCGACGTTTTCACCCTCAAATCGGTAAAAAACAAAATGGCGGCATTTTTAATGCAGTTTCTCATATTAAACGATTTTTATGGGTGATTGTATTTCAAAAATTGGGATCTATGCGTTATTTTGGATTTCCAGGGTTGCAAACATTATGCGTCCGATTGATTCGTCAGCCATCTTTAATTCCAAGAAGGCTGCCATGATTCGCAGCTGCTGATTTGATAAATAATACGGCCAAATGTTTGACAATTTGGGGGCGATGCTGGCATATTCACATTGTGATATCTTTATCGTGTCTGCCATTTTTCCTCGCCTGCATAGCAGAAGCGAGACATGGACGTCGCTTTTCCGACGGCGGTGGCGAAGTCAACATCAAATCTTAACCGAGGTTAAGTTTTTTGAAATGTCATAACTTTTAGGGTATAGATGTCTATTTCATGAAACTTAAGCACGTTAGGTTTAAACAAGGTCTGTTGACACATAAATACAAAACGTTGTCAAGGTTACCTGGAAATGCAACATAGCGTCCACAACGGCAGTCGTTGTACCTCAACTCCAAAAAAAAGTAAATCCTCAAAATCAAAATCATCATAAAGCTTTCAAGGCAAATAATGAATCAAGACATGTTTACAAGATAGTCAGTGAGATTGTCAGAAAAATCTAAGATGACCGTCCTAAATGGCGTCTATAATGGACGTTGTAACTTTGAAATGGTCCAAATTCATATAATATTCACCTGGTAAAAATCACTTTAGGGTCTACCGAGAATAAAATAAAACCTATAAACAAATCATGGTTCCAAAGGGAAAAATTACATTGGAAAAATTTCAAAGTTTATCAGTGGTGCAGTTTTGCCAAAAAAATTATGATGGCTTAATAAATAGTTGCTATTTCTTAAAACTCTGGCTGCAAAGTTCATATACTATCTACTTACAATGTAAGAAAATTTTTGTGTCTTTCTCATGATTTCAAGGGTCAAATGATATAGGTGAAGACGAATTACAGGGATACGCTGTTGTCCATTTTGTAAAAATAAAAATGAAGAACGCTCCAAGAATTACATTCAAATTGGCCACCATTGTTACAAAAAAACGACAATACTACATATCCCATCTAGTGCCACTATTTTGGTGTCTCTGTTTCTACGACTCATGAAAATATGTTTTACAAAAATTAGTGACATGATTAGATGGTGGTGCAACAATAAGTAAACATCCAAAAACAAACTTTAAAAAATAAGGTACACTTTCACCTAAGAAATTCCATAATTCACTCATTAGTATTTCAAGACACGTCATTTGTGTGCTTAGGACTATCCTATGGTTTCACGATTAGGGGACAGCAGTCATTTTTTACACAGTTTTAGAAGTCGCTTTAGACTTTTTACGACGAGAAGAAAACTGCCCATCCTTTTTATTTCTCCCGATTTATTATTTTGTTCACCTAATTATGACTATTTAGGTGATGAAAGTCATTTAAGACTCATTTTGAAAGCCAACTTTAAAAAATAGGCAAAATGGACAGCTTCATACCATTGTTACTAATCCAAAAGTATTATTTAACCCTTGAAACCGTAGTGTAAACACCAACATCATATCTCCCAGATGGATTCTAAATAGATCATGTCAATTTTTGTCTCACCTGCGAAGCAAAGTGAGACTATAGGCGCCGCTTTTCCGACGGCGGCGGCGGCGGCGGCGGCGACGGCGGCGGCGGCGTCAACATCAAATCTTAACCTGAGGTTAAGTTTTTGAAATGACGTCATAACTTAGAAAGTATATGGACCTAGTTAATAAAACTTGGCCATAAGGTTAATCAAGTATTACTGAACATCCTATTAGAGTTTCATGTCACATGACTAAGGTCAAAGGTCATTTAGGGTCAATGAACTTAGACCATGTTGGAGGAATCAACATCGAAATCTTAACCTGAGGTTAAGTTTTTGAAATGTCATCATAACTTAGAAAATATATGAACCTAATTCATGAAACTTGGACATTACGTTAATCAAGTATCACTGAACATCCTACATGAGTTTCACGTCACATGACCAAGGTCAAAGGTCATTTAGGGTCAATGAACTTTGGCCGAATTGGGGATATCTGTTGAATTCCCATCATAACTTTGAAAGTTTATGGATCTGATTCATGAAACTTGGACACAATAGTAATCAAGCATCACTGAAAATTTTGTGCAAGTTTCAGGTCTCATGATTAAGGTCAAAGGTCATTTAGGGTCAATGAACTTTTGCCGAATCGGGGGTATCTGTTGAATTACCATCATAACTTTGAAAGTTTATTGGTCTAGTTCATTAAACTTAGACATTAGAGTAATCAAGTATCACTGAACATCCTGTGCGCGTTTCAGGTCACATGAACAAGGTCAAAGGTCAATGAACTTTGGCCGAATTGGGTGTATCTGTTGAATTACCATCATAACTTTGAAAGTTTATGGATCTGATTCATGAAACTTGTACATAAGAGTAATCAGGTATCACTGAATATCCTGTTCGAGTTTCAGGTCACATGATCAAGGTCAAAGGTCATGTAAGGTCATTGAACTTTGGCCATGTTGGGGTTTTTTGTTGAATAACCATCATATCTCTGTAAGTTTATTGGTCTAGTTCATAAAAAGTGGACATAAGAGTAACCATGTATCACTGAACATCTTGTGCGAGTTAGAGTAGTATTCAAAGTCAGCACTGCTGCTATATTGAACCGCGTGATGCAGGTGAGACGGCCAGAGGCATTCCACTTGTTAAATATCAGCAGCCATTTTAGACTGCTTAATTGGAAGCCACCTTGGATTTTAGACATAGAGGACCATTGATTGTCCTTGTAACTTATCCTAACGTATTACTTGACCATTTAAACCAAGGGTTAGACACTATAATCATGTACCCCAGGCGGATATTAAACAAACTATGTCAGTTTTTAGGTAACAATAGCCATTTTAGACTAAAATTTTGGAAGCTTTCTTGGATTCGTGGACATGCTGGACCTCTGACTGTCCTTGTAACTTGTCCTAATTTATTACTTGACCCTGTAAACCATGGATTAAACACCAAAATCATATACCCCAGGCTGATATTAAACAAACTATGTCAGTTTTTCGGTAAGAACGGCCTATATAGACTCCATTTTTGGAAGCCATTATGGATTTTTAGACATAATGGAACCACTAGCTGTACTTGTAACTTGTCCAAATCTAATACTTGACCCTTTAAACCATGCGTTTTATATACTAAAATTACATATTCTGCAGGCGGTTATTCAACAAACTGTGTCGGTTTGTAATTAAAGACAGGCATTTTATACTCCATTTTTGTAAACCATCTTGGATTTTTGGACATGGAGGACCATAGACTGTCTTTTTTACTTGTTCCAACGTATTTCTTGACCCATTATACCATGGGTTAGACACCAACATCATATCTCCAAGGCAGATATTAAACTATGTTCGGGGGGGGGGAGTAGATAACAACAGCTATTTAGGCTCCAATTTTGAAAGCCATCTTGGATTTTTGGACATAGTGGACTGTTGACTGTCCTTGTAACTTGTCCCGGTTTACTTCTTGACCCCTTGAAATCACCAATGAATAGAACCCAAATAAAAGACACTAAAATACGTAATAGATGAATTATGAATTTTTAGGCCATGGCATCCATTTTTACGCAATCTTGGATTTTCAGGTACCCTGGAGTGCTCATGTTCACTCTTTCCTATTTTGCCCTCCACCATTGAATACATGTATGCACCGAAAAGGTGTCTTGGGTAGATAAAGTGCCGGTTATTTTAATTTTCAGTTAATGGCGGCCATCTTAGACGCCATCTTGAAAATAACCACTTTCCCGGATGCGAATTTTGGTGTATTTATAGTATGTTATTTCTGAGATCAAAATAGTACCAAAAACCGTTGACAAACATTTTTGTTACAAGTTTTGGGGGTCAGAATAGAGTAAAAAGAGTGAATAGAGTGTAGAATGGCGGCCATATTGTTTTGCCAATTTGAGGATTTCAACATCAAAATCAAGGTTGGCAAACAGCAAATTTGGACTCAGCGCCCTCAAATTATGTTAAAACACTTCTCAATTCAGCATTAACACTATTTGCCTAAGGCAGTGTACTTTTTTCAAATCTGGACCTGACTATTAACCGAAGGTTAAGTTTTTGAAATGACAGCATAACCTAGGATGTATATAGACCTAGTACATGAAACTTGGCCATATGGGCAATCAAGTATTACTTAAAATCCTGCTTGAGTTACACGTCACATGATTAAGGTCAAAGGTAATTTAGGGTCAATGAGCTTAGACCATGTTGGGGAATCAACATCAAAATCTCGACCTTAAATTAAGTTTTTGAAATGTCAAGGTTAATCAATTTTATCATTACTTGTCATTCTGCTTGAATTTAACATTACATGATCAAGGTCAAAGGTCATTTAGGGTCAATAAACTTTGGCCAAATTGGGATATTTGTTGAGTTACCATCATAACTTTGAAAGTTTATTGGTCTAGTTCATAAAACTTGGACATAAGAGTAATAAAGTATCACTGAGCATCCCGTGCGCATTTCAGGTTAAATGAACAAGGTCAAAGGTCAATGAATTTTGGTCATGATTGTGGTATCTGTTGAATTACCATCATAACTTTGAAAGTTTATGGATCTGATTTATGAAACTTGGGCATAAGAGTAATCAAGTATCTTTAGACATCCCGTCCGAGTTTCAGGTCATATGATCCAGGTCAAAAAACATTTAAGGTCAATAAACTTTGGCCATGGTGGGGGCATTTGTTCACTGTAAAAAATGAACTGCTAATTTAGCAATTACAGTGCTTGCATAGTGACTGAACTACGAGTGCTGATTTTCTAGTTCAAATTTAAACTAGAAATCAGTGAGCACTCGTAGTGCAATTACTATGCAGGCACTGTAAGTGCTAAATTAGCACTTCAATTTTACAGTGTTGAATTACCATAGTGTATTGGTCTAGTTCATAAAGTGTGGACATAAGAGTAACCAAGTATCACTGAACATCTCATGCGAGTTTCAGTTCACATGACCAAAGTCAAAGGTCATTTAAGGTCATTGAACTTTGGCCATTTTAGAGGTAACTATTAAATTGCTGTCATAACTTTAAAGATTATAGACATAGTGTCTAAATGTGGATGTAGGGGTAATTAAGTATAACCGACAGGTTTTAGGTCACATGATCAAGGTCAAATGTCAATGAGCGTAGTATTGCATCATTATATGAATGGTGTTTTTTTGTGAATAATTATTTTATAGGAGTTTTCAAAGTCAGCACTGCTGCTAACGAATCGTGTACTGCAGCGAGACTGCCAGAGGCGTTCCACTTGTTTCTTCTTCTGAAACCTTTACATTGGCTTGAATATGTGATTGTGGTGCTTATTACCCGATTGCTAAGAAAGCAAGAATGTTTCTTAGGCAAGAAACCAACCGACCGAATGCCTAAAATCCTCTTCAAGGGACCTGGTTACGAAGATAAATGTCTTACCAAAAGGCACCAGCGTGATGCAGGTGAGACCGCCAGAGGCATTCCACTTGTTTTTGTGATATTTTTATCAGTTTGTTATGGCATTTGAACTCCTTTGTTCGATGAGATCGTTATTTCTTGACAGTTAACCTCTGAGTTTCTGCGGATGTGTAGACTGAACTCACAGAAGGACAAAGTTGGCGTTTCATAACGCTATTGGAAAGTTTACGAGCGATTTTAAGAACGACTAGAGATCATCTCTTGTGATGAATGTTACACACCCGTTTTAGTGTTGATTTAGTTTTTAAGAAATGTTTTCCAGTCGTTCGTAAACTGAAGTCGGTCGTAACTTACGACCAGCTTCAAGAAACACCCAGCAGGAAGGAGTTTCATCAAGATTATTGTCTGGCTCCGAGCTAAAGCCTAGTTAATAGTGCGCCATTGAATATGCAACTAGATAGTCAGCTCCTAGTAGGCCTACTCCTTTTTTATTATTATTATTTGATCAAAATGAGAAAACAAATGAATATCCATATTTTATTCTTCGAAATAGTCTTGAAATGAAATACTCCTAAAATTTGCTTTGCCTAATTTGATTTTGGGCCCGGCATCCGCTGTGCAGCACCAGATCGACGAGGCTCTATCTTTTTAATCGTTGAGCGCCAAACAGGGTAGCAGCAACTCCAGTCTTCTACACGTCTTTTGGTCTGACACTGCCGGGTTTTGAACCCACACCCTTCGGTTGTGAAACGGACGCTCTACCAATTGCGCCAACACACCGTTGTTTATCATCATCATTATTATCATAATTATTAATAATAATATGATAATAATATCATGCAACATTTATATAACGCTCAATACAAATGTTTTAAGCATTGCATAGGGGAAGGCGGGGTAAGTTGTGACAGTTTTTGCTTTTTGCATGTTAGAATTGATATGATTAATAATCTTGTCGAAATAAGTACCTTGCCTTGAAATTTGATTCTTCTGAAATATTTTCCACCTATATATAACTTTCTATTCCCACACTGAAAGTCATCGTGACCTTTGAAAAAAACGATGTCAAATGGCTCAACTTGCCCCATATATGGGGTAAGTTTGAGCCACCTTCTGGGGTAAGTTGAGCCACAAAAACTATGTATAAAATGTTTGAGGGGAGAACTAACATGTCATTTTTTTGTTTAAAGTAGTTTCACTTGCTAATTCTCTATAAATACTAACATCCTTTAAAAGGAAAAGAGCAGTCATGTAAATTTGCTCCTTTCAGCCAGCATTTCAATCGATTTTTATGGTTTGTTTGTTTTTTAAGATACATTACCATAGGAATTACCATGGCTCAACTTGCCCCATGCTGTTTTGCTCAACTTACCCCAGTCCGAACTTAGTGCGATAATTTTGTATCCACACATTTATTATGAATCCATCATATAAAAGACTATGACAAGAATGAAGATCCATACCTGGACTAATAATGTTGCTATCATGTATTTATTATATTTAAAGACGTGTGTGTTTATAAAGCACTTAACTATTTCACACTCTTTTTTACTTTTTTGGCTGAAATTCATATTTTTCCCTTTAAAAAACTACTTTTTGTTTCAAAGTTGAAAACAATGTGGTGGGTTTAGGGGTTATGCTATGGGTCATCAATACATGACACCACCACAATGTCTGACTCATTCATTATTGGCCTGGGGCTGGTGGCTCAACTTGCCCCTATGCTCAACTTACCCCGCCTTCCCCTACTATTCGTATCCGGACATCTACCCCCTGGACATCTACCCCCCGGACATCCACCCCCGGACTACCACCCCCGGACATCCACCCCCTTAGGACAAGTACCCCCTAGGACAAGTACCCTCTAGGACATCTACCCCCGGACATCTACCCCCCAGACATCCACCCCCCGGACATCTACCCCCTGTCATTTTTTTGTCAAATTGCGTTATGCTCGCTCACAGACGAGCAAAAATATATATCTTATCAATTCAAAATCAATTTAAAGATGAGGGGGTAGATGTCCGGGGGTAGATGTCCTAGAGGGTACTTGTCCTAGGGGGTACTTGTCCTAAGGGGGTGGATGTCGGGGGGTGGATGTCCAGGGGGTAGATGTCGGGGGGTAGATGTCCGGGGGGTAGATGTCCTAGAGGGTACTTGTCCTAGGGGGTACTTGTCCTAAGGGGGTGGATGTCCGGGGGGTGGATGTCCAGGGGGTAGATGTCGGGGGGTAGATGTCCGGGGGGTAGATGTCCTAGAGGGTACTTGTCCTAGGGGGTACTTGTCCTAAGGGGGTGGATGTCCGGGGGGTGGATGTCCAGGGGGTAGATGTCGGGGGGTAGATGTCCGGAGGTGGATGTCCGGGGGGGGGTAGGTGTCCGGGGGGTAGATGTCCGGGGGGTAGATGTCCGGGGGGTAGGTGTCCGGGGGTAGATGTCCGGGGGTAGATGTCCTAGGGTACTTGTCCTAGGGGGTACTTGTCCTAAGGGGGTGGATGTCCGGGGGTAGATGTCCGGGGGTGGATGTCCGGGGTGGATGTCCAGGGGGTAGATGTCCTAGAATCCATACTATTACCCCCGGCTTTAGCATGGCTACTGTGATCGAGTGCATCGAGCATTTAAGGACTCCCTTCCTACCGGGTATCTATTTACAACACCTGGGTCGAGAGTGGCAAATATGGTGGGATTTTAACCCCGGACCTTGTGGTTCAAAGTCCGAAGCCTTATCAACTGAGCCACAACACCTCTATCATTATTATCGTTATTATTACTTTTTTATAATCATAATTACAGTTACAATTATTATCATAGGTGTAAGATGGGTTTTGAAGAAAATAAAGAAGCTACTCATTGTCATACTCCATACTTATACATTTAAAGATGAGAACCACATTCTAAAGAATTGCCAGTAAAATCACTACAGGGGCCGCGGAACGGTTTTCAAAGTGGGGGGGGGGGGGCTGAGCCAAAAGTGGGGGGGCTGACCATGCTAAAAATCACAATTATATGGTAATTTTTACGTTTTTGTACACGGTTTTGGAAAAAAGTGGGGGGCTGAAGCCCCCCCCCCCCAGCCCCCCCGGTTCCGCGGCCCCTGCACTAAAAGTATATATACATGTTTGCTTCCGTCATTTTTCAAAGCAACCTAAATATTTTTACAGCTGTTTGTCTAGGAACGGTCGAATATCATGGTTAACAAAGTTACCCACTGAAGTCTGAACTTGTTACCGCATTTTGACATTTGAACGAACAGGACATCAAAAAGGTCAAATCTCCCCCTTGACTGATCTAACTCACTTGGCACTTGGCTTTGCATGAAGCAATTGAAATAATTTGATCTTCCCCTCGAAAAGATCCCATGGACGTTTGGTTCCTGCTAGGAGGGTCCATACCTTCATAAACCCATCTCATTACTGTCATAATTGAATTCGTGGTCTTGAAGAGGCTCACTCTGGAAAATCAATCTCAGTTTTCAAACCATTGCAACCGATAAAAATCAATATGTAGGTTTTTTTCATGAAAAAATGTGCCTTCATCTTGGAATATGAATAAAAGTATGAACTTTGACAGCAACTTTCTTATTACCTTAAGTTGATGATGTATTTGCAAGTTTTTTAATGACCCCCTTGAGATACATTATATTGAAATATATTGAACAAATGGGAGCAACTTTTGCATTCCCCAAGATATATGAATTGAAAAAAAAACATAATGAGGACGTAAATACATTATTAGTATACCTATCAAATGTCCGGAAGAGCTATCGTCCATTCCATATCACAAGTTTAAAATATGGCTCCTTCGGGAGCCGAACCCGGTTGGTTGACTTCTAACGGCATTAGCTTGACTGTTCGACCAAGGAGGCGGCGAAATTATGAGGTGTTAATGCTAGAGCTAATCGACCGAAATGTCTAATTTTCTACTTTTATGAGATTTAGTCATGCCTTACTACTGGTCATCTACTGTAATCAGCTGGTCTAGTGGTTAGGGTATTGGTGTTTTTAAGTAATCACCCGGCCTGGTTCCATTAACAACAGATGAAACATCTAATCTTTGATTTAATGATATGGTTGACACTGAGCTTGGGGTAGCTCGGTGAGTGGCCAAATAGTTTTTTTTTTACAATATATAGATTAGCGGAATAGTTTTGCAAAGTTATACACATTTTCATCTGCGGCTGTTCAGATATACTCTATCACTTAATTCTGCAACGCCGAATTTTATGATAGAATTGAAAATTTTCAAAATTTCCGTCCAATTCTAGTATAAAGCGAAACGCAAGTATCTGGATTATTCACGGTGAACCTCCTTGTGTTGAAACTCAACTTCGATGAAATATTGAAAAGACAACCTTCAAAATGGGAATTCATATTGCCACCTGATCGCATTTTATACACAAAATACATCATAGATATACCTTCTTGCATACTAAAATAGATACATGTATGTATATTTCTCTTTCATTTCTTTCAATATTGTTAATATTTAACATACTAGACACATTTAACTTGTTTTAAAACTGAACGATTTTTAGCATTTTAGCTGCCTCATGGTTGTATTCATTATCTCACAGAGTAAAGAATGTATGGGCATAATCAACACAGAACAGCTAATATAACTTAGCTCTGCTCAAAATATAATCTCGTGACTTTATTTTCGGGGGATAAATCATATCCTGATTATTGTGGGTAGCTTTCGGACATACATGTAAAAATGTAATGTTTTTTAATCTTTTTAAATTTCATGACGATGACGATCAAGGGAGACAAATTTACACCCCGTTTTATTTCCACACGTGTGCTTGCTACTTCCAACCCCAAGGCCATGTGCGTGGGTCTCCTATTAATAGTTTCAAATAAAGCTCCTTACACCTCAGTCTATATCACATTAACAAAATCACACATCAGAGTACCTCCCTGAGTCTTAATCAATATATCTTATTAATAATAGCTCGCAAACCCAAGATGTAACCTTTGACAGGCTCGATACTATATTCATTAAATGCACACATCTTTCACCTCCAATGGCGCTGAGGCGAAAACTGTGAAAGGTGGAAAGTCAATTGCGACAGTTCGCTTTCCTGTATCCTCAATTTTGATGCATTCATAATATCAGAACCCCCCCCCCCTCCCGTCGTATTTGTATGAACAAAGCAGGCTAGCGTTTTTATACCATTTTTCTGTCATTGCAGAATATTTTGCTAAATTCGTATTAATTTCTAGGTTTTGTTCTGGTTTTCGAAATTACCATTCCCACTCATTACCCCCCCCCTCCTACTCATGCGCACACCCATACGCATACGCAGACACATTGTTCGTTAATTCATTATTATTCCAGATCTGCGCATGTTCAGTTTCGCATTTATTGCACTTTTGTAGTTCTCATATCTTCGGGAGTTCGTCTTGCGTGTCTTTTTAACGCTCTCTATAGCCTTTTTTATATACAAAATTAGAGTATAAAAGGCCAAAATAAGGTGTGTACTTTTTGCACAGATGACATGATTCAAATAACCTAGAATGTAACTTGCCTAAAGCGATTTCTAAATATCTTTTGACCTAATCGTCTTTCTTTTTTTGAAATCAGAGGAAGAAGACCCACATCTGCATTCTAAACCTTAGTAACATGTGTTACTCCATAATTCCCTTTAAGTTGCAAATTTTCCGACATAATCTTCACCATGTTTAAAAGTCATCAAGCGAAACGATCTCAGTACTAATAAATGAGCTGTTGGCAGGAGCGTAAAAAAACTTATGTGCTAAACGTGCAATCTTAAGAGACACCTCGCCGTAGTAATTGAGAAAAAAACTTTTAAATCATGCTGGTGAAAGATTTACCATTACTTCCGAATGACCTATATGTATTACTAAGATAAATTATATAAGATACAAATAAATAAGCACTCTAAAGAATATCATGCCAATGTTGGTGAATTTCACGGAAAGGGGTACTGTGTATTTAAATCAGATTTTAAAAACAGTGCGTACACGCATTCAGACGTTTCACCACCGATATTAACGTACAAATACATACACAAGAATTTTGAAATAGAAACACGTCCATGTCCATCATATACATTCGCGCACACCCTGACACCTAATCACACACACACTCGCCCACCTACACTCTCACACACTTCCGCACCAAAACACTCTCCCCATACATCCACCCAACCCATCTGAAACACGGGTTCATACGACACGCGAACCTGTGTTTACAGAGACATTCCACCATGTACACACACATTACAATTAAGAGCAATGAATTAATGAGATTAACAGTGTTTCAAATCTTGATTCTGTATCATACGGGATTGAAGAGGTCCTATCCTGGTTTACCACACCGCAGAAACCAACCCCACTTACCCTAGACCAACAAAAAACAAGTACATGTTATTACCAATGACATACACCATCAGCATGATCAGTCGATTTGGTGCCAATGGATCAGGTGATAAAAAGTAACCATTGCCTTTGCTAGGCTTATTTACTCGGTACTTGGTATGTTGTTCCTCCGATATACCCCAAGAAGAGTTTTAACTGGAGGTATGCCGGAGAGTGGTCTAGCTTTTGTAAATGATTGGATCTTTAGTAAGGGCATTTTTTTAAAGTTGCCGTTGATGGCTGGTCTACAGTTTTTGGTAGAAGGCCATTCCACTGGTTGATAGTTCGGATGAAGAATGAATTGGCAAAAAAGTCTGCTGAGTTTGTGTACTGCTGTTTGAATTTCGAGTGTGTCCTCTTCTGCCTCTTGATGGCTTGGACTTGATGAAGTTTTAATAATCTATGTCTATTTGGCCATTCAGGCTATTGTAGAGACAAGTTAGGCGATGGCACTTCCTTCTTTCACGGAGTGGGACCCAATCTAAGTCCTTAAGAATGGCACTGATGTTAGTTTCACGTCCGTACGTGTTAGAGGCAAATCTAGCTGCTCTGTTTTGGACTCTTGCTTGACTTTGGCATAAAAATGAATGAATAAATGCTTTTGCTAGTAAGCTCAAGAAATTGTTAACTGCCTGGTAGCATTTGCAACACAATTAAGCTATTGGTAAAAAGCAATACGCTTTATGCGTATGCATAAAGCGAACATTTTTCTGGTGCGTTTAAACATGTGCTTGTGTTTTTTTCAAGCTCCGTCGGAGCAGCTTGAGCTTTCGCTTGATCGAGGTGTTCGCGTTTTTTCATCATGTATCATGTATCTGAGACGGGACACGGGAGAGTACCCCTAAGTGTAACGTAGCCTACATGTTCATGTTTTCTTCCTGGTAAGTGCAAATCGAATGCAAACTATATTCATTAGAAACAACTTAATGGAATAGTTTGACACCACGTCTAAAAATGTTAAATTCACATGTCGAGAAAAGGGGCATTTTGCACTGCCACTCCTCTCTGCATTGAATTCCAGCCATTGTTCTGTGAGTCGTGTTTGCACCAGCGTGACGTCCAATAACCATTTGGTTCAATTATCATTTCGTCTAATCGCCAGTTCGACTATGGCCATTTTTTCCCCCAACCAGTTTTTCTAATACCAATTTAATTTTCATTCATTTCGCCCAATAAACACAGTTAGACCAAATCGTATGGCTACAGGACCAACTGGTTATTTAACAAAATGATGAGTGGACGAAATGGCAGTTAGACCATGTGGATAGTGGACGAATTCATGGTGGACCGAAATAGTAGCCTAGTTGGTAATTGGACGGATTATCATTGGACCAATTGAACATATACCGTGTGACTAAAGCATGAAACCGAAATATGGGCCCGTATTCTGATAACAGGTTTAACTGAAACTCCGTTTTAAGTTTCCACGATTAATTCGAAATCTGATAATAGTTTATCAAAATTTTAGCAGCAATTGATTCCAGAGGGTGCATTTTTGCAGTTAAAAATTGTCTTAAAGACATTTCACAGTTATGTTTGTGCGCATCATATTTTACGCTATGCGCATAGACGTCATAATGGATGAACAAGTGATTAATCAGCTGCAAATTTTCACGCTATGAGCATTGTAACTGCCGATCCGATGTGTTATTTCATAAAGCTAATTAGCTGAAAATAATCCATTGACCAATATTTCTATATGAATACCATTACAATTCCTTAATACTTTCATGTGAAGTGCGGCAAGTATGACGAATATAACATCGAGTTCGAATAGATCGTGGTTTGTAACCTTTCCTCACATAAATGCAAATCATTTGGCGCGTTTTCGGTGTTTAAAATAACACACAAGTGTTGATAGTTTAAAAGCAAGCACATGAAATCCTATTTTTTTTTATACTTACATCGTTTGCGTACAACTTTTTCAAGCTTGAAAATTACTGTTATAGAAATTTCAACTTTTTGAGATTATATATATATATATTTTTTCTTTTTTTAAACAAGTGCACACCAAGTTACAAATAATGCATAAAGCATTTCCTTTTCTTGGAAAGCAGGATAACAGGGGCGGTATTCTGAAAGCTCAATTAGCGGTCAATTAGCGCTCAATTAGCATTTTGGTATTCTGAAAAGTCACTTAAGTGCCCCTTTCCTTATTTGGCAGGGTTGCGTTGCGCGCACTTGCAATAGTACGCGTTATGACTGCGCGAGACTTAATTGAGTATTTACGAGACTTTTGGTATTCTGAAAAGTCTCATAGCGCTCAATTAGCGGACTTTCCAGTGGGGAAAGATAATGGTGATAAGAGGTCCATTAAGTCTCACCATATCTTGCTAAATGTTGCTTTCATTTCGTATAAATATCATCAAATCGGTTTAATACTAGGAGGAAGGAAGAGAATAAAGGAGAGAGCTAAAAGGAATAGAATAAAGGGGGAAAAGGTGGTGTATAGAAACAAGTAAAATAAGGAATAGGGCCTAGGGACTATATTTGGTAATAAATAAATTAGAAAAGGGGGAAAAAGGAGACAGAAATATTTGTGTACTTATAGGGAAAACATGACTATTATTTTTCTATATTTTCTTTTATTATTAGCATCATAAACTATTTTGTTTTTGCACACTTTTTTGACAATAATGAAATTGCCAAATCACGGCAGATGCAGCAATGTGCAGGAGTGAATTAAACCTTGTTTCTGACAATGAAAAAATAAGCATAGACCCCTTTAGTATTTAAACGAATATAGAATAAAATACAAAAGAAAAAAATAGTGAAGTGATGCCATCGTTTTCTCCACCTATAAAAACCTATGTCATAACGTTTGTACATCAAATTTCAATAAAATTTCGGCTTTTTTAAAATTATGCTTGTTTGATTTTTAAAATATGTTTATTCAAATTTTGTTGGAGAAGATTTCTCATATAAATGAAAAGTATGTAGTTTTTAGAATAAGTAGGAATTAAGTTAAAGAAGACCCCCCCCCCTATCATGGCCCCGAGACAGAGGCAAATAAAATATTGTAAAAAAAAAAGAAAAAGAAAGGAAGCTACAAATGGATTCAATGGATAGTTGAGAAAAAAAAAAGAGAAAAGCACAAAGGTACAATAAATAAAGAGAGAAAGGGAAAAGACAACAGTTAATTTCAACAACATAACGAACCTCTAATCTCCGATGCAAATATGCTTAAGCATTATTTTTCAGCAAAAAATTCTTTGTATCAAGATCGTGGTGCAGTGCACCTGCAGCAGCCGGGCGCTGCGCTGCAAGGCAGCAAAGTGAAGAGACACTGCGCGCTAGGAGAAAAATTTACGTTGTAAGAGCGCATTTGATTGGTTAATTCGGCTCAGTAGGGGAGTGGCCTAAAGGGACTTAATTGAGCGCTAATAGAGTTTTCAGAATACGAATTTGGAGGTACATTAGCGCTCCATTAAATGGGTAACTTAAAAGGATATTTAAGTGGAAACTTACGAGACTTTTCAGAATACCCCCCCAGAGCGTCATTGTACATTAAATGTCTTGCTCACGGACATAGGTGCCGCGGCCGGAGATCGAACCCCGGACTTCTCTGTATAGCCAGGCGCATTAGACCACTCGGCCACGGCCAGCTTCATACGATTTTAAAGAAATGAAGGTGTTGCTAGCCGTAAACGACACACGATTAGCATCATGATGAAGTTATCCATCTTCAATATACCATTCTGAACTATACTGTAAAACTTGATGAAGCTTACATGAATATTGACTTAGTAATAGAGGTTTGACCGCAACGTTGTGATATTGTTGGCTCTAAAATGCCAAATTCTTTTGAATGTGCAATTCTCGAGAACTTCGAATTTGTTGAACTTCAAAGATCAATAGCAAAAAAATCAAGCACATGAACCAATGTTAATTTCTGCATATTTTGAATATTGAGGTGCTTAAGTAACTCTGTGCAAAATTTGGTGAAAAATACATGGATTTCATTTTTAAACTATGGAACGTCCTTAAGATTTGAAATCAAATAAACCTTATATTACTGATTCTCTACAAAAATATAACACACTATATGTATCTTTATATCAATTGTGTTCATTATTATCATCATTATTTCTTTAGGTATGCACTATCATATTTTGCCTGGTCATTCAGAACTCTTTCGAATAATTCTGCCACGATTAGATTTTTTTTATTTATTATGTTAAAGGTATGGATCTATTTGAAGTAGTTTGGGCGAGCAATTTTCTAGGACATGCCAACTGCCATGTTTCCGTTACCAAATTTAAGCATTCGCGATTAAGATGCCATTGATAGTGTAAACGAGTTGGAACGATGGTGGCAGACGTGTTAATGTTTACAAGAACCAAACGTGAAGGAGTGTAGGAGATTTCTTTTGAAAATACTCCTCTCCATATATTTCTTAAAGTGAAAAATAAGGAAACTAATGTTTTAGGACATGGTGTTTATTTTAGGAACGGGATTCTGTAAATCAGTTTTGAAGAGCAATGACAATCGTAAATCTCATAAAGACTTTAGGTTCGAGGCATGTTTATATACATACGGTAGGCCATTTATAAAAACGATAATTAATCATGAATTAATAACGAAAGCGTTTTAGTAAATTGTATGAGAATAAACGTCATACTAAAAGAAAAAGGTATTTAATTGAAGATACATCACTTCGTCATTAAATTCACTCTTTTATAATTTCCTTTGAGCGGAAGTTTGTTTCTATTATCTCCGTGATTCTCTATACTTCATGAAGCCGGTAGACAGCTTGGTTTGTGTTTCATCAAAATCCAAATTCCGTTTGCTTTAAAATCATCGGGTGGGTTAAAAAAAAACAGAGTGGCCAAGGAATAGAATCATTCGACTTGACCATAATGTCATTACACAGGGTATGCGTGGCTCCGGAATATGTGATGCACATTACGGAGGAAGGGAAGGGGGTGGGGGTGGAAGTGGGAGCAGACGACTTTCAGGTAACGTTAATTTTTTTTTGCTCAACTGACCTCTCTTTTTATTCCCTCTTCTTCTATTTTTGGCTTTTCCCCCTTTTGTTTTTTACTGTCTGAAAAGTCATGGGGTGCTCCTATACTGTTTTATTAGTTTCAAATTATTTGTCATGACAATAGATATGGATGTGACAGACCATCTGATATTTTAAATGTGACTTTCAGACTATTCTGCAATTGCTTGTAAAACTGACACTGCTGATGTAAAAAAAAAATACGCATTTGACAGGGGCACAGGCATGGAGCGGTGGGGGGGGGGGGGCAATGAGAAGGAATGAGTTTCCGTTCTGCTTAAATACATGTTTTTCTTGGGCCGCTATTGATACATGTATAAGAAACAATAATTAATTTCTTATTATCTTATTGACTCCATGGCTGGCATACAAACTTGACATTTCTTACGATTCCTTCTTCAAATCTTCTACTACCATTGATAAATATATTTGTCTACATAAGTTTTTCATCATACATGTGCATCAAATGAAAATGTTTTTTTGTTATAATAACGGAGCTTTCATTTTAGATAAACAAGTTAAGAAATGGAGTTTGAAACAAAATTAGGTTGATACGTAAACTACCTATTTTTGCAGCCATTTATATCCAACACCCTTTACCTGTTGCCCAATCCAGTGGTCAATGATACAAATTATCTAAGCGGACCCATTATAGGGTCATTTACAGAGGCTTGGAAACTTTTACCTATAGCATGTCCTTATACATATTTGTTCAATTGAGTGGAAGCGAGGGGGTGATATGAGTGGTTGATGTTTGCAAAGCGTTACTAACCGTGGCAAAATGTGTCTATCAAGAGATTAGTGTATCCGTAGAAATTGTACCTCCACCACCACTTTCCCCCGCATCCTTTCATTATCGCTCGATGCCAAATGCCATCGCCTGCCCCATCTGCCTTTTCCGGCACGCCTGAGCTATGTCTGTAATCATGAACAATTGTGCTAAAGCTTTTCTAAAGTGCCTTTTCGATATTAATTGATGAGAAGGGGACCTTGACATGTCGATCTCATTAACAGGCGCCAATTCATCTTGGAAGCACTCTTATTAGTTATGCCACCGTTTATGACGCCCAAGACGTGTAAATCTCTGGTAGGACTTGCGACCGCGAGGAAGGGTAAGAAACAACACCCCGCTTAAATTAAATTTGTATCGGCATAGGAGTGAAGGAAATGGGCCGAATGGAGATGAAGGTTGTAATACTATATGTGGAAATGCAATTAAACGATTCAACAAGGAGTACACTGAATTCAGATTACCGATACAATACGTATCTGTTACAGTTTAAGTGAGATAATTATTTCTTATGAAGCAGTATCTAATTGAATATTGATTTTTTTTGTGCAATTAAATCTACTTAATACTATTTAATTCGTCTAAGCTCCTCTGAATGGAAGGCAACGGAATGTTTTTTCGATTCCAATTGTTCTAATATTGTTCAAGTTAAGGAGAAATATCTTACTAATTTTCAATACACATCTTCTTGCATATTTGTATTTGTTCACACTTCATACTCTGAAATAGTGTTTATGATTCATATTTTGAATAATACATGTTGTGCTTTATCCATTTTAGCGCCTTATCTTTTACTTAACAGCGCATCCATGCCATCTAAAATTATTTTCCATTACCCGTTTATTGAATAAACATGCGCCAATGCATTACTATACTAATCATCACAATATTTAATTGTATGTTTGGAATTCTTAGTAGGGCGAAAGCACATTTCAATTCTTATTTGTTCATTTTAAAAAATTAACCGTAATGAAAAATATAAACATAATAACGCCGTGGTTAGGACCTGAAATGATTGTGTTTTGAATATAAGCAGGTCTTTATATCAAAGAGATAACATATATAAGTTATATATCACACGTTCATACACGCACATACCCACATGCACGCTCATATACACCTACACAATACCAATAATACCATAAAGAAATACCAATACAAACTATAGGTAATGGAGTAGTAACAGAAAGACGGAAAGAAAGGAGATGAATTTTAGCGGTCTGAGAAATTGATTTCAAATAAATTTCTTACACATGTACATGTACCTAGATTTAATATCGTATTGCAGTAATAATTCTTGTTTCAATACAGACTATTCCATTCATATAACCTAATTAATTATATAAGAATTACAAAGTAAATTTTGATAGCTGTTAAAGGGATATGTAATTTACTTTTGTAGGTAGGGTAATCATGATATTTTCCCCAGTAATATGAAACTTTTTTACACCATATTACACGGTTAACATTTTGAGATGTACCATATTAAATTAAAAGCTAGGATTACAATAACTTTGTATTAAAAACGTGAAATGCAAAAGGATTCAATTTGTCAAAAGCATGCTTAAAGAGCATTCATCAGAGTAAAAAATAAGAAGATAAATAATTGAATAGTAATTCCAAAATAAGGCGACAGAGAAAATGGCGAACAGTTTCTTATTAGTACCTATTCACTTTATGCACGTGTATTAATCAAATCGTCTATGATCACGAATGCGTGAGTGCCTAATGGAATAAATTAAAAAAGATAATACAGCAAATCATGAATAATGGAAACCCCCATGTTTATCTGAATGTCTGAGTCACAAATTAGCCAGTATCACATTTTATGTTTAGAAATAAATCTCATTTATCACTTCAGCCAATATACGCACAGTAAACTTGAGTGTATTCGTAGGTGATTGACCGAACTTTTTAAAATAAGGCTCCTTTCCTCTTCGAAGGATCCGCAAGTGCGCGAGTCAAAGTATTGCAAATAGAAGCAACAAACCTACTTTGAAGTAATGCGACTCTTTTCGTTAGGATGTGGGACCTTTAATGAAAGAACCATGAAGTTGCAAATCCCCCCAAAACACGGTCTTGTGCAAAT
The DNA here is from genome assembly GCF_018143015.1 of Lytechinus variegatus. Classification (NCBI taxonomy): domain Eukaryota; kingdom Metazoa; phylum Echinodermata; class Echinoidea; order Temnopleuroida; family Toxopneustidae; genus Lytechinus; species Lytechinus variegatus. Next base: position 28,602,047 of record NC_054744.1, on the reverse strand, counting down.
TTGCAAAGTCCATAGTATCCCATAATACCTCTTTCATTTTATGAGATCATGACGTTGACTTCAGGAGAAAACGGTGGTTTAACATCCTTCCTGTTTAGTTGTTACTGTTTCCAACGTATCTGGATTATTCCCCATCCCCAGGTACTCGTTCATCTCTGTGATGCTGTTATTGTTTTTCTACTTATGGTGGGGAGATTTTCTTTCAGGTTATAAATACCTAACCGGTGACGGATAAGGCGGATTATTTTGTTTTTAACTTTACCCTTTCCCGTCATTTTAAAGAGATCTAGTGATGTTTGATGAGTCTGTGAGCTTGGTGTTTTTTCCTTCAAAAACACAAATAACAGCTTCAATAACATCCGTAGTTGAGCACGATCTTTTGTCTTCATCGGAATTTATTAAAGTGACGCCAACAAAAATATTCATCAGTGAGTTAAAGCCTTTGCTGCATTCGATCGCTGGTGTAGTCTACCTGGGTCTTCGGAATAAAAATAACTATTCGTGCAGCACAGTCTGATCAGCCAGAGAAGTTTGTTTCCGTTCTTTACTTGAAAAAAAAAATTACCTGCCCTCTCTCCTTGGGTAAGACGTGCATGTAGCATATATTTGCTGGCGGTAAAACGTCATTTTCGCTGTCAAAACCCGACGAAGACGACGAAATCTTATCCGCCATCGTAGATTCTATATTATACAGCGAATGAAAATAAATGAACGCGAACGAAGTTACATGCATTGTACACGCTTGCGAGCATTCGCGGAAGTCCGTAACACACCGGGTGAATGGCGGAATTTCCAGTCGAATCAATGGTACGATTTTGCATATTATTATTTTAATTTTTAGTTCAGGAGCAGAATTCAGCGATGGCAACATGTTGCTTGTATTCACACATTATATTTTACATATTATTATGTCCAAGTACCGTCGTTACATTTTCTGCCCCACGGAAAGTCACAATTTTAATGACCATCCCACACACTAGTCAATTTAAGCATTCTTTCAATCACTGAAATTGAAAATTGTAGAGTGGATATGGATCGCACATAAACATTGCTAGCTGATGTTATTTAAAAACTTTGGACCGGGAAATTCTATGGACATTTTGTCATCATATGAAAATGATCATTATTATTAGCTCTCAGGTTTCGACAATTAGGCCTGAAAAGGGATACTTTGAGAATTTATGGAATACACGAAGACTAGAGAATAGTTACTTGAAAAATAATGCAAGCACGCAGCGCGAGCTGAAAATGTTGATACTTAGACCATATACATGATATTAGACGGATACTATCTTTACAGCTGCTCTTAAAAAAATAAATTTGTTAATCAAGCAAAATAATGTAAGCTCGATGTCTGAGCTGAAGTACGTTTTGTATATTGATTTTATAATTTAACATGTTAAGTTCTTTATCGGCCTAACGAGCAAGATATGTATCTCAGACATCAAACATGCAATGCGAGCGCGAAGCGCGAGCTAAACTTTTTTTTTATAGAGATATTAATACATAAATATTGCACTATGACATATACATGTACGTGTAAATCAGGCATTGAGGCTGTTAAAGAGAGGCATGGTATGGGCAATATATACATGTATGTCATGCCTGAATTTGGTTTCCCTATTCAAATAAAACGTGAGAATTGCTTTCTTGATGTATGTGTAGCAATTATTATTTCTTCTGCAACAATAGAAGTCAATTTGTATTCTGCATACTGGAATATGCCCACATGATAATAAAATAATATAAATGGGGTATAAAATACAAAGTTATGAAGGTTTCTTCAGAAATAAATTTCAAACGATAAAATACTCTAGCACGTTTAGATATTTTGTTGCAGACAGTATTTTGTAATTTTCGCCCATCATACATAAAATCAGACGATCAGAGATTAGCATCACATTGTATTGGGTAAAAGATATAAACATTACCGGACAAAGTTAATGGACCTTTGTACGAAGTAGCATTTGGAATGTCAGAGCCATGTGCTGTACAACACCCAACCTATCATATATAGCACAGTTGCACCATCAACGCTAATACGTTCTTTTGAATTCGGTCAATTTGAGTTGGGTTTTTTTGGTGTTGATCGAGCTTGGGTTGGGAAAGGTAAACTTTACAGTACAATCAATTGATTTTTTTTGCAAAGATGAGTTTTCTGTCACCAGAAAACCATCAAAAAGAAAGATATCTAATTCATCCTCCACAATACAATCTAATTTAAAGGAGAAGTTCACCCTGACAAAAAGTTATATTGTAAAAATAGCAAGAAAAAAATGAAAAATATTGCAGAAAAATTAAAATTAAGAACTAAAATGTTAATAGAATTTTAATCAATTTGATTTGTGACGTATATGCGAGCAACATTTCAACATAGCGAATGGTAAAAATCAATAAAATGTCATTTTCTCAGAAAATTGAAAAGTTTTTTTTACTGACAAATCATTTTACACCCGATCATGGATAGAAAACAAAGATAAGTCATCAGGAACCATGAAGAAATGATTTTCAATGCATAGGGCAGCTGCTCGTTTATGACGTCACAAATCCAAAACCTAAAATTCGAACAACTTCCTTAATTTTTTAACGGATTTTCCTCAAAACTTCACCAATATTTTTTCAAAATAATTTTTCTGTTATTTTTACATCCAAATTTTCGTCAGGGTGAACATTCCCTTTAAATCGTTTGTTCTCTACAGATATCATCTCGTCCTCTTTCCATTCTCATCATGCATGTTGATGAAGTAAAAAAACCTTGCCTTTCATTATGATAGCCGGCTTTCGGCGGTCGTTTACAGTCGCTTTAAAAACGCGACGCATTCGTTAGAGGAAAAGGTAGGCATGGTGGACGTGAGAAAGACCGAGTGTTGCAATCGAATAACTGTTGATTCCCAGAGGGTAAAGACGGGCGTTCGATGTTTCACAATGTTATTAATCAAGTGGAAAAGCACTTCAAACATGTTTGGAGGCAAATAAACAGCATGATACTCGTTGTTGCCCCCACTGTTTCCATGGCATTGGGGTTTCGATAAAAGACAAAGGAAAGGCTGAATCGTATCATGTATACAGTTCCTATGCAGAATGTAATATCTCCGTAAGCATTGCGCGTAGAACAATATTAATGACTATCATATTTTGCAACGCATTGTGGCTTCGTCTATCAACAATTTCCGACGATGATATAAACATATTTTCCAATGATGCCCCAATAACACAAACTTTCCTTTTTTGTAGATAATTACCATTTTTTTCAAGCAAAGACCTTTCTGTTGTAACAAGCAAAAATTTAGGTATGAATCTTAAGTAGTCACACTTTTGTAGCCATTTGGTCCTCTTCCACCATGGCTTCTGACTATATTAAGCAGCAATCTATAGAAATATGGCGTCAGACTCTTTAATGAGAGTCAAAAGGGCTACTTAGAAATTAACATATTTATTCTTCTCTGAGAAATGCAGTCACATGGTTGTATAGTATTAGCTGCAGATTGCATAATTGACACAGCCCGTACCTCCAAAAACCTTATTAGATACTGATTTACCTTTTGATACTTTTATAAATAATATCAGATGTTTCCTGACATGAAGTAGGTAGTTACAGAATATAACAACCATCGCGGGGGTAATGTCCGTCATTGATCGTTTACCACCCATGCTAGTCGTCCTTGGGGATGATTTCCACAAACCGTTTTCTCCCATCCAATCAGATACAAGGGCTTCAAGAACTTTACATCACATGCCAGTGGGAAGCGACTCTCCGATATACACCCGAGGTGACTTACCGCCTTTAAGCACGGTAAAAAAGTCACCGAATTCAAATCACAGCTTTTGAGTGAGCGTGTGAACGGTCCGATGATTCTAAAGACATATTGCAATCATTATTACAAAGATGATTCATTTTTCACGTGTGAAAAATCCCTTATTCAAACTGACCGTCAAAAGCTTTTATCTAAAGCTGGTTTTCTTTTTTTTTATTAAGCATTGCAAGTATCTTAAAATGACACCAATTCATCACATCTATCTTGATCGTGTCGGTCAGATTACTCCAGAGGCACAACTGATTTTGCATATCAATTTTATCAGGGAATTGGAGAGACCCACCGATGAAGGGTGACATGGTTTTCCTCTTTTAGATGTTTTGTTTTCAGTTTCCTGGCTTTCTTTGAAATAATGAAATAAATCCTTTAAGGTTTTGATCAATAAAAGTTGGATTTCATTCCCACCTGCCACAAGGGAATCGCAAACATTTAAGAGACGTCAATCTGGGACGGTTTATAGGCCCATGTATTTATAGAAAATAATGAAGATTGCAACATCTTGTACAAAACAAAAGTTGAAATAGCGAGTACTTCCCTTGCCTGGTAATTCCAAGTAGGCTAACAGCTTGATTCGTTAGTTAGCAAATTGTTAGGTAGCCCAAGGAAATCGATCTTTATTTCTAGAAGGTGCCACCGATAAGCCATCAATATCATGGTATTTCCTTAGGGAACGGTCAGAGCATTGTAAAGTTTACGTTTTAATTTGTAGCAGTAAGGCAAGCAGCTCCATTCTATAGAGTCTGTATTGATTCCGGTGATATGATTGCATTTGAAAAACCTCTCTCTCTGTTCTTTTGAAGCGATAAAAACGCAATGAAAGCATATATCATCGAATAATATATGAGTTGTTTCAACTAGGGAGAGGCTGTGGTTACCATTATAAGACAAGAAAAGGCGAAAAAATATGGGGAAGAGTATTTTATACAACACATAAGAACGTTTGAATGTAGGATATTTCACTATTTCAGTGTTGTTAACGTATTCGCCGGAAAAAGGCATTACAATATTTTCTGTAAAATATCCAGTTTTTTTTAACAGTGTATCCGTTTTGAGAACAAGGCGTTGCCTTTGCAGGTTGAGACTTATATACAATATGAAATATACAGCTCTTCATGAAATCCCCATGCCTCTTCGTGATGTTTTCAAGTATGAGAGGAAACGCCTTTCCTGACCCTCTTTCACACGTTCGTTTCCTCTCCGGTGGAGGCAACGTTAAGTTTGCCAACTGCGTTGCATTACCGGTCACTGCTGGCGTGCAATTCGACTTCAACAGGTTACCTTAAGGTCATGCTAATTGAACAATCTGGTTCCCACCTGGGTTAAATTAACCCCTTGGTAAGAGGGCTATGAGGGCGCTAATCATATAGGAATGCAGATAATTCCTGAGGAGATTGATGGTAACATTGAGCAAATAATTTGGTTGGTAATTATTTCCAGTAAGAACTATGTTGGTCGAATTTCAGTTGGAACTTTAAAGGGTAATGAAAATATGTTCGAATGGTATTACCTGTGTCAATCACGGAAATTATTGGTCGTAGTATTGTTAACTTTATTTAATACTTGATGTTACTCCGAAGGAGATATCGGAAATATAATTTACACGATGTACATATGAACAGACTCACTTTTTACTCTCACTACGACTTCGCATATCAGAATTGCTGTATAAGCTTTATTTTCTCCGACTTTGCATCGAATGCTGAAAATATTGCTTTGTCCTTGTTGCATTCGTTACCTCTTGCCTTTATATTAACCTTGTGTCACCCTTTAAGCTAGGTTCACACCAACGCCGCTTTGACGGCGCTTTAAAGCGGCGTGCAAAGCGGCGGCAAAGCGTAACAAAGCTCAATTTAAGCGTAAAGACCGTAATAGAGCATGAGAAAGCTTTGAGCAATTCGGGACATTCGGCAAGAGCGCCAAATTTTTTTAAACTGTTTAAAAATTTGAGGCGATCTGTCACGGATTGCGTAAAGCGGGGAGAGCGTATTAAAGCTCATCAAAGCGTCACAAAGCTTAACAAAGTCGTAGGAAAGCTTAACAGAGTTCAAGAGAGCTTGGTTCAAAGCGGTGGTCCCACTTTTGATACTTTGCCCGTAGGCCCTACAGTTAAGGATTCGTTCAGCCTGATTTTTACCGCTTACAGACCTTTGCAAGAAATATTATAACACAAAACCCCTGAATGTGATTTTGGTATTTTTGGATCAGTTACTAAATGAAAAGTTGGTCTTTTCAATGAAAAAAAAAACACCAGAAGTGTACCGGGCATTTTTTTAATGGGACACCCTGTATAAAACATAATAAAATAGGAAAGGCAATAGAATAAAAATAAATAAATAGAAAAACTCTGTTAAAAACTCCAAGTTTTCCACAAAGTTTTTTCTATTTATTTTTTTATTATGTTTCATTTTTATAATTCTATAATGTTTTATATTTTATTTTCTTGTTTTATTTTCTCTTTTACAATAAGGGTTATTTATCTCACATATGAAATTGATTTTCTTACTAATTTTTCTATTAGTAAGAAAATCAATTTGTAATAATTTGAAATAATCAATTTAACAAAAAAAATGCGTATTTTAAAAATCTTTAATTGCGCATATCTAAATTTCGAATTCTGCAACTTGATTCCTTTAAATTTTCACTCCTAATGTACAATAGTAGTATTGTCTGATTTTTAATGCTATGGGTAAGAAATCAATAAAGTCTGAATTTATAATTTTACAATCAGATGAAATACATAACAACAACAATAACATCTTCACAAGTAAACACAATACAAAAATTATTTTGAACATGTATTAAAAATAAACGAAGTGTGCATATGGGAGTATGTTCTTATTTCCAGACACAGAAGACTTTATCTTCATCATTTGCTTCTGACGATATCTGAGCCACTCCTTTCTTGACTCAATCAGGAAGTACCACCCCAGCCATTCTTTGTTGCCAGTCAACAGCACCCACTGGAGAGTATTCTCTGAGATGATCTCCCTGATGTCTGGCATCCACATTGGCGAGGTTCCCCCTTGCAGGTGGTTGCGGAACATCTTCCCAGTGAGGTCAGCCTCTCCTGGCCCCTAGTGCGAAGCTGTGTTCTTCATCTTCGTGGTCCATGGCAATGGCTGCCAGCGCCACCCTCTTCCTCAGCAGGTTGAAGAGCACCACAGCAGTCTCCACCAACTCTGAGACTTTATCTACCTTCTGTTCCAGTATTCCCAACAGGCACCGGAACCTGTTGGTCATGGTGAAGAAGGCATTCTCCACCATTCATTTCCCCCTTGAGATCCTGTAGTTGCAGATCCTCTGTTCATCTGTCATCCCTCTTCTGCAGTATGGCTTCATCATGTAGCTCTTCAGGGCAAAAGCATCGTCACCCAGGGTGAAGTAGGGAATATCAGGCTGATTTTCTCCAGGGAGGGGGCATGATGGGGGCAGCTCTATGAACCCATCTTCTCGGCATTCGAAGAGCTCAGAGTCAGACATGTGTCATTTACCTCCCAGCTCAATCCAGATGGACTTGTACTCTACATATACCAATGTCAGCTGTGGTATAGAGAAGCCTTATAGTTGTTGTAGAGACTGTCTGTGATTGCTGGCTTCTTATTGGCTATGTGCTTTCCATCCAAGGTACCAATTGCATGGAGATATTCCTCTGTTCGAACTGCTGGGCAAGGGTGCTCCATGTTTCAGGGGTGGTAGGTATGTTGAAGACATCATCTTTATACGCCTCTACAATGGCCGTGCACACTCCTGGTATCAACTCTGATATGGTTGAGATACCACATCTGAAACCATATGCCAGTGATCTGTAGTTGTCCCCAGTTGCCAGATGTCTCAAGGTGATTGCCAGTTTGAGGCCAGCTGACAAAGGGTGCCTGTAGTTAGTCTCTTGCTTCTGGATGACTGGTTCAACTCTAGCAAGGATCTCATCAAACACCTCAGGGGTTACTCTAGTGAACATTGTGAAGGCAACAGGGTCCTCTAACCGCAGTTGTGTGTCTAAGAGGATAGTGTACTGGCCATACTGCTGTCTTCTTTCTTAAGTGAACCATGGCCTGGTCCAGTAGCACCAATGGTCTTCTCCCTCCTGCTGGTAGTTCTTTCTCTCTCCTCTGCCTCGGGGCTATGATGTAGTTACATAGCAGGGAGACAAAGGTCATGTCTACATCATAAGACGATTCATAGTCTGCATATTGAACTTCCATATCTTGTTCTTCTGCCAAAGATGCAATGATGTGGAGCATTGTGGCCCAGTGGATTAGTCTCCGGACTTTGAAACAGGGGGTTGTGGGTTCGAATCCCAGCCATGGCGTGATTTCCTTCAGCAAGAAATTTATCCACATTGTGCTGCACTCAACCCAGGTGAAGTGAATGGGTACCTGGCAGAAATTTATTCCTTGAAATGCGTGTGCGCTGTAATCATAGTAATTACGGCAGCCAAGTTACAGCTGGGGTAATAATATCCAAGTCCTTTGGAAGCGCATAGAGACATTATTTATAATTGTGATATGCGCTATAAGAGGAAATGTTTATTATTATTATTATCATTATTATGATTTCGTGTATCTGCTGCATCTTTATATACTCTGGATCAGAGGCGGGATGCAATCAGAATCTCGAATTTTATCATTGCGTAACAGAGCTTGACAGACCCTATCAATGCACAAGAGATCTTGATAATCGTATCAGAGCGTTATCTAAAGCGTGATAAGAGCATCAAAGCTTATCAAAGAGTAATAAAGCTTATCAAAGAGTAATAAAGCATATCAAAGCGTGATTTAAAGCGTAATAAATCCTGATCAATCGGCATCATAGCGTGCATGAGAAGCCGTAGCGATTCGGGATATAATTTGTCGCAAAAAGCGGGAACGAACTTCGTATCAGAGCGCATCAGAGCTTTTCGGAGCATAACATATCTGATGAGATCGTGAGATTTTTTTAAAAGTAAAAAAAAATGACGCCGAATTGATCGCCGATTTAAAGCGCGGCATTCGCCGTTGGTGTGAACTTAGCATTATCGTAGTCTATTCCGACCTTGTCTTATCCTTCAGCCACAGGTCACTCTTTATTCTCCCACTGACTTTCTATCATTCTCGTTCCGTGACCAAGCTCTTTGCTCTCAATGACACCCTCCTCGCTGCAGCAAAAATGTTTTCTACACATCCTTCTTATTAACGGACTCCATGTCTGTTGATCAAGGAGAACAGTAACATAGACTTAAAATCAAACAAGATGGTAATGTTTGTACACAATTTTCTACACTTTGGCTTAAAAGAAACGCTATAATATACGACATTCAAACACTCGAAGGGGTAGCCACATAGTCCTTGAACGATCCTTACAATGCTTAGGAAACAGATGGTTTGACTGAGCGTTCTCATGAGGATCCAATCAGGGGTCAGATTAAAGAAACACTCTTTGTGCAGCAGGAGTCATAACCATTGAGTGTAAATCTCACGTAAGATCTATGATGACAAAACTATAATGACAAATTTGTAAAGCTTGCTAACTAGTCAAAAGGCCGATTCCATCAGGGGTTCACAAATCTTTGAATATAAATGAAAATAAATGGGAGTTACACGCATTTGCCAGACAGTCTTGATTTCGGTGAACGTGATGTACTCGTTGGTGCAATCTGTTTAATGATGAAAAAACCTTGAATTGAAATCAGCTGTCTGGCTTTTCATTTTCTATTCGGCATTATCTGTTGAGGGAACCGCATAAAAGAGACTTTTTTTATTACAAAAATAAATAATAAAAGAAATACAACCTCGTGTTGCCTGCGACAATGTCTCTATACTATGGCATTAAATGATTCGTATATGTGTGCTTTGTTGGAGAAAGGGAAATTACTGGGATTGTACAAATATTGCTGTCTCGAGACTACAGACTATTATGTTACAGAGTGCCAATAGATGATGTAGGAACACATGAGGTAGTCCTGCGTTTGCATTGTCCTACATTACTCCGAGTACTTTCTCTAGCGTTCTTTTTCGCAATGTCTGATGGGAAGTCGGCCGGTAAGCATTTTTGTCAATAGTTGTCGACCCCTTGCTCTGCTTGTTTCTCGATTGCAACTGTCCTTCACTAGTCCACAATGCTACCTTCTGTGATGCCCTGGTTGATGTGTTAAGCATAAATTTACGACTGATACGGAAAGACCCTCTCGGTTGGTTGTAAGAAACATTAGAATTGGCGTTTGTAGATCATTACCCAAATGCAGAAGAGATCTAAAAAAATAAAAAAATAACGAATTTCATTGTCTTTTCGGAAAGTAGTTTTCACTAATATTTCTTCCTTAACTTCTATATGTTGATCTTCACATACATGTAGATTGATTTGTTACCTTAATAAAATGCCCAAGCTGTATCGAAAGTACAACGCCACGCGATAACTTTAAATTAGGTAGTATACATACGCAATCCGACAAATATTTGAATGCAGTTTTGTTTCCCTTCTTTATTCCAGTTGAGGGCAACTTAACATGATAAATAACAGGATTACTCCTTTATTGGATGAGAGTCTGTTCACTTGAAGCTAGCTGTAAGTAATTCAACCGAATTAATTACATATGGAATGTTTCCTTTCTCATTTGCGCAGTGATTTTCCTCATTTTTTATCAATATAAACTGAAAAGCTAATAATAAAAAATACCGAGAGAATTGCTGATAAACATGTACTCTCTGTAAGCCAGAATAATAAAAGTAATTTTGCATGGACAAAAGTAAAATAACGTCGAAAGCATGACATGTTTATCTTTGATGTCTATATTAAGTCATGACAATCATAAATAAGAACACTATATGTGAACACAGGTATATTATCAATTGTATATATTTAGAACAAATGTATATAAAGTAGGGAATACGCAAGAGGAATTTACCACACAAAAGTATAGACATAATTTTGTAAGTCTGTTTTTCCACTTTTCTCAATGTAGTTTGAAAGGTAATGAGAAACGAATGAGAATGGTCGACTTTCATATTTAATATGATTTTTAACAAAATCCTCCGATACAGAATAAATTCCAATGCTTTTTTTAAAGTCTCAAATGAACAACATCAAAGTGCTATTGGAAAAGAATTACTGTTATCTGGTTATAATAACTTTCCCATGATATGGTGACCATTAGGGTAATGCATTGCTCAGCCGCTAATCAAAATTAAGGTGGTCGATATCACATAAAAAGGGTATCGTAATAAAAGGTTTTCCTGAAATGATGTCCAGAATCAATTCAATGTACTCCCTTGATTATCCATAACCTTTAAACCGCATGCACATTCAAAGAACTCGCACATACCCACCTTAAACACCCTTACATTTTAAGTACACATTGCTGATTCGAAGATACATATTCACACCCACACACACCAAATATGACTGTCCGTGTCACAAACCCTTCGGATTAATCGTAACACTGCAACGTTCGATTGGTTGCATTACACATTAGTTGCAATGCACAATTGGACTGGATGATTATTCGTAAGCCCTCTGTTACTCTGCCCCGGAGGATCCCCTCTAACTGGTAGGTCCCAACTTCTCGACACTGATTGATCATAGACGTTTCACCATCCCTTGCACTTTTCTCTCCAGATATGAAAAGATAAGACGTTTTTCCTCTTCCACGATGTATGATGCAATTACTTCGCGCCCTTTTCCCTTTCCGGAACCCACTCTTTAAAGATTTTGGCGGTAGTAATGGGGGATCAACGAGACATCACATATCAAAGTCTCTTCCATCCTTCTACTGTCGTACCAACTTCAGAATGTGTTATTTCCCCATCCACCCCTATCGCATTCTATTTCTCGTTGTTTATTTTCGTTGAGCCTACTGTTAGTTTCCCTTACAGTTTGAAATTGAAGCAAGTGAAATTGTCTGGGAGACTTTAATACATTTGCCCAATGACAGATGACTCCCACTGCAGTACCATTATAATAACGCGCGTCAAATATATATATTTAGAAAGTTTTCCTTATAAAAACTGTTAGCCAACACAATGCTTAAAAAGACTTTAAGTTTAAGCTATCACTCACATGGAATATATAAATGACCATGACTTGAATTGAAATATAAATTTTAATATGTTTCTTTTTCGCAATTTTCCTCCTCTTTAGCTTATTACTAAGTTATCTTCTCTTTGTTTTTCCTTTTGGTTAATTTTGTTAGTTGATCTAATATTTCGATGTTCTATTTCATTAAAAAGGTATATATATATACAGTATATACATATACATACATATATATATATATATAGTAAAGAAATGGATGAAGAGAACAATGGTAGGCGTAGCTTATCAAAATAAAGGTTCCCCAGATTTATCTACCCTTTGGAAAAATTGGTGAGTTGCCAAAAAGCTGTTGTACATGTAAAGCTTTACACGCACACACACAAACACCCCCTCACACACACACACACACATATATATATATATATAGTGCGTATATAAGAAACGGGACAGTTTTGAAAAATTTAGGCAAAAATTTGTTTCAAATTATGATATCGATATTTTGATGGTAATAGATGCTCTGAAATCTTATCTTTGAAATGGCATTTCAAAAAAAGTGTTCATGCTTGAACGAACACGGGACGTTTTTGTCAGGGATTCAAAAAGAGGCTTGCGCCAAAATGGCAGAATATGAGTAATATGGTGATTAGACTTCTTGCTAATCAGCAGACCTCCTTTTAACCTTATCTTTGCCATAATTTTCGAATTATGCCTTAAAATATGATTTACAAATTTATCTACTTCCTTGAATTATTTTGTTTTTTCATTTAAACTTCTTTTACCTTTGATTTTTCCTTTATAAGTAAGAAAAAAAGACTTTTAGTCAACCCAAGCAAGAGGATTTGCGTTGTTAATTGGGAGAACTTCTACATGTAAGTATTCAAATAATTTTATTATGTGAAACAAATTATGTTACGGTACCTGTAAAAGACATGAATCCATTTTCAAGGGGTTATTGAATCCTTGACAAAGTTTAATTATGTGCTTGACAGGACAAAGGGAAAGGATTCATGTCTTTCAATGGCAATGGTGTATTAAGTCAATTTTGTAGCAGCTAGATATGGCAGATCGGGTAAAATGTATTAAAAAGTTTTGAGTGAGCGAAGCGAGCAAGCAAAAAATTATTTTTTATTACAATAACCAATTTTGTGCTAGATTTTAACATAATCAGAAAAAAATATATTTCATTTTCTATCTTTCCTTTTTCTTTGGGGGGGGGGAATCCCCGAGTCCCCGCCCATCTGTATGGCACTGTTTTAAGGCACCATAACCTTTGTAGCACACAACGAAAGGATTTGAAAAAAAATACACGATCTATCATGCTTCGGTTGAAAACAAAACTGAATGAATATTCAAAGCTACAAATACAAAGGAACATATAAAAAAGAAACAACAGAACAATGCAAGCAAATAAATATATTTAAAAATAAATTTTGACCGCATATATTGAAAGTTATGGCAAAGATAATGAATAGGTTAAGAGGAAGTCTGCTGATTAGCAAGAAGTTTGATCATCATGTTTATAATTTTATGCCATTTTGGCATTTATCTGGTCCCTTCTAGCCATTTACGCAATTTTCGCTCACGTGTTTAGATGTTTCAACTCGCCCCCTTTCTCCGTCGAAGTGGGTTGCCTGACTATGGTTGACCAAAAACACAAACACGAAACAGGATCTATTCACAAAATCAGTAATTCAATTTCATTATTTCATTATTTAATAAGGCATAGACGATCTGTAATTGATAACGAGTGATTTGCGTCAGGAAAAAAAATAATGAAATTTAAATAAGTCTAGGGAAGGGTTTACCATCTGGGCCAATGTTACTATTTATAATATATGTATTTATGTCTACATAATAATATAATAATGTATAAGCGATATCATTACCTGCACGCTCTGGACAAATAGGATATTCTCACTTTGTTATTTTCATTTTCAATAATTTTAAATAATGTGAGCCAAATTCGTTATTTAATCTTTTTCAAATAGTAGAATGGAAATTAGGTATGAAAATTTAGGTCTAAATGTATGTCACTTTCTTGTTTATTTGAGCTTTTGATGTATTTAAATGATATCGATTTTTTTTTCTATTAATCGGTTTCGTTGACCGCGGTATAGATCCATGACATCAGAGATTCATTTTATCGGTGTTTTTTATTGTTACTCTTTTCTTTGGAATTTTTTAAAGCAGGTGTTTTTGTTGCAAAAAAAACAAACATCGCGAGAACCATAGCTTATGTGTCTAGGTTGATGACATTTGAACGGTCGGGAGATTTTTAGTTGAACAACGAAGATTTCTGTCGGTTGAACTAATAATATCAAACATGTAAATCAGATATTTTGAAACACTATTCCGACTTTATAGTATAGATAAGTCTATTCTTTGCCAGTAAGCAATAAAGGCGTCTCAACATTGATATGATTTGATCACTCCTCTTGTTAGTTCGACAAGTCTTGGATCACTTTTCTGCATTTAAAAAAATAGATTTTCTCATGCAGGTAAACCGAATTAGAGTGCAATACAGTAATTATTCCTTGAAGAAAAAATATCCATGAATCATTTTTCATTGTTTTTTATGTCCCGAAATTTCCTTTCTTGTCTAGTTTCTCTAATTGTAGCCATTGCTGAATGGTTGGTTACATTAAAACAGTTTTTGTTTTGTGTTCCATAAATAAAGGAATGAATAAGTAGATAAATAGATAAATAATCAAATTAATTAAATATATGAATGAATAAAGTCCTGTGTTACAGTAACTCCTGCGAAGTTGACGCGAGACATATAAAAGGTTGTACATTATTTCCAATTTTGTTTTTTGTATTTAATTGGTTGATGTGGATTAAGTCCATTGGATATGACAGGGGCAATCAATATTAGTACCGAATGAGTTCACATCTACGTTAGATTTGCATAACGAAAAAAGAAGGTTTTCCAATGAACCAATTTGAACCAATGTGAGATTGCCACGGTTTTGAACCCCAAAATGACTAGACATGTTATGCCAATCCTCTCGAGGATATAGGTTCCGTACGCAGTCTTGTATGTATAGCCCGTCTCATACTTTGCGATTCGTTGCGATCCAAATTTCAAAGAAATTGTGATCGCATTTGTTATGAACATTTTAATAAAATCTTACGCATCAGAGTTCAGAAGAGTGGTAGGACTACCTTTTTGTATAATGATAAAAAGTGTGCACCTAGTTACCAAGAATGCAATAGCAATTTCATTTATTTGAATACAAGATAAAAGGGCATTGCCTATTAAAGGGATGTAGACCTACAGATAAAAGCCGGGGAGTGATTTAAAACTGAATGTAATACACTCAGTTATAAAAAAGTAACGTGTATTCCAAAATGATCCGGTCCTTTAAAACCTGTCTACCAGAATTTAATCCATTCCAAAGGAAATTAAGAAGCCATAGTATTCTTACTTTTCACTCCCAATTTGATATTATCGGTACACTTTAACTTAGCATTGTTTTTTTTTCTTCTCTTGCTTCCTACCTCTCCTACGTTGTTCATATGTCATTTGAGAAGTTAACAGTGTTTTCTTAGATTTAATCAACTAAGGAATAACACCAATGCCTTCAGCCTTTGGTGATTTCCAGTATTTCCAAAGGGAGTGCTTGCCAAGGCAGGGAGCAATGTCCGATTTTAAATGGTTACTGAATACACCTTTCCGTTTAATCAGGTTTGTGTTATATTCATGTTGATTTAGCAGGAATCGCTTGATATGAATTTAAGCTCTGATTATCTGTTTGCCCACAGTGGAAAAGCGGTGAAATTTATTGACACAATCGCGATGAGTAATGATTTAGACCTTAATAATGAATCTGTAAAATAAATATGAGGGGATTATGTTGGCATGGCCTACTCACTTGACGCAAAAACATCATAAAACCTCATTTTCTTGACGCTTTAAAGCGCCAAAGACTTGGGAATACCAAGAAGATACCCTTGGGTATACCCAACGTAGAAATATCCCATGTTGAGGAAAAGATTCTCAATTGTGCAGAGTATGTAAATCATACAAAATCTATAACTGCAAGGTGGAAGCCGATTCAAACTGATTCGAACGTCTTTATTTCGAGCTCCAGGCCGCGGCTTTTGTAGTTTATTGACGTCAAATGTCTCTCCGAAACGTAAGAATAGTAATAAAGGGCCTTGATATATCTTAACTAGATCTATTTTAAGCAGATTTTTAAAAAACTTTTATACATGTAAGATGATGTGACGAAAGTAATACATTATCTCTTTTTTATGCCTTTTTTCCGTCACAAGTCGTGTGTAACTCGGTTAAGATGATTAATTATTAGTATGTTTTTCTCGTTCTCATGTCTCTGGGCGAGGTTTCTGATAATGGCCACCACCAAACATAAAACCTTTTGTCTAATGTCTGTCCGAAACGGAAGAGCATTGGAGATTGACTACTCAATAGAACGAGGTTTTATTTCAAGTGAGTTTGTTGCTTTACAATGTAGGTACAGATCTTCTACAGGGTATGTCGAAACATATATCACTTTTTTAACGCTGGTTTCTTCAGTCATGGGCGACTTAGTTAAAATAATCTATTATTAACATGTTTGTTACTCATGTCTGTGGTCGAGGTTTCCAAAAATGAATGCCAAAAAAACTTACAACCCTTTTTTCATTCCCCTTGAATATTCATATTTGTTTCCCGGATCTCAGAAAGGAAGATGCATGTAGGTTAGTTATCGTAACTATAATGCTCTTTCTGTCATCAGTTAGCTTTTAATCCATAAGACTCCCCTCTTAGTGTGACTCTTATATTCAAAGATCATGATGATCTGCATGAAGCTCAGATAGTATTTGATTCCAATATTGAGGTAGGGTTTTCGTCTTCATTCAGTTATACCTTAACCAAGTTGAAATTTGAATGGAGGCATGGAACGTATCCATTTTCTTCAATCGAGCACACAATATCAGTTTGCACTGGCGGTAAATTGTTTGATCAATAAACACTGCACGTTTTCGGGGACATTAATTGACAATCACAGTCGGAGCTGAATTTTATTCTCTAGATAATAAGACTTTAATGCAAGACGACTGAAATTTCCTTTTCTAAAGGTGAGAGGTCACAAGCAACTGTATCTCTCATTCGCATTCGTTCGAAGGTTTTCATTATTAAGATAATTTGCTCGTCCCTAGCTTTCAGCTTCGAATTGCAAATCGGGTGTTCATTTGATTCAATCAACTATGAAAAAAAGGAAAATTTAATCATGTGATTATAAAGCCACAACAAATTCATTACTTTATGATAAAATGAAATTTTGAAGAATGATTAATCTACTCCTTTCGAAGAAATATCGGCGAAAATATGTTGAAGCAACATATTTGTGTAAATTTTCACAGTTTAGCAATAACACCATGGTCTTATTTGAAATCTGTCTGAAAGAGCATCCCCATCTTTTTCATGCCCACATCATGACATGCAAGAAAATCAGATTCTTAAAAACTTTTGAAATATTTGTAACTGTTTATGAGGAGAATATCATTATATATTTCTTATAACTTTGGTACTTTTAATATTTCTGCTACTTTTTTACCCAATAAATGAACAAATTAATGTCTGTGCCGGGGGTGAGGGTTTTAAAAATGGGCCGGCATAAATATCCGGGGATTTAGAAACTCTCGTCTGCCACAAACATCGTATTATGTGTACAACCGGAGCCTTCGGCCAAGTAACATTGCGTTTAATGTCAGAAATATCAGGGGAATAATCCTTGTAAATCTTAGTGGTGGAGGACAAAGAAAAAGAAACCTCTCAAGACGAAAAGGATGCAAAGAAGCAAAAGAGGAAAAGAAAACGAAAGGGCTGTGTATTTTTTTTTTATTCACTTTTTCATTCATTCGAAGTGAAAGAACGAGAAGGTAAGAAGAAAATAGAAGAAAACGAGACAAATTTATACGAAGGAGAATGGGACATTCCTATTTTCATTTATTCACGGCACATACCAATTACTGAAGATATTCCATGGGGAAGTCTATTCGTGCACTAGAACGTTTTCTTATCATGTCTGTCATATTTTTTTCTTTATGAGATGTGGATTATATGACATTGTACTGAAATGACCGTGGTAACTCCCCGGGCTCCAGGAGATTTTAAGAAAAATCCTGTTAATTATAGAAAGCATGCTCAATTCTGATTTGGGTATCAAATTACCTCAAAAATATTTATATACTTGAGAAACTTTTTTCATACTTCTGAGCTTAGAGTATTCACTCAACTAGAATTTTACAGCATTAGGCAAATTATTCAAAAACTTTTTAAATGAAACGGGAATGATTTCTGCGAATATAATCGGAAAAGCTTGGTCCCTTCTCCCTGTTGTGTACTGCTATGCATACATGTATTTTCTAGACCTTTATATGTCGGGCGTATTCACTAATACAGTGCGTATAAATAATTACACAAAGCAAAATTTCTGTAAAATTATACATTTGTAATATCCTGAAGATTTTTCCACATTTTGACATTGGTACAGATCCATTTAAGCAAATGACGGCAGGACTGTCGAAAAATAATTCCGCTTGAGTCAGCATCACTTACTTTTGAAAAGTTAGTAAAAAATTATTTGCGCAGAACTTTGAAATAATTATGCGAGTAAAAGTAGACCTCAGTCATGAAGAACACATGGTATTTAGCTAGTAATATTGATTTGAACATATCTTTTATCCTTTCTTTAAATTGTTTCCTTGCCCAAAACACTTGGAAGAGTGTCATTGCACCCCCACCCCACTCCCCGCACACCGAGGCCATCGTGACGATATTTGCTTTACACCGAGCTGTGATTTACATTAAATGGCTTAGGCTGGATTTTCATTTTGTTAATCAATGTCATGCTTGGGAAAAATGTGGAAAAACAAGTATTAAATGAAAAATGAAATGTAAACTCACATTAAATGATAAAAAATGCTGGAGATGTCTGATCTAACTCTTGTTTAGATTCAATTATGTCCTCAGATCCAGCTGGCACGAAAAGGATAAAAGTTCTGCTAACCAAGTGTTAACATTTTAATTTGGGTGGCAAAATTGTTACAAAATGCTTGCATGTATCCGTTTTATTCAATTGACTAAAAATGTGCTAGGGCAATGTATGAGAAATGTTTCACAGGGTAAGTTTGATTAATTTCGCCTTTTCCCCTTGACACACCGTGAAAACGAGCATTACTGCGCAGATTTCTGCGAGCTATACAAAAATGGACAATGCTCACTAAAGTGTAACATTCTGTCAGAAATTTCACTTTCATTGGATAAATGAGACCCAAACCCAAGAATATATGTAAACGAATTACCCACATGTTGTATATTTTCTAATTCGCAGGGCTTTTTCAAAGCCCTGTAATTTTCTTTTGATAAGCACTGTATTATGCTGTTCTTTCTAGGATGAACATAAAGCCATGACGGTTTTAATGGAATATATCAAATTCGTTTGAATGATATTCTCATACATAAAAGAGGACTACAGGGTAGGATACTGAAGACAGGAGGGATATGGACAGAGTTAAAGAGAGAGAGAGAGAGGGGGACCCATGCAATCGGGGGGCAGACAAAGACAGCGGATTTGGAGCGAAAGAGAGATGAATAAAAGTTAGAAGGAAAGTAATAGGTAGTGGTGAGAGGAAGGATCCAGCGAGAAACAGTGACAGAGGAAAAAAAAGGTGGCCCGGGGCATGCATAAAAATATGTTTTCTTGCAATGAAAATTTCATATTCTCTCCTTCTTCATAATCAAAACTCTTGTCTATCATCAAGTATAAGTATTTATATTTATAATCAAAGTTCACTTTATCGCTTTGCAGAGTCAAATTCAATCGTGGATAAATGCACAGATTTGAAATGTGATGGTGAGTGAAAGGTTGGAGACTCCTTAAGAGGCAATAGGAAAGTAAGCTCTGCAAACAATTATTCATGTCTCTCAATTTTCCCCATTAAATAGGGTGAATGAACACATTTTGGTGAATTAGTCTGCGCAGGTGGAAATATTGTGCGAATAACAATAACTCGGCATTCGAACGAGATCACCGTACAGCCTTCGAGTAGTTTTAGCTGAACCTGTCTTTTAGATCACAGCCCGTCCTTAAATGATATCTAAATCCCCGCCCGAAGGAAGAACGTGGAACAGATGCGAATGAACTCAAACTTTAGTCTTTGAGAGAGCGAGAAACCTTGATATATTGTCATTTAAAGCACCATATCCTTCTGTCATTGCTAACGTTTCGACGCATTTCCTTTGCAGGGTGTTCAGGTAGCCATTGCAATCTGAACACACACACCTCTTGCGAATATTGAACTTATGAACGCTTAGATACATGTAAGCTCTACGTACTGCGATTTCTGTTTAGGAATCTTTGAATCCTGATTTACCTGTGACGAATTAAATCAACTTCGAAATCCGTGGTGCGTTTAGTAGCTTCTTCTGTCTGGGATAGACTCTTCCGTTGAAAATATGACCCTTTTTATAAAGATTTAATAGTCTGTGGTGCCTAAGGTAATTTAAAACAAAATCATAGATGAAAAAAAAACATCACTGAAGAATATATCACTCCTGTTACATTCACCTCCTCCATTCTCCCAGCTGTTTTAATGCAAGTCACAAATATCTTCTGTAGTTTATGCGCTAAAATTATATTGAATTTATCCGATGTCGGAATGGCTCTTGGTAAAAATGTTCAGAGAATTCGAGTCTGAAAATGTAAAAAAATATGGATATTGTTAAAAAAAAGTTCAAATAATCAGGGTTGTTTCATGAAGGTGTTCAGAAGTAAATCTTTTATTTGAAAATAAAATCAATTTGGTTTGATAAAAATCGCAGCAACAAATTTGTTAAACATTTAGTAATGACATTATGTGATTTTCTATTTTTTTGTTCTTTTGGTAGCAGATTCATCATCATATTGGAAAGAACTAACTTGTTAGGGATACCTATACTTTTCGAATTTTTAATGCAGATGACATCAATGTCTTCATTAAAAGATAACTTACTACAATAATCACACCCAGAAATTGAAAGAAGTACATCTATTAATAATGTTATCATTCATAAAAACTAACTATATTATTATAATCAATGAACTTGTTTGAAAAAAATATTCATTCATGTATTTATGTATATATTGGAGATCAACAATTAATTTATTTTATTAACTTTTGATTAAAATTAACAATCATATTTGTGATATTATAATTACTCAAGAACACACTGGTGTCATCTGCAAATAATATATATTACAGTTTGCGAGATGTATTACAAATGTCATCCATATCGATTAAAAACACTCTAGTAATTATTGAAAGGTAGAGAAAAAATTTTATACTTGATAATACGGAAATTTAAGTTGAATTCTTTGTACTCAAATTAAAGCATTTCACTACGGTTGTAAGGTAATGCGCAACTAGTAGGGTGTTGTGGTTTCGATGAACTTGAATGAACCGCCAATTGGTGTGAGACATATCCCGACCAAAAAATTCCCCCTTTTTATTCAACAACCGTCGCCAGCACCAACAATCCTCCAATAGATTAGCGTCTGACATGTATCAAGATATGATGAATATTTCATAATTCAATGACAGTGTTTAAAGTGAATGGATGACTGGTTAGAAAGACATAAGCAAATCCGCCATTGCACACTTAAGCACGCTGTGTTATGACTGCATGTGTTGGCTGTCATTACTTGAGGTAAAGAGACGCCGAATTCTGGTCGAAGATTAAACACTTTTTTTCTGTCAGCACGATCAACATCATGCTCTCCACTCGACAGTGTAACGAAGCGATTCATGATATTGACGTGTGTAACTTATCAATTTATATTTCTCCTTCACGCTGGATATTTCACAAAGAAGTGGCAGAGTAGAAAATTAGAAAAAAAGCATTGCCAATAAACACATGATACGTACATCTACATATTTCATCGGCAGTGTTCACTGTACACTGTTAGAAATTTATCCTTAAAATAAAAGAAGTTCCTGCAGCAGAGTTTCGAGAACACCCGTAATCTTACCAGATTGTGTAATCTTACATTATATCATGTAAAATTACAGGAAATTGGTATTTGGTGTATGGAACCTTTCAAATTTTGCCCCTTTATTAAATTGCAGAAAAATCCTGTTTTATGAACTTACAGAATGATTTTGTTATTGCTTTCTGCAAAATCTTCTTTTTTCTGTAAAATCAGGCTTTTTTTTACAGTGTATACAACTTAATTGAATGCTTCATGCTGAATGCTTCCTTGCCAAATCTGATATCTGTCAAAAAACTTTGTTTTACAGTCTGATGGTACTGGATGCAAAAATAAATGCATTCTGCTCGAATGTTGACTTTAAGTAGAAAAAAAGGAAAAAAAAGCAGATGGGAAAATCCCTACATTTCGATGCTTCGTATTAAGCTTTAAGAGGTAGTCTGTAAGGTGTGATATCAACTACCATCGTTATTTCCGCGAGAGATTGATTAAATTCTATTCAAACTCTTGAGTATTTGAAGCATCCCCATTGTTCCAAAGTGCGGAAATCGAAAGAATGGATGTGACATTACATTATAATTTGTATAATGCTTAAAATACCCAAGGGCACATAAAGCGTTAATACAGACACAAAAGTGAGTCAAAGAAAGAAACTGCTATAGAATGGCAAAGGGATATCACACATTAGTTCCGGTGATTACACAACATTCCTTTCCTGGCTATAATCACACCATTCATGAATTTTGTCATTGCGAATGTCATTTAAATTTATATATCTTGCTTGGTGCTTTTGACAGCAAATGCTGTCATTTCCTTTTTCAATTTCATTATGTGTTTCAACACATCCCATCTACATGTACTTGCATTGTTTCTCTATTTAAAAAAATGGCATTAGTATCATTAAATTTCATATACTATCATTGTATTAGCTTTAAAAAGTACATCTTGATTATTTGTGACTGTTTTTAATGTTTTCCCTTTTTAAATGTGTTCAATACGTAGCGATCTTTGTAAAGAAACACTTTTACTATTCTTTTCTATAAATCGATTTTAATCGAAACAAATTGCTTAATTATTTTAATTCTAATCTTATGTATTACATATTTGCAAGTATTAGGAAACGTCTTTGGTTGTGTTTAAAGTGTGCAATAATAATGAGAACCTTATTTCACTGACTTGAAGATTTAAAAGAAGAGTCCCAGGAAAAGAACACACTTTTTTACAAGAAGCCGCTGGGATAATAGGTATAGGGGAAGTGAAATAATTCAAGGGGCGTTTGACAGATAGATGAGTTACAAACGTCTAAAGATATATTACGTTGTGTGTGGGTGTGTGTGAAAGAAAAGGAGAGATGTCAATGATTGTAATGCAAAACTATATCAGCAGTAGATATGAACATAGTCAAACTGTGAGACAAAATACTTTTCTATCGAGCGAGAAAAGAAAATTTTCTATAAAAAGAAAATGAAGAAAAAAGGGCTTCTATTTAAAAAGGGGGCTTGTGTCTCAACCACGCCAAATAATCTTTCGGTAAATAGATGGCCATTTCAGCGATGCAGTTAAGCAGGACCAAGATTCAATAGAGATGCCTCTCCTCGTTATCTCAGTAGTCTTATCTCACTGTTCCTCTCTTAAGGAGCCATCTTTAGGGAATGGCAGTGAGGACACATCCTCTGGCAATTTGCTTACCTCTTAAAGACGGAAGACAAGCAACATGCAGACTGATCACAGCTAAGTCTGATTACGAATCACCCTCTTTCAGATCTAAAAGAAAGATCTAAAGCGTAACATGGCTCCGTTCATTTGGACATATTCATGACGTTTCTACTATCACTACCGCCTGCGTCATAAATAAGTTCTCGCGTGCCGAAGGTAATATGGTAGGTAATGATAAATGAATTGCATGCCTGATTAAATCGGGAGCCTTTGTAGCCTTTGTAGAAATATATTGGAAAGTATGAGGTATTACCATTGTGTGTCATTATAATTTATCCACAAAAGATTATCTTAAAAAAGCTGCTCGCATTCCGGTAGACTAGCTTAGCTAGGGTAATATAGGAGCGCCTTGAGCACCTAGCAAAATGAATATGTGCGCTATACAAATCCTGTATTATTATCATCATTTTATTATCATCGAAGTGCTATACATGATATTGCATGACTCCGGTTAAGTGAGCAAGAAGCTTCAAATCGTTGATTACTACATCTATGTAGCTCGTCGAAGGACTTTTTTGCGACTCATGACCTTATGCTGCAATCTTTAATAAATTATTTAACTAGGAAATCAAAGTAAAAAGGAGATTCACATTAAATCATAAAGTAACAATGAAGAATGAAAACATTGTAGTGGGGCAAAAAACCTTCTGAGCTCACTAAAGGTTTACATTTATTATAATACTAAATCCTCCTACCAGACATGCCAGATGCCTTTTTACTTACTCTATTGTGCAACAAATTCGCAATGGTCTTTTTTAAAATCAATCTGAAACAAATCATGACACAGCCTAGATTACATAAGAAATTGATGAATTTAACAGCTCTTAAAATTATTGTATAGCTCCTTAGTTATCGCATAATATTTATCAGTTGAATTTCTACATTATGAATTCCAGCGGTTCATTTCATATATTTTATCCCACAAACTAATATTCTCCCTTGAAGGGAAAAATTATAGAAGTGTTGAAAAAACTAATATCAGAGCTTTTTTTCAAAGAAGGAAAAACCTGCCCCGTGGGTAAAGGATTGCTTTCAATTTTCAATCAATAAGCTTCAATTTTCCACCTGCTTTATTATTTTTATAATCTACTGGGCATTCACTATGTAATTCACCATGCGTTAGTAAGCAATATGGCAAGTATCGCGATCTAATCTTAGTTCACAGTGAGATAGAATTTTATCAACTTAAGAAGTCTGGCGGCATCCAGTCAACAGATAACCCCCGGGATTTGAATGCGGACGGGTATGGAGGAGAAGAACACTGATGTATTCATGATGCATCTGAAATTTATTGCTTGTCTCCTATTAATTTCAAACTGTACATTTGACATGAAAGTGGTACGTTAAATGCACATTTGCTTGTTCAGGTCTCCATCGAGTCTGGTTAAAGGGTAAACTCTAAATCACTTTCAGCTCATAGTCATCTGACTGTCATATTGCAAACTGCTACCTATTTGTAATCAGTGCTTATTATTAAAAAATCTGATAAGCAATCAATTCCCTCTGCAATCTCGCTGTACAATGGCCTACATCTATACTTAAAGTATCCCTCTAGGCGTGGTCCGGAGTGCGGAAATTGAGGATAGTGACGAATTTGGCTTCTCAAGTTTTTAAAATGCACATTTTAAAAAAAGAAAATCCTCGATTAGTGTAAATGTTACAATATTCATGAATATTATAAAGAGAGAGGCAAAGAGTGCTGCTTTGCGAGATAATGCAAGTTCCAACAAAAAGCTTGTGTCAATGTATATTCCAAATTTTCGATGCAACCTCGCGTTTTCTTCATGCCAACGAAATTTACAAAGATATACGGCGGTTATTTCTGAATAACTTCCATTTCATTGCCTTAAAAGGAGAAATTCTCTTTTGACTCAAATTCGACCCATCGTATGTCACAGAATATAAAGAAATTCAGTTTTGTTCGGTCTTGAATAGTTGTCATTGATGTAACGATGAACACCCAAACGCAAATTTTCAACTCGTTCGATTCTGGAGAATATAGGTTGTATACATTGATCATGTTGAAATTCCTTGTAAATCGTACAACAGTCAATACAAGTAAAAACAAATGAACATCGAATCGGCAGCTCTGGATACAGAATAGATATTAGAGAAGAGAGAGAGAGAGAGAGATGATTGATTGACATGCCAATGCATTTTTTTTACATTCCTCAAAGTAACCACAAGTAGGTCTAACCTTATAATTTAAGGACACCAGTGGTTTCAAATTTAAATATTTAGCCACTATTTGGTTTGCAATTCTACTCAAAGTCTACGTAGGAGTTATTTAAATGAGGCTTTTGAATTATCCTTAGAGTGGCGTAGATGGAGATAATTGATGCATTCTTCATGAGTTCTACAGAACGCAAGGGGCACGATGGGTACTTTACCCGGAAAGCGCAATCTGGAAAGTATTTGAATATAAGCTGTTCTTATATCCCTTACCTGTGGAAACCCAAATATCAGCAACAGTTGAACGGTTGAACCATTGAGGTTTACCGCCATGGTTGAAGGTTAAAAGTTTTTCCCCTCATACAGTGTATTGTAAAAAGACACTAGATACGTAAGTAAATCCCCGAAACTATATGCTATAGAATTTCAATGTATAGATGCACATTGATCCAAGTAATGGGTTATCAAGCTTTCTACATACATGTATTTGTTTGGCGTGTCAGTCAATCACTTTATATTGATACTGAAAGGACCAAGACAAATATTTGTTCTTATTAAAAATTCTGAATCCATCGTATTCATTGAATATGATTAGACAAACATTGTTTTTTTTTAACAGCATTATTGATATGGGTCTGGTAAGGTAAGAATAAGTGTGTATATGGCTACAATTTGCATACTATTGATCCTTAAAACAATGGTGCCTTAAAATCGGTACCCCCCTAACATGACTAAATTGAGAATAGGCTTGGGCCCCCAACTGATCCCTGGGGTACGGCACGTACTGATCCAGTCGGATCGAACCATGAATTATCAATACAAATAACTTGAACCATTCGGTTAAGTATGGCTGTATGACTTACTCTGGAGCTTTCCATAATACCTAGTGATTGCAAAATATTTTACCTGTGCATCAAGTATGTTTCCATGCAACCAATATGCGTGAACTGATTACCACTCTTTTAACATGTAGCCCATTGATTTTGGGAGTTTATTCGTAGGGAACAAATCAAAATGTTCGATCAATTTTATTTTACCTGAAATTTACAGTCATTTTCTCCCAACTTTTCCATTTTTTCACACAGCTTATAGTAAGCGACGGTCTGAGGAACAACATACAGTAACAGCGCTTTTTGTACAGACTGAACGATAATCCTGTTATTTACAGGTAAGTCGTCTTCCACCTCTACGTGTAGCTACCATTGTCATTAGTGTTTACCTCTTTGTCTCTTGTGCCTCATTAATCTTAGGATGTAAAATTCAGAGGGGTTTTGCAGGAACTCCTCTTTAGAAATAGAAAGATACGTGAGATATCTGACTTTAAAGGATCATAATTTGTGTCATGACACGATTGCCTTTCTTATGCCACTTGTTATATGGACATTATGGATTAAAGACATAAAACATGTTACCTACATGATGTGATATTTACTGTTTTTTTTATTAGGGGTCGAAAATTCAATTTCTTGGAAAATTAGGGAAATATTATTTATCCGTAAGTTATGTGTATTTCCAATCTCGATTCCAATGTAAGTCTATATATGCTTCCCCTTTTAATATTTTAGACATTTAAGTTAATTTCTGTAATTCAGTTGTGTGTATTGTTATTGTTTGTGCGCGCGCATACGCGTGCGTTTGTGTGTTGTATTTTATGCTCACACGGTCACTCAATTTACACAGAAAAACCACGATAAAGCAAGATAGTGTGGCGCGTGCACATCTCAGCTGCCGCACATCGTCTAAATCGATTTAGTCACATTTCCCATCTTTGCAGAGCATATGAGACGGTTTTAATAATTGGTCAGCTTTGGCCTATACCCGCAAAAACCAATATAAGAAAAAATTACAGCAATAA
Source organism: Lytechinus variegatus (assembly GCF_018143015.1). Classification (NCBI taxonomy): domain Eukaryota; kingdom Metazoa; phylum Echinodermata; class Echinoidea; order Temnopleuroida; family Toxopneustidae; genus Lytechinus; species Lytechinus variegatus. The sequence continues at coordinate 28,574,505 of NC_054744.1, read as the reverse complement.
TTGAATATCAGCGGATTTCAAGTGATATTGTGGTGACCTGGTGACGGAACGTGACTTCTGTAATGTCTTTTCGCACAGTCCTCTACATAAAGCTCTTTGAAACTGTGGACGCAAATGATAGTTCTGCTAATTGAAAACAAAACTCTTTGTACGTAATGACTTATCAGATATTTTCAGCTGATAAAGAATACCACTTCATGTTGTATTGCGAGGTGCATTCCAATCGAGGTGCATGTTGTGAATGATAAATTTTGGTAAGTATTCGGCTCGGCTCATGTATCAGTTGTTCATATTAACATTTTAAATTCTTACCCTGACAAAGTTACGTGGTTAATAATTAATAGTTCATTGTGTATCAGTGTTCAAAGTTTATTGATTTTAAACTTATCCAACGTCGTTGTATACAAGTTACACAGCAAAAACTGTGGTGTTAACCGGTGTACATAGAGGACCACACCAGTTATTTTACACCGGTGTTAAATTGGTGGTGTTAGTTTTACACCTATAGGTGTTATTACAACACATTTGTTGTTACATTTACACGCTGTGGTGTTATGTTTAATCTCTAGGGTGTAATTTTAACACCTCAGGGTGTGGTCCTCTATTTACACCAATTGGTGTCAGTTTTAACACCGCAGTTTTTACAGTGTAGAGATTTCGTCCAGAAGTACGCAGGAAAAAAAGATTCTTTTTTTTCTTCTCAAATTATTCAGCTTCAGTTCTTCACTTTACTGTAATCGAAAAAATTGTCAATGATCTTCTTTCAAAACGATTTGGTGAAGAGGCCTTTTAGGAAAAGACAGCTGTAAAGCTCTTGACCTGGACGATGGCCTGGAGATGTTCAGAGCTTATTCACCTGCTTTGCACTGATACTCGATCAGTTCCCATTCAACTGACCCATTTTAAAGAGAGCCGCATTATTAGTTCCGTTATTGACTTTTGTAGTAAGAAAGGCTTTTTAATCATCCCCGAACAACGTGATTAGGAATTCGTGGAAAATTTCGATAATTGATTGTAATCTCGCACTATACCGAACTAAAATTGTGTGTATGTAACACTTTTATAATGCCTTCCATAAAATTAGTATTTTAAAAATGATGCTCTCAGATGTGGCCTTTTTAGTGAGTGCGTCTTAGAGTTAGTGTTCTGACGCTCGTCTTTTTCAAACAGAGGGTCGTGGGTTTTAATCTCAGCCATGGCGTGATATCCTTCAGCAAGAAATTTATTCATATTATGCTGCACTCAACCCGTGGGTTAATTGTGGACAAGGGATGATTAATTCCTTGATGCACTGAGCGCAGGTGGTCGTGATGTCCGAATAAAGGACGAAACACTAACCAATAATTGTTGCGCTTTGTATCCTCTGGCAAAAATCCATCCATTATTGATCGTCAATATGTTTTAAGTAGTGAAAGGCACAAAAGAAGTAGGGTGTTCGTGATAAGGATTCTTCATCCCATATATTTATTAAAAACCTGAGACGTTAGCTGGATAAAATTTACACAAACTGCCTCATACACTAATTATTATAATCATTATATTATTTTCCATCTTTAAAAAGCCGGCCGTAGAAAAAGGGCCTACAAATTGATGAATAGGTATATTCGTATAAAGTCTTATAACTGGTTATTGAAAGTGCGAGATGATGTATTGAATATAATATTGGAGCTGACTAGTTGATAAAGTATTAAAAATAGGAAATCTAAGGATAAAATCAATGAAATTACACCTAATACGCTTCATATAGACTCTATATCACGAAGATATATAGAGAATATATATAGAATATTTATATTGTTTGATTTTTATGTCAATTCATTGCGATTTAAGTTGATAAACAAATAATTTTTCTCTGGCCTCAGCTTCCATTTCGGTACCAACAAGAAAAAAAAATATACATTTTGTTAATGAAAACAAGGACACTATAAATCATTTACACAATCAGGTAAAAAAATTACAATTAGTTTAACTGTAAAGTAAATTCTTAAATTTTCTGTAGATATTCGACATTCAATTTTCAGAGGGTTTTCCCCCTCGAGTATCGGCGAATTTAATGGAAGATTAAATAAATGATGCACAGTTCATTGGCATGTTAATGTAATCATCACCAACCTTCTGGCTTGTAGTTTTGAAAAGTCCTTTGAGAAAGGCAGATTGATATTGGTTCATGGAAAGGGGCATTTTGCGTTCCAAATGCAGCCAAAAATGATTCTCGCTCAATAATGAAAATGATTTGGTCAGAAAAAAATTGGCTCGAAAATGAAAGTACTCTTGGTTGGAAAAATTGCACCCTCAGAAAAAAAGCTCAACAAAAGATGACCCTGCATCTTAGCATATAATCTGATTTCTAGGGGGTGTTTCCTGTGTATGCATAATATACACAGCATCCCCGCTATTCAAGGCCACGAAAAATCACCTAAATCAGGAAATCCCGTTCTCCCCCAGGGTTACATTTTGTCGCCCTTGCTCATTTTGGAAACATGGTGTATGCATTAAATATTACATTTGATTAATAAATGTTAGGTAATTCATACAAAACAACTGCGTAACAAGAAATAGTCATTGACTCTGTAAAGGGGTATAATTACGGAATAATGTACTACAAAATAAAGTACAATTACAATATAATGTATGACTTTATATAAAGAAAAAGCGTACAGTTGTAAAGCAACTTACCTTTTTATGCATATGTATAGCCCTGGGAATCGGGGGTGCTGCCACAATACTTACCTGTGTGTGTGTTCCGTGTGTTATTAACCATAGGCAAAACCCCTGAAAATCCAGTAGATATGTTAGCCTATGTAATATAATTGTATACATGTATATATGAATGCGTGTGAAAATATACTTATAGACATAAACAGACCCACGCAATTTTATCAAAATTGATATCAATGAAGAAAATAAGTCTATATCAAAATTACAAATGAAAACAGAAGATAAAGCCTACATCCTACAGATCAATATGGACCATTGGACTTGTTTAATAACATCATGCCTTTGCACCGTTAATCATTTATCTTTTACTGTAAATTACCTTTCACAAAAATGGAGAAAATGGAAATGAGTCGATACCTATTCCCCGACAGTTTGTCATAAACTCTGAGTTTGTTCTGCTCAAATGGACACTGTCCATTTCGATTCCTCTGATATTGATATTCAATGAGTATGATGCGAAGGATAGGAGGAGAGTAATGATGAAAAAGGAGAAATGATATAAGTGAGAAAAACCAAAATGCATTCAGGTGCACGGAAGTGAATAGATCAATAGATACGCAGGAAGTGACGATTATTGCGTATAGGCCTCTATGTCTGTCCGCCCTTTTCATTATTGACGCTCAAACCAAGTAGAAGAAATAATATTACGCGAAATTCTACATGGAGACATTTGCATTCATGGTATTAGAGAGGCAGGCGTACTTTTTGAGTCATCTACCCCCCCCCGATAGAAGCCAATGACTTGATAAAAAGTGCGCCTGTCATTATTTTTCTCAGAAAACCCGTACCGATAAACATAAAGAACTTGTACCATTGTACCTTGTTAGTTATCACCATAAAGCTGACTATCAGTGCCGTCTGTATTGTACACGAATAGGAAATTCACTTATCCGAGTGTCTTCATATTTTCGGTATAATGTTTTTCATTTTTTATGCATTTTTTCTAATTTTCTCTTTAAGCCGACATGCATCATGACATTGGCGGTTGATGATTATCTAATACATTTTGATAACTTGAGAAACGGTAAATATTATTGTATTCTTTATTTTATTCCAATATTGTTACTCTACGATTGTTTGAAGATAAGCCAAGGCGATATTATATTTTGATTAAATATAATTATGGTTATAGATAATAAAACTAAGCTATAGTTAAATTAATTTAATAAAATACCAGTAATGGTAATATATATTTGTATTCAAAGTTTTCAGGATTCAAAATTATTGTTTTATATCTTTTAAAATGAATGCTCTCCTTAAGAAGGTAATGTATACGTTGATAATGAATCCCAACATGTCGGAATTAAAGGTTTGCAAACGTAAATTCGGAATAAGAAAGTATATTCGACATTAGGAAAATAACAATATGCGTCTCTATTAGGTGGATATACGGTCATGAAGACTGGTTTGAAACTTATCCAAAGGAAATTGATTTGTACGTAGATTTATAAACCAGATGCAATTGCTTGTAAATGATTGTCTAAGGCAAATGGTGAAACGAAAACGTCGTTCAGGGTTTGGTTAACGATCGATTGAATTGGAGCTCTCTTTGCCGGGGGCTGCATTCGTGACTGTTCACATCATGGTTTCTCTTCATTGCTCGCAACTTTATCTTTTCTGAGTCTGTACGTACACGAGTGTTGTTTTAGTTGCGCGCAAAATTCGCCCTTGTTGTGACGCCATTCATACGCGTTCATCACGAGAGATTGGTCGAACAAAGTGTAATAATTATGAAATTTACCTATAATTAATTGAAAAACCCCTTAAGGCCACCACACACCTTACGACCCAACTGGTCGGCGACTGGCTTGCGTCTGAGTGAGGGGAGATGAATCGCAAGGCAGTCATGAGCCTCGACACCGCACACCTTGCGATCCGATCTGCGACTCACGCATGCGCTTTTTGCGTGTTTGCATAGCATCTGAGACAATGAAAATGACAATGACATTTATTCCCATGTCAACCATAGGTTTCTAGTGATATATTTTTGATATTTTTCATTTTTCATATTCCGACCTAAAAACCAGACATTCTAAGCACTTTAACTGTGAACAGGATATGTGAGCATGAAACGCGAGCTGAATTTTTTATATTCTGGCCTAAGAACTGGATATTATAAGCACTTTTTGTAACGACGAACAAATTGGTTTCTAACAAATCAATTGATCGCGATGTGCGGGCTGAATTTTTTTGATAATTCAACCTGAAAACTAGCGTTTTATCATACGTATCCAGCTAAAAAATGATTCGAGCGCGTAGCGCGAGCGAAATTTTCATTGTTGTAATTATATTATCTAAAAATTGTTCTCTATCTTTTTCCTGTCCCTGGTCAGCCAGCCCGTCCTCACTATCGGTACAGAGAGCTCTAAAAGTTGCATTGCGTAAAAATCACAAATTACATTATTCTAGCCGTACTTTCTCTACATCTTTTGATAGTCGTCAGCATTCCAACTGGATTCGATACACTGATTGCGATCGGTATTATTCAGGAAGTGCACACATAGTCAATGCGAGGTCTACTCCTGCCAGAAGGCACGTTGCTATCAAGAAGTAAGTAAATTGCATCTAAGGCATGACCTTGATTTTTATTTTTTTCACCAAATTAGCATAATTTTTCCTTCTGATTCCGAGCAATTGGTGGCACATGTATAAGGCCTTTAAGAGAATAACTGGAATTATTCCGCTGCCGGCTTCACGCTTGATGGGTGATTATCGCTGATGTCAACAGCCCTACAAAATGTGCACCTGTTTTGAAGGCTCGTTTTTGTGTGTTTCCTTATTCTATCGTCTTCCCCGGATGTCACGACTTTGTGTTGTCACGTGTCAGGTTTCACCCCTTCTGTTTTCCAGGGTTTTCGTGCGATCAGCTCGTGCTGATCCATGGATAGTTTTTTACAAACTGCTTGCCTAATGTCTTCTACAGTGTACTCTACCTTCTTTATACTATATTGCTTTATCTAGTTTCATTTTTTTTCTTTCTGAAAGAATCCTGTAGTTAGCTTGAAGATGCCTTGAAATGTATAAAAGAATATTTTGGTGGCACACAGTCTCTTGATCTCTTATTTGGTGACCTCAGTCGACTAGTGATTTCAATGGGCATCATAAATACGAGGACGAAAAGGAACGCTGGAGAGAACGGATTAAAATATACAGCAATGCGCTTTGGTCATTTTGGGGATGCCATGTTGTAAAACGGCGCCCAAAGACAATAGCGTTTGAGGTTTATTAAGGTTAATATATTTTCAAGTTGTCACTGATTTATTTAAGAAGCGTAATAGTCGCATAATGAATATTTTCAACACACCCTGTCCAACTGACAAACTCATCCAGATTTCCTATGGGCAGTCTTGGACCTTGATATTTCTTTCCCCTTTTCCTGTAAAGCCAGGTGATAACGGACCGTGTTAATACGTGTGCATTCTTTGGGAGTGTGCCTCCGTCTGATTTCTCGTGTAGAGAGAGACCTTGGCCAGGGCCCATTGGAAAACTCTGTATTTGTGATCTGCACCGAATTCTGTAGGATATCATTAACGTAGGTTATTATCCTAAAACATCATCTCGAAACCGGACATGGTGGCTCAGTGGTAGAGCGTCCGCCTCATGAACGGGAGGTCGTGGGTTCGATCCTCGGCCGAGTCATACCAAAGACTTATAAAAATGGGACCTTCTGCCTTGTTGCTAGGCGCTCAGCATTTAGATTGGAGAAGGATAATAATAATAACATATAATGTTATGCAGGGCCCGCTGGTAGAGTAGTTTCCTAACTGAAGTGGCTACCCTGGGTAAATAAAACGTTATTATTATTATTATCTGATAGAAAATGTGACTGCATCCTTCGTTAACATCGTTACTTAGACAATGATAACCAAAGTGATTTATTCGTTGGCAGCGACATGTTCACTGTAAAAAGATCGGCAAGAAGGCAGACGATTCAGAAACTAATACTATTAGATTATCACGTGAGCTATGTATTGGATTATCTCAGTTACCTTTCCAGGAGACGGGCTCCCGTTTCTAAGATTGTGAGGTAGATTATGCGCATTTAAAGGGACAGATTTGAGAGCTTAGCATAAACGTGTCGAGATACGCGATTCCCAACAAGTCGCCTGTTTTTCTTGCTGTGTATTTCGATATGAATTGCCCTGGGTTTAGGAATGAATTTACGACGGAAAACACAAAAAACAGCGAGGTAGTGTAGGTGTCGTGTATCGTGTGCGTTTAGGCATGTAGTATTCATACGCCAAGAAGCTACTGTGTAACGTATTAGTCTAGAGAAAACTCTTTACTGTGTTTCATACTTAAAGGTGAAGTCCACCTCAGAAAAATGTTGATTTGAATTAATATAGAAAAATCAGACAAGCACAATGCCGAAAATTTCATCAAAATCGGATGTAAAATAAGAAAGTTATGACATTTCAAAGTTTCGCTTATTTTTAACAAAATAGTTATATTAACGAACCAGTTACATCGAAATGAGAGAGTCGATGATGTCACTCACTATTTCTTTTGTTTTTTATTGTTTGAATTATACAATATTTCATTTTTTACGAATTTGCAATTAGGACCTCTTTGCCTGAAACACAAAATGTTAAAATAATGGAATTCCACGTGTTCAGCGAGGAATGAAACTTCATTTCACATGACAATGATGAGAAAATAAAACTATTTCATATCTCATATAATAAAATACAAAAGAAATAGTGAGTGAGTGAGTGATGATGTCATCAGTTTCTCATTTGCATACCGACCGAGATGTACACATAACTGTTTTGTGAAATGAAGCGAATCTTTAAAATGCCATAACTTTCTTATTTTACATCCGATTTTGATGAAATTTTCAGTGTTATGCTTGTTGAATTTTCTCTTTTTATTCAAATCAAGTTTTTGTTGGCGTGGACTTGTCCTTTAACTGAGGATTGAAACAAGACCCGTGCATGAGGAAATGGTTGTGGGTTAAACACAATCCATTCTAACTGATGCATCGGCGATGCAGGTCAGGATTCTGAGTCCCCCTACGACCTCATATATCCAGGTATTATTTTAATTATTATAGAAAGTAGAAAGTATAATTAGGCTATCTAAATCATTCAAATATTTAAGTAACATAAATGTGGAAAAAATACAAATTAAATATGCAATGTAAATACTTTTAAACTGTATCGACGCTAGCACTTGTGAGAACGATATCACCTCAAGGAGCAAAATGCATTGCTGATTTTGAAAATTATATCAGTGATGAGCTACCTTGCTGACTAATTTGGCATATGAAATCTGTCAACACTACGACGTAATTCTGTTATTTTTTGTTTAAAATAAAAGAAACTGGAATAATTTTCATTCCTAGGGTAGCATGGTCAGACCCTCACGTCCTCCTGTAACAAAATGAATAAAAAACTCAACCCCCGGATTTAAAGCAGGTGAAATTTGAAGGAGGGATATCGATCGATCACACGAATGAAATGAACGTGTAGAAGCGTTTTACCACTTCGGCCAACACATTAATCCTTTACAGAAATAATATATTGAAAAAAAAGCTAACGACATGTTGAAGAGAGTGTGGATGGGAAAATGACTAGGTGAGTGTGTGCGCGTGCGAGTATGACAGAGAGAGAAATGGGGGATGGAAGTATATACGAGGGAGTGTGGAGGGATAGGGGGTTGATTCACACAGATGGAGAGTACGTGGTAGACATTCGAGGGTGATACTTTCTTTGATAGTTGAGGCTCAAACCCACAACCTTCATATTTCCAGTCCTGTATTCAATTCATTAGTCTGCGACACAGCCTTTTAATCTTGAAGTGACAGAACTGCACATTGAATTTTTGTTGTTTCATAAATGGATCAATACACACATCTTTCAGAAAACCAAAAAAGATCATCCATTAAAAAATCAATCAAAATATGTCGAATAAGGAAAGAGAGGCAAAGAGAGAGAGAGGGGGGGGGGGGGAGGGGGAGGGGAGAGAGACGGGGATGAGCAACGGGGAAGGGTGAACAAAACAGAATTAAAATTGCCAGCGGTGCGTCAGCCCTAAGTGCTTCTTTTTCTTGTTCTTGTAGTCATTATTTTACTTAGCATAGATACTCGGGAATGTTAATGGTGAATACCTGGCGTCCTGTGTTGATTGATTGCTCTTAGCACCACTAACAGGTTCCCGTCAAAATACATCAGAGTACATTCAATAAATTTATTTAGGATAGGCTTCGTTCCGTGTAGGTTTCCAAATAGGATAAGCAGGTCAAGTAGAGCTCGCACCGCGCTGAAGAAAATTATAGTGTGAGCAGGATTAAAGATACTTGATCAAAATCTGTCAAGTGGGGCAGAATGTTGTGTAACTATATTGGTGATTGCCATATCAATTTTGGTGACGGCGATGATGCTCGAGATAACGATAGTCATTATGATGAATATTATTATAAAACCCGGACTTTTTTCACAATATTCGTAAACAAAGAGAAGCAATTAACAGCAATGATAACAAAATAACTGTTGAATACTAACTGACAAGGGGAATGATGATGAAAATTATTTTAATAAATGCAAAAAAAAACCTACACTAATTGTAAAATTAACGAAAGTGAGAAGAGAAAAAATAGGGTGATAATGTAATGATCAATTTGAAATAATGATAGTGATACTATAATGACGAGGAAGTAAAGTATGAATTGTTTATACCATTTTATACTCATAAATCTCAGGGTGGCTATTTCAACTTCAAGTTAATTTTCATTTTATTTTGATATCAGCACTCTTTCTTGTTCTGGTACATTGACTTAAAAAACATCATCTTACAGCTGTTTTGTCAGCTTACGAACGGAAATCCCCCTCATAATCTTGGGAGTGCATGGAATTAATAGTTTGATTGATGTTGGACGACGAAATCCTGTAATCGTTTATGACGTTAGTCTTATTCTACATCCATGCACATGGCCAAGCTTGTAATTTGTGGAGAGTTTGTCAGCTTTGTGCAAACTTGAACTTCCACTCTTAATTGTCAATCATAACGCCGTGGCGACGTAGAGTGGATTAAAGGGAAACAGAGGTCGGTGTCATTGCGAGTGTTTAGCCATTGCCTAGCCGCGCCAATGCTGGAGTTGAATGCTAGGCGTGGGGCACAAAACTTTTCATAACATGCGAAATTAACTTTGTGGCGCATCTTGTAGGAGTGCGTGATAAAGAAAATTATTAACTTTGGTGAGAGAACGTGGACAATTTGAGTAATAAGTACATGGGGAGCGTTTTATGAAAGGACCTGCATCCAACAAGTCCTGATTTATCCTACAGTTACCATATAGTTACAGTGCTTCTCAGCTAATTAAAGACGGGAAAGATGTCAGATCTGACAAATTTTCGAACTAAAACTGTTGATGAAACGCTCTTCTGATTCTGTCACTCTAGCACTAAAATGGTTTTATTTTTACACGTATGAATGTATGATTTGTTTCCAGATTATCTATAATAATTGCCCGTTGCAGATCATCCCAACCCCCTACGAGCACGAAATGTTATACTCTAAAGTGATGACATACTTAATCATTGTTCTTTGAATAGGGACTATACGTTAAAGTACGGGAGCGTCCACGACAATGCTTTTATATACCACTTTAATATTCATTGGAATAAAACTGATCAACCGAATTGATTACCCTTCGCAATGCTAATTCTCACCGTCTTATGCACCATTGTGTTAATGATATCGAGTAGCGTTGCTTCGTTGACGAGAACGAGCCAAAATATCCATCTTCTACCTGTTGTGCGAGAAATTTTGAAATTTATACATACAATCCCGTATGTGCAAGTTCGAATAAGTAGCATCTATGGCGTCTAGGCCTACAGTACATGTATAGTAAACGTTATCGGGAACGTCCCCATTCTGTAACGTGAAATCCACAATGACGGGTCTCGTAGGTGAAACGTCTTTATCCGTCCTACTCAACACAATTCTGTTTACACTTTGCATATTCATTGTATTCTTTTCATTTTTTTTGCAATTCATATAAAAATGTAGGAACTCTAACTCTAATTTTCACACGGCTTTGACAAGGTAGTTGAGCAATTTGTTTTGAAACATGAACATTTAGATGTGATGATTTTTTTCTCCTCTTTTAGAAACGTGTTTCAGTTGACACCATACAGGCAAGAAAAGGGCATGATGCATGTTCTCCTTGTTTGACATGTTAGTGTCTTGAATTACCAATTTTAGATCTTACATGTATAGACATCTAAAGATTGTTAATCCTTTGGGAGATGGGGAATTGTCATGTCGTCAATGTCATGGTTTAGAGATGTAAGGCCTCAATCGCAACTCAGAGCAGCGCCCGACCGATTAGCAGCTCGAATCGGGCGCCGTTGGAATTTAGGCATCACCCAACGATTTTTTTTTTTTAGAAGTCAAGCGGGCTGTAAAATGACTTATCGGTGGCCGAACAGTGCCCTGTCGATTACCCATTACTCAAGGCCAAATCTGGGTTAAATCGGGAAACTTTTCTATTTGGCGTCGGAGCAGTGATTGGCTGACGACCAACCGATTCCCGGGCAGTTCCCCCACCGGCCACCCGCCTGTTAAGTAATCACCCGGTCGATCTTGAATTCACCGCGAGATCATCGACCGATCTATGAGCGGCCAGTGTCCGGCAACCAGCCGATGAGCCCACTAGACAGCCTTTGAACCAATGAGTTCAATATTTGACCTAAATTGTTCGACGGCGACCACTCGATTACGTCAGTGTCCGGACGGTGACCACCCGTTGGTTTAGTGGCATAACGCTCTTGACTTCAGAGCTGTTTGGATATCCTTGCTAGAAGTTCTGATAGATTCCAAATGGGCTCCCGGTCAATTTCTTCCCGTATTTATAGCCAAATGCTGATCCCGCTCCGACACCTCCATACCAACGCTAAAACAAAGTTCAGTACCGAAATGGATCGCTGCTTCAACGCCCGACACCGTTCCAAAAATCCCCTGTCCGCTCGTAAAATGCTTAAGGCATGGTCACACCACCCGAGCGTTGTTGGAGTGGTCGTGGAGTGGTAGGGAAAGAGGGTCGAATTTCGCTCACAAAATTGGGGAAAAAATCGAAAGCAAAAATCGGAAAAAAACAATCGAAATCGAAAATGGTGAACGGTAGCGAGCGGTGATGATTTTTTTCTCTCCGCTCCAACAACGCTAAGGCGGTGTGACCATGCCTTTACAATCGATCCACCAATGTTTGTGCAACGTTTAATCACCGCCCGGGCAAAGCTGGCGAAGAAGCGGTGGTCCAGCGTTAAGAGGGCTCCATGAGGGCTCGCATGCCTCTGGGCAATAGTACTGAATTTTACTCTTGCTCTTTACTCTTTTCTTCTTTTCTCTCATTTCTACTTCTCCATATTTAATTATTGAATTTAAAATTGTATATTTTTATTTACATTGTACAATTTTTGTACGTTTTTTATGGCCGAATAAATAACAACAATAATAATAAGATTTCTGCGTTGGCCTAGCAGACCCAAACGTACACGAACTTGCGTCTAGCGGTGCCAAACTTTGAATAGGCGTTGTCGGAGCGGTGATGAACTTTGCCGGAGCGAAATATTGCCCGCTCCTCACCGCTCACAATTTTTGTGCAGCTCCAAACTATCAGAGCGGTAGGAGGGACTATCAGCGATGGCCGAGCGCAAATGGCTTTGCCTAATGGGGGCCAACTTCTGTTAAACGGCCGTGAACGGTAACGAACGGTGATAATTTTTTTTCACCGCTCCAGGAACGCTCCAGCAAAGTTCTGGCGGTGTGACCGGACTTTTAACTCCGCGCTAAATCTTGAGCGGCGACCGAGCGATACCCGAAAAATCATTGGTGCCCGGATGGTCTCCTCTCGGTGACCGGGCAAAATTGGCTAAAGACTCGCCGCCAGGTGCCGAGCAGGCATTTTTTTTCTGACCTTACCTTAGAGGAGAAATTCATTGATTATAAGTGATGGTCTCCATGCATACCACTGTAAAGATAATTACGAAGACAGATAATCATGACAACAGAAGGAAATAAAAAAAAAGTGTTCTCGTCTTCGCTTCACATATTTTGTTTACCAGAGGATTTAGTTATCTATAAGTTGTTGATAGCGCTTGTTTTTTGGGACAGCTTGAGGAATTTGTTTAGATATAGCTCTAGATCTAACTTGTTATATTATAGATTTAGGCTTTCCCCAGTAAAACTCTCTTGGTGACGAGTAAGTTTGATCTGCCTACAATATGTCTCGGCCTCTGATGATTAATACTTTTTTAGTATTTCATAAAAACGAAGTAAAATTTAAAAAATAGGGTAATCTAACTGAGATGTAAAAAGTAATTGAAGACTAAAAATAAATAAGTGATATGGATATGAACATTCATATCTACCGAACTCCCCCGCGGAAATTAGCCTTTTAAGTGCCTACCATCTGTGATTATAGAGGATACTCGTTCACTCAATTTAAATTTTAAAAACTGAATTAAAACATAGCCAAAAAATATGAATAACATTATCAAAATAATTTTGATGATTGTCGATAATTTGATACAATATGAACAACTTTTTGTGGAAAATGTGCTCCAGGTTTCGCCCGCTACATAGTTGATGGCAAGCTGAGCTACCATGCATATTCAGGGGCTCGATGTAGCTGCCGGCTGCCTTACCATACTACGGCAGCCCAAGCACAATGTGACGACGACCCCGGGTGTTTAAGCTTTTCGTAATTTACGACCAACTTTAAGACTGGTTATCCTTTCTTAGGAAATAAATACATGCTAATGGGAATCTGGTGTGTATTACTTCAGGATACCAGTCGTTCTTTTAGTGGCTTGTAACTTACGAACAGCTTTATGATGCTGCATAAATGTTTCTGAGGCTACCGGCTACCCAGCTGAGATGCGTGCATGCAGCTGCGCAGCGAGCTGCCCCAAAACGAGCTGCCAAAGCGAGCTGCCCCAAAACCCGTCGTCTTAGCTATCGTCGTATTTTCATGGCAGAAAAAAAATCACGTTTTATATTTAATGCAAATGTCATGCTTTTTTCTTGAGTTTGACCGGAATGACTGCTGGTGCCTTTTTGAAAAAAACAACAACATTTTTTTGGAAGATAAAATTTGATAGATGACACCGACACGGCCGTGTAAAAGTTTATTACCGATTGGGTAGGCCTCTTTGAAACTCATTTTAAATACGTCAAATTCAATTTTGTTAACATTTAGTTTCATCTTAATATTTCATCATGTATGCTCTTGTTTAGGAATTTTCTGTGTTTCTTGGTTCGTTTCAATCTGAGAGGCATTTATATAAACCACTTTTGAATTGATTGCCATTGGTCTTTGTGATCACTCAAGTATGGCATTGCCCTCTTCATACTTTAAGTTTTAATTTAATATATAATTCGTCATATTTTGTGATTAAGGTGCTTAACCAGAGACGGAAAGAAAATCAAGGACTCACTATTTTACACTGAATAAACGAACATGACTCGTGCATTATCATTAGCAATGTGTGAAACTGTTATTAAAAAATATTCAGATAATCGCATCTTCATGGTTAGCTTAGTTTGTAAGAATTATTGCAAAAATTCAAATCATATATTGGAGTAAAACAAATTATATGATAATCATATAATAATAATAATAATTGTTTTAGAATAAGGTAAAAAAAAAGATGTTAAATGGAGCGAGAGATAGAGAAAGAGAGAGGGAGGGGGAATGCCTCCATTGTCTCATAAGATAGTGTATTTCCTGCAGCAATTTTTTTTCTCTCTTTTTTACGAAATCGAAGTTAAACTTACATGTAATCTCATTTCAAGAAATTTGGTCTGTACCTAGGAAAACGATTTATTTATCTTTTTTGTTTTAGATAATATTTTCATACTGTTCAATCTTAATTCAAATGATCCAATTAAGACTACCAGCTAAATGATTTTTAACATTTAAATACAATATGACATGTGATACTGCAATACAATGTTTTATACTTTTAATGGAATGTCCGGCATTTTCACATAATTCATCTTCATTATGACATCAAAAATATATACGTAACGCAAGTGTTGCGATAAAAAAAACTTACATGGGTACTTCTTGCCCTAAGACTCAATCATCATAATCATAATTCAAAATATAATGAAAATAGAACAATGATTTTTAGTGTATGTGTAACTACATGCATTTTGTTAACCTTACTCATTTTAGCAGAGCTGTTTCCATTATCTGCAGTCGGAGACAGAAAACGCTGGTGTTTTGTCTCAAAACGTCTCTAGACTTGAGTAGAGACTAGTTCGACACAACATTTGAAAAAGAGCTACTTCTCACTGTTGGCAGCAAAGTAATAAACACGGAATCAAACAGGCTATATTTGAAGGTCATGTGCGGCACATCAGAGTATGACAATGAATCTCATTAAAATTATATTTCCTGTTCATTTCTTTCAATCATATTAAACTTTTCATTATTGGGCACGTTTAGACCCACAATTTCTCACTTAAATATCAGTCAGTTAAGGTAAGGTAAAGATATACATGTAATTTTAACATTATCCATTACATGAATTTTATTTTAATTCTACGAACGCAAAGCAGGCGCAGTATTCAGTATTTGGGGCTGATATAATTATACACCATATAAAATTGGTAGTTTACTGCAGTTGTAGAGTTGAAACAATAGGCATATAGAAGATCTTTATTGATTGAAAAGTAGGGTTCACTGACCATTTTCCCGGTATAAATAAACTAGCATGCAAGTGTGATAAAAATAAATACTAATATTACGTTATATAATCTTAAAATCAATAAAGCAAAAAAGGACGTTCAGAATCCCTCATTTGCTTCCTCTTTCCTTGGTTTTATTAAAATTTTATATTGATCAGCATTAACCGTATTTATGAATACCAATTTCCTCAGGATTTACATTTAGATTATACTGCTCCATCCGAGAATCAAAATGAAATGTCATTTTGAACTTATTATTGCAGGTCGCTTTTTCCCCACGAGTTTCTAGACCACAGCTTTAGAGATAGATTGACTTAACCTATCTAGATTTGAATAATTTGACAGAGTCCTCAATCGTTAAATGGGTCGCTATAATAACAGCTACCATCGGAATCGTCGTTTGGAAATGATAACCTTTCAGATTTCTTACATTAGACTTAGAAGATCGTTTGCGAAGTAATCAAAGTGGCTTAGGCCGTAATCCTTTGATACCGGTCATCAATTTTCTACTTATTTCCTTGAAATATCGAATGCATTAATATTTCATTATAGTTTACAAAACAGGGGAATAAAAATGCACGCATTCAGTTATGACAGATATATTTTTTTAGATCGCATCGTGTACATTATGTTGAAGGTGTATACAGCGTTTCCGATGTACTGTAGACCGCATTCGCCGTATTTATTGGGTTTGGCATTTATTGAAAATGACAGGGTTTTGGTGTTCCAATTTGAATGATCCATAGGAGAATTTATTGCAAAAACAACTTTGTCGACAATATTTCTTTTAATTTTAACATGATCATGATCTGTCACTTATGATGTATGGACTTTTAGATTCAGCATGAGAATAATTCTCAGTTTACAAAAAAATTGATGATGTAACATTTCATTAACATGTCAGCAAATGGCCTTGTATGAAATACGGACAAATGGAATAGTCGTCCTCTTTGTTTACCCATTCGATGAATTATGTTCATGTTTCGCCGTCACTTTGCGCGAAGAAATATATTAGTCATTTTCAAACCGATAAGTTGGCAATAACTTCAGTGTCAGACTCGCAAAAAAAATCGCTTGCCTATCTTATCCAGCTTCGTATTGACATTCAAGCTTTCCAGATAGGAAATCCATATCAGAAGAATTCATTTCCTTCCAAGATGAAAAATGACATCCCTGCTGAACGCCTTGAAATATTCAATATAGCAATAGATATTTTGCAAACGCATGATTGAAGGGTGTTTAGAATTCATGTGATACCGTCATCCAGCGGGAATCAACGTTATTTATCAAGTGTAGATGAAGAAGCAATAGAATATTAGGGAAACTGTCAGCTCCTCAGGATCAACCCTGTAAACCCAATCCCAGGATCATTGTTCTCTGTAATCATGAAGGTCATCAAATGATTTCTTTACTCAAGGCAACGAGCAGTGGATTGTATTTCAACAGTCAGACAATACCGTCTGTTGTTCATATTTATTTTTATATATAACGATGGTCTAGGTATCCAATACTTGTGATTAAAGGATTCTTTTTAATAAGTATTTGAACACTCACATTGATAATATGATACCTGCCTTTAGTGTATGTGGCGTATTTCGTGACCTAAGGACTGCGAATAATACCCTTCAGAAATCTAGGGATTTGTAGAAAGCATCACAAACAAATTACCCTTACGGATTTAATTGTGTTTAAGTTTGAAAAAGTTCAAATGTAAAGCCATGAGGACGATTTTTTTTGTTTATTCTGTTTCATGACTTGTTTTGGAATTATAAGGACTATCGAGAAAAGATATGACAAAGAAGGGGGTATTCGATTGCAATGACGCAAGTGATTTTAGAGTTGAATTGCTTGCGAAAAAAACATGTCATTTAAGAAGGATTTTGAGAGTCAGCGAAGGAGGAGAGATATTGTTGCAACTTGAAGTTCATTTATTTCAGAAGTGCTGACTGGTAACATAAAGTATTTATTCTGAAATAGGTGTTATTGTTAAAGTAGAATGTATTAATATTGTCAAAACTGTAATAACCAGGGTTAGGGAAGAACTTGTGCCAGAATATTATAATCAGTTTTTGGTATTCATATCGGTTTCTTGTTATGAATATATTTTTTCCGCACTTTTTAATAAATGAAGTCAAAGTCTTGCACAAGGTATTTCAACACATTTGTACATTTTATAACAACTGTTTTTTTCTCCCAAAATAAGTAAATTCCAGTCACCAAGATTCGAATCCAAATGAAATTGTCTCTCCAATAAAGGTGTGTTACTGTATATCTGTGATAACAAATTTGTTTTTTAGATATGTATTTTCGTCCTCTTCAAGCCTAAAAAAGTTGTTACAATTAATCAATCAAAATATGTATGTCAATTATGCATGGATAATGTCTCTCCATTAAAATACCCAGAAAAAAACATGCAATTATTTAAAACTTACTCAAATCGCCTTATCATTTAAAAATTTATTTATTTTCCCATACAAGGCTTTTATTTTGATTTCCAAAAGCAACTGTTCTTGATACCCAGATTAAAAGAGGAAGATATTTGATTTTCTGTCATACCGACCCACACTTTATCGCCCCTCATTTCACACACACGCGCATACATCCATACACTTACACTTCGCACACACACCTTACGCAAAACACACACATCCTCACACTCTACACCAGTTGTGACGATTGCGAGGTTTGAGAATTTGTTGAAAACATGTTGGCATATTTATTAACTTATTCAACAGCTCAATGAAAATGGGGTGCCTGCACATTTTCTTGTAAGTCCTAAATATTTATCATATTCAAATTAATTCCATTATTTTTCATGACAATGATCAAGCCTTCTCATTTATTGCGCATTATTGGTTTAGACCACTCATGCAATTTACCAGTAAGTTCACATCTTCTTTA
This sequence comes from Lytechinus variegatus, assembly GCF_018143015.1. Taxonomy (NCBI): domain Eukaryota; kingdom Metazoa; phylum Echinodermata; class Echinoidea; order Temnopleuroida; family Toxopneustidae; genus Lytechinus; species Lytechinus variegatus. The sequence continues at coordinate 28,556,187 of NC_054744.1, read as the reverse complement.
GATACATTGAATGTACAATTCCTATTGAGATCGGTAGGTCTAGAAATTCCGGTCTCTTCACACTGACCCATTTACTACGGTAATCTGCCACTCACACACGCCTTGCATATTGACCACCTGATTTTAGTGGTCAACAAATTAAACATATACACTGATCTTTTGTTTAATGACTTTAAGAGATGGAAACCAATACGGAGATACTACTTACAACTACAGGAGGCCAGTGATCTCCTCTTCCCGAGAATTTCTCCATCGAGTGTAGATAGGTTGAGAGCCCCTTGAGCACGAACCCATTTATTTTGAAGCCGATCAGGGAAGCATGGCGGTGCATATCTTTTTCACTTCGCCATGTTGATTTCGTGTTCCACAACTGTGATCAAAACACCTATCAGGTTTACAGACTTTCCCGAGAACAAGTTTTTCTACACCCGAAATAGTGGTGCCGGCAACGATCTCTTTTAAATTGATATCAGACCCATTCTTGTGATAAAATATAAAGTAATGCTTAATGATTTGCTAAGGTCGAAATGTTGTACCTTTCAGTAAGAAATTTTCTTATTTACAAGCATAATTGACTGCAGAATTTATCATTGTCAAGATTTGATTAGAGTAAAGAAGAAAGTTCACCCCCTTGTTTAAATAGGGGGAAAAACCTCAGCAAGATGAAATCGTTCGTGTCCTGTTCCAAGTGGTGCTTATGGTACAGGCTTCATAGTATATCACCCTGAATTGATCTTTCGATGAGTTTCTTTTCTGTGTCTCCTTTTGGTGCATCGCCATCCATGGAACAATGCCGGTTATGAGTTTTTTTTTCCAAGTGATGCATATGTGATGTGAAACAAGGATAAGTACTCACAGTGAAACTGAAAATAAATTGTTACTTGTTCTATCACCGATTTGTGTACGTACCGGTTGGTCTAATCCCCTGTGGCATAATGCTAGTTCTTCTATACCTGTTTATTTTACTAAGAAATTCCAGATAGGCTATACCAAATCGTGTAATATCCACTTGTGGTAGCACCACAAATCTATCATTATTAAATGAACTGTTCATGAACAAACTTTTAATTTGACACTCAGTATACGAAGTGGAAAATAAACCACCTGGGTACGAGTCTAAATGGGAATTAGACACTGTGTAATGTAGGCCAATCTGTGATTTGACCACATTGATAGTATACTTAATGGCCCGTATTTTGAATTCGGGGTTAACTTAAACTCAGGTTTAAAGTTGTGGTTTAAGTATGGATAGCCAATTGTTACCTAAATTACTAACAGTAGAGATGATATTCCAGCTCATTTGGCTCTCACATCATTCAAATTGTCTAGGAAGTATAAATAGATGATTGTCTTTACCAGGAAAGAGTACAGTAAACATAAGAGACATACAACTTATTATTATTCTTTTTTTAAACACTTTTGGCTTCCCATAATTTTAGCACAGAGTTAAACCATGGTCTAAGTTAAACCTGACTTCAGAATACGGGCCATTGGGTTTAGCCCATGTTGTATTAGACTTCTGAGGAGTAGACCAGCTGCCTGAAGACCAAGTGAATAATGAACCACACGGAAGTGAGACGTGACAGAAACATGATTAATCTGTAGTCGTAAATTCTGCTAAGGATATTGAATTCCACGAGGTGCTAATCATATTCTTGACTTGCCGGAAAATTGAAGTGATATAAATCATATCAACGATACCATTTCGCAATCGAATTTTATTTAATATGAAATAACGAGGAGATCGTATTTCATCTATCGAAAGCGAAGCAACGGCGATGCCATCTCGATGATCTGACAGCGATAAGTGAGAAACATCTTAGGCTATGAAGAGCCATGCAGACAAAGCATCGGGAGAACCAAAGAGAAGAAATTGAAGTGAAAGAAGAAAATCATAGCTGTTTATTTGTAAAAGATTGTAGTCTACCCTTTTCGCCTGATAGTGAAATATCACCAAGGGATTCGTTTGTTACCTACTCGAACTAGGTAGCCTACAAGGCGATTAGAGGAATATCTTCCTTTTCCCGACCAATTCGAAAAAAAAAACATTATCATGGTTATATCTACATCGTTGTAAGTCAATAATTCACATGTAATCATAATTTCCGCACAGTCACCTATCTAATAAAATACTTAATACCTTGGAAAACTCATATATCCAAAACTATGCCAGCCAGAAATCACCCTATGTTGCGACTTAAGGAATAGGTGTAAGATCTAAACCTTAAAATTTGTGATTTGAAGATAAATGTCACCTGTGCTTACGATTTTAAAATAAAATCTTTCATATCGTATAAGTGACCATTTAGTTGTCTGCAGAAAAAAAATACATATTGCCAACTATTCTGGAGGAAATTATGTAATTTCTTGGAAATTAGCAAAGAAAAAGCATGAGATTCGAGTCAAATATCGGATATTTTCCAAGTAATAACGACAAACTGTCTCACGTGTGTATCTGTGCTGACGATCTTAAGTGTGATCATTTTACACCTTAGATTTCAGGACTTCACAGGGTTCTGTTCAGGTAACTGTACCAGATGTAGATAAACGATGATATAACGATTCATCTTGATCTTACAGACTTTCTAGTGAAAGCAGTGTTCACTGCAACTACATCCAATTTTCTTTAAAGCTTATAGATCTGAAGATTTGAATATCAAGCATTACTTCTTTAGATAGGTCAAAGAGATAGACCATCAGTACAGCCGATTGTGATATATTCAAATCTCTGTATTTGGTATAGTTATGGGGAAATAACCGATAACAGTTTTATTTCTTCACCTGCAACGTTTTAGATATTTTGCACTGAATAATTAAGCTAAAAAGCGTCTTATATCTGGAAAAGATTGTTCCAAACCGTTAACAGGAATTCTCTGAAATATTTGAACAGGTCTATATAACATTAACTCAGAGGAAATCTTTAAATCGTAACAAACAATTCCTGTAGATCTCACATCAAGGTTTATGAGCTTTATAAATCTTTCAATGAGCTTTCACGCACATTAAATATACCATTAACGTGGCTTTTCCTGACAGCAGCAATGCGCAAAAGGATAGCTCCCACCGGCCTCTTTTGCTGGATGGAGTAAGACAAAACGCGTGAAAACCATTCAAAATTTTAAGCCCCGTAACTTTTTCACAGACCAAGGTGCTTTACCTATACATTACCTGAAATAGCTGAGAGCTTTTATGATTTCGAATTCCTGAAGATTGCCAACTGATCCATTAAACCGACGACGTTAAATTCGCTAGAAACCTGGATACGCCTATCCAAATGTTTTTAATATAAACATAATAGGACCCAGGTTGTTTTCTAGAAAGAACATTAAGTAAGCGGCCAAAGGCCATCAAATCAGCAAAGCGATGAAAAGTCCATTAGCTTTCCTTTGCTTATCCTAGGCCGGAAGCAGTATTTTAATTATGTACTTGCTCGGTTCCAATCTATAACGTTCCTCTAGCTAAAATTGAATTTTGCATTTTCACCTCCAGACCTCCAGAATGGGAACCATGTATGATGAGGTCTGTTCGCACGGTTTCGATTTAAAACATTTATACCGGAAATATGAATAATTAGGTATCAGTGACCGGTGTTGAACAGAAAATGATAGTCTGTGGTAACTGGAGGTGGGATTTTCCGCGATCTGAATAATGAATTCTCCTTGGGAAGCTGTTATAGCATCATTTTATTCACCGCCTTGTGAGAGGTTGTAAATCATTCAATATATCAAAGGTCCTGGGTTGATGCAAAGGGCTCGTAGGGCGAGTTGTAACCTTTGCATCACTCATTAACTATTTCAACCTCATTTGCAACCGTGGTTTTCTGCAATTAATATACATGTATACAATATTACCAGGGTCGGATCCAGGATTTTTAAAGGGAGGGTGGGGGCATATTTCCCGAGAAAAAAATTGACAAGCCCCCTCAAAAAAAAAACAGCATCAAACAAACAAGGTTCTCACTTTCATTGGGGGAGCACACTTCTGTCTTAACGGCAACTTTACATTAAAAATTTTAATTGTACCTCTCAAGGGATGTGCCAGTGAATATTTTAATTTTAAGTTAAAGCTAAATTACAGTAGTTGCAGTAAAACACTGATTTCCTGAGAAAGTCTGTAAAACCAAGGTGTACATGAATTACTATATCATCGTCGATCTAGACCTGGTACAGTTACATAAAGTGAACTTTGTGAAATTATTAAATCTAAGCTGAAAAAAGCTAACACAGATAGGCACACGTGGGACAGTGTATATTATATTGCTGGAATAAAGACCCGACGGAAGTGCCCGAATCCGCGCTTATTTTGCTTATTTTTCAGCAATTACACAATTTCTTCCAGAACCCTTCGGCATTGGCGGCGGAAGCCATAAATTTTAGGAGGGGACAACCCAAAAAATTTTGACAAGCAAAAAAAAAAAAAAGTTTTCAACCCAAAAATTTCAAGGGGGGACGTAGGAAAATAAATTGACAAGCAAAAAAAAAAAAAAAAAGGTCACCAATAACAAATTTAGGGGGGACACGTCCCCCCCCCCCGCTTCCGCCGCCTATGCCCTTCGGCACATATTTTTTATTCATATAAACAGACACTTGGGTGGTTATTATATTGGATCCTGTAAAGAGTCATTTTGAGATCGTTACCAAAACTGGCATTTATCTTTAACTGGGGTCTTGTCATCTTATTTTTGTGAGAAATTACTGTGTTCGAGTCAAACGAGGCAACAAATATATGCAAATGACTTCAATTCTCGATGAATTCAGCTGACCGTTTCATGAAGTGAATTTAACTTGCTAATTGCTAAGATTGTTTGAACACAAGCCGTAATTTATTTCTCCATCTTTAAATGTGCCTTTTTTCCCTAGCACTGTAAATGTGAATCTGAGAATCCATAGCTCTTTAATGGACAAATTACTTTTATCCAAAAAATAATTTGAATTAAAAAAAAGAAAAATCCAAGTATAACACTGAAAATACCAGAATCCGATGTCAGCAAGAAGGTTATGACATTTTTAAGTTTCGCCTAATTTTACATAACAGTCATATACACATCTTGGTCGGTATGCAAATGAGGAGACCAATATCGTCACCTACTCACTATTTCTTTTGTATCTTATTATATGAAATATGAAATATTCTAAAAACATTACACTCATTACCATGTGAAACAAATTTTTATTCCTCCCTGAACATGCGGAATTACCATTGTTTTAACATTTTATGATTCAGTCAAGTTGGTCCTCAATGTCGAAATCTATAAAATTGAAACCTAATAATACAATTTAAACAATAATAAAATTTAAGAAATAGTGAGTGAAGGACATCACTGACTATCTCATTTGCATGACGCTGAGATGTACATATACAGTATAACTGTTTTGTGAAGAGTAAGGCATTGTTTTTTAAATGTCGCAACTTTCTTATTTAACATCCAATTTTAATGGATGCTTATTTGTGTTTAATTTTGCCCTATTGATTCAAATCAACATTTGTTTATGAGATGGAATTGACTTTTAAATATCAATAGGACAACAATGTATCATGGGTCTTTGAAGAGGCGACGGAGCGCACCAACGCTTATTCATGCTTTTGAGCAGTCATTGACAATTACCAATTATTTGTAATTGTCTTTAGAATAAAGCGAAACATTCTATTCTATAATTGCTTTATAGTTATATTAGAATATGTTTATGCCAGTGGGAGCCCAACGTTTCTAAACATACACAACACACCCTCACACTCACACACATACGAAACCACACACACACACACACACGCATACACACGCAACTACACATTTGCAAACAGATACTAATTCAAGGCGCATTAAAAAGACTGCAAACTGTTCATATTAGTACATAATTCTACATAGTTTAAAAGATTCGATACATTGCATGGAAAGATAATTGTCTTGAGTTACACGTTTTTCGTGCAAAATCATTCACGGGGCTCGTGTAACACTAGTATAGTAATATTTACTCTTTCAATTGGAAAAAAAATTCTTACGTACACGATTTACACTTGTATATACAAATGAAAGCATTCTAATGGTGTTAAGTAAATAAGATAAGCAAATTGCGTAGGGTAATTATTTTGACGAGGCTTGTAAATGTTGCCAATATACATGTAAATATTATTGTCACGTATCCATATTACGTTTCTGCTAGTTTCATTGAAATGCCTCGACAGGCAGCGTAGGAACTGTTTGGCGAATAGACGTCAAAACATTTCTGTTGGAAATATCGTACATGACTTTGTATGTGGATTATTTATGCACCTCAAAAAAGACAAGTATTATTTACATAAAATGTTAGTTGACATGTCATTTATGTTTTATCCTATTTTCAAAACCTTCTGTTCTTTCCTTATCACAGGAACTGGGTCGAATCATCTTGATGTAAAGAAAGAACATGCGATTTAAATGGATGGAATAGAATACTGGCAAGACTAGTGATGCGAATAGTATTCAAGTTCAATCTCGTGATGTCCGAAGAACTGGGACTCATTCTGCGTGGATATTTTACGATACCCTAACACACGTGGAAAAAGTTGTTCTGTTTCATCTACATTCGTCTGTCGTAGATGTGTTTGGCGGTGTCACTCAATGTTGTGCGGTTTGAAGCCCATTACGACACGCGCACGCTCCATACGGACCAATCAATAGCAGACGAACAATCCGCCCACTGTCGTCTGCGTTTGAAGAGAGTGTAGTAGATGTTTTCATTTCCCGCCAGAACCGCAGTGAGGTTGGGAAGGATACCTGCTCGAGCTGCTAATCTGTGATCAGAATTTGTGCTCTTCATTTTTTTTTCAATCTGTGAATCAGTATACCGGTAAGTATAACAATGGAGCTAAGCTTCCTTTTTTATTTGGTTGTTAACAGCTGATATATTTTTCAGTGTTAATACATACTCAATGATTTGCTTATCATTCTTTTAAATACGCCATATATTTCATTCTACACATTTGATTTGTGGTCATGATGTAGATGTGTAGTGCACAAGTCATTATCTCACCAATTTCAGAGCAAAACGAGAGGCCGCCATTGATTTAATTTCATTGCTTTACTCCGAATCTTAGTAAAATATAGGCCTACGAGGAGGCAAAAATAATATATTTTATCTTTATGTATGTTATAATGTTTTGTAAGTTATATTTATATATTTTATAATATCAGTGCCGTGGAAGATCACAATGATAATGATAAATAATACTTGAAAAGTAATCTAATTTAAATTTGTTTTCTCAGTTATAATGATTTAGTGATATTATTGATGTCAGAGGTTCAAAATATATTGATGATATTTTCCAGCATTATTCATATAAGTAATACATTAATTATTGCTGTTATTATCATAATGAAAATTGTCATTACGAAGAAACAATTTCACTCTTCTTTCTAATTGCAAATTTTTCATACTCCTCGAGTTAAGTATTAACTACACATGTCTTATAAAAAAAATACTTCCTTCCTCTTCCTCCAGTTTTTTTTTTACATTCTATTAATTGAATAAATTGATGATGAAAACTTGATACCACAAAGAGCATGTTTGTGAACGACAGGACGGAATTATTAATCATTTGGTTGTATTGGCTTTCAAACTCGAAAGCAGGAGGTATAGAATAACATGCGTGTTGCGGAGGTATAGAATAACATGCATATTGCAAAAATTCACAATAGTGCTGATTTATGGTGTAAAATGTGCAAAGAAATTTGGAATGGCACCTTGTAACCAAAAACAAAATCTAGAATCAGGATTTTGTGTTCCAGTCTTTTTTTGCAATTTGTGTTAAAAACGAAGTTCGTAGTTTAACAATGATTATTGAGACAGTATCCTCGCTAGTAAAAATGTGTTGCTTTAAAGGTTGCATTAAGATAATTTACAAATATTTTATTTGGCACATTCTATCCAGACAAAAAATAAGTTTTGCTTTTTAATATCTGAAATCATTCATAAAAAGATGAGCATCCAGTTTGTGTTTTGTTTATTTAAATACATTTACAAACATCGTCCATTTTTTTTCAATCTTTAAGCATATCTTCTGTGTGCACACTGGTTTTCTAGCTTCGAATCTGTCTAAGGGATAGTTTGGTATATGGACTTGGATAAGTAACTTAAATGCATTGTTGATATATTTTTACCCATGACCTTTCTATACCAGACAAACAGTTCCGAAATATCTGAGAACCTGTTAATATTTAAGTTTTTTCTGAACTACTCGCACTCGCTGCACGATCGCGAAGGATATTCCGATAATCATTAATTATGGTTTTAATATTGCATTGTGCAGCATAAAGCCCAAGTAGGAAATAAATCAATTGAATATTTATTCATGACATTCTTTCTGCAATCGTGACTCGAGCATTATATTTTTGTAAAGCACATTAGTTAACACACATGGTTATGAAGTATTATTGAAATTCTACATTTTGCATACGTAGATAAATCTATATACACCAAGTTCAATTTTGGGAGAAAAAAAATCAGACACTATTTGAATTAAGCACAATACAGAAAACATTTTTTATAAATTACCTTTCAATATATTCCACACTCATTAAAAATACGTTCATAATTCATGATCAATACGTCACATGTGACATATGGAATTCATAATTGATTTAATCACCCTGTTTATGTCTAGCTGCTCTATGTTTATGAGACGTTTTTTATCTTCTTCTTTTTTTCAGAGTTACTCGAGGCCCGTCATCAATTGCATTTACTTGAAAAATTGAAAATTATAACACTGGCCCTGAGTATCTACCTACATAGCCTATGCATGATTGAAAAAAAACATCTGATGCCATGGAAGAGAAGAATATGGCTTCCTGAACAATGGTGATTGAGGTTCCACTGATAGACTAAGAAGGATTGTTAAAAAAATGCTGTATAACGTCGAATAATTCAAGCTAAATGGACTTCATTTTTTACCAAAAATAACGTCAGACGCATCGTGTTACGGATGTAACTAAAACAGAAAATTTAGGTGAATTGATTGTTGATACAACATACAAACTTATTGTTCATTTCTCCCATGAAGAACACGAACGAACTAAGATAAATAATTACAAAAACAAAGAGAACATTCTAATCAAATCGTAAATAATTCAACTGGAGCATCATGGATTACGACGAGAGCAGTTTCGACAACTACACCGGCAACGGCACGGCGTACTACGATGTGCCGACCAATGTCCTATCCGTCTTCGTTCTCGCCCTTTTCGTCGTGGTCGGGATTTTCGGTAATTCCATGGTGATCTACATCATCATCAAACACCGCGACATGCGGACCGTCACCAACTATTTTGTGCTTAATCTGGCCGTGACCGACATCGCCATGCTCATCATCTGCGCCGTACCGACCGGGATCGTCTATTCCATCAGCATGGTCGATTGGCCCCTTGGTGATTTTATGTGCCGGCTGACCGGATACACAATGAATGTAAGTCCATGTTTGTTTCGTGCAGTGTACCATTATGAAACCTGCATGTACGGGTAAGGCCAGATGGAGAGCTTTCTGGTTCCCATTGCATGGATGGGTCAGGTTAACATTACAGGTACCTCATGCGTATCGGTATAGAACATATTGTACATCATTAACCTGACGGCAGGTTTCACGATGTTATGCTACCTTTTGCATGTTCTGTGTCCTTTCCTCAGAAATTAAGAAATTGATTTAAGGCTTTCCTGACATAGGCCTAAGCCTTCGTTTGAATAATTGGTTTATATTCGGGATAACTAGATATCACAAACCGTAATAAATAATACTGGTTATTTATTTCCGAATAGACATTGCAGCATCATGCTTTGATAGTCAAATCGTTGCCGCTGTAATACTGAACAATTTTGGAGTGTATTTACCGGCATAGTGGTAAAGTATAACATTTACTGTACTAAAGTTGTGCTGGCTACTTATCGTCTAAACTGCATGCCTATACATTCGCCCCAAAGTAACGTGTATAAATCACTTGTTTTGTGTTTTCCCCTTTAAAATGGTTAACAAAAATATCACAAGAGAGGCTTAATGCTTTAGTGATCTAAAATTTATCGGTTTACTATAGATTCATCTACCTTTCAGAAAACATCAAATACGATGCAAAAGTAGGTTTGTCTACCAGAAAAGTTAAAGAATTCAAGGGCATTAAAATCACAACTCTTGTTCCACAGCAATACCTGTACAATAAGGCCTATGGACCGATAATGTTTCATCTGTACAAAGCTAGCCATTCGTGGTAAAAAAATATCAATAAGGTCACGCCAATAGGCCCATTTCGCCAAAGAACAGACTCCGAGAATGGATTTGCGTGGTCTATTTTTATTCTAAAAATATGGTAATTGCTCAAGATAAATTTCAGGGTCCATGACTGATTTTTTAATTCTCATGCGGTATTCAACGCATCACCGCGGAAATGTTCAACCACGGTCAGCAGGTCAGGGTACTTGCACTTTATAGGGGTAAGCAAATGGGATTTAAAACTCATTTAAGACTTCAACATTCACATTGGCTCGCACGATTTTTAATATTAATTTTAGTCCACAGTGATCTTTAAGGAAAATCCCGCCATATTGAATAAAGTGTACAAGAAAAGATTTGCAATCGACGAAATAAACCATATTAAAGGTCGATTTAATGCCAGAATATAGTGGAGCTTCGTTGAGCTTAAATGAAAAGACTTCTTTTTTTTACCCTGCACGCACCTGTTGCTCGAATGTGAATAAAAAAGTTACCGAGGTAATGTTAAATGGTAAATGCATATAGTATGTTTCGCGTTACCATTGAGCGTCCGTCAGCTATGACAAGCTACTCTAAATAAACTTGAGTTAGAACTGAAGCACACCCACCAATATATCTATACTGATTGTACTGTAGCACACGTCGATGATGATACTTTGGTTACGTTAATATTCATGAATTATGATGGAATGGCTTTCCATAATTTTGTCCATCGATATGATGTTGGAACGAATTGTCAGAATTCAGTACAATTATGTTAATAATCTCTCCACTTTTGAAATGCCTTTATGTACAGTATGTCACAGGCCTTAATCCAATGTGGAAATCTGTTGCAAGTCCTCCGTTTGTCTTTCATTAAATATTTTTGTTAATTACTATTTGGAACAACTCTAATTAAGCTGTAGATAGCCTAATGCATGAACAGATGGATTATTAGTAATTTCATACAATTACAAAGTACTTAAATTTTTACTTAATTTTTTGTTAGTTAAAAATATTACGATGAGATTACCGTTTTCCATCAAATGTTTCTTATGGATATAAAACGAAATGATTTTCGAAGAAAAAATAAGGAAAAGAAGAAGCTTGGTGTCCATAACATTAATGCTTACAAAAAGAGGAGTGCAATGATATCTAACCTTCTGTTGTCATGAGCACGTTCATCAAAATATCTCTAATGGACGAGAGAAATTACCATGGTACTTTTTTCTGCATAGTACCTGTAGCATCAGCTCTTTATCTGTTATTTCAAGAGGTTGGCTTCTATCCTCATGTGCAGGTTCATTTCAAGTTCAAGCAACTTCTCAGAAACAATCGGAGCAGTTAATGCACTGCAGACACGTGGCAAACGTTATTAAGAAAACAAAAGAAAACTGAATAACAAAATAAATGACGAATAGTATGATATGCCATCAACATGAACTCGCATACCATTGTAAAAAAAACGTAAAGCGTACTAAGCGTCCATTATTTAACATGCGCGAGCGTAAAAGTTGGTAATCTATAACTTAAAAAAAAGCTTACTACCTTTCCTTCCCACCTGCTAATCGTTCTATTCATAGAAAGCTCAGATGCCAGCGGATGGCAAAAGGCATATGCAGCAAATCATTAATACAACGTTATCTAACATTTACTACAGAACCTATATTCGTTGAATAGCTAAAAAGTAACGTGTTTGCGCCTGCTCCCGCAAAAGTTCCAACGATCATTGTGGCGGAGTCAGCTTATTTCAGTAGATTGCTGGCAATGGCAGAATCGATGATTCTAAAGTGAAGGTAAGCTTTGAAAGTGATGACTTTGCTAAAGGGATACATGCGGAAAATCTATTTATGTAGATATGGTATTGTAATAATGGAAACTGAGATGAAAAGATGGTGTCCGTCTGTCATTCGTAGGTCCGTTATTCGAGGTAATGGTCGAATCTTTCGGATGGTTCCTCTCTCGTGATCCCCAGTAAATAATGTTATTTATAAATATCTCTCTATGTAAAACCATGGACCAGGGTATTGCTTGACTCGAAAACGATTCCCCGTGCATTGCTGTATTGACCAAAATACACAGAACACACGCGGTTTCACCCACATTACTGACAAACATGCCCAAAGAGCAAGCCTGTTCCGATCGCATAAACAATACAATGAGAGTATAATTACCGCGCAAACAGCCGCTGTGTAGCAGCCCGCGGTCCATATCCTGCATGACTGCAGATTTCACCATGAAGGGGTTTATTTATTATTTTTTTGGAAACGATTTCGCAAAGTTTTAATCTTATAATGCATTGTCATCAGTAATCAATCTAACCCGTTAGTTTTAAAAGGTTTTAATGATACCCCCCCTCCGAATGATTCTAAGCAGAGAATATCTGAACACATTTTGATGATACACTCCATTTGTTTGTCTAAGAATTTCAGCGCTTTCCTTGCACGTACTATATTAGCAGCTATGCTCTATTTATAACTCGTATTCCTGGGCCCCGTCTTACAAAGAGTTACGATAGATCCGACCAACGTAAACTTTATGGAAACCAATCGTTTCATATTTTTTTTTATGCAGGAAATTTATACGTTGTCCTTTGTGAACAAGGAGAAGCACAATGAATTTTCAAGAGAATGGTGAATGTATGAATATACATTTTATCTAGATAATATTTTAAACAAACATAAAAGAACATCCTAAATATTGACGCTGCTGGATTTCCACGGTTGTGGTTGTTCAAATCAATCGGAACTCTTTGTAAGACGGGGTCCTGGTCGTGTAATATCCGAAGTTTGACAATAGTTTCATATTACCCGTGGCAGAAAACCCTCTTACTGATACCAGGCTTTTAGTATGATCACAATAAGTACTATTAGTACGATGTAGCTTGGGCATGTTGTTATGCAAGTAATACATAACGACGAACATTGATTTGTATGATGTCAAAAGACTTGTTAAAATCATAACTTTTTCGCTACAGCCAGCATATTTGTGACATTGCGTTTTATAGCTTGATATGACTTTACGCGGGAAAATCTTATCAGCCACACTTAATAGCACTGGTTCAATAGTGGCACTTCCGGTTAAACGCGATTATCCTACGGAAGATAAAGCTAGCCATACCTATAACGTGTTCAGTTTTCAACAATGAATACAGTCTGCAAAACCGCTCGCAACCTATACGTATTCTTAAACATCGAATGATTCGCTGGTAGGGTACACTAACATACATAATTATGCTGACATGCAAATCACGTTTTCATGTCTGCCCACACTTGGGGAAGGGGGAATTAAACTATTGGCAAGCAACGACGCTCAGATTGCCATTGGTGTAAAGATGAAAGTGAGATATCACGAGACCATGGAAGATCCTATTTTCGTTCCATTCTTCTTAACGAGACAATCATCGTCGTTAATAGAGTGATGCATTCGAGACTCCAGGGAGCATTTCATTAAAAAGTCGGTGATTTTCACTATTTTTTGCAAACCACATTAAAATCATTCCATCCGACTGTCTGAGTGACACACTCCCATGATCCCAGAGGCAATAAACATGATACTTGTGACAATGACCTTGAAGATCATCTAATTCAAAATAAGGGGGGGGGCATTTTTAGCATTAAAGTTTGAATGTGATATGGAACTGGTACATTAGTTTTTTTTCCTCTTTTTTATGTTATTAATACATATTATACATATTATGATATGTATATATATATGTATATTATAAGGCTCTATGCACCCATAGACCCACGTGAGCTCCCTCTTAACCAATATTCTTAGATATGTTTTTTATTATCACTCTATTTTCATAAATAATCGTTATCCTTAACCGTCTATTGTACATAGGTGCTTTTCGTTTTATGAACCAGCCAATCAGTAGTGAGTTCATATCTTATGAAGATCCGGTATTTCAACGGATATATCGCATGTCTATTCCAGGTTACCAAACCCGTGCCCGACCATTCTAACTGTGTTGCCAACTAAATATTCGGATCAAAGATTTGTCGTCTAATGTCATCAACCTGTCTCATCGTAGGATGGGAACGTTTTCAAGCAGGCTCGAAGTTCAATAGCACACTCCAAATACTTCACGCGACTAGCCTCGTCTCTGAACAGTTTATTCTACCTTTAACCCGTTTGAGCAAGTTGTGCAACACTTCAAAGAAGTCGTGTCTTAACCGTCTGTTATTGATCGATTAAAGTCTCGAAAATTCTACTTTACAAACATGCGTATCAACCATGGCGCAGGAGGCTCAGGCTTACCTGAGCGTACTGCCGTTCGGCAAATATTTTCTTTTAGCATCAGCTAGCTTTATCAATTGAGGGGGCATCGTTCTTGAGAATTACTCATGCTAAAGAATAACTGTGGTGACTTGGAATAAAAAAGCGTGAATTTCTTACAGTTTTAAGAAAAGAAAGGCGCCAAATGTCGGGGATCGATTTTTCATCTCCATGCACCGGCGCAGTTTGACTTGTTGAAAATAAATAATAAATTGTCTTTCCTTTTCCTAGTATCCCACAGGGTTTGAGATCGACATAAGGGTGTGATCGACCACGCCTTTAAGGGAGGATGGGGGGGGGGTGTTAACCTAATCTGTGTAAACGTTATATACCATGTTTGAAGATGTACGTGTATTATTACAACACAAGGAAAAGAGGATAACTGTCTCGTTTTGGGATACTCCCAACCCCCTTCAATCCATTCATCCCCCGTCTGTCTCTGCCGCCCCGAAGGAGGCTCTCTAGGTACTTCCGGTATCACGCATGAGACTCGAGATGGAGACTCTAAGAGGTGAGATTCACTTCAGTAGCAGTCTCTGGAATTCCGGTCCACTTACCAGGGAGGAGGGAAAGCTTCCTGTGGAAAAGATCTCCCTCAGGTTTAGCTAAGAATTGGCAATGGTGTACGAATCATTCGTTGAGTAATTTGTGATCATAGGTTATTTTTCGTTATACGTATCTAGTGCCAATATTCATGGTATTGTAAGTTAAAATTTGCTTTACCCAAGGATAAATAGAAATCAACAACGTGGATCAACAGCTTCCCTTTCTCAACCGCGACGAAAATATCACATAATGCTCTTTCTTTTTGACGAACATTAGTTTCTGCGGAAATAGCTCAATTGGGAGAGCAAAAGATTCACCTTTTTTCACCAATAGGTGCAGCCATTTCTTCAAGATTTGTATGTAAATGAGATGTCAGGCTTGTTGTAACTTTACATAATTTTGTTATGCATTTTTTTCTCATCAGATTCAAACATGTGTTAAAAGCATACCTTTTTAAGAAGCACATGTATTAGCTCTATACAAAAGAATAATTCTTCCACACGCATAGAAACTATTATGCGTCACTAAAAATTGCTTATTATTATTATTATCATCATTATTATTATCATTGTTATTATTTTGATAACATGTATTTGATTTAGCCAGAAATTAGTTTTGTCCATATAAACTATTTTCAGGAGTAATTCGCGAAAAAAGTGTTTATTACATATACTTAATTTCCTTATTGCCAGTATTAAATAATTCTCACTGTGCAATAAAACGAGAAGATGCAAATATTCCAGACATAATTTCGAGCAATGTCGAGACAAACTTGGAATGACATAATACATTTTTTCTTACCCTTGTACTATTAAATGACCCTCTTAATTATTCATTTTTCAATACAATGAATATTTACTAACAAATAATTTCATATAACAGACAACGTGGTTCGTACACCATGGCAATATCAATATTTAACCCCGTTTGTGTGTTTTGAATGATAATAAGTATCTAGTGAAAATGCTTGGATATTCGTACAATGAAACTGCATGTGAAAAACGAGGAGAAAAAAAAGTTTTATTATGGTAAATGGATAGTTCTTCGCGAGGATTTTATGCAGGCGCAGATGATTTTGGGAGTAGAAGAATATGAGGGAAAGGGGGCTTGAGACAGAAAGATAGTTCAAAGAAAGAAAGACATAAGAAGATAATCATTCAGTTTAATACTGAAAGAATGTGACAATCCTGAACATTCAATGCAATAAATGTGTTCCACGGGCCACGATTGGTAAAGTAAAACGTCATTCAAACTGCTTTAGCTTTTAAGATAACCCTTTATGAAGTGGAAACCCCATGCTTCTTTCATGCTGATTGGTTCTGCTCAATGAAATTTATTGCGTTAACAATTCCACCATTGCCATGCTAACTGCGCGGGAATATTTGTACGGGCCAACAAAATGGTCTCTCCTGATGGTTAATGAGCTGTATTTCAAAATTTCATCAATTGTATTGGATAAAGGCTTCGCGTTGCTTTATCGCCCAGATGAACTGCAAAAGGATTTAAAGTTAGGAGTTTATGAGAGTCATAAACAAGCAGCACCTCCAACTAGAAGCCACTCTCATCTGAGCGAAAACGAGCTCGAAAGCAAGACCTTTGATTGATTGTATAGCTCCTTGGAGTGCGGTGGGAGGAATTTTCTCACACCAACCGACCCTTGGAGAACCGAAGTCAACACGAATCCCTGAAATATTTACAGCACGTTCCGGGATTTGGAATTTCTTCTCGGTGTTAGCCTTTCGGCGGCTATTGCTGCTAGTCATACGATATGAATAGAGCCTGGCGGATTTCATCCATGCATCCTCTTATATGGTTCATGCGACAATGCACGTTCGGTAGTTTTGTGATAACCCTCGACTGTTAGAAAAAAAGTTGGGTGAAAATATTGGGCAAAGGGGAGACATGGTGCGTTTCGGGCGAGATTTGATGTAGGTAAAATCCTTTGATCGTGGGAAAACTTGATTTAACGCATCGCTGCTTGACCCTTTTTACCCTTAAATAAATCATAACATTACACAGAATTCTGTCCCCTAATTGCGGCACCTTCTGTTGTGCAATCCACAAGAATTTTGATAATGACCTTTTTTTTTTATTTTTTGCTCTCAGAGTTGCCTTTTCTACACCTTAAATGACGCAATTTATTGCGCCTTGTGTTATGTTAAGACAGTATGAGTTTGCTCCCTCCTTAAAACTGTAAACTTAACAATCATAACAATTAAATGTGTATTAGGGTAGGAGGCAAAACCGTTTATGGTGCTCTTGTTTCAAACCCAATTATTGATAATTGAACTAGCGTGTACAATCATCCCCGTTATACTCAAATTTTGCTTACCATTTTGGGGATAACCATTCTTTCAATCTAAAATTTATTTCTATTGATTTCGTTATAATGTATGATATTTGAAATCGTTTTAATGGGAATGCTGGTGATATAGTAGGAATCGTATTTATTGGAATCCAGTAGCAGAAGTATCAAGGTGCTTTTCTCTTTCACCAGCCTCTCCTCGAACTTTGTTTATGACGAGGGTCCGTAGAGTGCTCTCGATAATCATGAAATATTGGCCCCGAAACAAGCCCTGTCCATCCACCGCAATAAAATACAGTAAAGAAGTAGAGTCTGTGAACGAGTGTGATGTTTCACCACCGTTCTTCTAAGAATCCATCTGAATGTCAACTGTGATTACCTTCTGATGTATTCATTGTCGTGTTTCCACTGAAGGAAGACCTTGGACTTCAGTCACACCAACGAAAGCGACTCCAACCGACCGATGAATAATGTGCTTTTTGAGATAATGTAATAACTTGGTATCAAGTTGGCATTGGCGGATCTGGGGTGGAGGGGGTTGGGGGAAACAGCCAGCCCGTGCGCCCCCCCCCCTGAGAGGAACAATTAAAGTTTGTAATTTAAAAATGCCTTTAAAACACACGTATACCCCCGCCCCTTTTGAAAGTTAAGACCCCCTTCTTTTTGCTTGTCAATTTTTTTCCTCGGGAAATGTGCCCCCCCCCCGGGAAAATCGTGGATCCGCGCCTGCATGTTATCGTTGATGTGACTGTTGCATCAATAAAGGTCTGCACTTTGACTCATTTTATTTAAAGATTTGTTTTTGTTTTCAATTGTTTTATACGACAAAACCTTGTGGAGACAATTGTAAACATCAGCATATGTCGTACCATTTTTCGAGATATCGCTATTACTCAAAGAACGCCGACTTCATAGAAGTCCACAGAAATCAGATTGGATAAAAATGCTGTTTTGTTTTCTGTCAAGAGAATGGAATATATATTGGTAAATGTAGATTTAAAATCGATCCTTACATGTATGTAGGTATAAACCAAGAAAAATTCTCCCGTTACCGAATTTTGCTTCTCGTTATGTTTGCCATAAATAAAAAAATGTTTGTTCGAAGCTTTGAGATCTAATGATTTTAGGTCAAACTGGGCTTTGACCAAAGAAATAGCACATTTGATTAATTTGCAACGCGGCCTTTTTTATCACGTTTTTCGTTGTATGATTCATACTTTTCTGCATTTGCAAAGACAAAGTCACTCACTCAAAGTTTGAGTGGAGTTG
The DNA here is from genome assembly GCF_018143015.1 of Lytechinus variegatus. NCBI lineage: Eukaryota > Metazoa > Echinodermata > Echinoidea > Temnopleuroida > Toxopneustidae > Lytechinus > Lytechinus variegatus. The sequence goes on along the minus strand of NC_054744.1, from coordinate 28,537,577 downwards.
TACTGGGAAGGAGTATATACACTCTTATATAAAAGCAGGGATATGCTCCCTGATAAAAGTGATCTCTACTTTTTTAAAGCTGCAACCCAATTCCACAATGCGATCCTTTATGACCGCAACTCTGCGATTTGATGCTTGTGACAGCTTTATAGGTGCAAAGTTGCACCCCTCATACCAGAGATATTTGAATTTGCACCTCTAATACCAGGAATGCGCAAAACTGCAAGCTCAAATATGCTCTCAGTGGGGCAGAACTAAAAGTGCAAAGATGTCCCTAAACACTTCAGTCACACCAACTGAACCGAGCTGAAACCGACTTCCCTCGGATATGATTCTCACCATGATTCCCACAGATGATAAAAATCCCTTGTAGTGATTCTACCTGCCATGTCTCTCTTGGGGACACATTTAAAACAAAATGGCATTACCCTTGAGGCTCACTACCCGGTGTGACTGGAGCGTTGCTCAAGAAAAACATTTTTTTCAAAATTCTATTTCATTTTTAAAATCAAAATTCGTGTTTATGCACTTGTCGATATGAAAATGAACTAATGCAATAATTACACTTTTTTTTTAAATAAACACCGTACAGTGTATATAAGAATTGTGCATATTAAATATTTCTGAAATAACTTTTAGCTACATTTGATGATCAAATCTTCTCTTTACGATTGGAAAGTCAGTTGCCGGGGACACAGCTGCGTCATATTTTTCATACCATGTATATAATGACATACGCTCTTGGAAATCTAAAATGTGAAGTGGAAATTGCATGGGTACTCTCTATGTACGTATCATTTTCAAAGAATCGTGTCACTTAATGATCTTAACACCATCAAATTCCACTGTACGTTGATAGGCTCATCTGCTGTCAAACCAGCTGCGAATCTGTGACAAATGATATCTCCTCCATAACGGTTTTCTTCTTAGGTGAAAGTCAATTTGACACAGGGAAGAGCATAGGGGGGAACCGTCTAATTGCCAGCGATACTATGTAGCAATCAAGCGTACTATTCGCTCAAGTGGCGTATCTAGAACCAGACAAACACAGGAGTATATAGGGAAAATCAATTATGTTGGCAGCTCGAGCGTTTTTTTTTTGTCTTCTTTTTTTTACACCACGAACGCTCATGACTGTTATCCATAGGTGATCTCACCTTTTCCCTTCTGTAACTTTACGAAAAAGTCACTTCATTTCCATACGCACCTTCTTCCCGTTTAACTCACTTTCCCTTCTTATGACATGTAAATTCCATACACAATTGCCACTCCTTCCTCTAGAACATCGCATGGGTATAATTGAAATGAAGTCATTTATTCTAGATTGAAGATCGAGGGCGGATACTTGTATCTCGATTGCACCCCCTATTATGCTAGGTGCGTCATCGCGTACTCGCCTAGCATAGACTATAAAGTGTGAAAGTAAAATTCCATGCTCGAGTGGCAATAATTGTCACATCTTTCCACAAGTACCAGGATTTCGAGGATGATTGGTAACATTGATACGAGGGTGCATTGTGATCTGCAAACTCGATGCTACTAACGTGAGCAAAATATATTGGCCTTTTCCGAATGTGCATAATTATGTTAAATAATTTGATAATTTTTTTCTTTTTTATACTCAGAAAAAAAAACCTGCGAAAAAATCGCAAGCCCCTTTCGATATTGTTTATAGTCCACGTTTGAATGCTAAGTAGATTCGAGCATAAAATCAACAATTTACATTAATTTAATGTTAATGCTGACTAAAGGGAAATAAAATTGAACAGGTGGTTTGTAAACACAATATGGCCATCGGATCATGAAATATGGCCATTTAATACTTTGATTTAAGAAATTGTAAGTAGGAAAGCGATCAATGCTATTATCGTGTTGGCATAAATCATGGATACGTGATGATATCTTATTTAACCAAGTTTTAATTCCCAACGCTTTTTTTCATTCTTGATACGCGTTTTATAAGGATAATTCGTGTGTTTTCTTAAACACAGATTCTCATTTGTAAAGCTTGTTAGTAGAAACAGAAAGGCAAAGTTACATTGTTTTCAGCTGAAAGGGGGGGGGGGGTAAAAATGTAAAAAAAAATCGTATAAGTATATCGTTTTTTTTCCAACAAGGAAATTCGATGATGGATCAGCAAAAATTGTCCAAACCACCAGTGACACCCCCTCCCCTTCCTTGAAATATTAAAATATCGCCAAGTCGACCAAACGTTATTCTATACTTATCGTTAGATCACTTAAAGGAGAATGAAACCTTTGGACCAAGATAGCTTGTGTGAAAACAGAAAAATCAAAGAAACAGATCAACGAAAGTTTGAGAAAAATCGGACAAATAATGAGAAAGTTATGAGCTTTTGAATATTGCGATCACTAATGCTATGGAGATCCTCACATTGGCAATGCGACAAAGATGTGTGATGTCACTCTTGAACAACTCTCCCCATTACTTTAGTATATATTTCACTTAAATTGCCTCTTTTATTACATCTATCAGTAGAACATGTATTCTTTCTATAGGAGGGCATGTAATACAGATTTTTAAATAATACATCATGGATAAAGTGTTTGTATCACCATACGAAAAAGCAAAAAGACACATTTTCAGGGTATTTCATAGTCCATCAAAGGGAAAGTTGTTCATGTGTGACATCACACATCCTTGCCGTGTTGCCAATGGGAGGATCTCCATAGCATTAGAGATTGCAATATTCAAATGCTCATAACTTTCTCATTATTTGTCCGATTTTTTTCAAACTTTCTTTGTTCTTATTCTTTGATTTTTCTGTTTCGACACAAGCCTACTTGCTCCAAAGGTTTCATTCCCCTTTAACAACCAGCCATTAGTGTGCTAAAATATGGCTACATTATCGAGTAAATGACATAACATTAAAATCGTGCGTTTTTACGTTGACCGTCTACATTGTACATCATTTACTCAATTTGTGACTTTATGGAATTTTTCCTCACACGTCAATAATTTCATCGTATTATAAATAATGACGGCCTCGCTCCATTTCAAATATTTTTTTTCTTCAAATTTTATAGAAAGCAGAATATCCGTAATGACCAGTTTCCATGTAGGCGAGAATGATGGAGTATATTTCTCACACGATCCCTTCTCGTAAATGCATTTAAGATAAAATGTCGGTAGTTAAATGCGTCCCATTAAACACAAGACATGTCCTGTTTTAATGCACAAGTCAATCAAGTTAAGCAAAGCCTATGCTCTAATTTTGGTATCTGAATCTAGGGCAGATAATTGCTGTACAACATTTTGCATGAATTACTGGGTACCAACAACGCTTCAATGGTTGGTCTATCATGATTACTGGATTTCTTAAGGCGGGAGAGAGGAGGGGGGGGGGGGTGGTCACCCTGATGATAAATTGATTTTGATAATAGAAGGGTAAACTTCACCTTTAACTTCTCGAATGATAATCATTTTTATCCTATTCATAAATCTTCATAATCGTTAGAAATTTAAATCGTGCATATTTTTATTTCCTTAAAATGGTGAAGGTGAAAATGGCATTTTTATGGGGGAAAAAATCAATTTTAAGAGCAACCGTTAAAACCAGCTGCAGCTGTGTAAGTGTGTGTGGGTGTGCGTGAAGGTGTGATAGTGGGTGTGCCTTATTTTATATATAGTTACTCTTTTTTTTCATGAAAAAACCGACTTTCTCAATTCTATCATAGTGTGAAATGCGTTTCACACGAAGCAAGAAAGAAAGAAAATACGTGGGAGAGATTGCGAAAATCAATGTTAACCACATAAGAGCATGCAGTTATTATGTGCTTGAAATCTGTTTTTTTTTTTTAGTTGATGGTACCAAGAAATTGCAAGTCAGGCGTGATGTAATAGAACATGACAGGCAAGGGAAATAGAAAAAATAGAGCGATTGACGTGCTTCGTTTGGTCGAGTCAGAAAAATCTAAAGTCATACGACTTGGGAACATGTAGGCTATGTATTTTAAACGAGTGTCCTAAAATGTGTCTTCATATAAGTGGGGTAGCCGCAGCGTTGTTGGCAAAGGGTTGTGGCCCTAGAAAAGGGGAAATATTGACGAGGGAAAGAAATAAAGTGATCAGGGTAAAATTTGTCTAATAATACTTGCTGATATTTGAATTATTGTTTTTATGTGACTCACACAGTATATACACCCACTCCCCGGAATCAACACTCATTGTACATTTCTTTTTAACATCAAAAAAGCAAAAAAAAATAAGGATATGCGTGAAAGACATGCGTATCTCTAAAATAATATACGTCGAACAGTTGCATGCTTTTGAAATGATATGAGGAATTAGCAATGACGCAAATCTGTAATCTACATTCGAAATGTAGCCATCATCATGATCACGCTAATTGCCATTTTGAATAGATATTTATTCTGAATAAATAACATGAAGGACAGTGAGCAACTGCCTCTGTTTTTTGCAGTGATCAATTTATTCATAACATGTGAACGAGGAGCGGAATGAATCACACACATGCATAGCATGCATCAAAATAGAATAAAGGGAAATTGTTTTACGTTAACTCTACAACAACAAACTTACCAACAAAGAAGTAAACATGTATATGTACACCTAAATGTTTTCATTTAAACTTGATTAATGTCAATATCTCTATCATTATATCATTTTCTATTTTTAATTGGGTTAGATAAATCTTTTTTTTTTAATTTCCTCATTGGTAAATTTGAATTGCGAATCATGGGTTTCAAATGTTAATTTGTTTTAAAAAAGGGGTTTATATTACAAATTTAAACGCGAAATGGATGTTTGATTGCCTGAACTAACCCTGCATTTTCCTTATTAAATTTAGGTACTAAATTAATCTTTCCTAATGCTGTTACATATATTCCTATCTTTCCCGTAGAACATTTCGTAACATAGGGAGGGACCATAAAACACTAAATGATCGAATAATTGCCAATTAAGTAAAAAGCAAGAACTATCGGTTTCTTGACAATTTTCAATTTAAAAAGTGATATCATCGATATTTGCCAATGAATTATATATGATTTAATAGGTTATGAAATGATGTAAAAAGAGGCGAAAGGGAGATTTGGAGAAATAGGGGAATTTAGAGATGGGTGGGGGGGGGCAGAGGGGGAGTGTTGTATGTGTTCGTATGGCAGAGAGATACGGGTAAAGAGAAGCATAGAACAAGAAACGTAATTGTAATAAATTCAATAGGCTTATATAAGAAAGCAACATCATTCAGAAGTTTAGGAGAATTCTAAATTATCGTATTCGCAGTAAGGTCCGTCTGCACCGGCATGTAACGCTTGAAATTATGTTATTTTGATAAGCTTAATTCTTGTGGCTATAGAATTATTATCAAAATCATGAAACGTAAGAATCTGTCATTACTATGTAGGTAAAAAGAAGACGTGATTTCAAAATGCTCACTGGTAAAAACGTGCATTTTTCGTCCTGATATGCGGCATGTGGGAAGGGGGGCAAATTGGAAGTCTAATTCTTCTCGCTCACGCCCCCTCTTTCCCCTTCTCTCCTAATATCCTTCTCTATCTTATTCTTTCTTTTCTTATTACCCTAATTTGACCCTCTCATACTCACATCCACCCACACATATCCCTGCGCACACATGCATTAATGTCCACCTAGACAAACACAGTTCCCCCCCCAAAAAAAAAAAAACTGCATGTGCATTTTACCGCCCCTGTAACGCTTTATTGATTCCTATCTGTATCTGTCACTCCCTCATTGCCCATAACTGCCATGTATACTAAAGCCTTGGAATCCAATTATAATTTAATGAAGAAACAACAAAATCCTTTACTACAGCTTTCAAGTATTTTTTTTCTTCTTTGGGGCAGATTTGCAATCAAGCGTTCTTTACTAATAGGCATTATTCAAATTACCAGACCCAAGGTAAGCGGAAAATTGAATATCCATGAATTCCCTTAATTGCTTTCACTTAATTCTGATATAAATTGCTCTAAAATACTCCCAACATCGGCATTGTCGGTCTTAATCAATCACATCCGCATCCTGATTTGTCTTGCCTATTGTAGGGGTTTCCGCATCACAATTCGAAATACTTCCACCGCCAATTTTGTTAAGCAGTTGGTTTTAAATAGAGATAATTATTTCATGAGCCATCTGACCCATTAATATTACAATGGCCTTGGAAATACGATATACTTAGTGTACACAGCAACGATTATCATTGTAGATTTTTTTTCGGCTTTATAGTGTGTACGGGACCTATTGTGGTGGTTATGATATCAAAATACATACTCCATTACATTAATTACACAATAAATTATTGCCTCATTAATATGCATACCAAGCACATCAATGAAATGAAGTAATTAATATGAAGTATATTCATTGAACGTTCTGACGTTGTTAAAAGGGCTCATTACTGCAGATTCGATTGGGAATCATGTAAGACGTTTTAATGGGTCTTTTAATTTTAAAGCTGAATTAAAAACATTGTTAAACGCGATATGGATTACATACATCATCATTGCTATCAACATAAGAATAGACATCATATTGATGACGATGATGATGACGATGATGATGTTGATGGTGATGATGAAAATACTTATCATAATAGCATTGAACATCATCATCATCATTACTTTCATTAAAATCATCATTTCAGAAAAAGTTTTTATTAAATCAGTTCATATCTTAATCAGATAGCCTATGTAAACGTCAGCTATCATGAACATCGCCGTATGTTTTTCTACACTTGTCATCAGTATCATTTAAGTCATAAGTAGTTAGGACGTAACAGCAATGGGTGTAGCAAAAGTAGTCCTAGTAGTGATATTAAAACTAGTGGTAGTGCTGGTGGTTATAGTAGTAGTAGTAGTAGTAGTAGTAGTAGTAGTAGTAGTAGTAGTAGTAATAGTAGAAGAACTATCCGAGTTTTAGTAGTCGACCCAATAGTGGTGGTAAATGTGAGAAGCGTGAGACCATCTTCCCATTAATCCCTTTTTTCTGGTTATTCGTCAAACTCTCTGATCTTCATATCGATGCCAGCAAGCCTACTTTGCTATCTTTATTGCAGAGTCGTATCTAGGGCAATGTATAGTTTGATGTGAAAAACGCATCGAGGAAGTCTGAATATGCAACTTAAAGTCCCTGATGATGACTATAGTGTCCTTCTCACTAAAAACAGCAAGTTGTATAAGTGGTAGCCTTGTATCAAGAACCACTTGATGAACAAAGTTTCAATCAAGGTATGTGCGTGCATACTAGGACAATTGAACATCTGCACTGGGGTAAGCACGCAAAGTACTTCCCATAAAATTACATGTGATGGGGTTAGTGGTAAAATTGCACCCTTTTCACAACTTCGACGATGTGTCTCCTTGCAGGTTAGCTATGAAATTATTCTTTTAACTTCATTCCTTTTCTGTTTTTCCTATTCTGAGTCTTTCCCGGTCATGTTTAGTTTCCTTGCATTTTAATGAGTATAACAAACCGAAGTTGAGATTTCTTTTTATCTGAAAGTGGCACGAAAAGAAACATGACCCATTAAATACTCCTCAGGGAGTGGAGATTGTGCGTACACCATCTACTGGCCAGCCAGATTACAATGACTGGAGAAATATGCATTTATCCATAAAGCTCTTAAACGTGTCGGGTTGATGTGGTAAACGACATGTGAAAGTGGAATATAGTATGATAATCATACTGTTTTGTTTTTATTAATTTGGGTTGTTTACGGAAGTTTGTTTTACGAACAACATGTCTATGGTTTACATTCATTTCAAAATTTCCTTATATTTGGTCGATTTTTATCTTTTGATACTCATATTGGTTTGTTAAAAGACAAACAAAGAAATACCCTAGTTTGGTTAAAAGGGAATTACATAACATGATTTGTCATGCCATAAGTGTATATTCTTCCCAAAGCTGCATATTCGAGAATGATATTCTTTTACCTCTTGCAGGATAATAGTTTGAGTTGCATTTGTCTTTAATCATTTAAGAGAGCGACAAGGAGAAAGGCAGTTTCGGTCAAAGTTTATCATGTTGTGCAATACTGCCATGATTAGGAAAATTAATAAACAATGATAATGTCAGTGAGGTAACATTGATTTTTCCCATGAGCACTCACAGATGTCTTAATTGATACCTACACACGCATACCCCGAATAATCCACACTTTTGTTATTGAACATTTGCATGCATTTTAATGTAGGATAAAGCAGCAGTTTTCACTGAACCCCTTGCTCAAGGAAATGAAGTGCCAAAGCTGGGGATCGCATGTCAGACTCTCTAGTCTCAGACCACTAGCCCGCAGCACGTCCACATACAAACGATGGAGGCCAGGAATCGAAATAGACAACAAGGATCGTTCTTTATTACAAAATCTTAGCATACAGTATATTTCATCACTTGTCCATCATAGAGAAAAAAAAAGGTTCTGTATAATCACCTTAAAAAATAAGTTTTATCAAACGCTATCAAATTTCATTTATTCTTTCAACGAATTTCTATGACAGGTATGTGAACCATCAATTATTCTAGAGGCCTGTTCCATTATATTAAATTGCATCGATGAGTTTTAGTTTGCAACGTTTGAAGATCAATTGCAATATTTAAAAAGATGAGATATTCCAAGCGTACATGATCTTCGTGCCTTTAGCGATTGTTTCGGATAGTTGAAACTTGATCTTTTGTCTGAAAAGATCGCATTGTATCTATACACATAATGGCAAGAATATGTCCATTCCATCTTTGGATTATGACGTGCTTTCATGCCTTGATCAGTGTATTCTCTTCTTCCTGGAGTCCAAAGAAATTCCACCCTGTGATGTATCTTCAGGTTGTCTGATTCTTTTTCACCAAGTCTTGGATTGTGGATTGATTATACCTCAGTCACTCTCGGGGAGGCCGCTCGGCCGTCGTAGAGCAAAGGTGACTGAGGTATTAGGCGAGCCGGAGCGTCGAAATAACGGCACCAAAAACGAAGAGAGAGGAAAAAAGAGAAGTGCAATTGAAAGAAGAGAAATTGAACGAGAGATTCCCTAGCTTTCACCTACCATGTTGAGCCATAGTATGATGATGTTTTTTGTGTCATTTATTTTGTTTTTTTTTTCATCTAGAACGGTATTCTAGCAAGGGTTAATGCGGTGCGACATATATGGGCTTGAGGCCAACCACCCCCTATATATTTCATAAAGTAAAAAAAGAGAAGTAGAAAAGGTAGGGAAAGAAGGGTATATAAAGGAATATTCTTGACTGTGTAACTGTGTGAGACCTTTATAATACAGTTGAAACAAACATTTGGCGTCTTCTTCATGTTGTTTTGCTGCCCTGCCCACCCCCCCCCCCCCATTTTCAAAATAGTATTAAGCCGCCGCCCCTGAGCGAGAGCAGTCGCTTTACTTTGGATTTTGAGGATGGGAAGGGAGACATCTTTCTTACCGATTTTGAATGACAGTCATGTAACTGTTTATAATGATATTGGTAATAATGATGATTATAATAATGATAATAATAATACTAACTCTTTTTACCCAGGGTATCCACTCTCAGCTGTAAGCTGTTCCCTCCAAGTCACCAATTCAGCACGCTTTGATTTCCAAAACTAATCTATTAGATACACTAATTGGAAACTGTAAGCAGAGGGGACCCAACATGCCGCATAAGGAAAATCTATATTAAAGCTAAATGATAGTAGTTACAGTAAAACACTTTTTTCATTAGAAAGTCTGTAAAACCAAGGTTAAGTACGACTATATCATCGTGGATCTAGATCAGGTAAGTTACATAAACTGAACTTGTGAAATCACAAAATCTAAGCTGAAATACGATCACACTGAAGATCGCCAACACAGATAGGCACACGTGGGACAGTGTATTATTATTGCTGGAATAAAGCCCCGACGGAGGGGACGGAAGTAACCGAATCCGAATATTTTGCTTATTTCTCAGCAAATACACATTTTCTTCCAGAATCATTTGGCACATATTTTTCATTCATACAAACGGACACTTGGGTGGTCATTATATTAGATTCTGTAAAAAGTAATTTTGAGATCGTTATGAGAACTGGAATAAAGATCGTGAGTGAACAAAAAACAATTTTTTTTAATGCGATAAAGTCAAACCTTTAAAATATCATATCTAACACTCGTCTCTTTCATTTTCCTTATTTTAATCCATTCTTTAAAACGTGGACGTGGACGTTTTATGGGGGTCAGACCGTCCCCACGCCCCTTTCCATTTGTACGTCAGAGAATGAAGAGGAAACATCACTAGTAATTGGAACACTTAACATTTCACCAATGATTGTGAGGAGCACGTCTGCAGCATGATACCTCACAAGCTTATACAATGCATGACGTTACCATCAATCTGAATTATTAAATGACAAAAATCACTTGAAAAGGTTAATGTGTGTATATTTTAGGACAACCCTTCATCTCATTATCTCTGCATAGACAACCTACATGTACTGCCAGATTCGACTTAATTGATATCACGTATACAATGAATGATTCAATCCACTCCTTCAAGTCTGAACAAAATATTTACAGGATGTATACAGAAAAATATGAGAAATCCGTGATGAAAAAAATACTTGGAATTAAGACTTAGCATTAAAATGACATCCTTGATATATTGTGGTCATAGATCACTGCATCAAAACCCACCATGTGTGACAAGTTCGGGTTTTTTTTTTTTTTTGGGGGGGGGGGGGAAACACGGCTGCCACGTTTTTTTCTTTCTGAAAAAGGCGATACTCACCTCGTACGGATCCCCAAGATTTGCCAACTTTTTTGCATGTAGACAGCAGGCACTTGCAAGTACGGTCGGTTGACACCAAGTCTGTTCTTCGGTTGCTTTGAAAATGATAAATCAAAATAGATGTTTTACTTCCTCTGATCACTGCTCATTAAATAGGTTAACGATCTCTGTGTGTCAATGAACAACTGTTTATTTGACAGAGGCTGACATTGGTGCTATCAAATTTAGCCACTGAATACTATTGTTGTAGCAGAAAAAAATGATATATTTTTATCGGTTTCTCTCAATGTTTTCAATCAGAAACTCCTTCATTATCAGATTGCAATGGAAAAAGAGTTGTAAAACGGCTGCAACTACGAATATTCTTCTAGATGTTACTGTTTTGTTTCACTTATGCATTTTTTCATTGTGTCCGATTTGTCAAGCATACAAGTGAAGTGGAGCTACATGATACTTTTAAACAGAACAACTGTGTTCACTGATACATTATCACAGAAATTGAATGCATTTAGTTGTCATTGACCATACTCTTCGTATCAAGACATCAGAAAATTTTTATTTTTTTGATACACCCTGTACGAATCTCTCTTGACTATGTAATTACCTGTACATGACATTTTCACGTTCAGGATCTTCAATACCCGTATAATGTAAGTAAGCAAAGTAATTACGTCTGGTTTTCTCACAAAGTAAACTTAACAGGCCAGCAGGACAACACCTGCCTTATATAAAGATCTACATGTATCTCTTGCTTATGTTGTTTATATACTGTATGAATACAATGTAATAAATATCATTAATCTTGTCAGGGTGAATTAAATGATTGTTATGATGACAATCAGAGCCCGCGGGCGTGATATTCTTAATTAATTAATAGAGAAGATCGTTGGTAAAAGTAAGACAAAAAGGTAATTTATCTATGTTTTTGACAACTTAAAGGGCGTGTAAGTCGCAGGACTTGTTGATCGGGCAAGCCGATTCATATTTTTTAGGAAAAGCTAGTTGTAAAGTGTTGTACTACTCTTTGGCTTTTTTAGGGCAGGACAAGCGCTACTTCAACGGAAAACATCCTTGAAACCACCGTCGTCAAATAAAAAAGGGAAAACAAGGGATATTTTCTACGAGCAAATGAATAGATCCCGGAGATGTACGAAATCGTGCATTTCGTGTATTTTTTCCAAATTGTATCATGAAAAAAAAATGAATTGAATACATTATGCTCATTAAGCAACGATAATTGTTCCGACATGTCAGAAAACAAGTTTCCGACCTAATTTCAGCCAGGAAATAACACATTATATTGAAGAGGTCCTTGTACACTCCAGTGAAGGATATTTTCGTATTCATATACAGAGTGAACACAAATAATGACCACTAAATGTGGAAACGTATTTTAAAGAAATAAACTCTTCATCAACGTGATAAATAGTATGATGAAAATTTTAAATGGATGACGTTCATGAAGGTGGTAAGCTTTCACCTTGCTATTTTTGGAATATTTCCGAGAGAGACGGAAGACATAAGTGACATATAGTAGAGATGAGAGAAAAGAGGGAGGCATCAGAAACAGAAAGGGAGAAATAGGACATAGAGTAGACAAAGATAGTGTATGTGTAAGTGCAGCCGAGGTGCAATCGGTGAGAGAGAGCGTGAGAAACAAACTTCCAATAATAAACGAAACTAAACGTAATCACCAATCAAACAATTTTGACAAATTTGATTCATTTGTCTCTCAGACATCGAAAATATATCACTTATTTCACAACGAAGTACAAATTACTTTACAATCCCTCGAATAGTTCTCCATTTAGCGGAGACAAGTTAATTTATAGCAGAGCCCTTTGGGAACGTATTTGCTTTTCAAAATGTCAAAATCCCGCGCATGAAGGCGAGATTTGGTCAACATGATGGATAATGGCAATGATGGTCTTGCGAATAAATTTGAAACTGTTATAGTATAATAAGTTTGATTGCCATTTAGCATTAAAAGATCAAACAAGCATGAAAGGTGTTTTGTAGCTCGAGGGAGTTGCATTAAGAGGTCCATCGCTCGTTATTTACAATTCAGCCATTTTGTCGACAGCCATGAAAAGACAATGGCCATTTTCTCCAAGCAATACTACTGCTTAATAGCGCCATAGAAAAAGATCCTCTGAGACATTCGCTGAGGTATGTAAAAACAACCTTCCCATTGTATTTGCATTTAATTCCTTTTTAGGATCGGCTAGGTATGGGTGGAGTGACATTTGACATCACAGTTAAAGCTTATTTTCTTGTCATCTGATATATCACCCCAACACAGAGAACATTTCTTCTAACAAGCCTACGAAAATATAAACGACAGAAAACATTTTTTTTAGTCACTTCCACTGATTTTCCAGAAGTCATATTAAGCTAGAGTATTTATGGGACCAGTATGGTTAGGGCCTAGATGCATCTCCATTAAGCGGCTCTATTTGATTGGCAGAACAAATGAAATTGAGTTGATTAACGAGCCTTTCTTGTTAAAGTTTCGTCTTGGTTATTGTTACCAAAGATATTTTCCAATGAAAAGAAGCGAGAATGTATATTTTATGATTAAATCTCTTCCTAAAATGGAAGTTTGCCATTATTATGAGTTGACTGTGATAGAAGAAATAAGAGATAAGAGACAAAGTTTGGTGAAAGATTCATGAAAATCTTTCAAAAATATTAGAATTTATTTTTTGGTATTATGTGGTGACATCACAGACGAGCAGCTCCTCCTATTTCATGTGACATAAATTAAGAAACCAAAATGAGAAGTTATTCATTGTGCGGGGAACAATTATCATTTCATACACCTTTTATGAGAAAAAAATATTTTCATTCATAATCCATTATTTCATTATTTTTGTTCATTTAATTTTTGGAATTTATTTGACATTATGAATGAGGGAGCTGCTCGCATGACATTGCGAAATACAAAGCTTAAAAATTAATGAATTTCTTATTCTTTAATGGATTTTCATCAAATCTTCAACACATTCATGCATCGTTGGTGAGAACTTCTCCTTTAACTTGGCCTGCTAAGTCATGGCACAAAATCTCCGTTACTGCTGAAAGGGTCGAACGGGAGGGTAATCAACTATTCGAATATTCCTCCACAGAATCAATGTATGATCATATTTTCCTGATGTTTATATTTCCCTCCTGTCGCATGGTCGGTCGTTTCCCAGCCGCCGAAAATGATGTGAATCGATTTAAACCGCTATCCCTGAAGATTAAACCTGTATATCTGACATGATGCATCTTCCGCCAACCCTTCGATCGGTCGTGGCCTTTGCCGATTTGTTATTTCAACGCTGTGACTGCTTTTCTTACGTATACGGGAACACGTCCCGACTGCTCTTTGACATATACATTGTCTGCATCCTTCGTGACGAGGAAAGCACGTCTCAGATTTGGGATCGAAGAAAGGATCCTATTCCCAATCAACAGGGGCGCCCATGTGCCCCTTTTGAACTCCTGTCCAAGAATGTACAGTGAAAAGTAGAGTGGGGTGGAAAAAAAGAGTTTGGTACCGTTCTTGAATTCATTGAATGATTCATTTGATAATGTTCAGATGTTAATGAAATAAAATATAACTCTATTCAACGAATTTATCATAGATGCTTAGTCATAAAATATAAATGGAAGTCTTGGAGAGGGGACATTAAGCGTAATTTTCTGACCTATTTGAATTAAATGACAGAATAGTCATTAAAGTGTAGGCCCTATTTAAAATTTTAACCCTATTTCGTGAAATATTTACAGTATCCTCGATATTCATTGATGCTTTGAGCAAAATAATAACTTTTGAATACAAAAATATGTTGCCATCTTTAAAAAGAACCGATAAAATTACATACACAAATAGAAAATACAGAACAGAATATTAGTATGCTTTTAAGAAATTTAGTACGAAAATCTATTCCCCCCGTCAAACTATTGTTTTATATCCTAAGAAGTCATGGAGCAATTTTACTTTCGTTTTTTAGGGGTGTGCCATGAATCATGCTTGATATAAAGAACAGAAGATAAAATAGTTGTTATAATACTGAAACTTCAATCCTAGTTTTTTTTGAGGGCGTGAAATATTTCTACTTTTTAAATTCTTATGTCAATGTACATGCAACCCAAGAACAGGTAAATTTTCCGAAAGGGACCCATAATCTACACATTGAATAGTTTCGTTCTCAGTCTCTTACTCCAAATTCCATTTATCAAACGAATCTAAGAAAGAGCAATTCTCTGTGTTTGTAAGTTCTTCGAGTCTCCAACAATATATCGTGTGTGTCCCCGTTTATTCAAACACACGAAATGGCCGAACAATGCAATGCTAATGGTCACGTGACCTGGTGAGGATATTCGCAATATATAACGTTTCTTCTGAACTCTAGTATTTGTGTCATCAATTGCACAACTGCAGGACGTTTATTCTCAATAATGTCAATACGCTACATCCGCTTTCCGAGTAAATAAAGTAAGCTTGGGTTGATATTTGCAGATATATTGAATGATATACACCAAGCTTGCATGTGAAATGCTGGGAGATGTAATAATAGTTCGCTTGATAAAGAAAGCCGACTTCGCTCCGTAAAATAAACCACACCCCCCAAAAGGTGTGGAAATTATAAAAGCTTGAATAGGCATTAGTCGATTGAGAATCTCCCAGGATATTTTTTTTTAATCTGGCATCGTTGTGAAAAAAAAACGCTGATGACATAATACAAAATGCTGCATCAAAAATTCAAGGCCGAATCTCTGTAAACGATAAAATGAGTCGCAGTGTCAGATTATAGAATCTGGAGTAAGCTTAGTTGAGATTTGCTTTTTGACAGCGATTGAAACGGAGTATTCCATCTTCCCAATAGTGGCGACCTATTGAATTTCAATGCAGTGATGAAATGACTGAGACATCATTTATTAGGATTTATTTATAACCAATGAGCATGCCTTTCTGTCTTCCCATCTCTTTCTTTCTCCGCCCTTGTCTCTCTCTTTCTATCTTCTCTTTTTTTTCTTTGCTTCTATTTCCCATCGTATTTCTCACTTCTTTACATGACTGGATTAATGATACCAGTCATTGTACGGGTTTGCTCTCAGTCAAAGAACCTATCTAGATGTACTCCTAGAGTGATTTTTTTTTCTAAAAAATATATTAAACAGATCTATAATCTATAAGAACAGGAACATGAGCTTAAAGAAGAGAAGTGGTAAAATATTAGTAGTCAGCAGGAGTAGTGATAGTAGTAACAGTAGAAGGAGTAGATTAGTAATAGTAGTATCAGTGGTATATTAGTAGTAGTCTCGAGTTTGAAGAACACCTGTAATCTTATACATAGTGTAAAATTACATAAAATTGGTAAACGGGGTATGAAACCTTACACATGTCCATACCTGTTCTGTTGAATTTTTGACAATCTAAATAACAATACAGAATACGAAGAATGACTCTGTTTTCTTTTATCCAGTAAAATTTTCTGTCAGTTTACGGGTTTCGTATAAGCAGCAGCAGAAGAAGATCTACATAGAAGAAGAATACGTAAAAGGAAAAATACTGGTCAATGATCAAACTAGTAGAAAAAATAGGTCATGTAGGAGTTGCGGGGATTGCATTAAAGTGATTGATGAATTACCCACGACGATTCTTTTTTGAGAAATATTTTAATAATATAATTAAGTCCAGCAATATGCTTGTCAACATTTTGACGGGGTTATTCAATGAACATTGCTTGATGAAGGAAAACGTTATTTTTAACTTCAAGCCGGAAACTTATTGACTTCATGAGTTGATTTCAATTCCACAAACCAAGGCCAACATAACCAGCCATTTCTAAATTAGACAGCTGGGCTCCAAGGCACTAACATTGATTAGTGAAATACGCAAATCGATTGACGTTAAAAGATATAGAGTATAAAAGGAGTTACAAGTGCAGCTAAAAATCCACCTTTAAGGAGAATTGATAAGATCATGCCATTTTATAATCGTAAAACCTGCGTATTCCAACTTGCAGCAAATATAATTACCAAAAACAACTATTTATACAATAATATCGGTAATTTGCTGTGAACAGTCAATACCCTATACGTAGCAGACTATATTGTAGTAATTTGCAACAAGTAGAATAGTATTAAGTTTCTATGCGATGGACACAGTGCGACGGAATGATCCATTCCTAAATTCTTTTAGGATTTAAATTATTAAATAAATTGTAATTTAAATGGGAAATTAGAATATCTGCCTGTCATTAGAGATGTATTATGGGTAGATTTAACCGTACAAAAAAATTAATCAATTGCAGTAAATATCTTAGGCGGTGTGACTTAAATTTAACATTAAGTCCACTCCCACTGTGTCCACTGAGTGAAATTATCGTCACATACATATTCCATTGTGTGAGCAAACTTGGATTTATGAACACACTAATGAACACACAACATGCAGTATGTGATAGTGTGTGTTTTCTAGGTAGGATAGAGCTGACCAAGCAAGTGCTACGAGATATCGTTTTGATGTGGCTTGTAGTGTGTAACTTCTCTTTTCCCCCTTTGCGATGGTTTAAAAGCTCTTTCCGTCTGAAGATCAAATACTCTCCCTTCACGTGAATCAAAACGTCCTTGTCCTTACAGACGCCCTGCCTTTCTTTGCTTGTTCTCCTCCTTAAGTTTTCCCGTGGCAGTCATCACCTTGGAAACTTGCTACAGGATGTACCCTTTTTTTCACTCTTGAGGGTTGTCATTGATCTTACTGATTTTCCTCTGGATTAACATCACGTGGGATGTGATATCCGCTTGCAGTGTCTCAATGCAATTAATTGAGATTGTGATATAAAAAAAAAATCAAGAATCGATTGAAGGACGTGGACTTTTGGCCTTAGCCAAGAACTTAAAGCGAAATTGCTTCACGAAGTGTTGCGATTGTCTTTGAGGTAAACCACGTCCAGAATTCATTGACAGTAGATTGAGCCGTACCAACACCGACGGACTCGTTTCCAGATAGACCAAATCATTTACTATATTCCCACTGGCACAGTATCAATTGGTTTGGAGTTATTGTCGATTAGGCCTGTCGTTGGTGAATTGTGATTCGCTAATGAGGAATGGGATAACAAGTGGAAAACTGTAATAGAACTTTAGGTACGGAAGCCAACTCATCCATTGATATCGGAAAACATTTTCTTTCCGATCCCATCTTTGAGTTTTGTCATATTCACCTTGAGCCAGTGAAGCAATGTCTATTTTCATCATGTTCATGAAAAATCATAATGTAGATGCTATATACAGTTCATAACAAAACGGTTTTTTTTTCTTCAAAATTTCTCACTAATTTCTTTTAGTAATACGTAGGTAGCAGTGACATTATTGTTATTTTATGTTTTGATAAAAAAATATAGAATGATCTTCTTTTGAAACTTATACAACAAAAATAAAACTTTACAATTGCACAAGACCTCAACTTTTTCGTAGGACAAGAGGTTATTAACACGAAATTATCTTATTATTTTGATCAAAGGGGTGATAAAACGTACAGCAGTTGGTGCCTCGAGAACATATCCTAAGGTGTTGAAATAGTATACAATTAAAATCCTGAAGAATGTAACACCGTGTCATAATAACACAAATGGGTCGTCAACTAACAGCAAAAAGTTAGCACCGGTTGGGGAGAATTGTCTTTATAAACAGCTTAACACCACAGCTGTTTGTTTGAAGCATTGAACTGGGGGTTTGAAAGTTACTTCATATCTACCAAAGATAGATATCAGCTTTTTCGAAATTTGTTGAAACTAACCCATATCGAGAAGCAATATCACAGTCACACCGAGACCAAACCAGGCAATTGATGATGTGTCATTAAAACTAACTATGCTAACGTAATCGTTTTGATCTATCATGGAGGTGGTGTGACTGCGGCAGTTTGCATGTTATATTTCAAGGAGATGTGTGACTTCTTTTCTCTAAAAACTGCAGTGCTCTAATTATTATCTTAGATGGAGAAGAGTTATCCAAACTGGATACATATCTCTTGGTAATGTGGTGATGGCAGTGACTGTGTAAGTTACATGTTTAATGTCTGACCTCATTGATTATAGAGATAAAAGTAAGGCGCATTCACATCGAGACTAGTTCAAACGCCCGAGGACGCACCTATCGTGTCAAGTGTTTAAGAGTGCAAACTTCTTGAAGATCCAAGTGTCCAAAGTTTTAATGGATCCATGATGGAATGTAATGATGCATGCGTGTATCTCTCATGACATCCTCTTCTCAGTGAGGTTGACCAATTTTTCCCCATCTCCCTCTTGAAATTGATGATGCTTTAAGCTGGAAAAATCCTTCGCAACTTCTTTTCCCTTCTTGAAACCTCTGCTAAGACATTTATCAAAGAGGAACTTTAATTAATCATATTTCCGTATGTTATATGAACGAAAAACTGTACATGAATTGTGTTTAAGGGTGGAAGGAACCATCAGCGTCAGAGATAGTCTTTAACCCGAATATGTCAAGGAATGTCGAACTACTTTTACTTGATTTCATCCATAAAGCTACATGGAAAGATCTACCTGCAAGCACTTACTTTCCTACCTTCTTCTAGCAGTTTTGATCCCGATGAACAGTTTACAAGAACAAGATGCCCTATTTTATGGAGACGGACTACACTGTCATGCATTCGTTCATAAATGGCAATGGAGGTAGTTTGCACATGCTCGTTTATTTCCAATGAAATAAGTCTTCCATAAAGCCCGGCTCACACCTTTGCGTTTTTAGCTGCGTATTGCTGCGATAGCCGAACGCAGCCTAAACGCAGCCGTAAGCAGCACGACGCAGCAAAACATTCGGCAGCCCTCACACTGTTGCGTATGGAGCTCGTTATAGCTCGTACATTTTTTCGAAAAATGACCGCTTACGGTCGCTTTAGGTTGCGTTTTACCTCGCTCTAGCTCGCTTTTGCTCGTAGCAGTACGATGCAATACGAAGTTTGCTCGCCACGTTGCGTGTTTATCTCGTTAGCCACTCGTTTGTTGCTCGCTAGCCACTCGCCCTACCTCGTCTCGCCTCGACTCACTGCTCATTCACTCGCTTTATCTCGACTGCTGCTCGTTCCGCGGCGTAACAGTTCGCTCTGCTGCGTACACGTGTGGTCGTATATTGCAGCGGTGATGATCATTTTGTGGTACTAGCCCGGGGGGGGGGGGGGCACTTCCATTCACGAGTGGATAACATGCGCGACCATGGGGTCTCGAAAAGCACCCTAAACACGTAATTTCCATATTCTGAAAATGCACCCCTTAACAAGTATTGGCGTGTGAAACACTACCCTTAACAAGTACTGGAAACAAAACGATACTTAAGCTTGGCAAATATTCCCTGAAATGAACCCCTAAACAAGCCCAGGACCAAAATCCAGTTAAAACCAATTAGAGCAAAACCAATTGAAACCAGTTGGCCAACTGGTTTCAATAGGGAAATTGGAACAATTGGTTCCAATTGAAAACCAGTTGCCAATTGGTTCCAGTTAAAACCAATTGGGCAACTGGAACCAGTTGGCAATTGGTTTCAATTGGTTTCCAATTGGTTCCAGTTGTTCCAATTTCCCTATTGAAACCAGTTGAATCCAATTGGAGGTAACTGGTTTCAATTGGTTCCAGTTGAAACCAATTGGAGGCAACTGGTTTCAACTGGAACCAATTGAAACCAATTGATTTCCAACTGGATCCAATTGGAACTTTTAGTTGGAATGAACTTAATTAGTTACAAATTAATTAACACTTGCACTAACTATTGCTCATGTCAACACAGAAGCAGTGTTATGCCTGTATATACCAATGTAAAGGGCATTGATAAAATACAGACTTTCATATGTACAAATGTATATGGAAGATCTTCAAATATATGTATTTTTATTTGATGCAATTTGGTAACAGTTAGTGGTGTACTAATTATCTTTTAATCTATTCTAATTATAATCTATAACATTTATGAACATGGTTTTCACTGCTAAGTATTCCAAACACTTATCTTAAAAAAGTGTGGTACTTCAAATTGAACAAAAATCAACAGATATATTGTAAATTATGATGAATCTCATAAAAACATTAATTTGTGCACACTGGCAGAAAATATGCAAATTAACTGGTTTCAATTGGATCCAGTTGGGTAACTGGAAAATTTCCAATTGGAAACCAATTGGAAATCATTTCCAGTTACCCAACTGGATCCAGTTAGGAATTCCAGTTACCAAACTGGTTCCAGTTTTATTTACAGTTACCCAACTGGTTCCAATTAGAATTCATTTCCAGTTACCCATCTTTCCAGTTAGAAGTCATCTCCAGTTACCCGATTGGTTCCATTTAGGATTTCCAGTTACCCAACTGGTTCCAGTTAGAAATCATTTCCAGTTGGAAGTCATTTCCAGTTACCCAACTGGTTCCAGTTAGGAGAAGTTCCAGTTGCCCAACTGGTTCCAGTTAGGATTTCCAGTTACCCAACTGGTTCCAGTTAGAAATTCCAGTTGCCCAACTGGTTCCAGTTAGGATTTCCAGTTGCCCAACTGGTTCCAGTTAGGATTTCCAGTTACCCAACTGGTTCCAGTTAGGATTTCCAGTTGCCCAACTGGTTCCAGTTAGGATTTCCAGTTGCCCAACTGGTTCCAGTTAGGATTTCCAGTTGCCCAACTGGTTCCAGTTAGGATTTCCAGTTACCCAACTGGTTCCAGTTAGGATTTCCAGTTGCCCAACTGGTTCCAGTTAGGATTTCCAGTTGCCCAACTGGTTCCAGTTAGGATTTCCAGTTGCCCAACTGGTTCCAGTTAGGATTTCCAGTTACCCAACTGGTTCCAGTTAGGATTTCCAGTTGCCCAACTGGTTCCAGTTAGGATTTCCAGTTGCCCAACTGGTTCCAGTTAGGATTTCCAGTTACCCAACTGGTTCCAGTAAGGATTTCCAGTTGCCCAACTGGTTTCAACTGGAAATTGTTAAATTCCAGTTAAAACCAATTGAAACCAGTTGAAACCAATTGAAACCAGTTGGAAATCCAACTGGTTTCAATTGGATTTTGGTCCTGGGAGTACAGGAATGTTTTATTGTTACGGGTCCTTCGGTCGTCTGCTTTACCTTATTTGGTTTAGTACGACCCCACCTCTACAACTCGCGCAAATCGGACTCTAAACACGAAGTGTTGGGGCAAAAAGGACATCCTTTATAAAACATTTTAATTTTGTTTTAACATCCCAGCAAATTCGACCCTAAACACGTAATGTTCCTAGCAAAATAGATACCATTTTTTCATTACTTTTGTGTTTTTGAAACCCTTATCACGTTACGTACGTAACGTGTCCTATCGTAAAAAAGACATCCTTTTTACTTGTTTTTTGGTCGCGCATGGTATTCACTCGTCAATGTAAGTGGCCCCTCCGGGGGTACTAGTCATAATCTTTTGACGAATCTACAGGCAAACATCGCTTTGTGAACTATGACTTCTCTGCAAAGCTCTTCTATACAAAAAAATTAAGCTTTTGCTTCAGCTGGAAGAGGCCACTCACGATTATGCGCAAGGGAATTGCTGCTTGAGTTGCATCGACGAAGTCGTATCCGGCCTCGAAGTTGTTGGATTCGGTCTTGGATCTGCAGGAGGAATGAGCAGGGCCATTTCAACCAGCTGATGAGGGAACTAGAAGCTGAAGACCAAGAAGCATTCGCAAACTATTTGAGAATAAGTCCTGCAATGTTCAGTGAGTTATAACAAAGACTCCATGGGAGACTGGAAAAGCAGGACACCTTCTTCAGGGAAGCTCTTTCAACTGCACTAAAGCTAGCCGTCACCCTTAGACACTTGGCCACTGGGGACAGTTACAAAACGCTCATGTATAGTTTGAGGGTAGCCGATAACACAATTTCACTCATAGTCCGTGAAGTGTGTTCTGCCATCATCGAGGAGTTCTCAGACGAGCTTGTTAGGTGCCCCACCAGTCCTCATGAGTGAGGGTTCTCTGTCAAAGGCAGATATCCGCAGTGCTGGTTAGCAAAAGCGAGCAGGAACGAGCTAAAATGAGCAGGAACGAGGTAAAACGAGCGAAAGACGAGCTAGACTCGCAGTTAAGATCCAAGACGAACGCAGTGCACCGAGCTACATCCGTAACGGTCCTTGTTGTTGCGAACAGCGTGCGAGGTATAGCGCAACGAGATACGCGTTGATGCGAGCGAAAGCGAGGTAAGTCGAGGTAAATCGAGCCGGTAACGCAGCTTTAGGCAGTGAAACGCAGCTCAAAGTAGCGCTGCGTTGGCCTGCGTTAAGCTGCTCGCTGTTGCTCGTCCTTGCTCGCATCAGCTGGTTGCCACTCGTCTTTGCTCGTATGGATTTTTCTCTTGCGTTCAGTTGCGGAAGTTTGAAAAAAATTCAAACTAGCGAGCTAGAACGCAATGCCTCTACGTTGGTCTGCGTATTGACCTCGTATTAGCTCGTTTAATCGCGTTGTGTTGCGTTTATCTGCGTTCGGGCAATACGCAGCTGAACGCAAGCTAAAAACGCAAAGGTGTGAGCCGGGCTTTAACAGGGATACCTCGTCATCTATAACCTGTTAGCGTTCGGTCTGAAAGTAAGCGGTGTCCCTTTTAAGTCTAAATCTCCGTGTATTCCATTCAGGTAAATGAATGTTTTTATCGATATTGATAGAGAAATCTCGTATACGGAGCAATCAATTGGAATTTGAATTGAACGGCACTGAATAATGCGAATCTTTCTGCAAACACCACAAAACTTTTTCGCAATACGCCTCTCAAAATATACAACTCCATTAATAGTTGCGAGTGAAACACGTTATCTCTTAACCATGTTAACGAATATTTTTGCTTTGATTACTGTAGTTGAGCCGCTGAAGTTGACCACATGCAATCACCTAGGTATAAACATTAAGGCGAAACTGTAGAATCAGAAATTAACTAGCTTTTTAAACAATAATTGCAACATGTAAACATAACTGATAATTGAACTTGACTGTCGATATTTCACCAATATTGGTTAAAATTATATACCTATGATTATTAAGTTCATGGAAATTGTTAAAGTTGTCAACATTACCTAGCATTATGTAATTCATATGCCCCTTTTGAATTATCAATCTGACGTTTCACACTGTTTACGGACAGAACGACATCTCTAAATTTGCGCTAAAGTTGGCACACTACGTAGAAAGCTCGTAAAGAAACAAATTACCCATGGGAAAATCAGCAGAACTTTGAGAGGATTAAATCCAACTAGTCGAAAAGTCATAGAGCCTTGTCGTCGTGGCGCCCATGTAAATCTACAAAACATGCTGGACCATATTTGTCTCGTCAATCAAGGGATATTGTTACATTAATGACTCTCCCGTCGCCTCTGAATGCGTGCCTAATTTAATGGTATGAGAATACAAATTGGTTCCATCGATGTGCAAATTGCGTTTATTTTTTAAGATAGGACTATTAATATGACATGTATGATTAAAACCTTTCAAAAAAGACCTCGATCGTTTGACATAATTTGAAGTGCTGTATATCAATTGGACTTTAATCGCAATTTTTGTTCAAAGGGGGATCATTTTACAATCTTGATTATTTCCTGCATAATTATTTTCCCTCTACTTTTCTTTGGCTCTTTTCATTTTTTCTTTTAGCCTACACTGCTTTTTTTGCTCTTTCCCTGCCTCCCTTCCCTTCTGTACATAAAAACACCGGTTCCTTTTAAAACGCCACTTTCCAAATATGTGTTAAATACATCAATGACCTTTATTGCTAAAGCTCCTTTTACACCTTCACGGATGCAACACGGATCATCACGGATCTCAGTCCGTGATGATCCGGGGTGCCAAATTTGTATTTTTCTAGCATTCCCGGAGTGAGTACGGAGTTAACTGGTTATTAACACGGATATGTACGGAAAAGTACGGAGTCTACAAGGATAGGCAAGGTACATGTAGCAATATGGATCCTGTTTGATGTGCTCCGGGAGCCCACACGGAATACCCGGATGATCACGGATGTTACTGGGTCTTTACACGGACCTTCACGGTTGCTCACATTCTGTACTGGGATATATCTTGCTAGAATGAAGTTTCGTCCCTTTTTGCAACATCTGGAGCATGCTCATGCTTGGTTATGAATACGGACTATTGTTCATGTACGCAAACAATACAAACATTTGACCCCGGATAAAGCCGGTATCAACAAGGATCACCTTCTTACAAGGAGCCTCCCGGATGCATTCGGTAGCTACACGGATGTACAAGGAGGCTACAAGGATGAACACGGATGATTATCAGTCCGTGTACTCCGGGATGAAAAATTGAACATGTTCAATTTTTCTCCCGGACATGCCGGTACATCAAGGATGGCGCCGGATGAGTAGCCGGAGTGTACACGGTAGTCCCGGACTGTACACGGATGACCCCGGATTGACAATCCGGGATGATCCGTGTTGCTTCCGTGAAGGTGTAAAAGGGGCTTAAAAGCTATTACGCTGGAAAGCTTTTGCGCTTTGCACAACCTTTCATGGTTAGGAAATCTAATCGTAAAATATTCATTTCACAAAACGCTGGAATTCGTATTTCCTCAACTTCTTTCTGTGACATTTTATGTGTATTGGGATTGTCCAGAGCTGCGTCGACTAACCTGAAGGAAAGTGAATACCTGTGTCACATGTTTAAGACCATTGAAGACTCGATCACTGATAAGCCCCTTTTACACCTTCACGGAAGCAACACGGATCATCCCGGATTGTCAATCCGGGGTCATCCGTGTACAGTCCGGGACTACCGTGTACACTCCGGCTACTCATCCGGCGCCATCCTTGATGTACCGGCATGTCCGGGAGAAAAATTGAACATGTTCAATTTTTCATCCCGGAGTACACGGACTGATAATCATCCGTGTTCATCCTTGTAGCCTCCTTGTACATCCGTGTAGCTACCGAATGCATCCGGGAGGCTCCTTGTAAGAACCGGGTGATCCTTGTTGATACCGGCTTTATCCGGGGTCAAATGTTTGTATTGTTTGCGTCCATGAACAATAGTCCGTATTCATATCTAGACAAGACCAATATTGGGAGAATTTGAATTCAAGGAGCATTTTGGGGTAAAAGTTGGGAACCGGTCTATTTCACCTAATTTGAAGGTGCTGAATCTGATAAGACCGGTTCCCAAGCCAATTTTTAATGTCTTGACCACCTAATTTGCATAAACAAAATGGCTGCCAAATTGACCATTTAAAATCTTATTTCTACAATATTCTTTTATAATACTCGCTTTCATCGACATGGATACTGCAAAATCCTGCATACATAACATGTACCATTCGGGAAAATTTGTTATTTCTGTTTGCGGCTAATTAATTATGCAAATTTATGCATATTTTGCAATATTATGTATAATTTGATAATTACACCTAAAAAGTTTATCATTTTGGGTACAAATAGCATTTGTGTCATTATGATAATTGTTTGGCCCTTAAATATAATATTTAGGTCAATTTTTCTATGTATTTTATCGTCAGAATACTTGCCTAATGCACTTGATATATCCCAGTACAGAATGTGAGCAACCGTGAAGGTCCGTGTAAAGACCCAGTAACATCCGTGATCATCCGGGTATTCCGTGTTGGCTCCGGGAGCATATCAAACAGGATCCCTATTGCTACCTTGCCTATCCTTGTAGACTCCGTACTTTTCCGTACATATCCGTGTTAATAACCAGTTAACTCCGTACTCACTCCGGGAATGCTAGGAAAATACAAATTTGGCACCCCGGATCATCACGGACTGAGATCCGTGATGATCCGTGTTGCATCCGTGAAGGTGTAAAAGGGGCTTTACACAAATAGTGAAGGATGACGCAAGTTTTATTCAGAGCTCTATCGCAGGAAACACACACACGCATCCACGTTCCCAATATCGTGCACCAACACGCACGGAAACCCCTATAGTGCACGCACGCACCTCTCTTTTTTTCATAAAATCATTAGTTAGACACGATTTAACACATGGCCGGCAACTTATGTTTGAAATGGATTATCACAAACGTCCTTGTCACAAAATTGTGTAAGTAAAAATTCCTTTATCATGCAACCCTGATAAAACTTTTGACGAATCGGATTAACTTAGCTGATTGAGATTTGAAAGAGAAACTCTCCCTGCTGATTGATTCCCGCCTTGAGATATGGTTTCTTTTCGTTTCTTTATGCACATTAAAGTGTGTTTAATTTGTGTGTGCCATCAGTCGTGCAAAAAGCCGGATTTTGTTAAAGAGCCACGCGTTTCGCGCACACACGTATGCACACAGATAAACAGATCGTATTATCTCCACTTGCACCCACGTCGACGGAGACATATCTTGTCCACTCTTAGCCACACTTAACACTTAAAAATACACGCATGAACATCCCCCACACACCGACACACCCTAGGCCCACAACCACCGACTTTAAACCTACTCATTTCAAATAGTCCCACTCCTTGGTAGTAAGGGGAAATGGAGAGAGAAAAAAAGAGTTTCCCCTAAGAAAAGAGGACAGAAAATCAAGTCTGTGATTATGCTGTAGAAACTAATGCAAAAGAGTTTGTGATAAAAAAGAGAAGAAGAGGAAGGGATATTTATGTGAACATGCCGTGGGGTGGGCACTGATTTTAAAATGCTTAAAAGCTATCTGTAGACACGTGATATGGCCCTTCACCCTATATTCGCGCTCTATGCCAACACATTACCTTCCTCCTTCCTGCTCTAATTTCATTACGATTGACACAAAATGTCGTGTTGTGATCGAATTATATCCAATTTTCCTAATTTGATTGTTCATGATTACAAGCTTATGAGAAGCTGAAAGGGAGAAGGAGATGAAAAGAGACATGACGCTGCTATACCTCAGTGAAACATAAAGGAGAATGGTAGTTTTGAAATCCAGAAGTCTAATGGTTCTCTCTTCGAGCTATCGAGTGTCGCGCCTCGATCGTCTTATCTTTTCCATCTCTAGAGTTTCATAATTGAAAACCTTTTCCATCATGTTTCACGACAATGAATAGTATTCTAGGGTGATAAGTCTAAACGAGATTCTATCTTGGTTAAAGGCTTTGAACTAGAAAGTGTGACAACATCATCGGCATCTGATCTCCACCTCCTTATCAAGCGGGTTTATGTTTCCAGATGATATAATGTAAGAAAGAGGACGTTTGAGAAAGATCAGGTTGTCTAATCTTACAGCAATTTCAATTCAATTTCAAATATAAAAATGTAGAATCTTGTCCGAAATATTCCATTACATTTTTTTACGACCGTTATTGTATAAATGAAATTGGAAGAAATGGGGGAAATGTGCCAAAAACTTGCTAAATCGATTTACAGAATCTCAACATCTTCAGGTTTTTTCTTCTATCTAAATGGTGTCCTAATTTCCTCTTTCTTTTATCACTGACGCTGAAATCAATATAATCTTGTTACAAAGATCTATTTTTCATTTTGGGGGTGTTTTTCGTGATATAGAATACTATACATTATCATTATACAAACGTAAGATATGGCAAAGATAAAGATGTTTCTATATTGAGATCAAGTGAAATTAAATTAATCAAATGTAATGATAACATTTATGAATTTAAAATGTTTGTTACGCTGCATCTGTCTTTGTGCATTATCTAACAAAACAATATATGTGCCAAGTATTCGACTCCTCATGGAAACAGAGTCACTATCTCCGCGTGAATAAAACAAAAGATTTAGCTTCCGGTGTGACGTCGCATTTACGCTCGTATTTGCTTCTAGATAAGATATTTCCTCTAGTGCCCGGTTTCGCTTCCTTTTAGCCCTTCTTTCCTCTGTTTACCGTTCTTTTGTCTTCATTAAGGTTAGTTTTAGAATATCAAATCGCCATGCAGGCCTCGTGTCTCAGAAGGCTATAGTAATAAGAGAGGGCTTGTTTGCCTTCACAACCGTTCCTGCCTTTATTTCGTTCGTACAATAGATGTGAACGGTCATTTATCAAGTTGGAATTAAATGTCCATTTTGGATGGGCTGTTTATCTTGTAAGATGATAGAGGTGGCTCGTATCTGTGATTCCTTACGAGACACGCATATTTCCCTCCCCTTTGTAGGCGTGAGGGATTTTCTTGTATCGCATTTCAGTTGCGGCGTATTCTCTCCGGACAACAATCAGGGAAACTATCCTCCGCTCCCCTCCCTGTCCTCCCTAGAAATAACTCTGGTGACGCACTGATTCTCACTGGCCCCTTATGAAGAATAGGTGCTCAGACAGAAATGGCAGGTAATGCATCTCAATGAGAGAGGGAGAGGGAGAAAGTAATGATAATAATAAAAAAAAAAGATTTGTTCCCCAAATCGTATATCTTATCATTATTTGGCTCTCTTGGATTGTGTCTACACAAGAGACATTTCCAAAACCTGAAGCTGGAGTTCTCGGAGTTTGATTTTCATTATTTTTTCACAGGGACCTCTGCAAAGTGGCATTTAGAACCACGTTGCCTGAAGGCATTGTCAGACAAATGGATTACAGAATGTAATGAGATTCGGTAACATCATGGGAAAACTTGGAACAATGATTGGCACTTCCAACACCCAGTGGAGAATCCGTTCTAACTAAAACTGAAATATAAACCAGTCCACCCCAATTATTTTAGTTGACGCAATAGAAGATAGTATAGACAAATATTCGAACCTCGCTCCACATATTATGATGTTAGAGTGTATCCCGGAGAATCCATTTTTTTTCTTCTAAATAACGCCTCGAAATTTCTTTACGTTGAGATCCTTCGAGATCACATTCTGATTTAATTCGATGAAAAAGAAGATTAGCCTTGTGCCTATCTATAAAAAAAAAAATATCAATTACAGATATTGGGGTCAAATATTATTCCTGTTTAAGAAAGAATGAGGTAAAATGAAATGAAAGATAGTGTTTACTTAAAGGAATCAAATCCTCGCGTTGTATGCTTTTTCAATTTTAACTGGTGCTAATACAACTTCGAGCAGTTGAGGAACAGACAAAGAGAGATTGACGTTTGGCATGTAGTTTACTTGTGCAGCTATCTCATTGATATATGTTAAAAATTAGGTCGGGTAACTTCAGGCCATCTCAGAAAAGCAAGGGATATGGCTTTCTTAGTATTCTTGTCAGTTTCAACTTCTCTTGATTTTCTGGGTTTCCGAGAGGCTTTAGAGGTTTTCAGGGATAATTCCGGGAACAAGGGAATATCTGGGGGTCTTAAGGATATCAAAGGACTCTATGATCATAACTATTGGTATTATTTAAATCACGATCATTCATTCTTTTTTTTCTTCTCACTTGCTCTCTCGCTGGTAAGACAGTATTTGATTTATTGTGATGTAACGCCTTTTTTAAAGTTGAAATATGGAAAGCCATGTCCACACTAACAAAATTTAAAAAGATAGAAGTGGTAATTTTCTTCAAAAAAGTATATACGCAAAGTGTCAAGAACAAGAAATGTGTGATTTAATTCAGCTTGGTTGTGTCACGCCAAAGTTTCCTTTTTAATATAGAATAATACATCTAGATTAATAAAACTCAAATTCTCTCCAAGTTCTATGAGATTGATCGTACTAAGATTAGGACACGTAAATCATATTAGAGAAGATGCCCTTTTTCACTTTCATGTTCAGACTTGTTTATAAATCCCCTGATGATGAATATCTTATTACTTATAATAAAGATTATTAGAACTAAGGAAACATATTAATTGCCTTTAAAGATCACAAAGCATAAAATGATCGTCCTGCATTAATAAAAAAGGGGGGAAACAGATGTATCCAAGCGTACCATTTACACAGGAATAAAAGTAAATGATATTTATGAGTAAAATAAAAATGTAGATGTAGAAAGTAGATAAACTTTTGAAATTTCTTGTAAATGATAATGGTTGGCAACTGATGCAAAGAAATATTTCTAAAGAGAGAGAGAGAAAAGGATGGAAAGTTAAAACTTTCAAACTGGAGCAACAAACGGAAGGAAGGGACTTAAAGCGCATTAAGTGATATAATAGAAAAAAGGAAGGAAATTAATGATTTCAGTATTGGGATGGAAACGGTATTTAGCACAATGTATAGAACTATCTTTAACCTCCAGGGATTCAATGGTCAACGGTTTGTCACCGAATCATTATGTCATTTTAAACGAGGCAAATGATACACAACCTTGATATAGTTCACTCCCAAAGAAAATGCATGAAGGAAATAACAATTAACTCTGTAAGGTACAGAAAACACACTTTGTAATGACGTGAGGAAGCGGGGACATACATTAATTATATACATCATGCAATCGGAGACGTGTGTGTGCCTGTGTATGTTTGTGTTTACGCCATCTGCAGTGCAGCCATTTGAGTGTCTGTTCAAAGTCCCCTGTTTGATAATATTCTCACTTATTTATATGTCCTCGGTTACTGAGTATTGTATATACTCAAAAGCATGCATTCTCACAAACCACCTAAAATATTGCTCCCCGAAGATTAACAAAGAAAGATGCTTAAAAAAGAAGGTTCTTAAATTAGCACGTGGTTACTAACTATCTCTCTCTCTCTCTCTTGGGGGGAGGGGGTGATGTAAAGAACAATCGAAATGCGTCACTTATAATCATATTGGATCAAATTTACATCTTGCATTATGCATTGTCTTAGAACGAGCTAAAATTATTATATTTATATTTGTGGAAAGTCATAGATGCTATAGTGTAATAATCAAGGCAGCAAAGGAACAGTATACCAAGCGTTATACTTTAAATCCGTCTCTTATTTATAATCTCGGCATCCTCTACATTCATTTTTTATGGCATGCCACTCCAATCTATGATTTCATTTATATGACAATTTACTCCCATCTGCAATTTGATTTACTATGTTTTAAGCAAGTCTCAAATTTCTGCAATTAACTGTAACCATTAGAAATATCTGAAATATTCTGTTGATAATGTCGTTATTTTGCATTGACCATTACCCCCCAAAGTATTATTGATCTTATGTTTATTCATGCTTTCTATATATTTGTATAATACTGTTTTGATATTATTTCTTATTGAGTACTTATGTAATTTTTTATATGTAAAAGCTCTATGCGATTCAGCTCATGCTGCGTAAAG
This sequence comes from Lytechinus variegatus, assembly GCF_018143015.1. Lineage (NCBI taxonomy): Eukaryota > Metazoa > Echinodermata > Echinoidea > Temnopleuroida > Toxopneustidae > Lytechinus > Lytechinus variegatus. The sequence goes on along the minus strand of NC_054744.1, from coordinate 28,505,703 downwards.
TCTTCAAATAAAATACCATTATTATTATTATCATTATAAGCAGAATACGCAAATTTGCAATCCAACAACATTGTAAGGAAAATTTTGGAGTATATTGTTATTCATTGCGTGTCTAGGTGTTTCGTGCACACTCCCCACATGGATTCAAATTAAAAATATGGGGTAACCGTCAAAATCGATATTTCAAACCACACTACATGAGCCTGGCTACATAGATCTGCAATAGTTATAGAGCGATAACCACACAAATCCCTGAAGATCCCGAAGAGCCTCTCTTTGCTTAGACAGCCACCTGGTTTTATTGATTTGTGTGTTTAAGAAAATACAAAGGGTGGGATGGTCGTTTAGATATGTAACACCCATAACAGGGAGTTCTACTTCCGGTTGCATTTTTTTCTTCAAATAATCATGAGGTACCTTAACATGTACTTTTTTATAATTATGTTTTAAGTGAGGAAGTCTTTTTTACAATCATTTTCTTGTGGTATATCTTTTTGAATCTCTACCTTCAGGGCGTCAACTATGGAATTAAGTGTTAGTATAAGTTTGTTTGCAATATATTTAAGGGGCGTACTCGATAATGGAAATTGTCGTCTCGCCCATTATGGAATTAAGATGTTTGTTTATTTTGTTAAGTGTGAAGTAGCAAAATGTGTATTTCCACGCACACTGTAATAGCACCTGCCATGTCTTCAGAAAACAAAATGCATTCTAGTATTTAGATCGGTACCGTTTTAGCGATCATGAATAGGGATCACATCCCCCAAAAAACTTTATACTTATGCCGAATGTATGGCAAGTCCATGTACGACTATTGCATTCCCTTCTTCGAAAACGAAGATAAGACTCTGCCCCTCTCCGAATAATTTTTTGGTATCGCATGTTCAATTTGTAATATCATTTGTCAAAAATATTTGCATCTTTGTATCCCACAAGCATATACATGTATCTGTTTTAAAAGTGGGAATTGGCTTGCCCTAGTGACATCAATGATATTATAGCTTAAAATATTCGGAATCAAACATTGCACATACAAGAAAATTTCTGATGGAAATAATCATGAATAAATTACTTTGGAAACATATTTTTATATCAAAGTCATCACCGCATCGTTAATTCCACAAACACGATAAACTATATTTTGCTTATTTGTCACAAAATTCATATACAATGTACACAGAAAGCAGTCTATGCAAACGTATCGTATCGGTTCTAGATCTTAGGTTCATCGTCTCCGAAATTGAATTTCCCCCAAAAAAATAAATTTCAGAAGGCATGTTTGAATTGGCATGAAATGATTAAAATTGTCATCATTCATCTAGGAATGCTCAGTAGGCCCTGAATTTTCCTAAGCACAAAACGACAAAGTAAATTACTGGCCCGGCAATAATATATACGAAAAAGGTTTAAGGTTTCTGATAAACTCACTTTTTTTCACTTTCTCTCTCTCTCTCATATGACAGGTTACGGTCCAGGCAACATGTCTAACTCTCACCGCAATGACTATCGATCGATATTTTCTGATCGTGCATGCCGTGCGATCACGCAACACTAGGACAACTCGCCGAGCTTTACTCATCAACGTTGGCATATGGTTCTGTAAGTATGAGGGATGTCACCCCGTTGTAATGACATAACGCTCTGACTATATCACCACTTTTAAAAGACATTCTCTTCAATAAAATCTGCCAAAAAGGACCGTGCCGAAAATGGAATCCTTGACTTCTCTGATGCAGTAGTGCACCTTAAAACCACTCGGTAGCGGCACCTCAATATAATGTACAATATGTTATAACGATAACCCTTATGCCAATGATTTAGCTTATTTTACCTGATAACTAATTTTATAACGTGCTTATATAGCACATAATCACAGTCATGTGTGTCCCGATATACGGCCTTTGAAATGTACAGATTTTTGTTTTTATACGTCCGTCCTAGACAGACGTATTATTATCGACATGCTCGGTGACCTGTCTGTCCGTCCGTCAGTTATTTTTCCTTGAACACACGATAACTTCAGTTTAAATTAATCAGGCTTATATACATGTAATTTGGTGTGTATGATACAAGAAGCCTACTGATTTTGAGCTCGAAAGGTCAAGGTCCCAGTGGCATGATTTCCTCATACCCTTCTGAAGTCCTTATATAAACGCGATAACTTCAGGTTAACTTACCTAGGCTCATATAATTTTGAGTGTATGATACCAGCATGGATCCCAGGAATTCTATTAATTTTGAGATCAAAAGATCAAAGGTCAAGTCGCCACCTTCCACTTTTTTTGCTTGACCAATAACTCCATTCCCCGGGTTAGCAGGCGGGTGTTGTATTATGTGATCACCCCACTCTTGTTAAGAAATTTCAGGCAGCCGTAACACTATCTCATTCAAAGTTCTTTTAAAGTAAGTTATAACTTTAAGGTACATTTAAACTTGGTTGTAGAAGTTATTTACATACCAACTTCATTATTAAAAAAAAATAAAGCACAACATCGAAATGAAATTCATACGAGAGCTATTCAGAAAAAACAATTTGATGGTATTGCTGAAGCATGATTCAGGCTTAATGATACAACTGTATGTCATCCCCCTTCTACCCACTCAACCTCTGGTCTGTCTCGTGGTCGACGAAGATTCCCGATTTTTTTTTTCTGTATAGTTGATGATAGGTATCAATCTTAGAAGGAAATCATTTCAAGGAGATAAATTGGCGCCATTTTCCCATTTTCAACTTTCACTTAGGTTGACGTTTGAACATAAAGATGAGTCACCTATGTATGACTCATAATGTGCTTCACAATAAATTGAATTAATATGATAAGGTAATGGGGTGCAGTTTATGATGGCCATGAACTTGTTTTCTTTGGACCTGTTTGTCTGAACCTTATTTTCCATATAAATCATATGACAAGATTTGACATTCAAAATCTTGGCAATATGCGCGTCCTCTAATCCCAGTCGATCAAAACATCACCGTATAAAGAGGTATAACTTATTCTGTATATTACATTGATAGAATGTCCTTTCTTTCAAAAAAAAGTGCAAGACACCAGGCATGATAACAGTAAACAAATATAGTGTTTCCATTATTTTTTATACATAACAGACATATAATAATTTTGAGAAATTACTTTCTTGATCATGCATCCAAAGTAAATCCCATATATTTAAGTAAACAAAATAATGTACTCTCAACTGCAATTTTTTTTCAGAACCAATCTGATATAACTTCTAACCTTTTTTCAAATCACATCAGACCTGATTTATTTTGTTATTCATTTTCCTATTTCATATAGTCTAATAGAAAACGTATTTAACGAGGTTTCGTCAGAAGTACACCCAGGAGCTGGATCACTGGGTGAAAAGGGCCACCGTTAATCTTTTTTTTTTTTTTTTACAATAAATGAAAATTACTTAAATAAGAACAACACTAAAACAAATATACTTGGTACATATCACTGTATTATTCGCCTTTCATGAGCACCTATATGCCCCCCCCCCACACGCACACTATCCGTAGAACATTACAAGTGTATATATTTTGAGATATATTTGGATATTTCTTCTACAGTAATTTGTAAATTGTATATGTCATATTGATAAATGGCGTCAAATAACATAAATAGTGGCAATTGTTATGCAAGTAGCACGTAGAGACCTTCTTCTTACATTTTTCAAAATTTAAAACTTGGTCCTCAAGTAGGTCTCTTTTATCTATGGTGCATATAGACTTTGAATAATATCTGATTCCTGTTACATATTGTGATTTCATAATAAGATTATATGTTACCGGCCCAGGGATCTCTTGCATAAGACCATAACATTAATTATGACCGGTTAGTTTCGCTTTCTGGTTGAGTATTATTTAATAACTAGGCCCGAAGGTCATAAACCGACCTAGAATGACATATTCTATACAAATTATCATATTTTTTTTCTTTGCCATGAAGATGAGTTGCTATGGAGGGCGTACATCCTGGATTTTCATCCAAAATATAGTATATTTTGCGAACCTCAGCCATTAAATTTGCACCGGGCACAGCTGCTGATCCCTGTTCATTAATATTTCGTTCTCTTTTTTTTCCAGTTTCTTTCGTGTTATACTCTCCAGTGCTGGCGTTCAACAAGACGACCGTTGATGAACATGGCGACGTGTTCTGCTCTCGCAAATTCCCCTGGGAGCACGGCGACCTCGCATTCTACTTGTTCGTTGTCCTAGCCACCTATGGCGTTCCTCTGTCGGTCATCATGTTCTGTTATGTCCAGATCCTCTATCAGGTGTGGCACAAGACGTCCGCTGGGACAGAATCAGCGCAGGCCAATGCGAGGGCGCTTCGACGCAAGAAGAAGATAACACGGATGGTGTTCATAGTCGTCACACTCTTCGCCTTGTGTTGGGCCCCTCTGCACGCAGTCAACATCGCCATTAACGTCGACCCTTTATTCCGGCACGGGTTGAGCAACGAGTTCTACACGTTTTGTCTCTGTCTAGCTTACGCTAATTCATGTGTTAATCCATTTGTGTATGCCTTTACTACAACAAGCTTTAAGAAGTACTTCAAAAAGTTCTTTTCGTCTGGATGGAGTGGTAAGACGCGCGAAAACGTGTCTGTAAGTATCAGTATGAAGACAAAAAGTGAACGACTGACGACGTCACAAATAAAAGAAGATTCCTCAACCTAGTACACTTTAAAGAGAGAAAAAAAATAAGTTGAATAACACTGCCATTTGTCGAAGTTGTCAGAGGACCACACACCCGTGCCGTGTAACACAAAGATTAGCGATTGATCATAGTGTTGACTTTACAATTGTTCATACACGATAATCAATGCAATCAGTGGTAGAAAGCAATTTCATGATCAATCACTAAGTTTCATGTTACGGGGGCCCCTGAGTCTGGATGATACGCCTTTTATTTTTTAATAACACCTACAGTGCGTATATCACGAAAAGTGTTAAATTAACATCCACAAAGTTCACATTGGTGTTTATACAGTATGTACTTGGTGTGATCCTCTCTGATGGTGTTGATTCAACGACATTTTGCAGTGTAAATGGTAAATATGAACCGTTAAAACACTCCCCTAATCGATCCTCTTTAAGATAAGAATTTATCCCACACTTGAGATTGATCACCGTGGAAGACCCATTGCCTTATTAGGGTAATTAATATCTAAGGGCCTGAAAGGTAGATTGATTAGACCCATAAATCTCGGAATTGCCACACTAGACACGGCATAGGTATCATCTCCATCAGTTAGACACGCCAATAAAATGTGAGGGGCAAAGGGGGGCGTCTAGCCCAGAGTGCACGGGGGTTCCAACACTATTTCGCCGATCAAATTGCCTTCAATTCGAAATGCACTTCCGAAAGATTAAATTAAAAATTTGCTCCGAATTGCAAAGTATTGCGTTTTATATAATGTTTCTTCTCCCTGCGCTTATGCATGTCATGCCTGAAAAAAAGCATGTCCTGGTTGCAATGGAATATTCGTTTTGTATTAACATTGACGATTGTTCAGGATCCACAGATGCGAAACTATACCTTTTTTCTGTTTTATTATTGTTTTTATGTAGTGCTATTATGTTTTGCTATTCGGTTTGCAAAGTGGTTTATGGCTAGTTTATGATATCGATTTTCATAAAATTCTCATTGTGAGTGTTAATGATATTGTTTAATCAGAATGTTAGTGATGGTGGTGCGATGATGATGATAATGAAAATGAGGATGATTATGATTTGATGATGATGATGATGATGATGATGATGATGATGACGATGATGATGATGATGATGATGATGACGATGATGATGATAGCGGTGATGGTGGTGGTGGTAATGAGGATGATGACGGTAATGAGGATGATGACGATGATGATAACGAAGATCGTGATGATGATGACGAAGATGGTGACGATGGTAATGCGATGATGATTATGATGACTGCAGTGCTAATGGTGATGGTGAGAATGGCAGTGCTGTCCTCTATGTTGGTAATGCTATGATATATCGTCTGAAAACGGACATTGAATGTTTGATGTTGAATGGTATTGCTTTTTTGCCCAAAACAGTTTTTTATCAATAGTCTAAATAAAATTCATAAATAAAACAATTTGTATACTTCATGTTATCTCTCACTGAAATCATGATAATATAAGAATATCACAAAATATAGTTAAAAAAGTTGAGTCTTTATACATGTATGTTCTATAACATAGACATACCCTGTGATCCATCGTCTTACAATTGACTTGAAGTCCATCAAACATAGGATTTTAAGTTTACCTCCACTACCTGATATTTTTTTTTACATTTTGATGTTATTCCTTATACATTCTACGTGGACGTTAAGTCCAGTGATTTTATACGACCCGTTGTCTTCCTTCTCACGCTTCTTAAAATGTTTGCCTCGAAGCCATGTAAAATCTAAAGTCATACATTAAATGAACAAAAAGGGCCCTAGTAGAGAACCTTGGGGTAAACATTATTCTGAAACTTTTCACCCGATTGTACACAGGAGTTATTTTGAACAAGACTCAATAACGCTCACATGAATCAATAAAATCCGAAATAATAATTAAAGCAGTATTACGCTTTTCCTTTTGACTTTAAAGGATTAAGGTCATAAAAAGGCTTACTAGTACGCAGAAAGATGTAAAGGGAAAGTCACCGAAGACTAAAAGTTTGCTTACAAGCAGACAGCGTATTTGGGGATGAATTCTATATCACAAGGCCTAAAACGATACTTTTAGGATTTGCTTGGTTAAAATTTAAGAAAGAAAAAACAACTCCTTGTCATTCTTGAAAACTGAATAAGGGTTGAAGCAATGATAAAATACTTTAATGAAAAACGTCACCAGGAAATTTCAATCTTAGAAGAAGAAAAGAGGCTTATGTGGACATCATCTTGTAAGTGGAATGTATATTACTATTGTTAATGAGTACATTATGCTCGGGTGAGTGTATGTGTGTATGTGGGTGAGTTCGTTAATGTTAATCTCTCTTAGATCGATTGGTTGATGAGATCAATTAATGCGGGTACTGAGATTTTCGAGCACTTTGTCAATAGTTGGTTTTGCGGTGCATTGGTATGGCGGAGAGATTAAATAAAGGTGAAACTGATTCGACAAAGGAAAAAATAGAAAAAAGTAAAGCATTACAATTACGATAAATGTTATGTCAAAATATTTCACAAAAGATTTTTTTCTATTAGAAGCCATTTCCTTGTAAGTTTTGCCTCATACGCAATGTCTGACCCCTTTTTTGCCAATTACGCCACTGGGATACGTGTTACGTTACTAACATCAAACCAAAAAATTGGATTCGGTTTTTATTTTGCATTCAGACCGATTCAAAATATTAGATTGATACAACGTGACAGGTTTCTTTTTTTCAAAATCATTAATTGATAAGATATATTCAACCCTTTTGAAGTAGAAGTAGAAGCTTAAGATTTCTCTTTCTATTGACATATTGAGAGAAATAAAAAATATTGGATGTGCTAATGTATTATAATTATAACTGCAATACAGACTGAAATGACGTAAAAGCGAAGCGAGCGAGTCAATTTTTTTTTGTTATTCAATTGCAGCAAGATTTGTTACTTTTTTTTAAATGAAATGCGATGGGTTATTTGAGGTGATATCCATCACCCCCCCCCCGGGAAAAAAACAGACAAAAACCGCTGACGCCTATTACCGTTTAACAAGGTGATTTTGGGTAAAATGAAATCACTTTTTATTTGATAAAAATGGATGATTCAAAACGCATGTAATAAAGAGGTTTTTATCGAGGCCGTTCTCTATAGGAGGTCCGATTATAATAATAATAATAATAGCGGTATTTATAAAGCGCCTTTTGCCTGAGGATACAAAGCGCTGCTATCATTACCCCGGCTTTAGCTCGAGCTGCCATCACCGGCGCTCAGTGCATGCAAGGAATTAATCCTGTCGGGTACCCATTCACCTCACCTGGGTCGAGTGCAGCACATTTCGGATAAATTTCTTGCTGAAGGAAAACACGCCATGGTTAGGATTCGAACCCACGACCCTCTGTTTGAAAGGCGAGAGTCAGAACCAAAGATGAGCTTCGGGAAATGGAGTTGAATTGGAGAAATTATATATGTTGATGATGTCTCAGTGCCTCTTTCCAAATTCACGGGTGCGGATATGGAGTGATATGGAGATTAACAAAACTGGTGTGACTGTATACGAAGAAGGGTTAGAGATAGAATGTAATTGAGGAAGAGATGAGAGAGAGAGGGGGGGGGAAGATAGAGGGGGAGTGGCAAAATGGAGAGTTAATATAAAAGTGAAGAATGCAGAAAGATGGAACGCGAAAAAGAAGCATGCTGTGTTTGCCACATGATAGTCTCCATGGTAACCGTCATTATTTTCCCCCCAATTGCTCAACTAAAGTGGACGTGATCTAGTTAAGTCGTTGTTATGTCGCGCAGCATGAGCAAACTGCCGGCAAATATTCGCTTTAACTGACGAAATACCGATATAAGTGACTTGAGAATTGTCCCGAATGATCGAATTACAAATTATTGCTACCAGTGATACCAGTATTATTTAATACTCTGCTCTGATTTGGGACACTCCCGTGCACCTGCCCCCTTCCCCAACATTCGAATCGTGTTAATACTAACAGCAAACTTTGCCAAATATTCCGTGGTACATCAGAATGCGAGATTCATTAAAAAAAAAGTACAGAACACGATGTGGTATAATTCTTTTCACAGTGATGGGTATCAAAACGGTACACAGTAAAAATTGTGGTGTTAATCGTTGTACTTAGAGGACCACACCAGTTATTTTACACAGGTGTTAAATTGGTGGTGTTAGTTTTACACATAAAGGTGTTTTTACAACACCTATGGTTGTTACATTTACACTCTTTGGTGTTATGTTCAATCTCTAGGGTGTTATTTTAACACCTCAGTGTGTGGTTCGCTATTAACACCAATTGGTGTCAGTTTTAACACCACAGTTTTTACAGTGTATAAAGTCATATTTCTAACATGAATCAAAATCGACTCGAAATGATGTCGGCCGGGATTCCATTCTGAAGTGATTCTGATTTCTGAGTTGGACTTACTTTTAATCGAACCTTGTTGATTCTCAGAAATGGTTTTCCAGTTTGCGTTAACGGCAACTGATTGTGCAAAGAGTTCCAGATTATGAAGTTCAACGTCTAGTTCAATCATACTTTATTTAGTGTAAAAATGTACTAAATCTGATATATGTATTTTTTGCTTCAGAATCAAGTATTTTCAATTAATTGATTATGACTGTATTATAAATCAATGTATACTAATTTATATGAACACAATCTACCTTATTTGCAGACTCAATCGTATGTGAATGTATATGGCTTGTTACGGAGGACTGTACATATCTACTGTACCTCAATTGTGTGTGCTATGTATAGGTTTGGCAGTTTCTAATTAGATCTTGTTGATGAATTAAATTCAGCTGTATTTATGTCACTAAGAAATTAGTCCGTTTAAGTGACATGTTTTTTATTTATTTTATGTCTCAAACAGAAATACTTAATCAAAAGACAATTTACTCTATTTTTGTCTTGAATTTTTTTTGTCGGAACTTTTGATCACTTGATATCTTGAGTTTCAAAAATATGTTTGTCCTTCTAGTTTGAAAATGATCGTGGTTAGTGAATTAAGTGTCATGCAAATTTATTCATTTATTCATTTATTTTATTTATTCATTAAAATATCTTTATACATGCAGCCTGGTCCTCTTAACATAAAAATAACAATATATACATAATAGATAAAAGTAACATTGGGTTCTGTAATGAGTGGGCTCAATAATATTTAAAATCAGAATTATTACAAATACAAAATTGTTCAAATATAACATACACTACCAGTCAAAATTCCCAGACGCACCACCACCTGCCTCAGTCAGAGAACGATAAAACCCGGCCGAAACAGGCAATAGTGATTCAAAGAATGGTGACTGGTATTGTATTCTTTTTTTTTTTGAGTTGATGAAATGGGAAAACTATCCTGTAGACAATACAATAATTGCGAAATATAAATTAAGATGTATGGTATCATTGACATAGTAAATACAAATAAAACAAAATATAAAGGAAACTAAGAATCTAATCATCATTGAGCATAGCATACTAGACTTAACAATAAAATTTTACAAAATAAATAACGCCAAGCTAAGTAATGGAAGCTTACTTGCGTAATGCACGAATTGTATTACATAAACAGCATCCGTTCCAACATATTGAATTTCCCAATCATTAACAACTAATACAAATTAATGAGAAGAACGGACGCAATGACTTGTTTTGGTGAGTTGTTCACATCGTTTTAGAGTCAGGTTTTGCCTCTCCAATACTTCATCTCTTCGAGAAGGACATAATCGGGTACTAGCGTTGATGATCATCCCGGACGTAATTCATTATTTTGGACATCCAACATGTCCACCAATCCTGATCAGCACAAGCAATTTCATGCATGGTCGGTGTTGGCGTTCGTGTCTGTATGATACAAGCACAGTTAAAAATGACTCCTTTGCACCAAGCTTACAAGATTCACCCATTTAACAATCTTTTGATAACTAAACTATATACAAGTCATGTTCATCTCAGGATTTACTTCATTTTAAGTTTGGTTCCGAGCTGTCGTAAATATAAACTAAATAAATAAGACTAGCACCAAAAGGGTCAAAACTTTGTTTAGAAATTTCCATTTTGTGCTGGGTCAGAATTAAGAATATGGAATTTAATACAAAAAGGATGTACTAACTTTGCTGCAATTCTTTATAAACTTGCCGTAGATCTGTGAACATTTTTTTTTTCAAGCGAAGCTTTGTTCATATTCCTTCTCTTTATTGAGTCTTGGGATCATACATGAAAGTATAAATTAACGTTGCTTTTTGTCTGGTTTCTCGAGATAATTTTATATATAAGCTTCGTCATTCACTTTGCTTAGATTACATATCCTTTATGAGTTTTTTGCGATTTTATCTCACTTGTCAAATATTAATATGTCTAATCTGCTGCGAATGTAAATCAATGAGATAGGCAGTTGAGTATATTCGAGAATGTTATGATACATCAATGTTTGATCATTCGAATATCAATTTTAAATTGCAGTTTCTATTTCAACACCTTTGGTTTTCACATTTGCACTCTTTGGTGTTATGTCCAATCTCTAGGGTGTGGTCCTCTATTAGAACCAACTGGTGTCAGTTTTAAACCATAGTTTTTACAGCTCAGTTCTGTTTTAGAAGATGTAACCATTTTTTTTTGTCTGAAAAGGTCTCTTGAAAGTCGACGTATCACATTTTGTTTTTATTTTAATAGTTTTCCCTCTGTAAGCGTATAGGACACACTATATCAATTGTTTGGATTGTGCTACCCGAATTCCGTAATGTTGTAAATCTTGTATATTAATGTTAGAAATGTTTCATGTTACGAAATTTTATGTGAAAATTAACCATAGATACCGGTTAATAATGTGTGTCTTCTTATCATGCTAATGAGCCCCGAATATTTGTTGTATCTTATTCACATCAACAGATCATACAGGACAGCACTTTTTACAAACAAAACTAAAAATATTTACAAAAAACTAATTAGGAATTGAGATATATTATTGTCATACTTCCGTCCTGGTAGTCTTTTTTATAGACTTCATGGTCAGTTCTTGAAATATCATTGGTTATTTGTTTGATATTTCTAGTAAACTGGTGAATATCCTGCAGATTCGATGTCAAAAATTAGTTCGTTGTAATATAGGCCTACTCTCATGACTTTTCATTTTCTTATTTAATGTATAGAAATCGCACAGCGTTGCTCTTTCTCGTGATTATTGTGTGCACGTTTACCACGTTTACAGAAGGTGAAGTTGAGATCATGTGTTTTGTAAGTTAATGCAAAGAGAAATATAATATTTAAAACGTGATATTGTTGCTGTAATTAAATGGTATTCCGACACACACGCAATTATGTTCACGTCGCATTTATGTCAATTCCCGTGTTTTGGGGTATGTGTGTTTTTATGTTTTAATGTATGAGTTGCCGGTTGCGATTATGGATATGGTTATGTATTTTTCGATTGACACGTTCATAGAAAGCGTTTACTTTTAATTAATTGGCGCATTATGATCACCAAGATAGATATGCTGCGGGTGAGTCATGAATGCGTTTGTTTTCTTTCCATAACAATTTACAAAATTGATCAATTAAATTTAGTGGGGAGGCATTTGAGGCATATTCACAGTTTTGTACTCCCCCCGCCCCCCCCTTAAAAAAAATAGGGGGATGATTAACCTGATTGGAAATAAGCCAGCATTAGTTTTCGGTTTTATACAACGGTGCATAATAGAGTCTTATACAGATGTCATGACCTCGGTAATGGAATTCTTATCTCTCCCGAATATAATGTACGACTTTCTCATACTCCCTGTGGAATATTCCCGAAAAATCTTCCTATTCCAGTTGACATGCATACTACACCGACTTTTGCATATTACCGGGTTACCTTTTTTAAAATGTGTAACACCTTGTTCGAGGGTGGCAATATGCGGGGATATCTAATTAAAAAAATGCATTTTTTATGTTCTAAATTCCTGTTTCCCCCTTTTAATTAATTTGCCTTTTAGTTGTTTTTAATGTAAAATTTCACTGTCTGACGCCACCCACTCTGACACACAAGGCCTACATCAATTTGCTGGAACATGACGTGATAAGTACTGCATGATGATTATCAGCTGCTCTTTTGATAGTGATTGATTGATTGATTGGTTGATTGTTTTGTTTGTTTCTTTGACTATTATAAAGTTCACACCTAAATTAACACTAATGCGTAAAGTTTTTCCATTTATTTGAATGCATTATTAAAGAGCATATAGCTGCCGTGGCCGGGGATCGAACCCCGGCACCTTAAACCACACTGCCACGGCACCTCTAATTGATTATTCGATTGATGGATTAGATTGATCGACTTATCGATCGATCAATATTGACTAAAAGTGGTTTTAAAAATGACTGATCATATTAAATTATTTATTGATGGATTATCGATTGTTGATTAGTGAGCGATTGACTTATCATTTCTTTACTTGATTTAATCGTTGATTGGATTAAAGAAATGAATAACGATTATTGATCAGTTGAATGAGTGGACGAATGGATGATTTCGTTCTGTGAATGCGTTGTTGACTGATAATTTGACAATGGATGGATGGACTGATAGTCGATACGTGGATAAGTTAACTGATTTTTGCTTGATCATTTTGAATAGCGAATGAATAAATGATCAATTTATTGATTTATTGTTCATTAAATGGATGAATAATAATTGATAAATGAATGAGTCGGTGCGGTGATTAAATGAATTGTTAATTTGTTAAATAGCTTATTTATAAAGTAGATGCGCTTTAGTGTTTGATTACTTGACTATATAGATTTATTGCAGCGTTGGTGAGTGAATGTTAATGCTTGACTGAATGGATAAATGAATGAATGATTAAAAGTATTAGTCTGTGTTTTCCCTAAACCAGTATTATTTTACATTAAATGATTTACTCTTCAAAGGTTTGTTCAAAATTACCAATTCGTTGAGGGGGCGTGTTTCCAACCATCAATAATCGTAAAAATCCATCAGTGGTGTAAAAATGGGGGGGGGGTTGGGCGCTTGCCCCAAATTTATAGGAATAAGACGAAAAGAGAAAAGGAAAGAAAAGAAAAGAAGGTGAAATATGATATCATTATCTGAATATTATTTCAAAATCTATCACAAAATTGGATTTGCATTAAATGAAAATTTCAAAGATATTGCCTGCTCGCTTTGCTCGCTCGCCACTTTGCCCGATATCCCATATCTAGCCCCCTTGAAATTCGTTGGCTTATTACGCCACTGAGAAATACTAGTACACCAGTTTTTGGGTTTTTTTAAACTAGATGGCGCTATTTCTGTTTGCGTGTGTGTTAGGTGTGTGTGTAATGTGACTTCATTTTTGGTGGCAACCCTTGGCGGTCGGACTTGGGTGAAGACAGGCCTAAGCAGAATTTGGAGGCTACACGGGCCTAATCACTAGTGGCAGGCCATAGATATTCATTCGAGCCAACCCATTGCTATTTTTTTTATTTTGATATGGCTGATTGACAAAGTGTATGCATATGATTATCCATCTAACACTGATTCTATTTTTGGTAATTACTGAACTTCCTTTTCCCAAATTGGGAAGAAATATCACCAATTTTGGACTATATTTTCACTGGCGGAAGGATTAGGGCTATTTTGCTGTTTGAGGTGATGAATCTGCTCCCCCCGAAGGTGTCTTCAAACACGCCAATTTATTTTTAAAATGAGCCGGTCGAGGGACCCTTTTCTGATCAGATATGGATTGCCAGATATATATCCTATCCACTGGTAGTAAACATTCGACCCCCGAATTTCATCCTTATTTTTTATGAATTTTTTAAAGTGCCAATTTAACACATGAGTCTATGGGGAATGAATTAGGCCTGTGATACCTAGAGGTCACGGAGTGCCCCTACTTCTCCCAGTAGCGTAATGAAAAAAAAAATCGAGGGGGGGGGGAACGCGCGTATGGTGGAAATTATATTTGCGAGCGAGGAATATATTGTCCTCTTTATTTTAAGAAATACAACAATCTAACATTATTTTGTAGAAGTTTGAATTTTTTTTTAAAAGAGTATCATTTTTCCTTTTTGCTTTCTTGTTTTTCCCATTTTATTTTCAATCAATTAATATTTCGAGGATCCATGGATCCAAGGCCCCCCTTCTTCCGCTTATACATGGCCATCGTAGGCCTACCTAGTCTGAAGTAGGGTTACCCGTCCAATATCGGTGAAGATTATTTTTTTGAACCACCTTTAGTGAATTGCCTAAATTATCTGATTGTATTGTTTTCATTCTCCCCCCCCCCCAAAAAAAGTACATGTAAATTCCATTATGAAAAAAATGCAGACCATTCAAAATAGATCAGCTAGACTTATTTCAAAGGCAAATCGCAGGGAAAATACTTCACCATTATTACAGCAGTTGCAATGGCTTCCAGTCTCTGAATGCATTGTTTTCAAGATTCTTGCTCTTGTTTTCAACTTGTGACACGCGGAAACTGATGTAGAAAGATGACACATGACACCATTCCTTGTGTTTCGGTTCGTTGAATATCGATAAGTCGTTATATACAAAATTCCAAAATTTCCAAGTACAGGAACAAAAGATGAAGAAATAAAAAAAACCTGCAAAAACCAATGAGAATAAAACAATTAAATAGAATGATAATAATGTTTGAAAAATGCACAAAATAGAAATATACACATATTTGCTTGTGACTCTAAGATAAAACATTCATCAATATGACGTCAAGTAGACTCGTAATAATAAATGATAAACATGTTGTCTATATCCATTCATTAAAACTTATTCAATATTGCCTGAATTCAACTCATCTAATCACAAATTCAGTTCCTCCATCGTTATGGATAACTCTTCCAACAAATAAATGAAATACATCCATTAAGTGAAATTTACCGAACAACAATTAAAATATGCCAACAAATTAGCATTGAAATACAGTGGTTTATAAATGATAACCACTCACCCTGGCAATCTGGCCTAGAGGACCATATTTCCTCTGGTGATAGCCTCACCCGCTACACGAATGTCATGTCAAATACCTTTAAAAGGAAAGTAACAATTATTACACATAGTAAGCAATTATTGTGACCCTTTACTCTGAAAACACAAAACTGAAACATTGAATTTACAATTCAATAACCAAAATCTTCAATTCTAAAGATTTTACTAAATCGTTTTACTTTACGATTAGAACCGAACACATTTTATGTTTATAACTACATACTACAATCAAGTATACAAGTACAAGTAACTAATATAAAGGACAGATGCACAACTAATTAATTATTTAATTCACAAAACCCCTCAGAATAAGACAAATATGCTATGCTAGCATAGATAGCACTTTAATATAACCTAACCTCTTATTCCGAACAATAGAAAATACATTGTTAACCAACTTTATAAACTATTGTTCAAAACTAACAGAATTGACAAAATAGGATAAATATCTTACCTATAATTCTGACCCGAAAATGAAGAAGCCTCTCTGCCTGCCCCATGAATGGGGTGCAGTGCAGGAGTGAATTGGAGCAAAATCCCCTCTCCCTTTTATGCAGATATCACTCTCCATTCACAGATGCTAAGCCTTGACCATAAAGATCTACGTCATACAAGCTCATAGCTCTGGAATGTGATGTTTTGACCCAAAGACCATTTAGCATCACTCTTACCCAGAAAGAGTGAATCATACTTTTTTAAAAGCATGAAGATTGTTAAACATTTCTACTTTGTACTACTTCCTTTGCACTTCCTGTAAAGGCATCTATTACTTACAGACAAATGATTAAGAGTAATGAAAATATATGAATTTTCAATAAACAGTTCATTTTGACCTGTTACAAAAGCATATATGGGAGAAGCTCCTGGACATATCAGACATAATCAGTAATTATATTCATGGGCAATACTATTCCTTAGATCACATGCTGACCAATACCTTCTTAAACACTGCCGTCACCTCCATATAGCCAACTTCTCCCACTTTCCAGCTCATTCCTAACATTCCTGAACAACCATAATTTGGCAAACAGGTTCCTAATTTAAAAAGAGGAATGTATATACAATTTGTTTCGTAGGACCCTATTAGATTAAAGAAGTACATTTTTTCAGTCAAATTCTCTTAAACTTCATGTCATTTCCCAGCACAATCATCTCCTGTCATATTTTGCGCCCTCAGTTTGAAATTTTGAATGACACTTATAGTCAGGGGCCTTCGCAAAATTTTGGGGACAGGATTTACAAAAGCGCCATTTTTTGCATGTGGGTCCCTGGTATCAAAAGCATTAATTCTAGATAGGGTGCCCTGAAATCGGTGAAGGGCACCCTATTTTAAAATGCTAATTTATGCAAATTTTATGCAAAAAACTCATAATTTACCATATCTCACTAAAAATAATTTTCAAATGCCCAATTTGTGTGTATTTGGGTTTTCTTATGCTAAGCATTTAACTGTAGGTCGATTTTTATAAAATTGGTGAGTATGAATCAATTTTTAAGGTTAATTTATGCAAATTATATGCAAATCACATGTAAAAACACATGTATTTCCATATATCGACATATAGAATTGTCAAAATCACAATTTTTTCCACACTTGTGTCACTGGTACCAAAAGCATTAATTCTTGATAGGATGCCTCGATATCAATGACTGGAATCCTTTTTCATAGGGCTAATTTATGCAAAATTATGCAACATCACACTATTCACCGTGAATTAATGTATATGTATAGTGTAGACCTAAACTTTTCTATAGAAGCCTATTTCTTTTCTTTTTTTCCGGGGGGTGGGGGTATTTGGGATTTATTTTGACAGGGCATCAAATCTAGATTGATTTCTGTACAGCTCCTGAATAAGAATCAATTTTCAATGTTAATGCAAATTTATGCAAAATTTATGCAAATATGTGTAAAACTCATCAACTATCCTATTTTGAGGTTTTAAACCGAGGGACAAGCACAACACTATGCATATGAGACACTGTTACACAATTCATTCATTATGGTGACTTTCCATGCGACCAGAGGAGAGCATCATGTTTAAAATGCAAATTTATGCAAATTATAAATCCTGTGCATACCCCTTTCACATTTAAAAAAAAAACCCGAAATCATATGGAAAAGATAAACAGTATTTCATCCTTCTTTTCAAAGCAATTCAAGAGGTCAGATTTCTTTCCCAAGTCGAGTTTTCCCCGGTCAGAAAGAGGAGGATATATGGATGGTTCTCATGGCAGAAAAAGCTGTCCATGTCTGCCCCTCTGACAACTATGTACATTTTTTTTAGAACAGGGACACATAAGATTTGAGCGAAGAGACCTGATCCTCCTTCTTTTTCTGTCGTCCCTTGATTGAAGGTGACTTGTATAATTTCAGTGATTTTTCTTTTTTGGCTTATGAATTGATCTCTATCTCTAAAACTAAGGTAACACCAAGACCAAATTCTCCCAATCAATTTTAGGCCGAATCAGAGTCGAATCTGTCTGGAATAGGTCCCGAATCAGAGCTATCGACTTCTCAAAATAATTGTCCAAATGCCTCACCAAAATTAATTCAACCGAATTCCATCCAAATACATCCCAAATGTGGCTCGAAAAATGTGTCTTGACCACATTCTGGAGTATTTTGGAGATGATATTCGGCTGGTTTTAAAATTTTCAAGACAAGCAGAATCTCTCCACGAATGTTTCCGTTGGGGAGGGAGAACAGAATAGTCCCAGATCCTTCCAGCGATTCCGGGAGCTCCCCGAATCCGAGATGAATAAGTACCCAATCTAGGCCATTTTGGGCAGAATTGATCCGACTTCGTTCGGGAGAATTTGGTTTTGGTGTAACCCTTTGCTTAAAGCTAGGATTAGAACGGAACCGAATCAGCTGCGAATCCATCCACATACACGTATTCTGGTGGTTTCAGGAATATTCTGTTTTGCCTTCGTAAATGCAAGAAAATTCGGGAACATTCGCTGAAAAATTCAGCTCATTTTGAAATGTTCAAAACCAGCCGAATACCCTCCAGACTATTCCCGAATGTGACCACAACAAATTCAATTCGGGCCACATTCGGGAAGTATTCCGATGGAATTCGGTTGGATTTTTAGAGGCATTTTGGGGTATTTTGGGAAGACTCGATTCGTATCAGTCGTAGAGTAATTAAAGGTCCGACTCTCTTGCCCCCCCCCCCATATCGTACGAATCATTACTCGAATACAAAGAAGAATATAGACGAATGAGATGAATTGGCCAGAAATGAGAAAAATGGCATCCAAAAAGCTGCCGAATCAGTAAATTATAGCCCATTTCGAAAGAATCTGGCACATTTTCGGAAAATTCTGTGGCGTACTTTGCGAATTCGGGCATCATCGTTCGATTCGGGTCGTTATTCAGGTCTTCATTTGGCGAAAATCGGAGGATTCGGGCTAAATTCGGCTCGATTCTGGCCGCTCTGGCTCGATTTTTGCCACTGTTCTGGTTGGCATACGGCTTTATGCTTTATGTAATATATTAGTCAATGGAATACAGCTTCATACATAAATTATTGTTAATTTACATAATATAACACACTTTTGCATGGAAACGGGATTTTCAATAGCATTCAATTGAAGATTTGAACTGAGTGATAGAGGTACTTCAACAGTTGGCCCCTTTTCCACTGTTAAACCCACTGGAATGTGACTAATTTACATATATAAAATAATTGCTAGTTTACATAAATTAGCATATTTTGCATGAAGACGGGATTTTCAATAGCACGTTTGATAGGGAAATTAAATCTATGGATCTGATAAAGATTTTCTTTAAGTTGGGTTTCTTTTTATTCCTTTTTACTAATTTTTACTATTCATGCATAAATCAACTGCTAATTTACATAAATTAACATATTTTTGCATAAAAACATGATTTCAATATCATGTTTGACAAGGAAATTTAAAGCTATTGACCTAAAAGAGACTTTCTTTGGTTTGGTATCTCTTTATTTACGTTTATTAATCAATTCCTATTGGCATATGGCTTCATGCATAAATTACTGCTTATTTACATAAATTAGCATATTTTTGCATAAAGTTGCAATTTTCAGCACCAGGTTCTGTGGAAAAAAATTAAAGCTTATGACCTGATAGAGACTTTCCTAAAGTTTGGTATATTTTTTATTAACTTTTATTAATTCCCATTGGCATATGGCTTCATGCATAAATTTCTGCTAATTTACATAAATTAGCATATTTTTGCATGAAGATGCAATTTTCAACACCATGTCCTGTGGGAAAAATTAAAGCTATTAACCTGATAGAGACTTTCCTAAAGTTTGGTATCTTTAAAAAAAAAATAATTGATTCCTAATTACATATGGCTTCATGCATAAAATACTGCTAATTTGCATAAATTAGTATATTTTTGCATGAAGATGCAATTTTCAACACCATGTTCTGTGGGGAAAAATGAAGCTATTGACCTAATAGTGACATAGGGAAAGTTTGGTGCTTTTGTAAACTCTGTCCCCAAAACTTCAAATTCAGGCCTAAGGCCCCTGACTATTAAGTTTCTTCATCATTCAAAATGAAGTGCTTCAGGATAAGTCAAACTTTATACAGTCATCATCCCTTTACTAAATCACATAAGTTTAAACTTTTTGCGCACTATTTTCCTTGTCATGAAATTCAATAATCTTAGAAAATCGATTGAATTAGAGCCGATGGGGTATTATAAATATTTGTATTTGATGAAACGTCCACCCTTTGAAATCTCAGAGTTTATTGCTCTGCGCGGGAATGAATATCTTCCTCCCGGCAGGCCATTTTTCTCCTCTGTTTTGCGAGTTAAAGATATGCACTGTCGCTAAATTTTTTGTAATCAAATTTGATTTTTCCAAGGGAAGCATATTCAATATAACTTACAAAATACCCTTTTCTCGGGACCATTTTCTTTGCCCCAAAAATATTACAAAACGCTTTAGCTTCCGCGATTGCGCGGGGTGATTATTACTTTAATTTCCTCCATTTTATCCCTTTTTTGTGCGTTCACAGTCATTTGAAAACAATTAAGGTTCAAAATCACAATATTGTCAACTGAATAGCAGTTGATATAGGTACTAGATACAAAAGAAACGGCTCCTTTGTACCGAAAGCTTCGGGGAAATGCCCCCTCCAGGCCTTCACCCACCCCGTTAAAGAGCTGCGCGCTTCGCGCGCTCTGTTCACGTGCATTTACAGCCCCTCCAACATGAAATCTCGGCTACTCGGTTGCTTGATATTCATATGCCATAATGATCGTGGGCATTAACGGAAAGACAATATAAATACATGAATTGGTTTGCGTTTTTCCGTCAAAACATACAATTCTTCTCAATAGCTTCTTGGTAATGATTACATATTAGTTGATGATACATGTCCTTCTGCTCGTAAGTCTCATGATATGGCCTTGATCAAGAGACTAGAAACTTAAGAAATTTCATAAATGATTACAAGCGAGCGGAGTGAGCGAGCCGAAATTTTCGCGTTTTCCCGTCAAAACATACATTTCTTGTCAATAGTTTGTTAGTAAATCAAGTATTAGTCGATGCTACATGTCCTTCTATTCGTAACACTCATAATACGGCCTTGAACAGGAGACTAGATACTTATGGAATTTCATAAATTATTACGAGCGAGCGGAGCGAGCTAACCGACATTTTGGCGTTTTCCGTCATTTTGGTTTTCATATTGGTAAAACATATTTTGTAAGAAAACGTATGTCTTTGTCTTGGTTCACTTGTATTCATAAGTATACATCATGATAATCATGTATGGCCTTGTTAATGGCGATACCGTGATCATGTCGGCGACATGCGGAAATAAAAGATATAATAAAATGGAGCGAGCGAAGCGAGCGAAAAAAATTTCTGTGTTTTTCGTCGGAAACATGAGATTCTGTTCATTATTGCTGTCATATACATTATTGGGTAGAGGAACTGTCCGTAACCAGACCAAGGAGTTATCAGGCGCTTGCCCGATAACTCCTTAACCAGACCGACCTCTGGGAAGACAAGCAAAAAAAAAAAAAAAAAAAAAAGGGGGGGGGGGTTGAACCCCCTAAACCCCCCTTGCTTATTTAGTGATTGCATTTATGAATAGACTGGATATGCATTAATTGGGAGAATATTGCCTATGATTTTGAGTGATTTTCGATTCTCGTGTGTTTTCATGGATTTTTTTGCTGGCTACACGAGACCTCGACCTGCATGCCACCCCTCGCCTCCCTGCCAAAGTAGCGCATCTAATTTTGTCTGAAGGAGAGCAGCAATGGACCCGGGGGCCACTTACATTTACATTGAGTGGATACCATGCGCGACCAAAAAATACGTAAAAAGGATGTCTTTTTCACGATAGGGCACGTTACCTACGTAACGTGATAACTGATAAGGGTGTCAAAAACACAAAAATAATGAAAAAAGGGTATCTATTTCGCTGGAAAAATTACGTGTTTAGGGTCGATTTTGCGGGTATGATAAAACAAAATTAAAATGTTTTAAAAAAGGATGTCCATTTTGCCCCAACACTTCGTGTTTAGAGTCCGATTTGCGCGAGATGTAGAAGGTACTAAACCAAATAAGGTAAAGCCGACGACCGAAGGACCCGTAACAATAAAAAATTTATGTACTTGTTTAGGGGTTCATTTCAGGGAATATTTGCCAAGAGTATCGTTTTGTTTCCAATACTTGTTAAAGGTAGGGTTTCACACACCAATACTTGTTAAGGGGTGCATTTTCAGAATATGGAAATTACGTGCTTTTCGAGACCCCATACTCGTGAATGGAAGTGGCCCCCCCCCCCCCCCCCCCCTGGGCAATGGACATTCCACTTTGATCGATGAACAGGCTTAGTCCTACAACATAGTTGGAATAAACTAAACTAAGAAAAGTGTTTTTGAATTAATATTACTTTCACGACGGCATTGTAATATCCAGAATAATCTCTTTGGCCTGCATTTTGAACTACCTAACAGTAACAGTTAAACTACGTCACACACATGCACCCTTATTCCAAGATGGCAGCCCCCAGTGCGTATGGAATTCCTAGATTACCAGGATTTGTATTCACTGAGAAACTCGGCAGTGGTACCTATGCTACAGTTTACAAGGCATATCGAAAGGTAAGTTTCATCGTTTCTCACGTAAATTTGAATTTTCTCTCATATTAAAGCGAATTTCCGATTGTTTGCTCCGCGCCGATTTGTTTCGTTTGTGTCTCAACTCCCATTATTTTTAGTCCCACATCATTAAATTTGTGTAAGTTGTATTGACTCTCTGTAAGACTGTGTAATGTTCCCCAAACAAGTCTGCGCAGTCCCCCTTGTCTGCGCACACACGTACCGTACTGTATCTGCGCGATTCTATTTCTAGTAAAAGAAGATAGGCCTATGCATCAAACACAAACTTACACATGCAATACATGATAAACAAATAGACTCTATTCATCAAAAGATCTGGGGCCATATTCTGAAAATTGTCTTATTACTATATATAGGCCCCCCTAGAGAAATATTCTTGTATCAACTTAACGTCTGATTTTTCTCTTTTAGACTATTGGTTCAAATCAACATTTTTCTGAGGTGGACTTGACCTTTAACATAAAAGTTGCTTAAATGTGTAAAAAACGCCTTTTGCCCTCAAACCCATAGGCATTATATGTAACTTACACTTTTCTATCGCGACGCTCATTACATGCATTAATGCGTGCTAGTCACACCAACAAAGGCGAGGCAAGACCGATTGAGTGTATTGTAGTACTCTTTTGAAAGGCAAGCTAGCAAGCGCATTGAAGTCAGCATCGACACTAGTGTGACTAGTGACGGAGGTTGCATTTTGGTGCCATTTTATCGCAATATCGGGGAATGCATTTGGAGGTATTTTCCCTATATCTAAGCAAGTTAAGACATTAATACTGTCATGAAGCATATCAATGTTCTCGTTAATATATTCTCTTTCGTGTTGAATGCTGATACTTTGCATTGATTGCTGATATTAATGACAAAATAGAAAGATTTCAATGCACATGCAAATTTTGGCCTAAAAACATGAAAATTTTGGCATAAATTCTTATATTTTTCAAAAAATATTAACCGGACTGTCCTGAAAACACTTGCAATCGATTTCTACTGTCTAAATCAATGTGAAATGCGTATTTAATATTTTTCCATTTTTTGTGCAAAAATATGAAATTTCATGAAAAATTGAAGATGGCCGACAAAAATGGGGTCCTCTGGGCCTTCCGTACAGGATATGACCCGGCAGCAACACATTTTCTTGACCACTGATATCATGCCAACATCTTGGGACCATCAAACCTTTTGTACCTGATCAGCTGAATAAATTCTCCCAGCCCCTGGACTATACAGTGCGTATCAAATAAAAGTTTACACTTAGAAAAATTCCTGTAAAATCATACATTAGTACTATCCTGAAGATTTTTCCACATTTCAACATTGGTAATGATCCATTTAAGCAAATGACGATATAATTGTCAAAAAATATTTCCGCTTGAGTGAGCACCACTCACTTTTAAAAAGTTAGTGAAAAATGATTTGCGCAGAACTTTGAAATAGTTATGCGAATAAAAGTAGACCTTAATCATGAAGAACACGTGGAATTTAGCTAGTAAAATTCATTTTAAGATATCTTTTACCTTTTTAAACTTGTTTCCATGCGGAAAAAATTCGAAGAGTGCATTATGCCCCACCCCACTCCCCCACACACCGAGGCCATCATGACAATATTTGCTTTACACTGAGCTGTGATTTACATGAAATGGCTTAGGCTTGATTTTTATTTTGTTAATCATTGTCAAGCTTGGGAAAGGTGTGGATAAACAAGCATTAAATGAAAAACGAAATGTAAACCCACTTTAAATGATAAAAACTTAGTGAAAAAATGCTGGAGATGTCTGATATAAACTTTTGTTCAGATTCAGTTGTGTCCTCAAATCAAGCTGGCACAAAAAGGGTAAAGGATGTGCTTACTAAGTGTTGAAATTTCAATTTGGGTGGCAAAATTGTTACAAAATGCTTGAATGTATCCGTTTTATTTCAATTGACTAAAAGTGCAAAGGAAAGGTATTAGAAGTGTTTCACAGGGTAAGTGTGATTTCGCCTATTCCCCTTGACACAGCGTGAAAACAAGCATTTCTGCGAGCTTTACAAAAATGGACAGTGTTCACTCAAGTGTAACATTCTGTCAAAACTTTTACTTTCATTGGATCGATGAGACCCAAACCCAAGAATGTATGTGAAAAAGTTACCCACATGTTGTATATTTTTTAATTCCCAGGGCTTTTTCAAAGTGTAAACTTTTTTTTGATACGCTCTGTATAGGTGCCGCTTTTCTGATGGCGACGACGGCGGCGTCAACACCAAATCTTAACTGAAGGTTAAGTTTTTGAAATGACAGCATAACTTAGAAAATATATGGACCTAGCTCAGGAAACTTGGACATAAGGTTAAAGGGGAAGTTCACCCTGACAAAAAGTTTATTGTAAAAATAGCAGAAAAAATGATAAAAAGTATTGCCGAAGGTTTGAGAAAAATTCATCAAATAATTAAAAAGTTATTAGAATTTCAATTATTTGATTTGTGACGTCATATGCGAGCAGCATTCCTACATAGCGAATGGTAAAAAATCAATGAAATGTCATTTTCTCAGAAAATTGAAAATGGTTTTCACTGTAACATTTGTATATCAATAGACAAATCATTTCACACCCGATCAAGAAAAAGAAAACAAAACTAGAATTTTAATTCGTCATGAGGACGAATTAGGTGATCTGTCTCTGATTCTCTTGATCATGAATATGACCACCATATTAATTCAGATCAATATGATAATCATGATGAAAACCAAAATATGTTGATAGCTCTTGCAATTCAGGAAATGAGGTGAAGCGGGGGTTGGTTATAATTATGATGAAATGGTAATAAGACAAGGTAATAATCTCAACTTACCGACAGACAATCATCCAATATATCAAAAGTGTTTCAATTATTGTATGATCCCAATATTTGACACAATATACGCAAAATCGCACAGATATTATTACAAACCTAATTTGGCTAGCACAAACGGTATCTTGGATTTTTCTCTAGGTGAAATGACAGAGAAAAGGGATAGTACAGACTTGAATATGAGATGACGTAGAAGACACAATGTATGAAGTTTGCTTCAGGTGAGATGATACCAGCCCACAGAAGTAGTAATTTGAAGACGTTCTCAAAACATGTGCCTCTTAGAGTAGAAAACTTTGATAAGTGTGTCAGAAAGTCTTGTGATGATGTAAAAAAAACAAAGAGATAGGGCAGAGAGGGAGAGAGAGAGGTAGAGAGAGAGCTAGTACCAAATCAGAGACTTTATATATAGTGAGTCACAGGTCAAAGGTGAGTGTGCTGTTTAAGATCAAATACTGACCACTTCGACATATATTGCCAAGGACTCTTTACACATAAGCAAATGAAGAGGATCTCTAATCCAATTTTGCAAGTGAAATTAAGGCATAACGCTGGCATCTGATCGGAAAATAAAGACAACTTAGCAATAGCTTAGAATCTCAGTTACATTATACTCAAAGCTCAGAGAAAACCAATCAATATAAATGGAGATATGGCTCGCGAAATAGAGGAATGTAAAATCCAGTTTTGAGAAAAAGTCATTTCCCATAGAGATTGCACACAAAATGAGCGAAAATGACATGCCTCTATAACTTGCAGTTTTTCAGGATGATCAGTTCCTTTAAAAGTGAATAAAGGCATCAAATTAGAAAGAGTTTGTCCTCAGCTACAACATATTGAAAACTGAGCGAAAATTGACCAATATTTACAGAGTTAAAGTCAAATTTGCATAATTATAATGACGTCATAAGTAGCAAAATGGGAATTTGAGTTCCGACGCCATTTTGATGACGTCATGATAAAATTTCGGGTCAAATGCGACATGAAATCACATCTCCCATCCATACTCTATTCGAATATGAAAAAAAAATGGGGGTCACCGTACTCCTTTAAAAGCTACAATGAACACTCATTTTGTATAGCATGTTTTTGCACATATATTGTCTATGGTTAGTGCGCGCGCGCGCGCGTGCTGTAAACTTTGATGGAGGCTAATTCCTTTATTACTTGTCGTAGAAGGTTGATCAAGGTATCAAATTGTTCAGAATTATATTATCGGTGCATTGATATGAAAAAAATGGCGATCCTATGTTTTATAGTGCCGCTACGTGCGGGAACGCGCGCGTAATCGTGCACGCGCAAATAAAAAAAAGCATAAAATCACCTGAAACATACTCTACTTTGGTCAAATAGTGATTTTGAGCATTTTAAAATTTTGACGCGCACGTCGTGACCTTTACATGACCTTTGATGACATGGGCAGTTGACCCTTGACCTGAAGTTAATGTGATGTAAATATTGTTAATTTTTGATAATTGATAATGTGATTTTACAAAATGGCGTCTAGATGACGTCATGATGACCTTTTGACCTTGAACTTGTTTCGTTCACATGACATGATAAGTCCCCATATCTGATGATATTTTGAAGATAATTGATGATGAAGATTTGGAGATTTTATGGTAACAAGAAAATGGTGGAAAAATAAAAATTAATAAATAAATAAATAAATAAATAAATAATAAATAAAAAAGAAAATTCTTACGAAATTAATAGTTGATCTGTCGATTGACAGATCACCTAATTAAGTCATCGGAACCATACAAAATTGGAAATTCATACATTTTATATTACATAACACATGGGGCAGCTGCTCGTTTATGACGTCACAAATCCAAAATTTTGAACTCTAATTTAATACTAATAACTTTCTTACTCTTTAGCGGATTTTCCTCAAACCTTCACCAATATTTTTTATTATTTTTTCTGCTATTTTTACAACAAAGTTTTCTTCAGGGTGAACTTTCCCTTTAAGCAAGTATTACCGAACATCCTGCTTGAGTTTCACATCACATGACCAAGGTCAAATGTCATTTAGGGTCAATGAACTTTGGCAAAATCGGGGGTATGTGTTGAATTACCATCATAACTCTAAGTATTTTGGTCTGGTTCGTAAAACTTGGACATAAAAGTCATCAAGTATCACTGAACATCTCATGTGAGTTTCAGGTCACATGACCAATGTCAAAGGTCATCTAAGGTCATTGAACTTTGGCCATTTTAGAGGTAATTATTAGATTGCTTTCATAACTTTCAAAATTTACATATATAGCTTATTAAATGTGGATGTAGGGGCAATCAAGTATCACTGACAAGTTTTAGGTCACATGATCTAGGTCAAATGTCAATGAACGTATGAATGGTGTTTTTGTGAATAATTATTTCCTGGTAGTCTTCAAAGTCACCACTGCTGCTATATTGAATGGCGTGATGCAGGTGAGATTTGGGCTGTGATAAGAATGGAAATATGGCATTGCCTGTCGCCCTCATGTTTTTATTTTTCCTGTTTTTTTTTATATCCAAGAGTCAACAAAGGGAAGTGGTGGCAATCAAATGTGTATCCAAGAAGAGCCTCAACAAAATATCAACAGAAAATCTACTCCAAGAGATTGAAATCTTGAAGAAGATTAAACATGAATACATCGTGGAACTCAAGGATTTCCAGGTACATGTAGACTCAGAATTATTGCATTTTATGATTGGTACATGTGAGCAAGTTGCACTATTATTGTTAACTAGCTTGTTTGTATTGTAGAGACGAGCACTAATTTTATGTACATGTATCATGAGAACACTTCCTTTTATAATCTAGAGTATATGCTGTGTGAACACAGCCTCTACTATAACAATAGACATTCCCCTCTCTTGGATACAAGATGTTCTATTATGTTAGTCTTAAGCTGCTGCATTGGACAATTTATAGGGATCTTTTATAACATCATGCCTTGATCATTGATGCTTAGTAATGACCTATTAAGGCACAGGGTATGTAAGCTAAGACACATTTTAGTTAGGAGTTGTTATGAGTCGAATGGATCCACCGCTGAATGCATACTGGCCTGAGGAGGCAGCTACACTACAGCTAGGATTCAGAGCGCCATGACAACGGCACCTGACTGCATCATCTCAAGTTCTATTCCAGGCCTTCATCGAACATCTAGATCCATATCTTAAGGTTAGCTTAGCACATTAATAGGTTATTTTAATTTACAGTTTAAATTTATTGGCCACGATACAACAATATCCATGATAATCCTGAGAAATTGATAGACAACAGTGAACACCATGCATTAGTCACAGTGTCTCTCTTTGAAAATGAGTACAAACCTGGGGGATCTTCACAAAGATTATAGAGTCTCACTTAGATACCTAGTAGCGTGCAGTTTTAAAGGCATGAATTCATTGGTCAGATCATGACCGTCGTGTGGTCCAGTGGTTAGAGCATTGGACTCATAATCACAAGGTGAATTTGAACCCCCACTCTGCCATTGTCTCCACTTTGATAAAAAGGCCCGACAGTAATATCTGTCGTCTATAATGTCAGCCACTGTGACTGATTAACCTAGACGTAAAATGTTTCTTAGGTAATTGGTTATATACCAGCTTGGCGTTTACCAGCAAAACGCTGTCCTGCTGAGTTCCTACGGGAGTTACCAGAAAGAGAAACAGAAATAGGTCATGCCAAGAGGACGTGCACTGCGTATTGATTAAGAAGATTGCCCTTTGCATATCATGTACATGTAAACATCGGCATTTAAGTGCAACTCTAAGTCATACTTTAATCTCTGTGAAACACCACCCCATCACTGTTTTATTGATTAATCCATATATTCTTTCCTGCACTCTGGGTTAATTGTTTACATGTAGTTTTAAAATTCTACAGTTTCGTTTTCAATTCTCGCACCCGTGGTTAGTGCCTTCTGTTTGATCCAGGGTATTAACAATTTATTAACCCAAATGCCTTGAGCTAATAATAATGAATTTTGGTCATGCATGTACTATGGAATGCTCATATGTTCCTGAATCATTGAATTTGGTTTGAACTTTGTAGATAAGAATGTGGTCTACATGTACATGGACTTTGATTTAGAATGGGAGTAGAGATGATTACAATTATAGAATTTCACAATTTATCTTCATCTCCATGTACATGTATTGCCACATACATGTAGTATCAAAGTGTATCGAAGTGAAGTTCTGCAATTATACAGTCACGTCAAAGCATCTGTGTCTTCAAGGAAAACAGCATCCAGTTAAATGCTGAACTGGCATTGTTAGTGATCATATCACATATATTTGAATCAACCTGGTTGAATGATTCAGGCCAGGGGGGCATGTAAATCACGAAACCCTGAAATGGGGGTCTATGGAACTGACTGAAAGGGTAAAATGTGGGGTCTTATGAACTAAAATATACCGGGTGGTGTGAAAATCGGTCTACGGAACGGAATGCTGGTACTGTAGTAGAGGTACAGTGCGTGCTATCGGGAGTTAGCCATGCGTGGTGATGCTAGCCGCGCATGCAGCTATGTGGTTCTTGTGCTGGATGGCAGGGCAGTGGAACTGAGATGTTTTGTGACTACAGGGGTCTTGTGAGCCGGGCAATTTCTGAATGGACCTTTTGTCATTCGGAGTATCAAGGGAATTGAAAATGAGTCTGAAAAAGGGGGTCACCAAAGCGGTACGTCCCCATAACACCAATGTATATGTGAGTGCCCCCCCCCCACTGACTCTGGTTCCAGAAGTTGATAATATTATAGATTGATCAGACCTTTCTTGTCTATTTTCCATAAATAGTGGGATCAGCATTACATCTACTTGATAATGGAGTTCTGCAGCGGAGGAGACCTGTCCCAGACCATCCATAAAAGAATAGCTCTTCCAGAGGCTACTGTCAAAAGATTTCTCAGACAGCTAGGTATTTCCATTCAATTTTGTTTTGATTTGATTGCCGAAGCAACTGAATGATAACTGCAGGTGCACTGTAAGAGTAAAGTGATTCAGATTCATTCAGAGAGCATCATTTTAGAATGATATTTGTAGGTAACTGTAATTGAATATTAAGCACAAGTATTGCAATTTTCTTAATTACATGTATTTGGGACTAGATCTTTCTTTTATATGGACAACATGTTTTTGTTGGTTGTCATTTTTGTATATGACTACCCAGTAGTACTTTATTATTACCACTAAACAAATTGAAGTTCCTCGTTTGTTTGGACATTAGTTTGAAAAATGATGCAAAAATGGCTGATTTTTGTCTCGCCTGCATAGCAGATTGAGACTGGTAAAGGCTGCTTTTCTGACGCCGGTGGCATCAACATCAAATCTTACTGAAGGTTAAGTTTTTGAAATGACAGCATAACTCGGAAAGTGTATAGACCTAGTTCATGAAACTTGGGCATAAGGTTAATCAAGTACTACTTAATATCCTGCTGAGTTTCTGGTCAGATGATCAAGGTCAAATGCCATTTAGGGTCGATGAACTTATACCATGTTAGGGGAGTCAATATCGAAATCTTAACCTAAGGTCCTAAGGTTAAGTTTTTGAAATGTCATCATAACTTAGAAAGCATATGGACATAGTTCATGAAATTTAGCCATAAGGGTAATCAAATATTACTGAACATCCTTCCTGAGTTTCAAGTCACATGACCAAGGTCAAATGTCATTAAGGGTCAATGAACTTTGGCCAAGTTGGGGGTACTTGTTGAATTACCATAACTTTAATTGTTTATGGATCTGATTCATAAAACTTGGACATAAGAGTAATCAAGTATCACTGAAGATCCTCTCTAAGTTTCAGGTCACACGAGCAAGGTCAAAGGTCATTTAAGGTTTATGAACTTTGTTCATTTTTGAGGTATTTGTTGAATTGCCATCATAATTCTAAAATTGTATTGGTCTAGTTCATAAAACTTGGACATAAAAGTAATCAAGTATCACTGAACATCCTGTGCGAGTTTCAGTTCACATGACCTAGGTCAAAGATCATGAAGGTCATTGAACTTTGGCAATGTAGGAGGAAATTATTGAATTGCTCTCATAACTTTCTTGTGTATGAATAGGGGACAAACATGTAGGTCTAGGTCACAGGATCAAGGACAAGTATCATTTTGTGTCAATGAAAATAGTATTGTATCATTATTTGAATGGTCGAATTCAATTCTTGTCTTTTTTCTTGCGCAGCCAGTGCCCTCCAGTTCCTTAACTCAAGAAGCATCACACACATGGACCTCAAACCTCAGAACCT
Organism: Lytechinus variegatus; assembly: GCF_018143015.1. NCBI lineage: Eukaryota > Metazoa > Echinodermata > Echinoidea > Temnopleuroida > Toxopneustidae > Lytechinus > Lytechinus variegatus. The sequence continues at coordinate 28,473,822 of NC_054744.1, read as the reverse complement.
TCTCTTATCAAATTCTTACAACCCAGTACTAAAGATGGCAGGTACACCTGAATACACTTTATTCTGAATAATACAAACTATAACAACTATCAAATATTCATAGAGATGTTAACAGATTTTACCCTTTATTAAAAAAATTTGGCCACCATTTGAAAAATGCATATAAAGATTTATATAATGAAATAGAAAGGGTCATTGCATATTCACGGTTAATTACTTATCTTTGTGGCTTTTTATGCTGATGATATATGTACATGTATGTTGGATGCTACATGTAGGAATATAATATTTTTTTAATAGAGCAAAAAATTATGTTGATATAGACAAATTATCCAATTATCTTAAGCTGTTTAAAACTTTTATTAAGATTACGAGTACATTTTCCTTTTCTATTTTTTAAACAATTTTGTTTTATTTTGTTTTCTATTTCATCATTTTTTTCTTCTCATTCTTCTTGTTCTTGTTATTTTTAATTTTTTTATTAATTTATTATTATTATTATTATTATTATTTTTTTTGGGGGGGGAGCATTTTAAGTTAAAACATTAGTCAGAATCAGAGATAAAAATCCTCTTTATACCACTAATACATTGTTCACACAGAGCTGAGTTGGGTGTACAAGTCCCTGCGAGCTTCAGAAAAATCAGGGAAAAATGGTACATTTTCAGGAATTTTTTGAAAGATTGAACAGACCGTAAGTATGAGTCAGGAAGAGTAGTACCGAGTACTGCTCGAGTGATTGAGATCTTTTCTCGAATTTGGCAGAGTTTACAGAGAGTCTTTTAAGATCTTTATACAAGTAATTCAGCCCTTGATAGATGGGAGTTTTCGTGCACTCTGCTTTTTTCCGAGATGGATGACCAGATAGACCTTCTGAAAGAAGAGACCTTGATTCTCTGTGCAGCAGCTGCGTGTCAAAGAGACTCAAGAGGAGAAAAAGGAGTTGAAAAACACGTAAAGGAAGTTTTGGGTCAAGCCATGGTTGATGATAGGTCTCGGAATGGCTGATTTAGCAACAGAGGATGAGGATAATTTAAAAAATTGCCTGCGTTTCGACTCTGAGATTTTTCAGGAACTTCTCACTGGAGTTGGACCTCGATCGACAGTCTCATGATCCCCATGCAAATTACTAAATGATGACTTCACCACCATTCCCCGATAACCCACAGATTCGACCACCACCACTGTCACCATGAATGATCTCGCAACCTAGAAAATGTTTAAGATTCTATCCACAGACGCCAACTTTTACCTATAAATATAATTCATCTTCTATCATTCAGCTTCTACACATTGCATAACTTTACACCACAAAAGGAGACAAATAAAGTTGTTGCGATGAAACTTCATGTTTATTAACAAGATTCACTTTGTGGAATACGTTTGTAAGTTTCACGTCATGCTGTACAGACTTGATGATCTTTTCATCCCCGTAATCCATGTTTGTAACAAACAGTGATTAAAGATTAGGTCACAAAACACCACTATGTTCTAATTATATTTAGTGGTCAAACTAGAAAAAATCCATTTGTTTTGCCACGGAAACCTATTATTTCATGATTGTGTGTAGAATTCATCATGCTGGATAGTTTAAGCGATTGATATTTGTCGGTTTTTCAGATCTTTGTTGTTGAATGTTTTGATCTTCGATTGTACAGACATGGATTGTCTGAGAACCATTCCGCCAGGTTCTGTTCTTGGGTCGTCTGTCAATGTATAGGGCGTCATTTTCCTCCGTGGCTTTGATATCCCAGACGTGGCGGCCTGTTCATGGCCATCTGATACCCCAGCCTCGGTGGCACGTTCCATTTCGAGGATTTCAGACTCCTTCGCTTCCATTGACGCTATCACTTCCTCTGACAAGTCTAAAGGCTGGAGGTCATTTTGTTCTCGATCCTTCACTTTATTAACCTTATTAACTTGATACGAGTCTCGGGCATCTTGGTTAATGAAAGGTACACAGTGTTTTAATTCTCACCAAACTGAACCACGTGATAGAAACCAAAATCATTCACACTATTCATAACTCGCTTTACTCTTGTGGTCAGCTCCCCAGTGACTCGGCAAGCTCTTGCAGAACTCGCAGCTTGTATTAGAATTGCGGGAACTCGTGTATGGAGATATACATGTATGCTAATTTATGCAAATTTCCCTGATTTGCAAAGAGATTATGATGAGTTGCTCACGAGTATAGCGAGTCTACTTTGAGTTGTTCCGAGTTTGATCGAGTCTTTCAAGAGTCCTCAAGAGCTTGACAAAATTTGAAATTTTTAAAAAATTGTACAAGCTTACTACGACATCATTCGAGTTGCATCAAGCTGCCAAGAGTTGTTAAATAAGAGCTTTCCCGAGTTGCTGTGAGTAACAGAGAGTTATCACGAGTTGAATCAAGAGATATCGCGAGTAGCCCAAAAAATTAACTCGCACAATCTCTTACACCCCATTCTTCTTTGTGTGAACAATGCATAATAAAAAAAAAGCATTTAGTAGAAGGAATCAAATAGAAATTAGATATTAAGAACTAAGAAACGTGATACCTCACAACCATTACAAAGAACTGACTTGGGGAGAAGAATTTAATCAATTATATGCTTATATATAATTATATATTTAATCAATTATATACTTACATAATTCGCTTCTGTTCTTTCAGATTTTGGTTTTGCTCAGCATATCACAGAGGACGTACAGACAGACATGCTGCGTGGATCACCCCTCTATATGGCCCCTGAGATCATAACAGACAGGATTTACAATGCAAAGGCCGACCTCTGGTCAGTCGGGGTCATAATGTTTGGTAAGAATAGCCATAAATTGTTGATTGGTCTTTGATTACATCATCTACTTTCTATTTCTTTTCATTTCAAATCATCAAACCGTAAATTGTCATAATCCATTATTGTTTGATAAAATCGCCATTTAGTCCATTGTCATTTCATGTATTTTCCAGTTAGGCTATACCCATCTCACCTAAATCCACTTGATCTAACACCATTTACAATTAGTTTGATGAACTCTTTATGATAACTCTTTATGAAGAAAATTTTCATTTAAACAGTGTAAAATATTGCATTTATTAGACAAAAGAGACAAAATAAGACCATCTTGGCATAAGACTAAAGGCTGACAATTAGGTTAAATAGGTTTATTTGGCAACACCTTTGTGAATTTGGGCCCAAAAATTATTTTGACAACAATATTGGACAGGAACACTCAATATGTGAGTGAACATGTATTTGGACCTTTTCTTACTTTTCTATTTAGAGAGTAATCCTTTCAAATAATATATTCGAAGTCTTGATGTATGCTGATACCAGGCATTCATTAATTTTCTGACTAAATCTTTCCACCATTTTTCCTCTCTTCATTATTTCTCAGAATGTCTTTTCGGTGGTCCACCCCTTGCTTCAAGTTCCTATGCCCAGCTAGCTGAAAAGATTAGAAGTCCTAAACCTATTGAGGTAAGCTCTATACAAGGCCTGATTACTTTAAACCTAGCCATTGATGATGGCATTGATTTTAAAGATTGATTGCATTGAATATACTGTGTGATATATCATAAAAACCAGCCCCACAATCAATCGCTAAGTTTTGTGTTACAGGCTACGGTGACTTGTGTGTAATTTTTGCCATCAAGGACCGGGGTGGATGGGGCTTAACTGAGTAAGCATTGACCAACCTACTCTCAGCAAAAGTGTACAGTTTTCAGACATTGCAACACATAGTAAAAAAAAGGTCAAAAGTTGTACAAAAGCCTCCTGACATGATCATGAAAGTTCATACTTATGTGTTTGATGAAAATACATAATAACTATCAATTAAGCCTTTAGTACCCTAAAATTTTGTGGTAACTCAAAATTTGTGTTGAGAACAAAATCTCAATCAAGAGATAATCTTAGTTTCTTCAGAGGTATCTTGAACATGTCTGTATAAATTTAATCACATTTTTTCTTCCTGTTTTTTTTTTCATATGGACAATATGTGCAACGCATCAAAAATAGGGAATTTTGAAATAGAACTTTTGAAATGTTAATGTACATATTTGGTTTCATATAGGTGGGGAGCATAGATATGTGGCCATTGTACAATGTTGAGATTACCAGCATATTTTTTTTATTTGAGTGTCATTTTAAGTGTTGATGGTTACCATGGTAATGTGGATAATGATCTATTATTCATTTCTTCATAACAAATTAAAATTACATTGAAATTTCTGTTGTCTCTTTGCTTAACCATTCTCCTTTGCATAGGGATCGCATAATTTCATACCTTTTTTGTTGTCTTTCACAGATTTTTGTTAGAACACTTTACAAAAATGAAATAAACGTCAATGATAAAAGTGGCTACTACATTGTAATATAGCGCACAGGTTTTCCTATATTTTCATGTCTGGATCAGATTCCTACGTTCGTTGAAACGTCTGATTGCTGTAGAGATCTCCTATCAAGACTTCTGAAAAGAGATCCAGGAGAGAGGATAGACTTTGATGAATTCTTCCACCATCCCTTCATCGATCTGGAACACATGCCATGCCAAGATTCACTTGATAAAGCTGTAAGTTCAGGCCAAGTAGAGCATTGTCACTTTTGTCTTGTCTTAAGTCTTTGCCATGTCTTTGCGGGGAATTCTGTGGCAAAAGCGCTATGTGTATGTTCATAAGGGCTTCCCTGCATTTGCCATTGTTTTGTCTAATAAGTCTGAGAATTGGAAATGAAAGACCAACTGGGGGATTCCCTTGTTAAAGCCGCAGACAAGGTACCTTAGTGTATTGGGGTAATAGTGTCTCCCAGATTAGGGCAAGTCCAAGGGGGTGTTTCACAAAGATTTAAGTATGACTTAGAGTCGCACTTAAATGCCGACACGTACATCATATGCAACCCGCAATGTTATTGATCAATTCGCAGTATTGCACGTCCTCTTCGCATGATGTGACCAATGCGGTCATGCCTTTTACACTGCACGCAAGTAGACATTTAAATGCAACTCGAAGTTATACTGTAATCTTTGTGAAACACCCCTCAGGTAGGTTGATATTTTAAATATTTTTTGAAGACAAATAGATACTATTACAAAATTATCATATGGCACTGCATAATTCAATCACTGAGATCAAGATTGTGTGATATGGCAACATTTTTTTAAAAGAAATTGAATCTTTTGAACCCATCCCATATCTAACCCACTATTGTAGTTGTACAAGTAAGACACCATTTCCATTTCTTGCCTGGTAGACTGCCAATCTTTGTTATCCATAAAATGGTACATTCTTGAAACAGAGGTGTGAAACTACATTTATCATCCATTTTAATATATTAACCAATTATAGTGTTTACTAGCATTTCCTCGTCTCACATCAAAAGTTCTAAATTTTCTTTCACACGACAAATTCAGGTATCCATCATTGAAGAAATTCCTGCAAAAACAAGTTGAAATCTCCCTTCTACATAATACACGTGAATGGACTTGGCAGGGATTTTCAATTGGGGGGGAGGGGTTTTGCTTTGTGTTCTGGTATGGGTAAAACATGTATGAAGAAGTGATATCTTAGAGAATGATATTATAAATTGTTAGGCATTTGTATAAATTAAAAAAAAAGAATACAAAAATGAAATAGACATTGTATGCAGCGTTCTCGCCAGAAAAAAATTCACCCATGTCGGGGACTTGTGCTGCCACTCCTGGGGGGTGGGTGCGGGAGGGGGGGGTTCACCCCCCCCTGGCGGAGCGCGGAAGCGACGGCCTTTTCATCAAATAGAGAGACGCTAAGGAAGCCCCATTGTGGCATATTTTTAAACCCACACAAATGCACATAAATGCTGGGAGTAAACATCGATTGATCAAATGGTTCGATTGGCATGCCGCCAATCACCAATCGATTAGCAAAATTTACACAAATCGAATGTTCGGCAGATCCCGATTATGACATTGGGAGAACTCAAATACCAAGGTAATAATAACAAAATGACAAGAAAACAATGATGACACTTCATACAGGTTTAAAAATTATGTTACCGAGATAATTTTTCAAAAATAATCAATGATTGTATTACATTCACAGTTACACACCAACATGAAAGCGCTCCGAATTTTTTTTAATCCCACCCGACCTTGCCCTCGATACACAAAATGAGTTCATTGTCTGCGTGCACAAAACAATAAGAAAACACACAACCAAGCTCACTTGAGCTGATTGGACCTTCGGATAGCCAATGAAACTTTTGGGGAAACAAAGAAGAAGGCAGTGGTTCCCTTATCAGGAGAGGTCATGACTTCAGAAATAAATTGACCCCTCCCCATCTCTGTGTGTGTGAGGGAGAGAGAAAGATAAGGGTGGGAGCCGGAGAATTCCTTTCATGTTTCAAAACAATAATGCAACCTTTTTTCTATCCCCCTCACACAATGAAAACTACATTCCAACATGCGCCCGTCTTCACCGGTACTTTCTCGACTAGTCTCCAAAAATAGACCCAGTTATACATGTAGTTTCAAATGATAAAAAATCGTAATTTTAAAAGGTATTTCAAATTAAATATTTTGCAAAATATTTTTTTGAAATACATGTGTAGAATCGTGGGCAGTGCCACAAGTGGGGGCGGGGACATGGTGTGGGCAAGGGATGAAATTGTTCAAGAAATGCTCCACCTGGGGTCAGTCTCAAAGAATAGTTCATGAATGAGTTGTTTACATCTTTGGGCTTTGGACTGGCTGATCTGGGCTGATTCATTCATATGCAGGGGTGTGGCACTTGGAGGGATGCATGCATAATACCAGAGTACCAGCATGGATTTAGGAAGGATTTTCATTGGAACAATAAACTGAAAGTTTTAATCTCATTTCATGTAGTTTCTTTTGATATAAATATCATGGAGAAGGGGAAAAAGGTCCTACTTTCATTTATTCTAAACATGTGACTTTGATGGAGATTTCACCATAAAGTAGGTCAACTATTGTGACTTAAAAAAGACCTGATTCCCGACAAACAATTGAATCATTCGATTATTTTTTCAGGAAATAATTGAATGGTAAAAATGACAATCGTCCCAGGCCTAACATCCATGCACCATAGCGGTCACGCACAGTTCTCAAACTCCTTTGCTATTCGTTCATTGTGTGCAGAGAGGGCGGGATAAAATGGCAAAAACAATACAACTCCTTTGCTATTCGTTCATTGTGTGTATAGAGGGCGGGATAAATGACAAACACAGTACAAGTACATGTTCCTTGTATATACAATGCATTTATTCCAAGTTCCACTCCCATCATATCAGTAAGCGCAGCTACCGGTAGGTCATGGAGCATAGCCGATGTGATGTGCGGGGCAGACGGGGGAATAGGCAACGGAACGACCGTACCGTGCCGTCATATGCCCGCAATAGCAGCCGCGAGCTAGCTGGGCGCCTTGCCACTTTCCTAGCTGTAGTAGGCCTGTAAGTGGTCTTAAGTTGGTGGGACTTCGGCGCAACCCGATAAATGAAGTTGATATCACTAAGATGAGTTCATGGAGTGTATTATTTTTTTCTGAAAATTTCCATTTAATTTTTCCACGCATGTTGCCACACATGTCGCTGAAATTTTATGCATGGTTCCACTTGGTCTCCATTTCCGCACGCATGGTGTTTGAACCATGCGTATTATACACTGGCGAGAACGTTGATTGTATGTCATTTTATAGAAATCAATGAAATTAGTAGCATAAAGAAGTGCACAAGGAAGCCAGGATCATAACACAATAACAAAATAAAACAAATATCTCATTGACAGGTTCAATCAAATATTAAAGGAAAGGGTTGATATAGAATGGTGTACAGTACATGGTGGGAATTACGACAAATTATTAAAGAAGTGTAGTTCATCCCACATTTTACAGTGTGCAGGTGTATTTTTTTACATTTTGAATTTTTATGAACTTATCATTTTTTTTTCATTTTAGAGAACAAATGTAATGGATGCTGTGAAATCTGATCAGAAAGGAGAATGGAAAGAAGCAATCAGGCTTTATCTCAAAGCCATGGAGTATTTCATCCCTGCTGTCCAATGTGAGTATTTAAGTATCATGCCACAAGGTGAAAGATAAAGGTCGCAGAGGTCATTATGTTCCTGAAAATGGCTTGTTCTCACGCTATTAAGTAAAGAAATGTTTGACGGTTCTACATACTTCAAAAAATTGCGTACATGTATGCGTATGTTACTGACGATGAATCGATTAGATTCTGTGTGTTTGTATTTTAGTAGGAATCTTGCTACCAAACACTGCTGTATTCCTGCATTTCCCATTGTTTTACATGTGTTAAATGGAATTTACAAAGCGAATTATGAGCATATTCTATTACTAATTTTTATAACTTTTACACTTTTTATTAATATACATGTTAAAAACTTTCATAACTTTCTCATTGTTTGTTCAATATTGTTCAAACTTTCACTGATCTACTTGTCTGATTTTTATTTTTCTTCCCTTTTAAACACTATTATTTGATTATTGATTTCATTTCTCTCTTTAGATGAGCAAGATCCCACCAAGAAAGAAGCTCTAAGAACGAAAGCCAGTGAGTACATGAGGAGAGCCGAAGAGTTGAAGGGATTATTAAAACCAAAGAAGACATCTTTGAACGACTCCATCCAGAGTGACGCTGAGCAAGCATGCAGTTCTTCCACCGAATCAGGGCCAGTGTATGATATCCATCTGTTAGGTAATGATAATGATTTTCTGCTTTTACATTTGCTTAGGTACCTTTTCAAAAGTAAGAACTGCATTTTTTCACGTTTCATTATATATAAAACAATGGCGCTATGAAAGGGCGTATATTGCCTTAAGAGCGGGATTCCTGCCAAAAGACACAGCACATACGTTTTTACAAGGAAAGTCCATCAGAATGATGCCTTACAAAGTGCTTCACATATACTTATTACCCTTGTCATTTGATCCTGGCTTGCCCGCAACAAATTCATCCAATCTGTCCGCTCCCGGAGGAGCATTTTTTAACAAGAGTTTCCAACTCAACACGAGATAAGTGTTGTATGTGAGCTTCATTATTAAATGTTGAAAGGTTATTTTAGTGAAAAATATAAAAGTAAACTGCATTTGTCAAGATCATGAACATTGTAGAGTTGAGATCTAATTGATAGAACAATGTGCATCCTTAAACATGTATGAAAATTATCTGTATGTAACTCCTTGACCAATTACACTGTGAAAGGGTATTTCATTCTTGCCTTCTTCATTTCCTGTTTCGTGCTTTTTTTGTCTATCTTCAACAATATCATCATTCATTTTGAGATTTTATCTCATTCCTATTTTTTTTCCAGATAAAATGGCTAATGGTAACCCAGAAATGAAAGTTGCTGTGAAACTTGTCAAAGATGCAATAAGAGAGGTAGGCAGAAAAGAGAATATTCAGGAATTCTGGAATATTTAAGTTTAGCAGACTGATGTAAAAGCCATTCAACTTTATGAACAACAGTGATTGGTCAGATAATTCACACAGGGCGTACACTACTGCTTATTCATTAATTAGATGTTGGTATCGCAAGAAACTTTCAATCGAATGCAATTCAATTTCAGATCCTAAAATCAACCACAAGTTTTTGTTGTTAATTGCAAATGTATGATAAAAAGCTAGTCTCTCCATGCATCAACAAAAATAGATTGATATGTTCTTGTTCAAATTGATCTTTCACTTGTGAATTTGCAATTGATTGCAAAGTTTTTCTTGCTGCACCCAATGAGTCGCTATACTGTACTCTTTGTGAAAAACCTCCCAGTTCTGTGCTGCCAAATCTAATTTTCAAACATTTTGATTCTTATCAGCTAAGCTTGAAATCCAACCTTTGTAGATTAGAACCCTTAGTGTTAAATACAGTGTGAACAAGGTAGTATTTTATCAAAGCCTGTACATGTGCATCATCTGTGTTTGCAAAGGAAACATGTATGTAAAAGTGTATCTTTAACAATACCAGACACATATATGTAACACACATTAAGGGTATTAAAAATGCAATAAATCTACTAAAGGGTTTCAAAGTAATTTGTATCAAAGTTTGGAAGATTCATGGAAAGGATAAGAAATTCAATAGGTTGTCAGGACTAGAAGGTCTGATCCCTTTGAGATAAGAACAAAGCAAATACTTTGGTTGAAATAGGAGTGGAAAACCCGCAACAGCAGAGGAAATTCCTGGCAATTTTTTTTTTTTACATTTGGTATAGTTTGCATTATTTGTTTTATTCTAGGACATCGGTGAAGAATATCAGATTGCACTTGACCTCTATGAACAAGCTCTCGCTCACCTAATGCCATTATTACAAGGTGAGTCTACTAGCACCGGTTGGTCCTTCTCCAAAGTGTATAGGAAACATGTAGTTCATTTGTAACTTAGGAATGGTTGGCATTGGACGTTTGCATGTAAGTCAGGTGAAAGGGGTTTTTGAGAGATGAAAGAAGAGACAATTTATTTTAGCAATTTTCTTGCTAAATTCTAAAAACAATAAAATTTGTGAGAGAGCTCATAGAATTCGCTTCAATTTTAATACAAAATGCAATCCAGGTTTTGATTCATAGAGCTGTTCCTATTTTATGCACAACTTTACACATTACTGGTGATCTAGTATAATAAATGTGTATTTGTACTGTAGTTATTGAGTTTCTGTTCACTTAATTAGAGTAACATAACATTCCAAAGTCAAATATATCACAAAGCATGTTGATCATAATAATTCATAATAAAATAGAAGATATTATGAATTAGAACTAGATAGAAATGACCTTTCCAAAATAAGTGAAAAAAGCACAGAATGGCTTGCCATGACTGCCCAACTTTTACAAAAGGAAGCAAGCGACACATCTGTCAAATTTGAGTTATTGTTGTTTCTGAAACACCCTTTGTCTGTTGCACATTCGGGCAAAATTTTGGGAAGATATGATCAATCTAGATATTGAAAGAAATATGCTGTAAAATTGCATTGTAAATGACAAACACACAATGCTCATTTACAACAAATAATACTTTTGTTACTTGCCTCCTTTCTCCAAAGTATGGCAGATGAATAGCTATAATATGCATTTATGAGAGGCAGAGCCCATGAGACCCTTTTTCAACATGTAGTGGTAAAACGTAATTGGTATGTAAACTGATGGAGAGGACGAAAGACAAGCTTTAAAAATATATGGGCAATTCCACAGGTTGGTGGACATGAGCTTAAAAAATCAAATTCAATATTTTCTTGAATTTGTTAATACTTTAAGTCCTTCATACATGATAGTTTCAGGAACAAGAAATAAAAAGTTTATTTTCATATGTATACTTTGGGAAAAAATGGTCAAAAGTTGTGTCTTCCATTCTGTACCAAAATACAAGAAAAATAGTGAAAAATGAAATATGCCTTTTTACCATTTTGTTGTTGCAACAGCATATCACTTTATATATTTCTGAAGTTTAGAAGAGTCAAATTACTTAAAATACACAACAGCTTTTCAAGTTAATTTGTAGTACTCATTCAAAAATAAATATTGCAACCTGCTCAGGTGATGTAACGTGAGTAACCGAAAAAACTGACTTTGTTTTCTGAGAGAAAAATTCTTCACAGTTAATTGGTGGGATTTTAAATTCTCTTCCTTCAAACAATCTTTGACACAGTGATGACTATCAAAATCATTAAAAAGTCCAATTTTTTTATAAAAATGATGAAGAGAAACTGTAACGTGAGTAACTTTGTAACGTGAGTAACCATTATGTAATGTGAGTAACCAGTAAAAATTATTCAGTTCGGTAACATTTTCTGTGGGATGTCAAGTTTTAAGTCTCATGGTGAGTTGTGAAGTTATTTTTGATTAATTAAAAGCAAAATGAGTGTACACCTCTTTGATGTGACTCTTTGTTCATCAAAATATCAGTGGTCATACAATCACACAAAAAATTGAATATTAGTAGATGTATTCACAATGCGAGAGTGCATTAGTAAGACTTGGTTTCGATTAACCAAACTTTAAAGAGTGTTCGAACAACACATTAAATGCCCTTACCTGTAACCCTATCTAGGCCGGGGTATTTTGGGAGTTGATATGGCCCGGGGGGAGGGGGGGGGGGTTGGGGGCGTCCCAGCCCCCCCTTTAGATCTCGGCCATTGGCCGCATGATCACGCCGAAAAATTTGCGCGCAGGTTGTCTTGGACATGGTCTAACAATACAGTAATTTCTTTCATACAGATTGGTATAAAGCGATTATGCTAATTTATGCATAATTAGTAAGCGAAATCATACTTTTCCCTCCTACTCCCTAATAAAGCTCCAATTGTTCAAATTTTTGGTATAAAATCTCTTTTTGATGTTCCTAGCAATGCATTTTACACACATAATTGAATTTTTAATGACATGTGTGTTGTTAACCATACATGGACAGGATGTAACGTGAATAACTGTAATGTGAGTAACCATATTATCTGCACCCCAAGTAAAACCCATGTGTTCTTTATTTTTTTAAATTATATACAAAGTTTGTCTCCCTAATATACTTCTTTGAAATGGATATAATCAACTTTCATAAATAGCATTGTATGAGGAGACTTTTCACTTATGTTGACTTTTTATTTTATGCATGTCCAAATCATGTAATGTGAGTAACCGACACATTTCAAAGATTTGCCAGGAGCATAATAAAAATTCCCAAGTTTTGATTTTATACAAAGGATAGTCAGACTGTGTACTTTGTTGTGAAAAGGAGATGTTTAGTTTCTATCAATAATAATGGAGTTACAGCTCCAAGTATGAGTCAAGGTGTCTCCAAATGTAACGTGAGTAACCGTGGAATAGCCCATTATATGTAAAACCAAAAATCAAAACTAATGAGAGATAAAAAATGAGAGAAAATCATTATACCAACTAGTCAAGAATAGAGGGCAATGAAAGAAAACAGAGAGAATGGATTATTGTATTGTGGTTTAGCAGCAAGCTAATGGGTAATCATTTATTTGGGTTCATCTGCTTTTAAGTGAAATTCCACTATTTGTAGATCGAATTTCTTGTTGAAATCAAGCATTTATAAAGAAAAATTGTATTATATTATTTAGCATGAATACAGAGAGTAGCGATTGATCCAATCAATTGTAACTATGGAAATCCATCAGTGTCATAATTTTTTCTACAATTTTTTTCTAAATGTCCTTTGTAAACAGGCGAACACACCAAATTGTCAAGAAAACAATGGCATTTGAAGTGCTATTCCACGGTTACTCACGTTACATTTGGAAACACCTTGACTCATACTTGGAGCTGTAACTCCATTATTATTGATAGGAACTAAACATCTCCTTATCACAACAAAGTACACAGTCGGACTATCCTTCGTATAAAAACAAAACTTGGGAAATTCTATTATGCTCCTGGCAAATCTTTGGAATGTGTCGGTTACTCACGTTACATGATTTGGACATGCATAAAATGAAAAGTCAACATAAGTGAAAAGTCTCCTCATACAAGGCTTTTATGAAAGTTGATTATATCCATTTCAAAGAAGTATATTAGGGAGACAAACTTTGTATATAATTAAAAAAATAAAGAACACATGGTTTTTACTTGGGGTGCAGATAATATGGTTACTCACGTTACGGTTACTCACGTTACATTTTGTCCATGTATGGTTAACAACACACATGTCATTAAAAATTCAATAATGTGTGTAAAATTCATTGCTAGGAACATCTAAAAGAGATTTTATACCAAAAATTGGAACAATTGGAGCTTTATTAGGGAGTAGGAGGGAAAAGTATGATTTCGCTTACTAATTATGCATAAATTAGCATAATCGCTTAATACCAATTTGCATGAAATAAATTACTGTATAGTATTGTAGATTATGTCCAAGACAACCTGCACGCAAATTTTCGGCGTGATCGTGCAGCCAATGGCCGAGTTCTCAAGGGGGGCCTGGGAGCCCCCCCCTCCCCCCCACCCCCCGGGCCATATCAACTCCCAAAATACCCCGGCCTAGATAGGGTTACAGGTAAGGGCATTCAATGTGTTGTTCAAACACTCTTTAAAGTTTGGTTAATCAAAACCAAGTCTTACTAATGCACTCTCGCATTGTGAATACTTCTACTAATATTCAATTTCTTTTGTGTGATTGTATGACCATTGATATTTTGATGAACAAAGAGTCACATCAAAGAGATGTACCCTCATTTTGCTTTAATTAATCAAAAATAACTTCACAACAAACCATGAGACTTAAAACTTGACATCCCACAGAAAATGTTACCGAACTGAATAATTTTTACTGGTTACTCACATTATATGATGGTTACTCACGTTACAAAGTTACTCACGTTACAGTTTTTCTTCATCAATTTTATAAAACAATTGTACTTTTTAATGATTTTGATAGTAATCACTGTGTCAAAGATTGTTTGAAGGAAGAGAATTTAAAATCCCACCAATTAACTGTGAAGAATTTTTCTCTCAGAAAACAAAGTCAGTATTTTCGGTTACTCACGTTACATCACCTGAACAGGTTGCAATATTTATTTTTGAATGAGTACTACAAATTTACTTGAAAAGCGGTTATGTATTTTAAGTAATTTGACTCTTCTAAACTTCAGAAATATATAAAGTGGTATGTTGTTGCAACAAAAAAATGGTAATAAGGCTTATTTCATTTTTCACTATTTTTCTTGTATTTTGGTACACAATGGAAGACTCAACTTTTGACCATTTTTTTCCGAAGTATACATATGAAAATAAACTTTTTATTTCTTGTTCCTGAAACTATCATGTATGAAGGACTTAAAGTATTAAAAAATTCAAGAAAATATTGAATTTGAATTTTTAAGCTCATGTCCACCAACCTGTGGAATTGCCCCAATGAATTTATGTAATTTACGTCATATCTAGAAAACATTTTGAAAATTCATGCGTTTCAGATGTTGACATTGCTGGCTGTCCATAGTTTTGATTGATCGCATCAATGACAACTCTTTGTGAGACAGGGTCCAGGTCTTCAGCTGTTATTTGTAAAGTCTTTTGGAATGTAGTGCTTGAAATTACAAACAGCTTTATGAAGCACCCAGCAGGAAAAAGTAGAACAACTATTCCATGGTCTTTGTAGGTTTGCTTGGTGGAGTTTATAGTGTGGAGAAGGTGTACGGTTAACCATGTATGATATGAAGAAGGGACTGTCCATCTTCAGGAGACGGACAGTCAACCTGCCTGAAACGTCGAGTAACCTCTCTTCACTTCATCCTGCTACCACTCAAACCATCGCTCCTCAAGCCATATACAGCTCATCTCATCTGGATTACAGTCCTTTTCAGGACTTCACTCACTTTCCTCTTTTCATCCTTTCTCGTCTTTCAGTTTCAATCTTTCTGCTTGTATTTCCTTCCCTTCTTCATATTACGCATGGTGAACCGTAAACCTTCTCCAGATCCATGTATACAAATGATGCATGGGTTAGAGTGGGTGCACAAGGTAACTTTGGCATGGTTTAGACCATAATGCCAAAGTTACCGTGTGCACACAGTTCCTCTGACCCACGAAAGAAACCCATGCATCATCTGTTTCATAGAATGGAAAAAAATTATTGAATAAACCACAAAAATTAATGATTTACCGGACGTATGATTTATTTACCGGATGCATGGAAATTCCAAAATGTAATGCAGACAATTTGATAACCCTGGCAAACATAAGTATGGGCTTAACTGGATCATTTTGCATTCTTTATTTGATTCATTCTGCCTTGATCAAAAATTCAAAATTTTGACATGAACAAGCGTAACAGTACATGCGTGATGACATCACAATGACCTTTGCGGGCGATAGCTTGTTTACAGTGGATATCGTTTTGATTATCGGGATATCCGATATTGTTCATGCAACCCAGTAAAAATTCTTCCATAGCTCTCAACCAATCAGATTGCAGGGATTTTCTCATCCATTCTATAATACATATTAATAATAGTAATAGTATATTTACCCTGGGTAGCCACTTCAGTTCCGAAAACTGTTCTCCCAGCGGGCCTTGCTATTATTAACCCGGCTTTACCCGGGCTGCGTAGTCTCTCAAGCATTCAAGGAATTAATCCTGCTGGGTACCCATTCACCTCACCTGGGTCGAGTACAGCACAGTGTAGATAAAATTTTGCTGAAGGAAAACATGCCATCGCTAGGATTTGAACCCACGACCCTCTGTTTGGAAGGCAAGAGTCTGAACCACTAGACCACGACGTGCCCACATACATAGTTAGACACCAAGAGCCTAGAAATTCACAAGAAATGAGTGCTGTTAAGATGTATGATAGAAAGAACATGAGCTCAATTGAAATGTTGAAATTGGAAGGAACTGTAGTGGACATGGAATAAAGGAGAATGGGCCACGTGTTGCGGAGGGAAGAGGATGAACCTGCAAAAAGATCCTAGGATTTGGGAGTAGATGGCATGAAGAGGAAAGGGGAAAGACCAAAGATTACATTGAAAGAAGTGGTGAAGAAGGAAAGTGGGAAGGTTGGTTTGAACGGGGAGGATGCTCAAGACAGAAAGAAGTGGAAGGAGGGAGTGGAAACATGGTGCAAGGGTCAGTAACCCTTATGAGCAGGGGGAAAAACGTAAATCAGACGTAAATAAATGATGAACCAGAAAGGCCTGGGGGAGTATGAATTATGCTTGCCTGCATCTGTAGATCTTGATTTTGGACTACCATCGTAGCTGGTCAAAGTTTTAATTCCAAAGTCAAAACAACTCACACTCAGATATCACATAGTCCCATTTTTAAATGGTGTTACATGACTGTAGACTTGGAAAGTAGAGCCATTGGATAGAAAAATATCAAATATTCATTTCAAAGATGATCTACCAGGTGGTATCCTGCCACAAGCTTACTTCAATTTCAAGCTCAAATGATGGTTGAAAAAATTAACATTCAGTGGGATGAAAATTTTGACTTGGGTATTGATACAATCTAGTTTGAATGCGGTTCCATAGATCACTATTTCAGGAATGTCTTACCTTTCAAGAAAACATTACCTTCTCACATGCTTTAGAATATTTATGTGGTATTCTAAGAACTGAATATTATCATATTACCATCTGAATTATTAATAGTGTTGTATTACTCGTTTTCTGAAGTTGCCTGAGAACTCATTTCAAAATTTATGATTGATGCTTCATTATAATATTTCTCTTATCTGCTTTATACATAATAATAGATACTAATAATACATGAGATTTGTATAGCGCACTTTCCATCTTGATTACCGGTAGATGCTCAAGGTGCTCCAGAGCAGAACAACAAAAACTATTTACATATAATACATGTCTGAACAATAAGACAATGTCTATCAAAAAGCTCTCATATACAGGCATGTTTTCAGGTTGCCCTTGAAGGTGGTCACTGAAGTCTGGATTTTCAAACTCTGTGGATTTCTTTATAATGATAATCATTCATAACTTAAAAATTAAGTTTGATCTCCCACTGCATTATCTTGCATCACCAAAATCATAAATCTGAATTACTCAGCATAATTTATAGCAATGATATGGACTTATTCTGGGTATTTAATTGTTTATTACATTTTTTCCCTATCTGGTGTTATGTGTGTCAATGTTTTGAAGTTGGAAGTCGAGGGGTGGTTACTAGAGACAATAAACAGCAAATTAAGACAATTCTGCACCACGTCGGTTCAAGGAAATACAAAGATGTTATCCTTACAATGAGCAAATTGGCACTCACTGATTGGATCATACATGATCTATAATGCAAAGAGTGAGCCACAGTTGACCAACATGACACTTCTTCACTAATTCTCATTCTGAATTTCCCAATATGATTGTTAGACATTTAGAGATAATTGATTGAAAATTTTCCTCGCATTATTATGGACTATGGACTGATTCCTCTTCCCTTCTCCTTGTCCTTCAACCTTCCCCCCCTTCTCTCCCACTCCCCCTCTCTACCTCTATATCTATATTCCCCTCTCCCCTTTTCTTCTTTTCTCT
Source organism: Lytechinus variegatus (assembly GCF_018143015.1). Classification (NCBI taxonomy): domain Eukaryota; kingdom Metazoa; phylum Echinodermata; class Echinoidea; order Temnopleuroida; family Toxopneustidae; genus Lytechinus; species Lytechinus variegatus. The sequence continues at coordinate 28,455,841 of NC_054744.1, read as the reverse complement.
CTTCTTCCCAATCTGTTCCATACCCTTTCTTTTTCGTCAGTCCTTGCTTTCTCATTCTCCCCATTGTAATCTCTAAATTTCATTCCAACCATTCTTGTTTCATTTATGTATGCCATAATAATTACTGTATAACAAACTGTAATTGGTCTCAAAAGTTGCGCAAGACTTGAAAGTAAAAAGTCAGCGAGCGGCGCGGTCAAAAAATTTCACACGGCAAAAGTATCGCGCGATTCGTTGAGGGGGGCCTATGAGGCACCCCCCGGCCTAGATAGGGTTAAATGTATAGCTTACTGTATTCATTTTATGTTGCCCTGTATCACATTCATCTAGAACTGATGATCTGGGCCAATTATTGTACTTGATTCCATTTTTTATGAATAAAAGGTGATTTATAAAAAAAAATTCTTGCCTTTTGAATTTGGAAAAAAAATCCAGTGAAGTGCAGTTCATCCTTTATCTCTCCTCCCCCTCCCTCCCTCCCTTCCTTTCTCCCTCCCTCCCTCTCCCCCTCCCTCTCCCCCTCCCTCCCTCCCTCCCTCCCCTTTTTTCTCACTACATGTACCTCTGTCTCTTACTCCCTCTCTCTGATTTTCTTTTTATTCCTTTGTCTCTTTCTCTTCCTGTCTCATAAAAAAGTCCATAAAACAGTATTGTTGAATAATAATGAACCCATATGACTGAGGTTATTACACGCTATACCTTATATAATCTTGCTTTTCCAAGTTTTCATAGCTTTGATTCCACACTTTTAATATTGCAGTGGAACAAAAGGGAAAACGGAGAGATCTACTGTTGAAGGAGACAGAGAAATGCATGAGCAGAGCCGAGGATTTAAAGCAGTATATTGAGGTAATCTTTCATCAATCTTGGCATTGACTGTAGGCAGCCTGTAGGCGGTTGCCATAGACTTAATGTGTTTGTTTGTCCGTCCTTCCCTTTTTATTGTGCAATATGTCTCACCTACTTTGTACATGGTTGTCAGAAACTTGATGTTCTTGGGTTGTCCAACCATCCCATTTTTTTGTTTTTGTGATAACTAACTTAATATCATTTGACTTTTTAAAGTCAAATCCAAATTTAGTCCACTGTAGAGGGCCCCCATTTCATAAGAAGTTGCTATGATTGCAATTCTTACTGGAATATATTCACCTTTTATTTGAACAAACAATCAAAAAGCTAAATTTTCACTATTATAGTAGTTGACATTCCAACAAGACTTGCCATTATACAAGTAGCAAGTTTCTTTCAAATTAACTGGGCCCTAATTAGATTTTACATTTTGATTGACAAGGTCAAAGTTCAATTATCACATAGTTTATTATTTGAAAATTTTGTGTGTAATACATTTATGTCTTGCAATGGTGGAGGCATAAAGTCTTACCTTGTATTGTCAAAAATCTATCTACCGGTAGTCAATATATAGTTGATATCGTTCATGCTGAAAAAAAATCAATCAACTTCATTATCAATTTACTTATATGATTTTGTGACTCAAGTTTCTTCAATATTTAAGAAATTTGAAGTGCACTATGGGATAATTTTTTTTGATGAAATGCTTAAAGGACAAGTCCACCTCAAAAAGAACTTGATTTCAATGAAAAGAGAAAAATTCAACAAGCATTACACTGAAAATTTCATCAAAATCGGATGTAAAATAGGAAAGTTATGGCATTTTAAACTTTCGCTTGTTTTCAACAAAATGGTTACATGAACAAGCCAGTTACATCCAAATGAGAGAATTGATGACATCACTCACTCACTATTTCTTTTGTACTTTATTATATGAAATATTCTTTTTCTCGTCATTGTCATGTGAAATGAAGTTCCATTCCTCCCTGAACACGTGGAATTCCATTATTTTAACATTTTGTGCTTTAGGCAAGGAGGTCCTAATCATCAAATTTGTAAAAAATGAAATATTGTATAATTCAAACAATAAAAAACAAAAGAAATAGTGAGTGAGTGACGTCATCGACCCTCTCATTTGGATGTAACTGGCTCGTTCATATAACTATTTTGTTGAAAAATAAGCGAAACTTTGAAATGTCATAACTCTCTTATTTTACATCCGATTTTGATGAAATTTTCAGCATTGTGCTTGTCTGATTTTTCTCTATTGATTCAAATCAACATTTTTCTGAGATGGACTTGACCTTTAAAGAGACACTGTAGATGTTGATGTACAGTACATATACAATGACTTTTGGTAATTCATTACACTGGATTTTATTCTTTATCTCTTCATCTGTTTTTGGTTTTTATTTACATAATTCACATTTTAACAGGGGAATTGCACATCAGTGATGTAAATGTTAAACCAATGTTCAAGATTCAATATTCTTTTATTGGTAAATGTACGAATACAAAGATATTTGGTTTCCCATGGCAATAACCATATATGTATACTCAAAGTTGAAAAGTACAAAATACCATAACAATATTAAAATATTTTACGTGATCATCAAAGTATATTGTTAATATATGTAACTGTCTGCATTTACTTGAATAAAAGAATTTCAAAGAATGTCATTCAAAATTCTGTTAATTGTATATAAATCATTAATCGGTCAAGCCCCACATTACAATACAGAATTACTCAAACTTAAAAAAGCCCAATCACAGTCGAAGCCTGCAAAGTTCCACAGATAAATTATTGTTTCAGATCCCATTTCACAAAACAAAAGTCACACTTGGTGATCGTGCATTTGCACTTGCTGCCCCCAAACTATGGAATAGCCTGCCGATTGATATAAGAAGCTCTCCATTCTTGCCTCTCCTCAAATCAAAATTAAAAACATATCTCTTTAGTTAAGAAAATATGCTGTGTAGAAATAAGTAAAAAGAGTTCTGAACAAGCGCAGCTGAATATATCCATAAAAGTTGCGCTATACAAATTAATGTTTATTAGTTATTAATACCCCTAAAAATCATAATGCATGTGGATGAGGATAAAAGGTCTGCATGCTGCTATAATATCCACCCATCCCAGTATATGTGAAAAACATTCATCATCTTTTTAACACAATAAATGTAAAAGAAATCGATTACATAATGTAACACTTGTATAACGCATAGTGAAAGTAATGTTACACATTTATGAGATTATTGTGATGCGGCCAATGTGAGGATATTAACAATATGTGACGGGCATGAGGTGCTTGTGCAAACTTGCTTTTACATAATATTGTGGATACACAAGATGCCTACATCATCTCTAGCATCACAAATTTAAAAATGTGCATTAATTGTCTTATAAAACCGGTCGGCAGAAATAATTTGTGATGAAAAGTTTGTTCAACTCCCTCAAAGTATTCTAAGCTTGTACAGATGGAAAGGTCACATTTTCTTTCTTGTAACGACACAGGCATATATGCACCTTAATCGCACAAGTGCAATAAATTCTTCTAATAACATTTCCTCTGAAAGAATGCCTATTTCAGATGGCGTCTCAGCTTTAAATGCACTATGGGGAATATGATCCATCAGAAATTTACAATGCTGCATTGAAAAAGGCATGACGGGAAGGTTGTGTGAAATCAAAGCATTTCAAACATTCTTTAAACTACATCCTTAGTATTACTAAGAATTATTTGCGGCATATGTCATCATTCCTTTTTGTTATTCATTCTACATGTATCGCTCTCATCCCTTCACTTATCAGATTGAAAAGATGAAACCGATGAGACAATCTTCATTGGACAGACACATACAAGGCAATGACCATAGCAAGGAATGTAAGTCGTTCAATTATTTCAGTTTCATTCCATTTGATGCCAATACCCTTTTCAGGTTAGATAATGTCATTAGTGACTGACTAGCCACCCTGAAACCAACGGTAAGTTGCCCAAAATGTAGTTTTATATTCTTATTGAACGTGAAAAAGTTTTCAAGATTTTTTTCGGTGCGGCACAGCAACGGCAAACAATCTGTCCCCAGACGAAGTAGCAGTTTTTAGTCTAGCCCACAGAGTAGCATTGCGGCCTGAAAGCACAGTCTATTAAAGTTTAACATTATAATTTTATATGTGACTTGGTTGGCAGCTGAGGTCACATAAAGAATGTGTCATTTACAATGCCTAGACGTGCTTGAAAGCTTGTATTATTTCAGACTATGTTCATTGTCTATTGTTAGCCATAATGCCAAACAATACACTCATAGAAAAATTATAAATAAAAGCTTCCTACATGAATGGCAAGTATTAAAAAGAAATATCTGTAATGACTGCTGGGAATATCTCAGATATGGCGATTCATGGATACAGCAGAGGAGCTAGTTCCAGAGACATGGTTCCGCAGCAGCAAATGATGTGGTCCTGGGTTTGGTCTTGCCAACAGAGTGGCATCATTGCCTATTAAAGCGCAGTCTACACCTTTCGGTACTTTTACAGAGATTAGGTCCTGTTCCACTTAGCTCCACAAAGAGACTGAAGGCTTGCTTCGTAATATGCCATTGTGTCATGAGGATCTGATACAAACAACAAAACAAATGAATGTTAATGTACATGATGTGTGGTCAAGCTTTTGTTTCAAATGATGCGCATCAAGTTTGAATATTTATAAGGTCATCTACAAATTTTACACTCTGATTTGTTAAAGCTCAAATGAATAGATCAAAATAAATTTTGAGGCATTTATTAGCTAGTTGCATGGAACAAATCACAAGCACGTGTTACGGTTTAAGTACAGCAGATCAATGAATATCTGATGATGTTCTGGTAAGAATCGAATAGCCCTATACTTCGTATTGGATGCTGAATTCAAGTTGCGTATTGGGTGCATGTTGGCTGCTGAAATTTGTTTCAAGTACATGTAATACAGTAATCTACAGATCACCACTGTTAATGGGGAAGCAAAAAACTCATTATTGGAATGAGTTCCCAAACTGATGGTGATTTGTGTGTAGCTTTATTCAAACCAGTGCTGGATCATGGGTCTGTGAGGTGGCAAATATGACAAATATGACAATTATGATAAAAAGGTTTATAACTTCAACCAAAAAAAACAGAAATCAAATTGGAGGCTCAGTTCTAATATAGAGGAGAACTTTGGCATAAAGGGGAGCCCCTGCATCTACGATTGCAACTGTGTAAATATTGAACATTCTGCATTACTGTATGCCATTTAACACATTTTTCATCCAAATGGAGTACTGTTTTGATGGTAATGAATTTGCATCGAGTAGCTGGTCAGGCTAGCTCAATCGCTTATTCTAGATATTGACATGTGAGGGAATAGAAGAAGAGAATAAATAATAGTAGAAAATCTTTTAGAATCTTTAGAATGCACATGTCAGGACGAATTGACTACCTTTTTTGGTGTGGCCAAATGACTCTGGAGTCTTGGAAATCAAACACAATGGCCCGAATTCACAAAGGCGGTTTTGAAAACCACCGGTTGAACCCATGGTTTATGCAGATTTTCTGTATAAATTACGCTTATTTACCACGTATATTAAAAAATGTCCAATGCTGATGCACACTTTTGTCATAGTGCGCCAAATTGACAGCTGTTGACATGGATAAGTACTCTATTTTATTCACGAGTCCACTCTTTTGAATTAATGAGCCCACTTTTAAAACTGTGGACTCATGAATGAAATAGCGTACTTTATCCATGGCAACAGCTGTCAAAGCTGTCAAAGCGTGCATCAGCATTGGACATTTTTTTATATACATGGTAAACAAGTGGAATGCCTCTGGCCGTCTCACCTGCATCACGCAGATCAACATAGCAGCAGTGCTGACTTTGAAAACTACTATAACTCGCACAAGATGTTCAGTGATACTTGGTTACTCTTATTTCCACGTTTTATGAACTAGACCAATACACTTACAGAGATAAGATGGTAATTCAACAAATACCCCCAATGTGGCCAAAGTTCATTGATCTCACATGACCTTTGACCTTGATCATGTGGCCTGAAACTTGCACAGGATATTCAGTGATACTTGATTACTCTTATGTCCAAGTTTCAAAAGTCAGATCAATAAACTTGCAAAGTTATGATGGTAATTCAACAGATACCCCCATTATGGCCAAAGTTCATTGACCTTTGACCTTGGTCATGTGACCTAAAATGCACACAGGATGTTCAGTGATACTTGATTACTCTTATGTCCAAGTTTTATGAACTAGACCAACATACTTTCAAAGTTATGATGGTAATTCAACAAATACCCCCAATTCGGCCAAAGTTCATTGACCCTAAATGACCTTTGACCTTGGTCATGTGACGTGAAACTCATGCAGGATGTTTGATGATACTTGATTAAGCTTATGTCCAAGTTTAATGAACTAGGTCCATATACTTTCTAAGTTATGTCATTTCAAAAACTTAACCTCAGGTTAAGATTTGATGTTGACGCCGCCGTCGCCGTCGAAAAAAAGCGGCGCCTATAGTCTCACTCTGCTATGCAGGTGAGACAGTAAGCGTAATTTATACAGGAAATCTGCATAAACCGTGGGTTCAACCGAGGGTTTTAAAAACCACCTTTGTGAATTCGGGCCAATTTATCATAAAAAAGATTACAAATTTCTACTGGCTCAAACTAGGGTTTGGAAAATATTCATCCTTGGCATTTCATTTGCAATTAACTATAATGTAAATAAATGAACACCAATAAAATTTGTGTATTTTTGTTTAAAGTCACATGAATTGGATTTCCGAATGCATTAATCAAAGTAGACATAAATTGGTTAATGTAGACCATATTAAATTCCATATGGATAAATTGTTTGATCTAATATGTTTTGTTTGATCTATTGAGCTTGTTAATATTTCTGGGATTTGATCATTTCTCTGATCTAATTATGGAGTGTTTTCCCCAGAGTATTTGAAACATTACAGACTTGGAGGCAATGTTACAGTCTCAGATAACTGATAGACATGTACTTACAATATATGCATCTTTTTGTTTTCATCTCCTGTGTAGAGAGAGTAATATTTTTTTGATAAATGCCTGTGGTGATTAGATATTTGCTATGGTTTTTATGATCAGTGATCTTTTGCTATATTAGTGAAACTAATCCCAAATGACAGTAAATCATTGTATGAAAATCACATGTTTCAATCAGACATGATTATGATTACCTCTGGGACCCACCTTTAACATAAAAAAAGCTATAAAGGACTTGCGCAAGAGCATATATTCACAATCCCATTTGTAGAGTTAGGCATAAAACTAGCATTTAGCCAGGTGTACAGTTAGGCATTAGGCAGGAATAGAGTTAAGCCTTCATAGAGTTAGACATGTATACAACTATCCAAATTGCGTACTTTTGGATTAACAAAATAAAAAGGTATACTTCTTGGGCCAATTTCTTATCTCACCAGTCCAACCTTGCTACATTGCATAGGCCTACATGTACATGTAGGAGCCTTAAGTACATTACATGTATGGAAATTTCAGGGGGCGACGGGCCTTTTTACCCTTTGACAGCTTTTGAGGACATTTTTGGGGCTCTTTTTGATTGACATCATTAATAAAGCTCATAAAAAGATAATGTACCTTTTTTTCACCAGAATGGTTTAGATTAAGTTTTTCCCTCTTTTCTGCATAGAATATTCAATGAGTAAAGTTCAAAGTTATGTGGCAGCTAAGACTTTATGGTGTTGCGTATTTGTTGAGTATTTTGTGCACTTTAAGCACAAGGACATCCTTTAAGCATTCATTTTCATACATGTATACAGGTGTTTTATTTAATTGGCACACATCACAAATAATATTTGAACATGTACTTTAACTCGGGTTATTGACGTTATCTTAATGAATGCTATAGATGAACTTCTTCATGCTTAATGGGTTACCAATTATAATTAAAACTGAATTAAAAAAAGATAAAAATGCAGTGAACCCCATCAGATTATGCACTCTTCCATGCTGAGTGTTGAATGGAGACAACAACAATACAATGTTCAACCAGCCCAGAGAAACAAACTTTGTTGAATGTAATATTTTATCACCTGATTTCACAATTAAATACTGTATCTATTGAAATGGCAGAACTTGAACACTTGAAATATGTTCATTTTCTGGTGGAATTCATCACAACTTCAGAGCTCACCTGGCAATGAAAATTTGCTAAACAAGTTATCCACATGTAATGTGTGCACATGCAGGGCGTGCATCAGACACAACCGAGACAATACTAGAGGTTTATTCTTTGAATTATAGACAAGAAGTTTGAATAAATAAAATCCAGGGCGCATTGTGTGAAAAAAAGGTGAATGATCTGAGAGGACAAGTTTAATAGTTGCTCTTGCATAGTTAAAATGGAATTAAAACAAAAAGAACTCATAAAATTAAATCAAGGTGTAGTATGGGTATAAATTGCTCATTCATTGCTTTGAGGAATTACTTTGTTTTTACCAGGCAGTGTGCATCATGGCCCTGGGATGCGGGGCTGAAGCACCCCAAGATTTTCCTGATTAGGAAAGGTGTGGAAGGTGTGAAAAATTGAGAAATTTAACAAATTGACCTTCATGTTATAGTGAAACCCCTTTTTTAAAATTTATTTTTGCTTTTCAAATTTCTAGGGAACTAATTGACCTCAATTTGTAGTGAAAATCTGTTTTTTTTTCAAATTTGCATCAGCACCCCCAGTAAGAAAAAAAAATTGTTCCTAGGGCCCTGGATGTGTGATTGAAAGGCCGGGGCGAGATTATTTCATTATATGATGGAGGAGAAAACAAAATAGTGAGTTAATAATCATTAATATCAAAGGTTGATTTGCCTGTAGCTAAAGCTAAGGTTTATTGAAAGCTTGGGGTGCTTGTGTTGCTTTTTTTAATTAATGCTTGCAGTATTATCTGTTTCATTGTATTAGAGGAAAGTGATGGACAGTCCTGTTACCCTGCACTGTTAATAGAGTATTTGAAAAGCTGTGGGTTTCTCTTAAGGGTGTTTGAGTTATTTACAAAAGGTCACAGTTAGATTGTGCTTTATGTCTCTTCATTTGGTCACCAGAAGGTATATTTCATTTTGAAAAGTGTTTCAAAAATTGACTTATTTTCATCTTTACTTTAGGGGCAGTTGTTTTGTTATTTTTTTATGAATGGGAAGCATTTTCAGTGAGGACACTGCATTTGATAACTCACAAAATAAAAACCGCATGCAACCATGTGAAAGTGCTTTCGGTGTGAACTTTATCCATCACAAGGTCTATCAATTCAACCTGAAAATGTGGATGTTTCACTTTAGAAGATGAAAATGTGTTTTGTATTTTTTTAATTCTTTCACCACTACATTAATCAAGTTACATTGAAGTGAGAAAGGGTGTGTTTATGCTTCCATTGCGAGGACAGAATCAGCGATTTCAAACGTCGATTCAAAACGCCGATCGTAAACGTGGTTCTGGGAGTGCTGTTTATGCTTAACTTTTCAGAGCTAATCATGATCTCCAGCTGGCTTCGCATCGTAAAGCGAGGTCAAATTGGGCGCGCCTTTTTTCGAAGGTTTTTTCTGATTGTTGTTATTACGTGGAGATAAGCATGGAGCAATACGACTGTATTGCCCGCGGAGTTTCATCTCACCGGAAGCATGTACCAAATGACGTCATTTAAACACGTTTACGATCGTGGTCCTGTTTATGCTTCCCCAGAAAGCCTGATTCTGGTCAAACGACGTTTACAAACGCACGTATTTGTGAGTTTACGATCGGCGTTTTGAAATAGCATTTAAATGAAAGTAAGCATGGACGCAAACGTGTTTTGGACTAACCACGTTTGGAAACGCTGATTCTGGCCTGAAAAGTGGAAGCATAAACATGGCCAAAGTTGAATGATATTACATCAGCTATAAGGGGTTTACCATTGTGCTGATAATTGTCTTGGGGCTGCTGCCTTCCAAGTTGCCTAGAGACTGTGAAAGGTGCGTGGGGAGGTAGTATCTGATTAATGGACTATTCCAAGCCTTGAAATGTCACTACACCTGACCTTTCGTCTTTAAATGTGCAAGGAGATCCCTTTGTCTGTATGGATATTAATTTCCCTCTTCGACAATATGTGGAAAATGAAATGCCCAAAGTGGTCCTTCTTGGAAATCTCCTTGAGCGATTCTTATCTTTGTTTTTTTTTTAAGTAGACGTAACCAAGTCTTCATTTACCTAATAGCTATTACTCAGCTGTTATCTTTTAGGAATTACATGTAATGTAGGTCTCTTGCAACTTTTATTTAAATTAATCATTTTACATTGCCAAATATAGAACAGTAGGCTATCCCAAGTGAATGATGATTGCAAAAGGAAATGGAATTAGTCATGTGACCGCACATTCAAAGCAAGGATAGGGTGTTAACTACTAGTTACATTTAGAAGAAAGTTCTAGAGCTTGTTGCATGAGCCTATTGCCACACCAAACTCTGACCAACAAGATTATGCCATAAACACTTAAAACATAAAAAAACTTTTTGTTCAAGCAATAGGCCCTTAATCTTTTTTTTTCAAGAATCGCAGAGCAGAATGCATGAAAATACAGGTTTACATGAGGGTATTTTTTTATGAATTTCCATCTTGTCTAGTCCCATGGATTTTTATTAAAACAGCTTTTATTTATTTAAAAAGGTATTATAAAATGTTGTTTAAAGAGACACAAAACTTCTAGGAGTAGAAAAAAACATTGATTTTTTTGTTAAGTTTGAGAGGGAAGTGGAATTATCTCTAGCAGATGAAATCATACATATTTTTAAAAATGCTTCAACTTTACTAAGTCTTCAGTTAATTTTATTGTTTTATATACTAATTGATTTCTTAAGGAACCAGTTAGTCTTAGGTACAAAGTCTGGGAATTTTAGAAAAAATATATCCACCAGGTTTTATTCTGCATGTACAATGTATTGTCTTTTTTTAACTTTTGGATCCAATATAAACGAAGAAGTCTTTGATACAGCTGTTAAATCATTGTTTATCCAAAGCATACCTGGTCATAAGAGAGCAAGTCTTTAACAAATTATCAAATCATTTTCCAAAATTTATTTAGAGCTGCATTTAAGTGTGCCTTTTTGTCTCGCCCACTAGATTTGAAGGCGAGACTAAGGGATCCAAATGCCATCCGTCTGTCACAGACATAATGATACATAACTTTTCAACGATAAGTTGCTTTTCAATCAAACTCAAATTGTAGATGTACTAGGGACCTGCATGTTATGGTGCAGTTGTAGGTCACCTGGTAAGGTCATAGGTCATTTTGAGGTCAACGTCAAATTATACGTTGGGGTCAACATAAAAGTTTATGTGCAAGGCTCTCTTATCAACACATAATGTAACTCCGCAAACTTAAGTCACTTTTCACCCAAACTTGGGTTGTAGATGTACTTTGGAGACCTGCATGTTATTGCGTTGTAGGAGGTCCCATGTTAAGATCAAAGGTCTTTTTCAGGTCAACATTTAAGCTTACGTGCAAGACTCTCTTTAATATGATACATAACCATATTAAAGTCAGTTTTTCACCCAAACTTGGGTTGAAGATGTCCTTAGGAGACCAGCATGTTATCATGGTAAGGTCAAAGGTCATTTTCAGGTCAACTTTAAAGTTAACGTGTAAGGCATTCATTATGACACATAACTCTGCAACCGTAAGTCACTTTTAAACCAAACTGGGGTTGTAGAGGTACTTTGGAGAGTTGCATGTTATGCTGCAGTATGGTAAGGTCATTTTCAGGTCAACGTTTAAGTTTATGTGCAAGGCTCACTTTGGACAAATGTTATTCCATCCCAGTTATTTCACAATGAACTTTTGATGATGATGATGCACAGCATTTGTATAGCGCCATATATCTGTCAAAGACATTCAAAGGCGCATTGTAGGAGCCAGCCGCTTTTGATACAATTCTGTTGCGTGCCATCGCAAATCACGATATTTCTGGTTATTTCCACAAGTGGGTGAGACACAACATCGCTTTTATATGCCTTGTTTTAGTTTACAGTGAAAGACTGCATGAATGGTCTAACGTTTCTTGAAAAAATGATATGTTATTTTCACGGTAACTGACGTTGCACGGCATAATTTTACACACTTTTCATTGTGTGTAAAATTATCTCTAAAACAACAAATGATGGAAGTGTGTTTTTAAGTAAACTCCCATCATATGTTGTTTTAGAGATATTCATACACACATTGAAAAGTGTATAAAATTGTACCGTGTAACGTCAGTTACTGTGAAAATGCCCTAATACTGAGTTATATTAACCAGACCATCGCTGATGTGGTCTACGGTACACCATGTGGAGTTTTATAGAAACAGTGGATAGAAGAAGAAAAAGGAATTGGATAGGCAAGAAAGTGGAGATTTGAGAGTAGAGTATTCTTTTCTTGAATGTAGTCCTGAAATTCCATTTTCTTCTTCTATTCACTGTTTCTATAACACTCCACATTGTGTACCGTAGACCACATCAATGATTGTACATGTACATGCCACCATGCAAACAACATCTAACCAGACCATGTTCACACACATTAAAAAAACATTTGGATAACCATCAACTGGTTTATTGAGAGTGCTACATTTACGCCAGTCATTGGTGTTAGTTTATGGTGATGTTTAAACACCTTTGGTTGTTTTTTTAACACTATGATGTTGTGTTATGTTAAATCTCTAGGGTGTAATCTTAACATATTGGGTGCGATTCCTCAAGACACCACCTGGTGTTGGTTTTAGAACCCCAGTTTGGATAGTGTATGTCATGCAAAGTTTCAGTGGTTTTGTCATTTTACTGAAATTTATGTAGAACATGGAAATATTCCACTGAGATCCAAGTTTGTGGATGTACATTCCCTCGCTTCCCCCCCCCCCCCATCCCCTCACCAATTGTTTTAATTTACTCCAGAGAGAAATTGCTTGTGGCAAGAACATGATAGAAAAGGGAGAGATGCATGACATGGGGAAGAAGGAGTGTGGCAAAGAAAGACTGAGGTTTTGTCCCGGTGATCATGATAATCCTGATTTTCCAGCTTCCTTTTGAGAACTCTTTGAGTTGTAACGTATGGGTTTCATCATGAGAAGCATAGTTGAGGTGTGCTGCTGGACACGAATTTAGAGTTTGGTGGGGATAAACAGGAAGGAAGGGAGGTGTCATGATGCATGGTAGAGACAAGCGTGAGGTGTGCGACAAAACGACATGGCTTTCTTTTTTCCTTCTTCCCAAACGAAGTCATCAGTCTTTGAATGACAAGGTGTATTCTGACTAATCAGTGTGTTCTATCACCTTTGTTTAAGGCCTGGTCACACCACCCGAGCGTCGTTGGAGCAGTCATGGAGCGGTAGGGAAAGAGGGTCGAATTTCGCTTTCAAAATTGGGGAAAAAATCAAATCAAAAATCAAAAACATGAAAAAAAAGATTGAAATCGAAAATGGTGATGGGTAGCGAGCGATGACGATTTTTTCTCTCTGCTCCACGACCGCTCAAACAACGCTCGGACGGTGTGACCATGCCTTAATATGTTCAATGTGGGAGTTTTATTGAGGGTTAATTTGGGTGCATACAACGACTTGAAATCAGTAACAAAATGCATACCTATCTTTGATTTTCGTTTTTATAAGAGTAATTCTTAGTGTGTATGGGAATATCTTAAGATTGTTTTTCCTTTTATAGTAAAAGAATTAAATTTATTTTTTTAAGTATCTAATCTCAATGCATGACTTACATTTCATTCCTCTTCCCTTACCTCCCTTCATCTCTCTCAGCCTTTTTTTATTTCCCTTCTTTTTCCTTCCCTTCCCATCCGGTTCTCATAGCCCCCTCCCTTATCTACTATATCCTCTTTGCTTCATCTTCTCTCACCATCGCTTTTACCTATTCCCATTACCCCTCCCCTCTCCCCTTGCCATTTTCTTCTGTCTCCTTCCCTTCTTCCCTCTCCTTCTCCCCTCCCCTGTCACCTTTAATCCCCTTGTTTCTCACGAAGAAATTTGGTTATGACCCATCAAATCAAATGAAGATATGAAAGTAGAATTGATAGTTTGGTAAGCAGTGTAAGTTTCCTTTTCATCTTCCCTCCATCTTCCCTTCTCAGACATGGTCTTCTATTTTCCAGAAAAAAACATTCAAGTTTATGGTGATAAGAAACCAATGTGTATCAGTTACTTTGTCCCCTCCTCCCACCGCTCCACTGTCACCATCTACCCCTTCCCTCCTATCCCAATTCCAATTAAATTTTTTTGATTCCCATCTTTCCAAATTCTGTCCCTTTCTTGTAATTAAGAACATGGGTATATTGAATCTTGTGGAGGTATGACCACAGGGAATTATTAATCAATAATAAGGAAATTCACCTTTACAGACCCCCACCCCCCCCCCCCCAATGGTTCTCTCTTACAAGTTCTCTTTTGCTCACTCTCTCCTCCAATACATGTATGTCTCCCTTATTTACAAAGGGGATTTTTTTTCTAATCTTGTGAAGATATGAACACAGAGTGTGTCTATTTTTCTTGGGGGGGGATTTATTCATCCCCAATCAATAATATAGTAATAGGTCAGATTTTGGGACTATTTTGGTAAATTACAAATTTTGCTTTGTTTAGTTTCTTTTCATTGTGTTGTATCCCTGGGATTCTATGAAATTAGTATCCCCTAATAATTGATTCATTACTCGTCTGCTTTTATGGTGTAGAGAATATTATGATCTGATAAATTGATAAAAATCTGATATTTTGAAAATGTTAAACATTGCCTGCAGAATCATTACTCTTAATGTTTGAAAGCATTAGGACTTCTTTGGGAGTCAAAATCAATCATTCTTCATTGAAAATGAAGCCCTTGTGATTTAGCCTAGCATTAAAAGATTATTAATGAGAATTGTACCGGTCATCAATCAAGTGTTTGTACGTGGGGATGATAAAAAAAAATGTGAGCGACGAACCTGTTGTGTGCTGACGATAGAGATTCCTATCAGATTTGACATGAGTATGATGAATGTTCTTTGAGACTGCCTACCAATGTAGAAACAATTAACTAAGTCATTGACTCAATCCGAGCATTCCAACCCCCCTACGCAGAAGCTTCAAAGCGTGATGGATGTGCCCTACATCTGCCTTTTAGATGATGACCTTTCAATCCTAGCGAGATCTGTCATTCCTCTATTTACCGAATTCTCACCCAGAATGGGTCTGCCCTTGAAGAGCCCAATCAGGGGTAAATTAGGGTGACCTTTCCTGACTCACATTCACCACGGCTGCGGCCAGAACCCTACTTAACCGTAAAAAGCCCCATATGTACTTATACCCAGGTCAGGAAGTTATCTACAGAGTATGTTGTCTGATTAGGTCATGGTGGAATTTAGGGTATTCAAACAAAGCAACACATGTGATGTGAGGGGGTTCTCATACCCTTGCCACAGAGCAGTGTATACATGTAGATCACAATAGGTGTACATTAACTCCATACTTTTTGTCTTCTGTTATTTTAGTTTGGATTTTTAAAAGTCATTTATATGCTTTTTGTACTTTTAAACATAAGTTTTTAATCATTTGTACTCTATTCTCCCAAATAAATATGAGAAATATTCATTTTCCCAATACCTGTCATGATTTTGACTTACTTTTCTCTTGCCTGCATAGCAGAGTGAGACTTTTGTGCTGTTTTTGCGACAGCGGAGGCAGCATCAACATTGAAATCTTAATCAATGTTATGTGTTTGAAATGTTGTCATAGTTCGCAAAGTATATGGACTTATTTTGTGAACTTAGACATAAGAATAATCAAGTTTCACTTATCATCTTGCCTTAAGTTTGGGTCATGTGCCCAAGGTCAAAGGCCATTTAGGGTCAATGACCATAGACCATGTTGGGGGAATCAACATCTAAATCTTAACCAAGGTTACATTGTTGAAAATGACATGACTTTTAAACACATTAAAGTACAGTGTGTATGAAGCTTGTTTATGAATCTTGGACATTAAAGGGTAGACAAGTATTAAAACATCATACCTGCATTTCAATGTCAATTGTCATTGTCAATGAACTTTCACCATATTGGGGGTATTTGTTAAAATACCATTATATCTTTGAAAGTTTATGGATCTAGTTCATGAAACATGGACATAAGGGTAATTAAGTATCATTGATGGTCTTGCACAGGTCTTTGGTCATATTATCAAGGTCAAAGATCATTTAGGGTCAATTTATCTAGTAGTTTATTAATGCCTTTGAGACTACCAGACTCCTTCCATTTGTATTTTGATTTTGATTTTTTTAGTTTTTTTTTATCTGGCTAGGAAATTTTAGCCTTTGTACTATAATGTCTTGTCTAGTTGTCTAGGTGAAAGGCATGCCCCGACATCTTTTTATTTGGTGGGCTTTGTCAATTTAAGTGTAACTTTCTAACAGCCACGCCAAGTCATATTATTGTAGCATA
The DNA here is from genome assembly GCF_018143015.1 of Lytechinus variegatus. NCBI lineage: Eukaryota > Metazoa > Echinodermata > Echinoidea > Temnopleuroida > Toxopneustidae > Lytechinus > Lytechinus variegatus. The sequence continues at coordinate 28,439,496 of NC_054744.1, read as the reverse complement.
AATTAGTGAATACCTACATGTAGCTGGTACATGAGTCTGTTGCTGTTATACGAAACGTCAACAACACATCTTTTTGATGTCAAATGTCTGGTGGCATCCTTGTCAGTAAAAAAACTCCAGGTAACTCAAGACCGGAGTGTTTAGGCGCTGGCAGTTTCACAGCGATGGTTCATAGTCTTCTGCATCAGATGTATTGCTGACTTTTGTTTAATAGCATCAGACCCGTGAAGTCAGAGACAAGCTGCAACCTCCACATTGATTTTAGTCCAGTGATTGATTGTAGTCCTTATTTTATTAGATGAATGGCCTCATCCAGTTAGATTAGGAGGTACTTGTAATTTGGATTAGTTGGCTTATACCCTTTTTACACAGGCTAAAATTTCCTTAACCCCGTACTATAGGTGGGGCTAAATTGCCATTTAGCCCCACCTATAGTACGGGGTTAAGCTTAGCCCACTTTCTTTTTACACAGCATTTTTGCAAAGTGGGCTAACCCCACCTTTAGTACGGGATTATTTGGCCCTGCAAAAAAGCAGGGTTATCCCAGCAATTGCGGTGCTAAGAGCGATAGTACGGGGTTAAGATCGCTAGTGTAAAACGAAAGTGGGCTAAGCTTAACCCCGTACTGTGTCTAAATTGCCATTTAGCCCCACCTTTAGTACGGGGTTAAGGAAATTTTAGCGTGTGTAAAAAGTGTACGAGTGAAGTACTTGTACTACGAATGATCGACAAAAACCACTAGTCCGGGGTTAGCGAGTTTCGTGTGTGAAAAGCAAGCATTCCTTATCCGGGGTTAGCAATAACAATTTGGCATGTGTGAAAAGGAAAAAAAATAGTACGGGGTTAAGGATAGTACGGGGTTAGCGATAGTCCGGGGCTAAGAAAATCCTGTGTAAAAAGGGTATTTGACATGGCGATCTGTGAATCATGTTCCTACACCATACAGGCACCATCCCTGTTATACTCTAGAAGGTAAAGGACATTCTCATTCAGAGTTTTTTATGTAGGATTTTTTTTTATGGGTCGCATAGAATATGTACATTTTGGCTGGGAGATGGTAGCCTGTGAATTATGTGCCTGGCTACCAGACAACGTCATTTGAACTGCAGGTGGGTGTTTTATAAAGTTGTTTGTAAGTTAAGACCGACTTTAAGAATGATTGGTGATCCTTTCTTGTGGAAAATGGTATAAAGCAAAACATTCATTGGCAATGGTTTAGTGCCTAAGAAAGGTTCACCAGTCATTCTTAAAGTTGCTCTTTACTTACAAACAGCTTTATGAAAAGGCCCACAGGTGAATGGTCATGCCTAATGATATTTCATTATAGTTGCATAGTTTAAAATTAAAGGAGATTGTTGCTTGGGGATGATGGCTTGTGAAATATGTGCTTATGTGCTTATTTTCTTGAATGTATCTACCAGGCAAACTCCTTTCAAATGCTAGGTGATAGGTATGTACAGTATGTCAACTACTGTACGCCATTTGATTCGTTGGCATTGGTGCTGGGGGGGGGGGCTAATGGGGTTTGGGGAGTTGGTTTACCTGAATATTTCTCTTTAAGTTTGATATAAACAGTATTTATTCCATAATTTACTGGGATAGGGTGACCTGTGAATGATATGCCAACCTGTTATCTACATGTAGGCCTGCGGAGGTTGCAGCTTTTGATTTTGCTCTGAGTCTGATGCTCTTTCACCAATCATCAGCACTACATCTTTTCTTTTTTTGGAGAAATCCTAGCCAATAAAACAAAACACACAAATAAAGTGTATCCATGTGCAGTGCAGGCTTTGGTGCCACAGTTTTTATTCTTCTGCATCAGACTTACAAGTATTGCTGACCTTTTGCCAAATAGTATCAGACAGTTACAGGCAGAGACAGAGGCTACAACTTCGACCTAGATGATATGCTATGGATATATCTGCAAAGTCTTACCCCTTATTAATTTTAGTAAAATGCCTTGTCCAGTCAGATTGTTAGATATTGTAGCTTAGATTACTTGATACCTGACATGGAGGTAGTGATGTGTAAATTGGGACCTTTCGCAATCATCACGGACGCTAGTATTAGGGTCACCTTACACAAAAGTTAACGCTTAATCATACACTTGATTTTTAAGATTGATTGTGCATTACAGTCAATAGAATCAAACGTAGAAAACTGCTCTACGATCAATGCTAAGCTTTGTGTAACAGGGGAGTTACAGGCCCTACAAATCTGCTTTTCGTGTGCAAATCCCTTTCCGCGACACCCGTACCGCATACATGCATGTATATTACGACAGATGGCTGGAGATATTCAAAATGCAGGACCTAAAATAGATTTATGACATGGAGAAGAAAGTGGTTTTTCAAACAAATCGAGAACATATTGAGTGAGGAAAAACTTACTGAATGAAGGCTTAAATATAGATCATTACAGTCCATCGAATCGATATTACATTTAATGTGGATTATTGGTGGATCACTGGCAATTGATTTCATGGATAAGATCAACCTCCAGCCGAACATTTCGCATGCGTTGATATGTACACATCATATGCGATACCTTTGAACTCGTTTCCTTTTGTTTCTTTTGTTTCTTTGTTTCTTTTGTTTACTCCTTATACACAAACGATATGCCTCTCGCACACGATGTGAGGGGCATTATGTTTTACATTCCCCAGAAATGGGGATTAGATTCAAATTCCGGGGGGACCACTTCCATTGATGAGTGGATACCAGGCACGACCATGGGGTTTCGAAAAGTACCCTAAACATGCTAAACAAGGGAAGCAATTCTTTTCCAGATTATGAAAATGCATCTCTTAACAAGTATTTGGCTTGTGAAACCCTACAAGTATTGGATATATATCCCTTATTTCAGCATTTTAAACATCGTTTTGACACCCTTATAACGTTACATAGGCCTATATACGTAACGTACCTGCCCACTCTGTCCCCTTTTACGGGTGGTCGCTACTGGTATCCACTAATCAATGGAAGTGGGCCCCCCGGGCGGCCTCTCGAGCTCTAGGAGGAGTCAAATGTGGCTTTGGAAAGTCGTCCTCAATCGGATAAATCGCTGTTACCATAGTAGCAACCAGAATTTTGCACACGAAACGCATATTGAATGTTTCCGTCGCAGATGCGAAACGAAAAAAAAAATCTCATGTCACACAATTTGCATTGCAGGACTGAGTGTTACGACCATGATGACGGGCCCAAAAAGTCCCTTCCAAAGTCAACGACCGTTGTAAATAAGCGTCCGCGTCCTCAAACGAAAGGTCGGGAATGATGTGCATACAGGGCCTTGCCTGTTAAACTATAGTAGGTGAACAGCATTCATGGTCAGGTTTTTATGTTTCTTTTGTTTATAGTAGTTTGCATACATTTTGGCTAGGAGATGGTGGCCTGTGAATTATGTGCCTACCGGGCAACGTCCCTTAAACTGTAGGTGAACGGCCACGCCCAGCCATTTAAGGCAATTTAGGCTTGGAAATAGGTTACATATATTTTGGCTGGGAGATGGTGGCCTGTGAATTATGTGCCTACTGGGCAACATCCCTTAAACTTTAGGTTAACAGCCACGCCCAGTCATGTTTTTTATATAGATGTAGATCAATGCATAGTTGAAGGCAATTCTGGTGTGCTTTTACCTAGCACTGAAAAGACTTTGCCTGGTATGCACATATTTCACAGGCAACTTTTTGATGCCAGAATCTCCTTACATTTTAGCTGGGAGATGGTGGCCTGTGAATTATGTGCCAACTGGGAAACATCCCTTAAACTGTAGGTGAACGGCCACGCCCAGCTATTTTTTTCTTCGTAGTTTAAGGCAATTTTGGCTTTGAGATAGGTAGATTACATTTTGTCTGGGAGATGGTGGCCTGTGAACAATGTGCCTACCAGACAGCGTCCCTTAAACTGTAGGTGAACGACCACGCCCAGTATTTTTTTTTTATAGATGCTTAGTTAAAGCAAATTCTGGTGTGTTTTAACCTACATGTACATGTAGCACTGAAAAACTTTGCCTGGTATGCACATATTTCACAGGCAACTGTTTTGATGCCAGAATCTCCTTACATTTTAGCTGGGAGATGGTGGCCTGTTGATTGTGTGCCTAATCAGTAATGTCCCTTGAACTGGAAGTGAATGGCCACGGCCATTTTTTTATATATAGTTGCATAGTTCAAGGAGATTCTTGCATCAAAATGGTTGCCTGTGTGAAATATGTGCCTACAAGGCAAAGTCCTTGCAATGCTAAGTGAAAGGACAATGTCACTTAATTCAACAGGATTTCTGCCAAAGTGGGGGGGGGGGGACATAATAGGACATGGGGAGTTTCTTTAATCTGAGTATTTATAGTGAGTTTGGTATCAATGGTATTTTATCTATTCCTTAAGTCACTGGAATATAGTTACCTTTTAATGCCAACATGTTATCTAGGCAGAGGATAGAGCTTGTTTCTTTGTCGTGAACAAATGTCTGGTGGCATCCTAGTCAGTAAAAACACAAGACAGGAGTGATTAGGCACTGGTAGTTTTGCAACCACGGTTCTAGTCATCTGCATCAGATGTATTGCTGACTTTTCTGTAATAGCATCAGACTCATAAAGTCAGAGACACAAGCCCCCTATATATATTCACTTTAAAAGATGAACGTCTTTGTCCAGTCAGATAAAGAGGTACATGTAGCTTGATTTAGTTATACCTTGCTTGGAGATGGTGATCTGTAAATTATAAGCCTACAAATCTTTGCTCGTTAATTAAAATATGCTTTGGCTGAGAGATGGTGGCCTGTGAATTATGTGCCTACCGGGCAATGTCCCTTAAACTGTAGGTGAACAGCCACACCCAGCCATTTAAGGCAATTTAGGCTTGGAAATAGGTTACATACATTTTTTCTGGGAGATGGTGGCCTGTGAATTATGTGCCTACTGGGCAACATCCCTTAAACTGTAGGTGAACGGCCACGCCCAGCTAATTTGTCTTCGTAGTTTAAGGCAATTTTGGCTTTGAGATAGGTAGATTACATTTGTCTGGGAGATGGTGGCCTGTGAATAATGTGCCTACCGGGCAACGTCCCTTAAACTGTAGGTGAACGACCACGCCCAGTATTTTTTTTATAGATGGTTAGTTAAAGCAAATTCTGGTGTGTTTTTACCTAGCACTGAAAAGACTTTGCCTGGTATGCACATATTTCACGGGCAACTGTTGTGATTCCAGAATCTCCTTACACTTTAGCTGGGAGATGGTAGCTTGTGAATTGTGTGCCCAGTCGGTAATGTCCTTGACTTGGAAGTAAATGGCCGTGGCCATTTTGTTTTTATAGTTCATAGTTAAAGGAGATTCTGGCATCAAAATCGTTGCATGGGAATTATGTGCCTACCGGGCAACGTCCCTTAAACTGTAGGTGAACGACCACGCCCAGTAATTTTTTTTTTAATAGATGCTTAGTTAAACTTAAGGCAATTCTTGTTTGTTTTACCTAGCACTGAAAAGACTTTGCCTGGTATGCACATATTTCACAGGCAACTGTTTTGATGCCAGAATCTCCTTACATTTTAGCTGGGAGATGGTGGCCTGTTAATTGTGTGCCTAGTTGGTAATGTTCCTTGAACTGGAAGTGAATGGCCACCGCCATTTTTTTCTCTTATAGTTGTATAATTCAAGGAGATTCTGGCATCAAAATGGTTGCCTGTGTGAAATACATGTATGTGCCTTCAAGGCAAAGTCCTTGCAATGCTAAGTGAAAGGACAATGTCACTTAATTCAACAGGATTAACTGCCAAAGTGGGCGGGGGGGGGGGGACGTAATGGGATATGGGGAGTTTCTTTATTTGAATATTTATATTGAGTTTGGTATCAATAGTATTAAATCTATTCTTTAAGTCACTGGGATATAGTTACCTTTTAATGATATATACCAACATTTTATCTAGGCAGAGGATAGAACTTGTTTCTTTGTCATGAACAAATGTCTGGTGGCATCCTAGGCAGTAAAAACACAAGACTGGAGTGATTAGGTGCTGGTAGTTTTGCAACCACGGTTCTATTCATCTGCATCAGATGTATTGCTGACTTGTCTTTAATAGCATCAGACTCGTTAAGTCAGAGACACAAGCTGTGTCCTCCACATTGATTATTGGCCAATGATGTGCCTGCAAGGCATTGCCCCTTATATATATTCACTTTAAAAGATGAACGTCTTTGCCCAGTCAGATAAGGAGGTACATGTAGCTTGATTTAGTTATACCTTGCTTCGAGATGGGGATCTGTAAATTATAAGCCTACAGATCTTTGTCCGTTATTATACTGTAGGGTTTTGGCTAGTTTACATGCTTTGGCTGGGAGATGGTGGCCTGTGAATTATGTGCCTACCGGGCAACGTCCCTTAAACTGTAGGTGAACGGCCACGCCCAGCCATGTAAGGCAATTTAGGCTTGGAAATAGGTAGCATACATTTTGTCTGGGAGATGGTGGCCTGTGAATTATGTGCCTACTGGGCAACATCCCTTAAACTGTAGGTGAACGGCCACGCCCAGTCATGTTTTTCTTATATACATGTAGATGCATAGTTAAAGGCAATTCTGGTGTGCTTTTACCTAGCACTGAAAAGACTTTGCCTGGTATGCACATATTTCACAGGCAACTGTTTTGATGCCAGAATCTCCTTACATTTTAGCTGGGAGATGGTAGCTTGTGAATTGTGTGCCCAGTCGGTAATGTCCTTGACTTGGAAGTAAATGGCCGTGGCCATTTTGTTTTTATAGTGGCATAGTTCAAGGAGATTCTGGCATCAAAATCGTTGCATGGGAATTATGTGCCTACCGGGCAACGTCCCATAAACTGTAGGTGAACGACCACGCCCAGTAATTTTTTTTTTAATAGATGCTTAGTTAAACTTAAGGCAATTCTGGTTTGTTTTACCTAGCACTGAAAAGACTTTGCCTGGTATGCACATATTTCACAGGCAACTGTTTGATGCCAGAATCTCCTTGCACTTTAGCTGGGAGATGGTGGACTGTAAAATGACGCCCAGTCATGTTTTTTTATATACATGTAGATGCATAGTTAAAGTCAATTCTGGTGTGCTTTTACCTAGCACTGAAAAGACTTTGCCTGGTATGCACATATTTCACAGGCAACTGTTTTGATGCCAGAATCTCCTTAAATTTTAGCTGGGAGATGGTGGCCTGTTTATTGTGTGCCTAATCAGTAATGTCCCTTGAACTTGAAGTGAATGGCCACGGCCATTTTTTTTTATATATAGTTGCATAGTTCAAGGAGATTCTGGCATCAAAATGGTTGCCTGTGTGAAATATGTGCCTCCAAGGCAAAGTCCTTGCAATGCTAAGTGAAAGGACAATGTCACTTAATTCAACAGGATTTCTGCCAAAGTGGGGGGGACATAATAGGATATGGGGAGTTTCTTTAATCTGAGTATTTATAGTGAGTTTGGTATCAATGGTATTTTATCTATTCCTTAAGTCACTGGAATATAGTTACCTTTTAATGCCAACATGTTATCTAGGCAGAGGATAGAGCTTGTTTCTTTGTCGTGAACAAATGTCTGGTGGCATCCTAGTCAGTAAAAACACAAGACAGGAGTGATTAGGCACTGGTAGTTTTGCAACCACGGTTCTAGTCATCTGCATCAGATGTATTGCTGACTTTTCTGTAATAGCATCAGACTCATAAAGTCAGAGACACAAGCCCCTTATATTCACTTTAAAAGATGAACGTCTTTGTCCAGTCAGATAAAGAGGAACATGTAGCTTGATTTAGTTATACCTTGCTTGGAGATGGTGATCTGTAAATTATAAGCCTACAGATCTTTGCTTGTTAATATACCGTAGGGATTTGGCTAGTTTACATGCTTTGGCTGGGAGATGGTGGCCTGTGAATTATGTGCCTACCGGGCAACGTCCCTTAAACTGTAGGTGAACGGCCACGCCCAGCCATTTAAGGCAATTTAGGCTTGGAAATAGGTTACATATATTTTGGCTGGGAGATGGTGGCCTGTGAATTATGTGCCTACTGGGCAACATCCCTTAAACTGTAGGTGAACGGCCACGCCCAGTCATGTTTTTTTATATAGATGTAGATGCATAGTTGAAGGCAATTCTGGTGTGCTTTTACCTAGCACTGAAAAGACTTTGCCTGGTATGCACATATTTCACAGGCAACTGTTTTGATGCCAGAATCTCCTTACATTTTAGCTGGGAGATGGTGGCCTGTGAATTATGTGCCTACTGGGCAACATCCCTTAAACTGTAGGTGAACGGCCACGCCCAGTCATGTTTTTTTTATATAGATGTAGATGCATAGTTGAAGGCAATTCTGGTGTGCTTTTACCTAGCACTGAAAAGACTTTGCCTGGTATGCACATATTTCACAGGCAACTGTTTTGATGCCAGAATCTCCTTACATTTTAGCTGGGAGATGGTGGCCTGTGAATTATGTGCCTACTGGGAAACATCCCTTAAACTGTAGGTGAACGGCCACGCCCAGCTATTTTTTTCTTCGTAGTTTAAGGCAATTTTTGCTTTGAGATAGGTAGATTACATTTTGTCTGGGAGATGGTGGCCTGTGAACAATGTGCCTACCAAGCAGCGTCCCTTAAACTGTAGGTGAACGACCACGCCCAGTATTTTTTTTTTATAGATGCTTAGTTAAAGCAAATTCTGGTGTGTTTTAACCTACATGTAGCACTGAAAAACTTTGCCTGGTATGCACATATTTCACAGGCAACTGTTTTGATGCCAGAATCTCCTTACATTTTAGCTGGGAGATGTTGGCCTGTTGATTGTGTGCCTAATCAGTAATGTCCCTTGAACTGGAAGTGAATGACCACGGCCATTTTCTTTTATATAGAGATGCATAGTTCAAGGAGATTCTGGCATCAAAATGGTTGCCTGTGTGAAATATCTGCCTTCAAGGCAAAGTCCTTGCAATGCTAAGTGAAAGGACAATGTCACTTAATTCAACAGGATTTCTGCCAAAGTGGGCGGGGGGGGGGAACATAATGGGATAAGGGGAGTTTCTTTATTTGAGTATTTGTATTGAGTTTGGTATCAATAGTATTTAATCTATAGTTACCTTTTAATGATATATACCAACATGTTATCTAGGCAGAGGATAGAGCTTGTTTCTTTGTCATGAACATATGTCTGGTGGCATTCTCGTCAGTAAAAACACAAGACAGGAGTGATTAGGCACTGGTAGTTTTGCAACCACGGTTCTAGTCATCTGCATCAGATGTATTGCTGACTTTTCTGTAATAGCATCAGACTCATAAAGTCAGAGACACAAGCCCCTTATATATATTCACTTTGAAAGATGAACGTCTTTGTCCAGTCAGATAAAGAGGAACATGTAGCTTGATTTAGTTATACCTTGCTTGGAGATGGTGATCTGTAAATTATAAGCCTACAGATCTTTGCTTGTTAATATACCGTAGGGATTTGGCTAGTTTACATGCTTTGGCTGGGAGATGGTGGCCTGTGAATTATGTGCCTACCGGGCAACGTCCCTTAAACTGTAGGTGAACGGCCACGCCCAGCCATTTAAGGCAATTTAGGCTTGGAAATAGGTTACATATATTTTGGCTGGGAGATGGTGGCCTGTGAATTATGTGCCTACTGGGCAACATCCCTTAAACTGTAGGTGAACGGCCACGCCCAGTCATGTTTTTTTTCATATAGATGTAGATGCATAGTTGAAGGCAATTCTGGTGTGCTTTTACCTAGCACTGAAAAGACTTTGCCTGGTATGCACATATTTCACAGGCAACTGTTTTGATGCCAGAATCTCCTTACATTTTAGCTGGGAGATGGTGGCCTGTGAATTATGTGCCTACTGGGAAACATCCCTTAAACTGTAGGTGAACGGCCACGCCCAGCTATTTTTTTCTTCGTAGTTTAAGGCAATTTTGGCTTTGAGATAGGTAGATTACATTTTGTCTGGGAGATGGTGGCCTGTGAACAATGTGCCTACCAGGCAGCGTCCCTTAAACTGTAGGTGAACGACCACGCCCAGTATTTTTTTTTTATAGATGCTTAGTTAAAGCAAATTCTGGTGTGTTTTAACCTACATGTAGCACTGAAAAACTTTGCCTGGTATGCACATATTTCACAGGCAACTGTTTTGATGCCAGAATCTCCTTACATTTTAGCTGGGAGATGGTGGCCTGTTGATTGTGTGCCTAATCAGTAATGTCCCTTGAACTGGAAGTGAATGACCACGGCCATTTTCTTTTATATAGAGTTGCATAGTTCAAGGAGATTCTGGCATCAAAATGGTTGCCTGTGTGAAATATCTGCCTTCAAGGCAAAGTCCTTGCAATGCTAAGTGAAAGGACAATGTCACTTAATTCAACAGGATTTCTGCCAAAGTGGGCGGGGGGGGGGAACATAATGGGATAAGGGGAGTTTCTTTATTTGAGTATTTGTATTGAGTTTGGTATCAATAGTATTTAATCTATAGTTACCTTTTAATGCCAACATGTTATCTAGGCAGAGGATAGAGCTTGTTTCTTTGTCATGAACATATGTCTGGTGGCATCCTCGTCAGTAAAAACACAAGACAGGAGTGATTAGGCACTGGTAGTTTTGCAACCACGGTTCTAGTCATCTGCATCAGATGTATTGCTGACTTTTCTGTAATAGCATCAGACTCATAAAGTCAGAGACACAAGCCCCTTATATATATTCACTTTGAAAGATGAACGTCTTTGTCCAGTCAGATAAAGAGGAACATGTAGCTTGATGTAGTTATAACTTGCTTGAAGATGGTGATCTGTAAATTATAAGCCTACAGATCTTTGCTTGTTAATATACCGTAGGGATTTGGCTAGTTTACATGCTTTGGCTGGGAGATGGTGGCCTGTGAATTATGTGCCTACCGGGCAACGTCCCTTAAACTGTAGGTGAACGGCCACGCCCAGCCATTTAAGGCAATTTAGGCTTGGAAATAGGTTACATATATTTTGGCTGGGAGATGGTGGCCTGTGAATTATGTGCCTACTGGGCAACATCCCTTAAACTGTAGGTGAACGGCCACGCCCAGTCATGTTATTTTATATAGATGTAGATGCATAGTTGAAGGCAATTCTGGTGTGCTTTTACCTAGCACTGAAAAGACTTTGCCTGGTATGCACATATTTCACAGGCAACTGTTTTGATGCCAGAATCTCCTTACATTTTAGCTGGGAGATGGTGGCCTGTGAATTATGTGCCTACTGGGAAACATCCCTTAAACTGTAGGTGAACGGCCACGCCCAGCTATTTTTTTCTTCGTAGTTTAAGGCAATTTTTGCTTTGAGATAGGTAGATTACATTTTGTCTGGGAGATGGTGGCCTGTGAACAATGTGCCTACCAAGCAGCGTCCCTTAAACTGTAGGTGAACGACCACGCCCAGTATTTTTTTTTATAGATGCTTAGTTAAAGCAAATTCTGGTGTGTTTTAACCTACATGTAGCACTGAAAAACTTTGCCTGGTATGCACATATTTCACAGGCAACTGTTTTGATGCCAGAATCTCCTTACATTTTAGCTGGGAGATGGTGGCCTGTTGATTGTTTGCCTAATCAGTAATGTCCCTTGAACTGGAAGTGAATGGCCATGGCCATTTTTTTTTATATATAGTTGCATAGTTCAAGGAGATTCTGGCATCAAAATGGTTGCCTGTGTGAAATATCTGCCTTCAAGGCAAAGTCCTTGCAATGCTAAGTGAAAGGACAATGTCACTTAATTCAACAGGATTTCTGCCAAAGTGGGCGGGGGGGGGGGGGACATAATGGGATATGGGGAGTTTCTTTATTTGAGTATTTATATTGAGTTTGGTATCAATAGTATTTAATCTATAGTTACCTTTTAATGATATATACCAACATGTTATCTAGGCAGAGGATAGAGCTTGTTTCTTTGTTGTGAACAAATGTCTGGTGGCATCCTAGTCAGTAAAAACACAAGACAGGAGTGATTAGGCACTGGTAGTTTTGCAACCACGGTTCTAGTCATCTGCATCAGATGTATTGCTGACTTTTCTGTAATAGCATCAGTTTCATAAAGTCAGAGACACAAGCCCCTTATATATATTCACTTTGAAAGATGAACGTCTTTGTCCAGTCAGATAAAGAGGAACATGTACATGTAGTTTGATTTAGTTATACCTTGCTTGGAGATGGTGATCTGTAAATTATAAGCCTACAGATCTTTGCTTGTTAATTAAAATATGCTTTGGCTGAGAGATGGTGGCCTGTGAATTATGTGCCTACCGGGCAATGTCCCTTAAACTGTAGGTGAACAGCCACACCCAGCCATTTAAGGCAATTTAGGCTTGGAAATAGGTTACATACATTTTTGCTGGGAGATGGTGGCCTGTGAATTATGTGCCTACTGGGCAACATCCCTTAAACTGTAGGTGAACGGCCACGCCCAGCTATTTTTTTTCTTTGTAGTTTAAGGCAATTTTGGCTTTGAGATAGGTAGATAACATTTTGTCTGGGAGATGGTGGCCTGTGAATAATGTGCCTACCGGGCAGCGTCCCTTATACTGTAGGTGAACGACCACGCCCAGTATTTTTTTTTTTATAGATGCTTAGTTAAAGCAAATTCTGGTGTGTTTTAACCTAGCACTGAAAAGACTTTGCCTGGTATGCACAGGCAACTGTTGTGATGCCAGAATCTCCTTACTATTTAGCTGGAAGATGGTAGCCTGTGAATTGTGTGCCCAGTCGGTAATGTCCTTGACTTGGAAGTAAATGGCCATGGCCATTTTGTTTTTATAGTTGCGTAGTTCAAGGAGATTCTGGCATCAAAATCTTTGCATGGGAATTATGTGCCTACCGGGCAATGTCCCTTAAACTGTTGGTGAACGACCACGCCCAGTAATTTTTTTTTTGTTTAATAGGTGCTTTGTTAAACTTAAGGCAATTCTGGTGTGTTTTTACCTAGCACTGAAAAGACTTTGCCTGGTATGCACATATTTCACAGGCAACTGTTTTGATGCCAGAATCTCCTTACACTTTACATGTAGCTGGGAGATGGTGGCATGTGAATTGTGTGCCTAGTCGGTAATGTTCCTCGAACTGGAAGTGAATGGCCACTGCCATTTTTTTTATATAGTTGCATAGTTCAAGGAGATTCTGGTTGTCAAAATGGTTGCCTGTGTGAATTATGTGCCTACCAGGCAACGTCCCTTAAATTGTAGGTGAACGGCCACACCCAGCCATGTTTTTTTTCTATATCTACGTACTTTAAGGCAATTCTGGCTTAGAATTAGGTTACATTTCTTACATACATTCTGGCTAGGAGATAGTGGCCTGTGAATTATGTGCCTACCAGGCAATGTCCCTCAAACCCTATGTGAACAGCCACGGCCATTTTTTTTAATAGTTGCATGGTCGAGGGAGATTTAGACACCAAAGTTGTGGGCTGCGAAGTATGTGCATACTCGGCAAAGTCCTTTTAATTCTAGGTGAAAGGAAAATGTCAGTTGATTAGTTAGGAATGATGCTGAAAGGGAGGGGGGAGATAATGGGATTTAGGGAGTTTCTTAATTTAAGTATTTATATTTGATATCAATAGTATCTTTCCTATTTTTAAAGTTACTGGGATATAGTGACTTGTGAATGATGTTCAAACATATTATTTAGTGCGAGGATGAAGCTTGTGTGTTTGGTATGAGTCTGATGCCGTTATGCAAAACATCAGCAAATGTCTGGTGGCATCCTAGACTAGTTGGTAAAAGCACAAGAAACGCAAGACTGTGGAGTGTCTAGGCACTGGCAGTTTTGCAACCATGGTTCATAGTCTTCCGCATCAGGTGTATTGCTGACATTCTGTTTAATAGCTTGAGACTTGTAAAGTCACACACACAAGCAGCCTCCACATTGATTTTAGTCCTGCCTGCAAGGCCTTGCCCCTTATTTGTTTTAATAGGTGATCAACCTCGTTACCAAGTCAGATTACGAGATACATGTAGTTTAGATTAGTTGACACTTGACTTGGAGATGGTGGTTTGAGAATTATACCTACAGGCCCTTGGATGTTTTCTGCAGTCGGTGTACTGCATCCTCAGACAGATTTTTAATATTTACTATAGTTAAGATACATTTTGGCTCAGGAGATGGTGGCATGTGAATTTTGTGCCTACCAAGCAACGTCCCTTGAAGTGTAGGTGAGTGACCACGCCTAGTTACATTTTATTATAGTTGCATAGTTTAAGGTGATTCTTGCATGGATATGGTGGCCTGTGAATTTCATGTCTAGGTGAAAAGCTATGTCCACTACATTAGTTGATTTGCTGGGCTTTGCCCTTTTAACCTAAATGAACCAAACTATTTTTCGAGGAATTTACATTAAAATCTGTTCCAAGATACAGCATTTTTATTTTTTTTTCTGAATGTATATGGTTCTAGTTCATGTATTTCATTGAATAAGTATCATTGTCTTCCTTCAGTTTCAGGTGATATGAGTATGGTCAAGGGTAATTGAACTATGACCATGTTGGGGGTATTTGGTGAAATGCCATCATGACATTATGGTTTATGGATTTACTTCATGAAACATGAACATAAGGGTAACCAAGTATCACTTGTTCTCTTGCACATGTCGTAGGTCACATGATCAAGGTGGGAGGTCAGTGAACCTATTATTTAATTAAATGAATAGCGTTCTTTTTTTAATGGTTATTCATCTAAATAGATCGCATATTCAGCACTGCTGCTGCATTAATTTGCGAAATGCAGGCGAGACTGCCAGCATCTTTCCACTTGTTTGACATTTTTATAGGGCTTTTGTCTGGCCTGTATAGCATAAAATCCGCGTTTCCGAACACAGTGTCATCAACATTTGATTTTTGGTTTTTTGTCACACTTGTCAAGGTCAAAGGTCATGTAGGGTCAATGACCTTAAACGATATTGGAGGTATTTGTGGAATTGTCATAACTAAAAGTTTATGGATCTAGTTAATGAAACTTGGACAGAAGAGCAATCATGTATTCCTGAATATGCTATGTGTGTTACAGGAACTTGACCAAAACCAAAGGTCATAAATAATGATGATAATAATGTGAACATTTGTAATGGGCCAGTATCCATTATAGAAAAAAGATGGTCATGGGGCAATAAAGAAAAAAAGGAAGAAGAAAAAATGAGTCTTCTAAAAAACAGGAAGAATAATAATTGAAAGCTTTTGTGAATAATTGTGGAGGAGCCGTGGTGTAGTGGTTCTGACTCTCGCCTTGTAAACAGAGGGTCGTGTGTTCGAATCCCACCGCGGTCTGGCGTCCTTTGGCAAGGCGTTAATCCACACTTTGCCACTCTCGACCCAGGTGCTAAATGGGTACCCGGTAGGATGTGAAAGTCATTGTAGCTTGTCCAGTATTGTGTGCGCCTCACAGGCGACTGACTGGAATACTCCCCAGGGAGTGGAGGATGTGCACACATTGTGTGCGGGAATGACTGATTGAATCCGATGACCGGGGTAATAATATATCTGTAAAGCGCTTAGAAACGTCGTTCCGATGGATTAAGCGCTATATAAAAGCGGATTATTATTATTAATTACTATTGAGAACTATTAAGTGATGAGACTAGAAATATTGCGGATGTGTTTTGGAAGTTCAGTCCATAGGAGTTGCCCATCATGTTGAAATGATCGACACCCCATGAATTATGAGATTGTGGTACAGCAAGTAAGGATGAAGCAGCCAACCTATTGTTGACTTGGCTTTAATCTTCATCAAGTAGTGGCTGAAACAAGACTAGCGGTCAAAGAAGAAAGCTGGCGAAACTTGGGGGAACTGGATCAAGTGATCTAGTGGTTAGAGCATTTGATTCATAATTGCAAAGTTGTGAGTGCGAATCCTCACACTTTCATTGTCTCCGCTCTGATAAAAAGTCCAGGGAGTAATATCTGTGGTCTTTTAGGTCAGCAACCATGACTGATT
Organism: Lytechinus variegatus; assembly: GCF_018143015.1. Taxonomy (NCBI): domain Eukaryota; kingdom Metazoa; phylum Echinodermata; class Echinoidea; order Temnopleuroida; family Toxopneustidae; genus Lytechinus; species Lytechinus variegatus. The sequence goes on along the minus strand of NC_054744.1, from coordinate 28,423,557 downwards.
AACCTAGACGTAAAATGTTTCGTAGGTAATTGGTTATATACTAGCTTGGCGTTTACCAGCAAAACGCTGTCCTGTCGAGTTCCTACGGGAGTACCATAAACAGAAACAGAATGTGAGGTTGAGTGACTTCATTCATGAGGCCTTAGGTCATGTGGATGTCTTGTTCACCCGGGTTTGTATGATTAGTTTTTTTCTTACTAGTTGCTCAGTTTCTGAAATACACATCATATCAAACACAGAGCCTTGTCTAAAAGCTACTCCCCACCATGGTATTAAAATTGGTAGCCAGTAGGCTGCACAGGCCAATTAGATATGCCAGCAGTTTAGTTTGTAAACTCTTGCTTGAAAGCTCCCCTGGGAGTAGAGAAAGTGCATGTATTGTCCATAGGCAAGCCACAATCTGATGACTTGGGTGATTTTTTTTAAATACTGAGAGACGTTTGCATGTGTTAAACTTATTATACATCTGACAGTTATCCCATGTTTTAACATTTAGATATATTGCTCTTCCTCCTTTACTGAGGCTATTGTAATTTGTTCACTCAATAGAAAAAATTGCACAGACGATATGTTGATTAAGAATTTAGTCACTCATATAGCGGCTGTCAGTAGTGGGCTTTAAAGTGCCGACACCAGTACCTGCAGGTATAGAGAGGTTGTTCTTCCCAATACTCACCATCAGTGGCAAAAGGATGAAAGTGATATGTTACCTAATTTGACAACTTCTTGGGTGAATTGTGTATGAACACCCATCGTGCTAAGACTGTATGTCAGGTAGCTCATCGGGTTGGTTGGAGTCAGTGTAATTTGCAGACCTTACACTTCGCTCTTTTACAGGAAACATTGCCATTGTTTTTGCCACAAGCTCCCTTTTGAAGTTACAGCTGGTGATGCATACCATACATGTATTTTTCATCTGCTCTTAGTTTTTCCTATCCTTTCTTTCTCTTTATCCCTATCAATTCCTCTCTTTCTCATTCTTCATTCCACTTCCCCTCTCTCTCTCTCTTCCCCTTTCATCGTCAATAAAGCAGAGGCATATAATCCATTGAGAGCCATTAGGACACTTGTTCATACTCTTTGCCAATGCCTTTTTGCCTCAGAAGGATGTGTAGTATGAAAGGTGAGGAAGGTCGGCCAGCCACCGGGTATCTTTCGTGGCCCATATAGGTGCCTAGGAATAGGTGCTTATTTAATTAGACCTGCTCCAATTTGGCAGCTCAAATTACTGTTAATGTGAAAGAGATAACATTGAGCAGGTTTTGATTAAGCTGCCAGGGCTGGCCGCCTTTTACCTGCTGCCCTCCGTCTTTTGGCAGGTGGGTGCATTTGTAAAACCAGTACGCGGGTCCATTCATACTGGTGAAGATAAAAAAATCCTTGGAACACCATGTTTAGTGAACTTTGGTATACTCTAAAAACTCTTTATCATTTCGTTGTTTAGTGACCACATTTCCAGAGGTATAAACAATTTTTGCAATGTTGTCAAAGCTACTAATTAACTTTGAATCCAACATTGCTCGTCCAACATTACATATAGGGTCTACTCTTCACAATCTACTGCCAAAATCTACATTTTCAGGGCTAATTTCCTGCACTTTCTAGCATTTAGGGGGGCAAAGTATTTTTTCCCGCAGTCCTGACCAGTTTCACATTTTCTACACTTTTCGTTCTTGGAGTACACATGGAAAAAAATTTGCCTTACCTGAAATTTGGTTATATGATGATAATAATAATATGGTCCATCTTTATAGCACAGCTACTATTATTGCATATACTCTACTGGGCTTGATACTGGTATCATATTACATGTATGCCGGCTCATTAAATGAGCTGCCATATAGCCGCCAAGGCATTCAAGTAATAAATCGTACCAGGTACCCATTCACCTCACCTGGGTCGAGTGCATTACAATGTAGGTAATTTTCTTGCTGAAGGAAAACATGCCATGGCTAGGATTCAAACTCATGTCCCTCTGATTGAAAGACTAGAGCCATAACCACCAGACCACACCGCCTCCAAATTATCCTGTGTATTCACCATAGAAATCAACTGGGATCTTATTCTCGGAAAAATCAAACCAATTCGAACCAAATTGTAACAAATTTTAGATAGAAACACAACAGACAACTATATGACAGATTCAGACTATGTAGTGCTTTTGAGCTTTAATAAGTATTGAATATGCCATACACATTTTTTAATTTCTATTTCCTGTTTTTTTTAATGAGGTTCATCCCTGCAATAAGATGTCAATTTTCAGGTTTCTTTCATCTAAAAAAAAGTAAAAATTGGTGCTTGTACAAATGTGTCAGTCAGTGGGGGTTGATCGGTGATTATCTGGACATAAAAATTGATAGGTTGAAATTTAATGAACCTTTAAACAGTTTACATACCTATATTTAAACGTGAATAGTTTGCTTTTCTTAGGAATAAAAGCCAATATAAGAGTAGTGTTAACATTTTTAAATGTGATTCTTAGCTCAGATGAATTTGGTGACTTTCAAGTGCAAGATGGGAAGAAAAATAGAGTTAATCAGATATTTGTTGAGTATTTTTTCATCAAGAAAAGAATCTGCTTGATTAATTTTGTAATAGATGGCAACAGGAAATATGATTCTTCCGGCTCCCAGGCACCAACACTCAATATGTATTACAAGCCCCTTTACTGTGTCATAGCAACGTCTCTTTGATATGGTCAGTGAACTTGATTACTAGAAGAACAATCTGACTTCTAAGCACAAGAAAGTCGTTAAGGTCGTCAAAAGTACATAGTTTAAGCCCTTCCGGCTCTCTCAAAATTGAAACTGTGCTGCCGCACCAATATTGAATTAAGAGTGAAAAGATTTCTTGAGACTCTTGAAATGGTGTGTAACCCAGCCGAGAAGTTAGATTGACGGTGTCAGTGGTGTGTTTCATGAGAGATCTTGTCAGTGATTTTTGCCAACAAATATTCTCTCAGCCAATCGGATGCAAGAATTTGGGTAGCTTGTAACAACTGCCAGTGAAAATCTTAAGTTAATCTCTTTATGAAATGCAGCTCGGGTTGGTTTCCCAGGCCCCCTTTATCCAGGGGAATGTTATCAAGTAAATTGTCAATTTTATAAAGGAAAGTTGGCCTGGTTTGCACAAACTAAAAGGAGGGAAGAAAGAAGGGAATGAAATAGGAGTAGTTTTAGGAAAGCCATGTTGGTGGCATAGATAGACATATGAGAAGAAGAAGAAGGAAAATGAAGAGGAAAAAGGAGGAGGGGGGGTAATGGGAATGGGAGAATTCCATTATTTCACTCCATTGATCACGAACCTGAATGTGCCCAAATAAGGGGAACGTGAGGGAGATTATGAGGATAAAATGAAGAAAGAGAAGGAAAAGAAAAAAGGATAGGGATGTGGAGTAAGAGGACTCTATAGAGGAGAAGATGAAGAGGAGGATGAAAAGAAAGAGGACAATAATAAAGAAAAGAAGAAGAAAGAGGGTATCAATGGAACGGAATAGGGAGGGGGAGAAGGAGAAGCAGGAGAAGAAGAAGAAAAAGCAATAAAGGAAACTATAAGTGTAACAATGAAGAGTAAAAGATGATAGTAGAAGAGAATAAGAAAGCATAAAGAAAATTGTCCAGGTGAAACAGAATGAGAATTTCAATGTTTAAATCACTTCTTAATCCTGTAAGATCATTTTTCTCTCCCCAAATCTTTTTTTTTAATGTTTTTGCACAGACTCTCATGTCCTGGAAATATTTGATATCTTCTGGATAAATGAATAATTTTTCACACACTGGTATAAAAACTGATGAATTTTCTCAACGTCTATATCAAATTTGCTTGCCTTGTCAAGGTGGGAGCTTGGAAAAGTGAGGACTGAATAATGAAGGCAAAATAATTTATCGTTGGATTCCAGCCAAGTAAAATGTTCAAGGGGCCCCTCAAAGTCAATTATTAATTTGTTTGCGGAGTTGAGGGGACACAACATTCAATATGGTTGGATCTGGTTGCCGGGTAATATGTGGCGACACGCCAGGGTACCTCGTCAATACTTGTTGAAGCAAAATGTTTAATGTCGTGGCCTGGATCATTAGAGTGAATATTGTCTTTTTCTCTTGTCAAACTAAAAAAGCCAAAACAGTGCAGGGTATTTGGGTGGGAAAGGTGATGCCAAATTTATGGGTTTTTTATGCAACAATATGTAATACTAGTAAGTGACAATTGACATATTTATGTTACTTGGACAATGCAACTTAATAACATTTGAAATACATATTGATTAGGTTTGTAGGACCATTCACAATTACTCTGAAATTTGCAGTTGAATCACATGCATGGTACATGTGTATGGCATATTTGATACAACAAACATTAAGAATTTAATGGAAGAAATGAGATAAAAAAATTATAGTTGCTGTTGATTTTTGTCTTCTAAAAAGTTTTTGCTTAAAACATTGAGAAACTTCCTTAAAAGAACTTAAATATTAAAATGAGCTCTCTAAATTATAATTCTTTTTGTGTAAATAAATACATGGTATCATAATGTATGGAAGAATACTTAGATATAATTTGTTTTTTTTTTAATGCCAAATAATTCGTGTGAAAGGAACATTACATTATTTTTTTTCATTATATTTTTCTAAAAGAAGAAAGCCTAAATGGAAAAAAATTAAGTATCAATAAAAATAAATCGAATAATATATACATAGTTATTTATTTTTGCTCAAATATAGACCTTTAGTCTGTATATGCCAAATGATGAAGATTGAAGAACGGGAGGGTTTTGATGTATTTCTAAAATTCATAAATTTATTGGAAAGATAGAACAATGATTTTGGTAGCTTCATAGAATGACCGTTATTCTCTATTTTACACTTGTAGATGTTCAATATCAACAATGATAATAGTAATAATGATTATGATAAAATTAATGTCATAATAATGATAAATGTAGTTTTATTTACCCTGGGTATACTGCAGTTAGAAAACTGCTCTACCAGTGGGCTCTGCTTATTACCTAGGGTGTTTTATTACCCTTCTACCATCTTTACTGCTGAGCTCCCAGCAAAAAGGCAGAAGGTCCCATTTTAATGGGTATTTCGTATGATATGGGCAGGGATTGAACCCATGACCTCCTGTTCAAGAGGCAGGCCTTCTTCCGTTGAGCCGCCATGCCTGGTATAAAGTGTCAATAGTGTCACATATTTTGAAGAAAATATATTTCAAGGATATATGACAGCTGTCAGCACTGGCCCAGTCTGTTGCTACATGTAACTTGGATTCAGTTACAAGACTGGAATATTGTTGAGCTTTTAGGCGGCACCCAACAAAGCTTTAAGGATAGATTGTAACAATATCACTTGAATCCCCGACGATTTCCTTACAAAATCATTTCTCTTAAGCTCTTGACTACTAGATTCTGTAATGATTTTGTAATCCTCGTACAGCTTTGTGCAGGTTTTAATAGGTAACACTCACAGCTTAATTCTAAAATGCATAATATTGAAACATGAGGTATGCTGACAATTGAACTTATGCCAATGTTCAGTCTGAAATAAAATGGCATACAGGGTAGGATTCATTTTAAACAACAGTTGGTTCATTCTAACCAAACTACGTTGGTTAAAAGATGGAAACATTTTAAAGCTGTCCTTCTGACTGTCTCCTAAATATACCTTGGATTCAATTACAAGAGTGGATAAATCATTGGGCTTTAGGCGGCAGTCTCCAAAGCTTCTGTATTACCATCATAAAACTGATTCTGCTCTTTTTTTTCATTTAAATTGAAACCCAATTCATGTTCCAATTATCCATGATTTATGGCAACATGCTCCATTTCTATATCGTAATTTATTTCACAATAAGGAGGGTGAATTTCTTGAAGAGAGGACAAATTATTGCTTTTTATGTAGGCTGACATGCAATTTTGTATAGTTTATGGAAACAGTGGGAGCAAGTGATTGTGCTTTTACAGCATTTTCAGTGAATCATCGATCACGTATTGTTTAATGATGACATTGAATTAGGGTGAAAGCTAAACCTATTCTTCAATTTTTATAATTAAATGACTTGGTGGCACATGGTGGTTCAGTGTACATGTACAGATGCAATACTATTCAGTCAGAAGTACATTGTACTGAGGGGATGATTCTACTGGGGCATTGCAAGGAATTTGCAGTCAATTGCTAATCAATTTGGGGTCCTCAAGTCAATCATATGTCTTCTTGCAATGATGACTTAATATTGCTAAGTGATATGGTTAGAATGCATCAATATAAAATTGCAAGTTCGGCAGTTTACAATGGATTGCAAAATATTTTATTGCAGCATCCCCTTATATTGCATTGCTACATGTGCATGTACTACATGGGGCATTAGTTACAGGTATACTCTTATTTTCAGTATTATAAGTGAAAAAGAATTTAAGATGTGAGCCCTGATATAGATTGATGTACAAAAAGATATAAAATGTGATATTGAAAATTGGAATTTGGATATGCTTTTTCTGAACAGGGAAAATGAAAGAAAGTGAAGAGGAAAAAAAAGTAAAACCAAGCTTAACAGGAAATGAAGGATCACCAACAAATCAATGTTATTAGGGCAATAATGACATAGATCTATTGAGTATCCCCTCTGAGATATCATAGTAAAAGCCTGGAGATACATGATACCATGTAAAATGACATTGGCTGATCCAAACTCGACCTTGAAACTGGTAAGCGGTAAATTGTCTTTAAACTTGTTCAAAGTGATGGTAAACATTAAACTTTCTAGGGCAAGAAGGCCAAGAGAATGTAATGATAAAAATAAAGAGGGGGAGTGAGATATGGGACTTGTGAATAGGTTACAGAGGGAGCCGAAAGAAGTGCATGAGAGAGAAGAGATGGGTGGGTGGATGAGAGGAGTCTGGTGTCAGAGAGAAAAAGAGAAGAGACAGTTGGGTGGATGATTTGAAGAGGTGGAGAGAGGAAGAGAGAGCGAGATAAGAGATGGGTAGGTGGATGTATGGGAGGAGGTTTTGATAGCAAAAGAGAGGGAGAGGGGGATAGACAGGTGGATGGATGACAGAGGGAGTCAAAGAGGGAAGGAGAGAGAGAAAAAAAAGAGAGAGACAGGTGGATGGATGAAAGAGGAAGTCAGGGACAGAGAGAGGCGTAAGAGATGGGCAGATGGGTTAAAGAAGGAGCAGGAGAAAGATTTTGATGTAGAAGATGAAAAAGACAGGTGAAATTGAATGTGAGATAGAGGGAGTAGGCAGAGAGAGATGAGCCACGTGGATGAATGAAAGGAGTCAGCAAGAGATTTTAAAGAAGAATAAAAGACAGGTGAAAGAGGAAGAGAGGGAGTTGGCAGAGAGAGATGAGCCAGGTGAATGGGTGAGAGGAGTAAGAGAGAGATTTTAAAGAAGAAGAAAAAAAAGACAGTTGAATGTGTGATAGAGGGAGTTGGCAGAGAGAGATGAGACAGGTGGAGGTGTGAGAGAAGGAGTCAGAGAGAGATTTTAAAGGAGAAGAAAAAAAAAGACAGTTGAATGTGTGATAGATGGAGTTGGCAGAGAGAGATGAGCCAGGTGAATGGGTGAGAGGAGTAAGAGAGAGATTTTAAAGAAGAAGAAAAAAAGACAGTTGAATGTGTGATAGAGGGAGTTGGCAGAGAGAGATGAGACAGGTGGAGGTGTGAGAGAAGGAGTCAGAGAGATTTTAAAGAAGAAGAAAAAAAGATAGGTGAAAGAGTGAGAGAGGGAGTTGGCAGAGAGAGATGAGCCAGGTGAATGGGTGAGAGGAGTAAGAGAGAGATTTTAAAGAAGAAGAAAAAAAGACAGTTCAATGTGTGATAGAGGGAGTTGGCAGAGAGAGATGAGACAGGTGGAGGTGTGAGAGAAGGAGTCAGAGAGATTTTAAAGAAGAAGAATAAAAGATAGGTGAAAGAGTGAGAGAGGGAGTTGGTTGAGAGAGATTTGCTAGGTGGATGGGTGTGAGTAGGAATCGGGAGAGAGAGCACGGGAGTTACGACAGGTGGATAGAAGAAAAGAAGGGTTATATGTTATTGCGAAGAGAGAGGGAAAGATGGCTAGATGAGAAGTGATCTATCCTGGTAGTTTTCAGGGTGCCTACAGCAGACAATTTTCTATTATACCCTGGGACATCCAATACCTTGTAACCTATACACGAACTTGACCAAGCTTAAACCAGTTAAATCATCTACTTATATGGATTGGGTACATGACATGAGTTGGCACAAAGCCAGTGTAATGTACACTGACTCCATCATGATCGTTCACATATGGCTTTTTCCTCTGATTTTTATTAATGGTATTTTATTAATTTTACAGCTCATAGGCCTTGCTAAGCAGAGGAACTCTTACCACGCTGTGGCATCTGTCCTGTTATGTTTCTTCCTCGCCATTTCTTACCTACTTTTAAATTATGTTTCATTTGCATTCATTCTATTCGAATGAGTAAAATAAGCTTGTTTGGAAAATATGCACTTGAATCAGTTGTGGTTTTAGCACATCGGATGCAGTGAAAAAATTAAAGTGCATAAAGGATCATGAATTTTGCATTTTTAATTACTCACTGACCTTCTGCTTTGAAAATCCTAGTTAGTAAAGCAAGTTTATAAAAGTATTATGCATAATTGCATTGGTCATAGGCACACATTCTCAATTTACCTGTTTAACACTTCGAAACGAACTAACTGTTATTTGCACTATTTTTAAAAAGTATTATTTTTCTTTCTACAATATTCGAGTTGCTTCAATAAAGTAGTATGTAGTTGATGTTAGTGCTCTTCTGATTATGCCAATGACTTTTGAAATAAATGGGAGAGAAGGATGATGATGTGAACGTCACCAGTATACCAACTTGTGTTGTATGTTCACCTTGTTTCCAGGCAAGCAAACCTGTTGCTAAACAAAACAGAAATGTCATGGGTGTGGCTGTCTCCTTGACTGCTGTGTACTGGATGTTGTTTGGAAGAAACATAGAAAAGAAGCTCGCTTGGTGCCAATTCGAAAGAGAAGCTAAACATTAGGCCATTTTTCACTTAATTCTTTCATCCATATTTGGAGCAGGATAAATGCCAGCGATGATAATTTAGGTCTGAATGTTTTGGGGCACACATCAAAGCAATTTATCTGATTGCTGCTTCTACCCACGCCATGCCCTGGTTTGAAAAGGGCAATGCACTTTTTTTAGGCATGTACACAAAATGCACTGAAATAATGAAGCATTATCTCTCTAAATTTATTAGCAGAGATATATTGTGAGAGGCCCACAAATACGAAGATGATATGGATCTGGGGACAGCAGGAGAAAAAGGAGTGATGAAAAATTAGAGAGAATAGGTTTGATGTATTTTTTATTTATTCAGGGTAATAAATATGAGAAATATTCAGTAAACTAGGTCGTGTCGGGTAGGTAGTCTATGAAATTCAATATACAAAAAAATAAATGACTCAGATCTGGAGAGTTTCTTAAAAAGATAAAAAATATAAATGTGCAAGAGAGCTGCTTTTCCTCGATCACTCCGATTTTATAATTCTCCTTTTGTGAATCTTTTTGATATTTTTTTCTCCCTCTTTCTCTAGTAGGATTATGGGAGTGGGGCGGGGGGGGGGGATGGATGAGAGGCTAATGTTGGCTGAAATGTACAATGCTACAATCAAGGCACCACTGTAGTAAATGCATTAGAACAAGGTTACAAAACCTTAAACAAGCATCGTCCTGCATGCATCCAATTTGTAGCCCTTAATGAAAAACGCAAGGTTCCCGTCCCAGTCGGGGTTTCCAATTCAATGGAAATATGTTTAAATCCATAATTGGAGAGGATCGCCCCGTAGCGCCACCAATTATGTGTGGTTAAGAGGCCCTAGATTGGCTGCCCATGTTGGTAGTTGGCGTCCTTCTAAATCTGAAAAGAACTGAGGTTTGTGTAGAAAGTCGCAGCGCCTGGTACCATCGCTGCTGTTGGGATAATGAAAGTGGAAATGCGTTAATGAGAGAATCTGGTATACTACCATTTCTTGCTTTATCATCAGGTCGTTAATGCCAGTTAAGGGGATTTTATTTTACTACCTAAATGGTTGTGGTGATTGTATCTCTCTAATGCTTTGCCTTTTGCCCATATTGATTAATTGACACAATGCCATTGATTAGAGTGAGGGATATACCCACATGTAGAACCTATAGTTTCTAAAGCATTGTTTCATATTTCTGTGAGAGATAGGTGAGTTTATCTTTATATAGTGTTACTTGGTCACTATCAATCCATCTACATGCATTCTGTTTGACCAAAAACATGTTTTTAAATCAATTGATCCTGCTCTCTTGTTTTTGCATTTTTTTTGTTCTGGATGAAAAGAGAAAAAAAAGAAAAACATATTGTTGAAATTTTGAAAGAATATAGGAATAACAAATGTATGGCTTGCAACCAAAATTGGTTCACTAAAGCTATGTAAAAATATGATATTGTGAGTAAAATTTAGATAACAGATTTTTGGGGGGTCATTTTGTGAATTAGGGCAAATGGAAGAGTTTCCCAGGTTACCTTTACATGTACATTACAGTGTCATCATCAGTGTGAACAATTCGAAATCCCAGTAGACTTTTTTTTTGCAGTTTTTAATTCCAATCTTCTCTTCTTCATTTTAATTTAAAAACAATATATTCCATTTACTTTCGATTTTTCTGCAGGCCAAAATTCAAAATTTTGTGCAAGTTAATCCATAAAGCTTGATAGTAGAATTAACAGAGTAATAATTGAACTGAATGGAAAAATATGCTTTATAAATTTCATAGTTCAACCTTCTGAACACAAACAATGAGCAGCTCAAAAGCTAAAAACGAGCATCATTAAAATATACGGATATCAAATAATGTTAATTGAATAATTCAGAGAGAAATAATCATCTCAAAAGCATTTTTGTTTAAAATTTCTATTTGCAGCCCATTAGGATGATTAAAGTGCAATATATTCTTCATGAATTATGGAATTTTTATCCACTTTGTAGGGCTTTTTCAATACAAAATGTATAGTGGAGTGAAATTTTACTCAGGCATATCCTTTATTTTGGAATGCATACATGACTGCATGGCTTAAAGAAAATTAATTTTAGCCCATATCTGGGCCCCATTAGGTAAAGCATTGGGGTTTTTTTTACAAGTGATTGCATTGACCATAGTGGAATATGAAATCGATTGTTGATTAGTCACTATTAAAGCCTTTTGTCACAGGACCATGATCATTCAATGGTAATACTTTTGGTATTGAGCTTATTTGCAACTGATAGGGATTACCCCCCCCCCCCTGCATTATGGGAGTACTTTTAATAATTTAATGGGAAAATTGCTTTGGCTACCCAAGTATCTTTTCCTTGCATTATTTTAATTCAGCATTATGTTCAATTCTTGTCACTGTAGTTACTAATAAAAAATGTTGAATTATTTGTAAGGTTCTGGGGGGGGGGGGGGGGTTGGTGTGTTTTTGGTTTGTTTGTGAGTACTTGTAATGCATTTACCCTCACATGTATACATCTTGAATTGTTTTTATTTCTTTCTTTCAAAAACATAGTGCATTTTTGTAAGCATCAATTTGAACTGGATATGGTACCTTACCTCCCAGACCAGCTACTGCTATTGATTTTGTCAGTATTCAATACACTTGAACTCAAATGAATGCTTCGTGAGTTCACCAGGTATTGGTGTAACGCTTGATATAACTGGCCTTGATTCCGACATGCACCTTGGCTACCACCAGTGCACTTTCATTCCCAATCCACTCATATTAAGGGGGAAAGATCATGCCCAATTGACCTGCTGATTGGGAATTTGGCACCACTGAGGCATCATTAGCCGACACCTGTAACTCGATTGGTGTAGTGGATCTCCAGTAATGGCTTTCTGTGACCCCCTACCTCATTCTTTTTTTGCAGGGTAGTCCCACATATCCTGATTGATGTTAGCAACCAATCACAGTCTTAGATCGGTTCGACCCTGGATGGAGGCATAGTCTGCTTCTGCAGACTCTTTGTTGTACTTCCATGATACTCATCAGGTTGCAGATTGTTATATGTCATTAGAATAGAAGGGGGAGAAAAAGGCAACATACAGCGTCCGATTGATAAATCAATTATGCAGTGTATAAAGAAATTCTACATTTTGAGAAATCTGTCATGATTATTTTTTAGAATGTGGAAACTCATTTGAACAGTGTGAAAGGGAAATTAACTTTTTTTCAAAATGCATGTATTTGGAAAAGCTGTCAAACTCACAGATCTATCAAGATTCCATTTCAGGTTTTGTTTTCTTGTTCAAATGCCAATTTTAGGCCATATCTGATAACTAACTGTAAAAATTATTATTATTTTAATCTTGGGTACATTACATGGGCAGTGTCGGGATGTTTTGATAGGGGGGCAGAAAGACTTAAAGAGGACAGAGATTTTTCTATATACACTATTTATATGGGTACACTGCAAAAAAAAATAGTTAAAAAAAAATACTCAATAAAATTGTGGCAAAAAATTGCATTTTTCGAAAACCTAAAAAGAAATCTGAAATTTTCTGCTAAATGACTATTTAATGTTGCTCTTTCTTTGATTCGACAAAAGAATAAAATAGTCGGCACTATTTGCTTGCTCTAATGAATATTCAAGGCGTTTTTTGAAAAATATAAGTACATTCCATGATTTTATAAGTAATAATCATCTTTACCTAATTGAGTTAGATTTACTCAATAGAAGCAAGCTAGCAATACGTAATTTTTTTAAAATGTATATTGAAGTCAAATAAATCAAGTAAATTAAAAGACAAGTTAAAACTACTAAAAAATAATAATTACAAATTATTAATTCTACCTATAAAGTACATTAAGTGTTAACTACTGATTTAGAATTTTCTTTAAAGTTTGAATTAGGATTTCATGACCCAGACATTCTTTGTTTTTTGTAAAGCTACAAAAAATAATTGGTGGTTGATGTTCTCCTGCCTCTTCCCCACCCCCTTCTTAAGTACTACTACCCCCCCCCCCCCCCCCCCGTACATAACAATTCAAGAGACATGATGTGCAAAATTATTTTCCTTGCTTTTGACTATGAAAACTAGATTATTAGAGCCAGTCAAAGGCGAATGATGGAAAATAGTATCACATTCATTTGAGAATTAAGGTAGGGCTTTTTTTCATATAGAGACTTGAGATTGTTTTATATGAAATTGAGGGGACATTGTTCTATATGTCACACACTAAACTCAAGATTTCCTCATTTTTGTATGACTAAAATTTCTGTATACATTGTAGCTTAAAGGCATGAATGATCAGAACTGTGTTTGAAGTGGTCTTTGTCTCAAGACTAAATTTTGTTCTGTGCATTGTTTTGTTGGGACAGTGTCCTGAGCAAGCAGTCTCAATCATAGCATCTTGTCGTATTCAAATAATACTGTAGACAGAAGATCTGTTAGTCTACTCTTATCTTTTTTTTTTTTCTTTTTGATATTCTTTATATTGATAGAATTCTTTTCACAGTATAAAAAGTATGCACTACACTGTGTAAACCATGTTGGTGTGAGAGGATCTCACCGTCTCGGTTAAATATGCACCATGGAACTTTGATGTAACATCACAAAGTGCTGATATAACAAACAGAATGTGTTATTACTGTTTTACACCAATGGGTTTTGAACTTATGCCAATGGTGTTGAAATAACACCATGACTGGTATAAAGTGCCATTGTAAAGTGCTAACTATGGTTATCTTGCAGCACTGACCTTTGAACCTCTAGTACCATTGGTATTGGTATTGCATTATATTGTATTTAAGCCTGAATGTAATTCTTCATGTATTTTAATTTTCCCTCATTACTGCACTATTTCTTTTTTTCAATGTATTAATGTGAGCTCAAAGGATAAAATTTAATAGAACCATCCTTAGGCAATAACATGCCTGAACTGAATGGTCCTTGTGTGTTAAAGTATATTAAAATTTACTAAAACATTAGCCAAATTATTAAGGAAGAGCAGAGAATGAATAGACATGTTTTAGATATGTTTGTCCTGTAAGTATACTGTACATCTCTATCGTTTATTGAATGATTCTTGAACTTCACCCGACCATTTTTCCCAGTGCTGCCAACTCTCACTCATTCAGAGTGAGACTCACCTATTTTGGTCCTTTCTCACTCTAAAATTTTGTTCCATTTGCATGCATTGATCTCACCCATTTAAATTAGCCTAATTAGTCAGTCGCCTCACAGGCGACTGACTGGAATACTCCCCAGGGAGTGGAGGATGTGCACACATTGTGTGCGGGAATGACTGATTGAATCCGATGACCGGGGTAATAATATATCTGTAAAGCGCTTAGAAACGTCGTTCCGATGGATTAAGCGCTATATAAAAGCGATTATTATTATTATGGTAGTCTTGTACTCTCAACTACTTATTCGATATTGGCAAGCCTCTTTTTTCCTCAGCATGTTTTGCTCGTCTACGGCCAAGAAAGTTTAATACAACATTCTTCCTTTGAACACATTTTCATTGAGCGCTTGTTCACTTCATCACATAGTAACTTCATATCTTCTTTAGATAGTGGTTTAAGTTTTGTTCAGGATAAGTTGATGTCTTTATAGTGAGATTGCTAAGTTTACATTTTCACTGATGCTTTTACCTATTTTGAAGTAATTTGTGTTGTGGCACTTCAGTGTAGTGGTTGTAACTCTTGCCTTATCAGGTTGTGTGTTCAAATCCCCCGGGATACCAACATCCTTTAGCATGATGTCAATCTACACTTTCATTAGCCACCCACATGTTAAATGGTATATATCAGGCTATATAATACCCCTTTCATAAACCTATCCTCCAATTAGCTGCCTAAGAGTAATGCGGATAATTCAATAAAAATTGCGTTCACAAACTCCGAAAATAAGTCGCATTATTTTTACGAGCGCCCGTCCTGAAAAAGGCGGATAATCGTCATAACAACTGGACACGCCCCCTCCGATGTGGTTGTGTTGGATAAGGGTGACCTTGTGACCGCACCATGGCAATTATCCGCATTATTTGGAAATGCGTTCATAAACTCAAAATCTTGTCCCGATGCTGCTATTATGCGGATAATAGCAGCATCAGAATAATTTGGATAACTCTAGTCCTCCAATTTTACGACCAAATTATGCTGCTATTTGCTGCATAATTGGGTTTATGAAAGGGGTATAAAAGTCAACGTAGTACAAAGGATTCGAGCTTGGATTTTTGCGGGATGCTCCCCAGGGAGTGGAGAATATATATCATGTGCAGAGAAACCAAAAATCTGTTAACAGGGAATATCTGTATTTTTTGCATTAAGAGATACAAATAAAAAAAAAAATGTACTCTCATTAATGAGTACTATTATTATCATTAAGTCAGTAATCATTCTCAAGTAGTTTTAGTATTTGCTGTATGCTTTACTATTCCCCATTCTTTTGATATTCAGAATATTCTCACATTGGGCAACGATGTGTCTCACATGGGAGCTCTAATATGTGTTGCAGAGATGGATGAACTTTTGACAAATGTTGTATTTTTAGACTCCAATATAAAGTTTAAACTCCATAGTGGGAAAGAGATAGATAAAGATAGAGAGAGGGGGGAGCAGCAAGAATAGAAACTGAAGCATGGATACAGGTGGTAGGGTACAAAACCACTAAATTTAATTTACTCGTGCCTAAAACCCTGAAGCTCAATACTGGGGAGAGAAGTCACCCTCCCTGGAGCAACGTTTTGTTTCTGGCTGACCTGGGAGTTGGGTTAGGGCTGTAATTGGTAGAGATAGTACTCAAACAGCCCCTGTCAATAATGGACACTAATTCTCATTTTTCTCCCTCTTCCAATCTCCGCTTCTCTATACATGTCCCGTTCCCTTGCTCCGTCTTCTCTCTTGCTCAATTTCTGTAGTTTCTATTTCTACATCCTGCTCTTGCTCCCTCCCCCTCCCTTCTCTCTCTCTGTATCTCATGCATATTTCATCTTTAACTTTCTCTCCATCACTTTTTCTCCCTTTCCTATGACCCCCGCCCCTCACTATTTTTGTACCTTTTAAAGTCTACAGCACATGCATGATTAAATGTTGCTAGATCTCCTTGAAAACTATAATTTTATTTTGATGTATGTCATTGTGTCAAAATATGACTTGTAAAGTCAATCTTATTCCATCCATCTTTTTCACTTTCTCTCTTTCTTTCTTTGTTGTTCCCCTTCTCTCTATCATTTTCTCTGTTTCTTTTCTGTAATTTTCACTTATCCATCCTTAGCCAATCAGATGCGAGAATTCTAGTAGCTAAGAACATCCTTTGGTAAAAATCAGACAATACTCATTACTCTTTCTCTCTTTTTTCCATCTTGCTTTTTCTCTCCCTCATATCTTTCCCTTTCGATTCCCATTATGCTAAATCCATCTGTCTAGACCCTATATTTCCTTCTACCCAACCCCCCCCCGCCTTCTCTCTATCTCTCTCTTTCACTCTCCTTTGGTTTTCATCTGTCCTGCTCGCTTAGCATAGGTATCATCATTCGGCTATTTCGATATCTCGTTTTGGTTTAATTCAATTAGTTTTCATTAGATTACCAGAGGGTAGGTTCGCTTACCTCCCCCAGATCCTAGAGATCATCTTCCTGCCCATTCAGACAGTACAAAATGCCTCGTACAGGGGCCGTTTCATAAAGCTTACAACTATTGGAATCTAGCCAGCAATGGTAAAACGGCTCAGCAGTAAATCACCATCAAGTTTTATATTGTTACTAACTGCAAGGTGAACGTAGTTGTACATGTAACTCTTTATGAAATTGACACCTTATTTGAAATAAGAGAGCATTTTTAATCATTTAGAATAGATCATTATATAACCACTAAAATATAATAGAGAAAAAAAAATCAATTGTAATGTATTGAGATTTAATATCGTAATAACCCCCCCCCCCCCTGGTGCCAGATAAAAAATGGCAGAGGCAAAATAAAAAGTTCAACGCTAATTTTCCTCTTCCCTTCTCTCTGTCTCCTATATCAATTTGTACAGTATGTTACTCTTGCCCCCTTACCCTTTCTTTCTCTCTCCTCTCTGTCTGTCTCTCTCAATATTTTAGTACATTGCCCCAAGTGATAGCCAGAAGACTTTGCTCCACCCTCATCCCAATAAAAATGCATTTTTGCACTTTTTCTTCTCATATATGGGGGCATTGTGGTCAAGTGGTTAAGACTCTTTCAATCTGAAGGACGTGGTTTCTATTCCAAGCCATGGCGTGTTTTCCCCACAGAAAGAAATTTACCCACATTGCGCTGCACTCAACCCAGGTGAGGTATATTGGTACTGGCAAGAAGTAATTCCTCAAAAAAAAAGCTGTGCGCATGGGAATCAGTGTAGTAGCTTAGCTGGGGTAGTATAGGAGTGCCTTTGAGCACCTAGCAGGATGGATACTTGCGCTATACCAATCCTATATTATTATATTCCCTGTGCAGCTGAAAAATACTTTTGAAAATTAATCCCGTGTGCATGGTAAAAATGGCTGAAGCATAATTAAAATTGTGTAATCAACCAAAAAGCGTTCTCTCCATGATGATGAATACATTTACTTCTGAATGTTTGATAGTTTTGTTCACTTCAATTGCTGTAAGACTCTTTCTTGAAGCTCAATTAAAGCTTTGGTAGAGAGTGGTAAAGAGTCATTGATATGAATTATATGAGTATCATCTGAAATTCCAGTCATACATAGGTGTCGTGGCATTGAATCATTTTTGAACTGTTGAAAATTTGAATTTAGTATTTCCTCGGATGGGCCTGAATAATGATAATTCATGATATTATGATTTTCTGATCTCAAGTTTAAAGTACACTTTAAAGTGTAAGGATCTACATCCAGAGCGGCTGTAAATACTGACCATTCAAACATTTGATATTCTTGTTTGTTTGAATTTAGGACAAAGATTTGAATAATTTTTGTACACCTTTGATGAAAAATTATTTAGAAAAGAAAACTTAGGATGCAAAATAAAGCCAATGTTTGGGTTGGTCTCTCAAAATCACAGCTTCTCCAGATTTATTTTCAATGCACGAAACAAAAAGTGTATTTGTTTGAGGGAAAGGTGGTCATGATGTAAAATAGCCAGTGTAAATGAGCCCTGCATGGAAAGATGAAGGAAGGGACATATCTTGATCCTTGTGATTGGTTTGTGCCTTGGGATTCAAGCTTTTGATTCACAGTTTAATAATGCGGGTTTAAATGCCTCAGACAGGCAATCATTCCAGGTCTCAACCAGAGTATTTCATGAAACAAAATGGTCAGCGATTTTACTTAAAGTGTTGTTGTAAGCTACAAATATCCTTGCATCTCATTGGCCTTTCAGTTATTGGACAAAAACCCATATTGAAATGTCTGCATTATATAGAGGTCCAGTGTCATGAATGCCGTGAGAAGAGGAGACTCTAACCTTGGGGCGTATATTTAACTGTTCAAGTGTTTGAAGTTCAATGTGAATCTCTTGGAAGTTACTCATGTGCTGAAGTGCACTATATACTTTTAATGCTACTAGAGAAATTGATAGCTTTCATTAAATATTATAGCTATATTATGTGACCTAGGGGCCTACCCCCACCACCTTGATTCTTAGAATAGTTGGGGAGGCAGAAAACATAAAGAAAGACAAATAAGTTGAAAAAAAGTAGAGATGTTTCTGAAATAAGCCATTGTTACCATTTACCAATGTTATTCAATACAGAAAACTGTATGTCACCTATGCTTATTCCCCCTATAAAAAAGCTAAATTCCCCCTATAAAAAAAATCCCTTGTGCTGCCACAAGTGATGGTCATGGCCGTAACCTGTTTGAGTTATGGCACTATTCCATCTTCCTCCCTCAAAAATAAGCATTTCTATTTCTCTATTATTATACAAACATTTTTATTCAAAAGTCCATGAAATATGATTCATCCGTATCCTCTTGAAAATACATTGATCAACATGGTTGCTTGCCCCTTGTTTACATGTTTTGTTTTTTTGTTGGGGAGAGGGGGGTTACTATTTTACCTGTTTTTTGTTTTGTCCCAAAAAAGTTGCTGTGTAAGGTTATACTTGTTTGGGGCTATTTTAATATCTGTATTTTTAATATCCCAGCATTTTGGTCTAAAACAGTTTTTGTTGAACTCTGATAGTCTCAACGATAATTGACTTTCTGGATTTGTATTGTTGATTCGACAATACCAAATTAGTAAACCTTTTTTTAGTAAAGGTAAAGTTCTATAAATCTATTTCTCCAGAGCAAGAATTTACTTTAGAGATTTCTCGATAAACCATGTCCTTTGGGAATTATCCAAAATAGAATTCCACTTCAAATTTCAAGATAAGTTTGCCAATTTTCCTGTGTGAATTGATTTTGACAAAATACTTCAGTACATTGCTTTTACATACTAGCTGATGTAATTTCCATAAGACACATATAATCAATTTTTGTCTCACCTGCATAGCAGAGTGAGATTATAGGCGCCGCTTTTCTGACGGTGACGGCGTCAACATAACTCTAAAGTTTATAGATATAGTGCATAAAATGTGGATATAGGGGTAGTCAAGTATCACCGATAAATTTTAGATCACATGATCAAGGTCAAATATCAGTGACGTAGTATTGTCTCATTATATAAATGGTATTTTTTGTGAATAATTATTTAATAGTAGTTGTCAAAGTCAGCACTGCTGCTATATTGAATCGCGTGATGCAGATGAGACAGCCAGAGGCATCCCACTTACATTGATGTTCTATGTTTCTTAAACCATTTCTCTTGTGACATATCCATATTACATATGCATTTCCATTTTCTTTCATTTCTGTTACACCCACAAACTATTTCTTGATGTAAGCTTTTAATTACTTAGAACAGTTCCCACTGTTCCCCTGACTACTTTCCCACTTATTTCCCCAGTGTTTATACTATTCTAATCTGAAACAACATAGTTTGCCTGCCACCCATACCACCATCAAACTACCAATAATTATTAAAAACTCTCAAGTTTTTTTGGGGGGTTGGCATAAAGACTATTAAAAGACGAAAGCTCCCCGATGACTAAAATGTTGCATTTTACACATGGTACAAGAATATACCACTCCATTAGCCAAACAGGTTTAATAATTCCATGACTATATTTATCACTCAGAAATAAATTTAGACTAGAATGTGAGTGTAGTTTACATAATTTTTTTCATCAAAATTAAAGAATGATTTTGATCCACTGCTGTTAGCTATGTTCGATGTCCCATGAAGCAAATAGTGGGTGATTTTAAGTTAGTAATTTGTTTTGAGCAATATAGGTGAAAGGATTTTCTTTGCTTGTAACAGTTAACAGTGAAAATATTTTAATTTTGTTGAATTTTCAAATTTTGTGGGATTTTCAATTTCTTTTTCCTATTTTTTTTTTGTTACAATGGCTCTTCTGTTGGTTTAGATCATTGTACTTACTAGTAAAACCTTTTCTGGATTAGAAGTTATTCTTACTGATGCAAAACTATTTGAACCAAGTTTGAAGTAGGTCTAAGAATTGTGTATGGTTTTTCTGAGGGGAAAATTCAAGATCCCTTTTTGTTCTTGTGGTTCCATACCTCAAATCCATTTGTTTAGCAGTCTTTATTCTTTTTCTCCATTTTCTTCCCTCTTCATATATTTTGTTCCACAAGATGCTGTGTAAAGGTTGTACAAAATATTCATATTTCCAGCATTTTTTTTAAATTGTAAATATAACAATGGCCAAATACTCAAGAATAATTCTGAGCACAGATTACACAGAAATTAGTCTTCATTTTTTGAGCATGAATTAAAAAGTTATTAATGTAATGAAGTGATAATTGATAAGTTACACCATTTTTTTTAAAGTGACCTTGAATTAAGTCTTTTCCATCTCCTTATTTCAATTGCAGACGAATCTCTCCTTACCTCTCAAATTATATAATCTAGACCAGTAATTGACGGAATAATAATATTGAATGGTAATTTAATCCATTGCAGTAAAAGAGCAATTGAAATGTAATCTCCCTAAATTCAATTAGGTGATAGATTGTGTATGTGGTTATTTCACATTTCTGAATCTTACAAATGCATGGGTTTGCATTCATGAGCAGAAATTGTCTCTTTTTTTCTAAAAGTGTGTACATTCACATCAGGAGATAGCAAGAGAGCATTTCATGAACTATATTGTCATTGATTTTTCACTTTCAGTGTTATAAGTTAGTGAAATCCTTGCATCTGATTGGCTTAGAACCAATAATTCAGTGTAAATTGGTTTGATGAAACACTCTATGAACATAATTTACCACTTGCAACAGCCATTTTTTATCGCCCATTGACATACATAAGTACTGTAATACCCTGTTCACACTTGAGACAGAATCAAAGGATTACTTTTGGACGGAAAATTGCTATCATTTTTCATGTATCCTTGAAGTGCATTCTGAGTATATCCTGATTGTTCAGTTTCAGGCCCATTTATAAGTCCAGCCCCAAATTAT
The DNA here is from genome assembly GCF_018143015.1 of Lytechinus variegatus. NCBI lineage: Eukaryota > Metazoa > Echinodermata > Echinoidea > Temnopleuroida > Toxopneustidae > Lytechinus > Lytechinus variegatus. Next base: position 28,402,056 of record NC_054744.1, on the reverse strand, counting down.
AGTTAGATAATAGCCAAAATATAAGATAAACTTTAGATGCAATCTTAAGATACTTTTGTCAGCAGAAACCATTTTGTCATTGTTTATGGTGAAGACTTGATATTTTGCCCCCCCCCCTAATTTCCTTTCAAATTCTGTAGAAATATTACTGTCATATTTCTCTTATTTATTCTTACATTTAAGTACCCTGGTATACCATTTGGTGTGCTCTTTCCCATATAATTTTCCCATTTGTATTTTTGTTTTACTTGATGAAATATTTGAAGTTAAAATACAATGCAGAGTAATGTTTGAGTTCAGTGATCGTGATATTGTCCTGCAATAACAGTTCAATGCATTTCTGGCATGGTGAATAAATATTGTCATTTCTAAGACGATCTAATTTAAGGTCATTAGCAGCGAATAGACAGGAGGATAGTTTGGGAAATTGGATCATTACTTGAGTATATTGAAGGAATTATCATGTCCTCTTCTGGATGTCATGCTTAAAGCTAAACACCAGTAATCACAGTGAGTGTTCTTTCCAGGAGAAACGATTTGAAGTCATGGTTGAGTGTACCATGCGGCATAATTTATGGTGAGCTCTACATTGTGGAATAGGAGAATTTAGACTAAAAACCAAGTTTGCTAAATATCTGCAGACCCAGATAAGCACATGTTGGCAAATTCATTCATATTTGATAAATGAATTCCATCAACCTTAGAAATTAAATTTTTAATTGCTGAGAAATAGGTAATGCTTGTATTGCCTATATCTAGGCAATTGTGTACTTCCAGAATTATTTGTGTACATTTTACAATTTACCATTGCAAACATGGCCATTTTGCCGAAGATTGTTGTCAAAACTAAAGCCAAACTTCAAAATAGTCATACTTTCAAGTTATGATATTGAGCAATGATATTTGAAAGAGAGTCTTTAAAATTGATATCATTTTTTTACGATCTACATTTTAATGAGGTCTATCAACCCAAGTCAAACATTTTTTTTGATAGCCATGTCAATGATATCTTTCTGAATACTGAGTATATAAAGTCAAAATTACCAACACAGAAAAGCACATGTAATGATAACAAGTACTCATGTTCTCCCAGAATTGTTTAGCATTTTATGGGAGGGGGTGCCCATTTAAAGACAGAATCCCACACTGATTTTGAGAATTACAGCTGCAGGTACTCCTTTTTCATAATTTTAACCAGAAAGATTTGGGCTCACAATTCTATTTACTATACCCACACATGGGTGGTCATTTTGTAGGCAAAGGATATACATGTACATGTATATGGACTTGTTATCACAGATAACCTTTCAAACTAATAAATGGCTTTGCATTTTTTTACCGCTGATAATTTGCCAGACACTAAGGCATGATGCTATTGTTAGATAATGTAACACAATATATACATATATATTAACATTTAAAAGGATTAGAGGCATGTCTGGGTCATTGACATTATTTGACTCCACAATACTCAGTTATTCAGTGCAGTAAAAAAAAGGGACTTATTATGTGTAACATACTCAGTGCTCCAGCAAATAGGCCTGTTCACGGTTGTAAACTGCGCACAAGCAGAAAAAGGTCATTTGAGATAAACCATGAAGGTGGCTTTCAAATTCACTGACATAGGCATTTGTGATTTGATGATTATTCATGTATTCCTTTCAAAATATTCATTTTATCACATCCAAGCTGAAGAGTAATAAATAGAGCCTTCATAATCACTAGTATTTGACAGTAGCCTAAACAATAGTCAAATGTGCCAAAGGCAGACAATAAAACAGATTTCCAAACTTTATCCCTGATGTGCTATTCTAGTCACCTGGTCTATACAATGCCTTTTGTTCTTAGAATTTGAATACTCTACCGGTAAAGCTTACGCAACATCTACATTTGAAAATGATAGTGCTTATCCTAATGAAAAATCACAAAGGTCATTTGAGAAAAGTTGATCATGAGCTAACCGAGAACTGGCTTATTAGTAGTATTCTCTCTTTATAAAACTTTTACCTTGTAACATACAGAGTGTTCTGCCAAAGTTTGTATTCTTGCGCTTGGTTCACTTTGTAGTATAGCTTCCTGTCATTATGTACAGAGTGCTCAATAAAAAATGTTTAATTTTCTCACATTAATCTCTTTGTCTTGTAGCAGACAGGATTTCATCAACATTTATTATTTTTTTCACTTCATCCAATGTATGATTTCAGACATTTCTTACCATTTAGACTGTTTTAGCAAAGCATTTCTTTTTATCATTTAATTCACATTTAATTCACAAACCATTGTATGATCTCTTTTGCCATGTAACCTAGGATTGTACTTACATTGATCGTTTCCCTTCATATTGAAGGCAATCCTGACCATACAACGTACAGTACAGAGTGTTCTAACAGACTTATCATTTTCTTACTTCATTCAATACAAGTGAATTATCAAAATAACTTTCTTATTACATATTATTGATGTGTTCCAACATCATTCTTGATAATATTCTCACTTCATCCACTTTATCATGTAAATAGTTTACTTACCATGTAAATGCACAAATGTTCCATGAAAAATGTAATATTCCACTTAATTTGTTTCATGATGTATGTATCTAGTTACAATGTTTTGAACAAGTCATAGTGTACATTATTCACCATGGGTTGTTATATGTTCATAATTCATGCCATCCCTAACGTATTGTGTTGCTTTTCTTTATTTTTTTTGTATCACCTTGCAGCCTGTGTACTCCAGTGAGAACTAACACTTTGTTGGGAACTTTACAGCAGTGGGAATTATCAAGTGCAATAGACGGAGAAGGCAGAGTATGATTGGTCCGACCAATGAGAGATGAGGTTTTGTTTGGAGGGATGCCTTTTGGGTAGATGAATCATGATGGCCATTGAATGTATTTAATACATAAACATGTATCACCTACTAACATTTTGGTGCACTCTATCACATGGCGGCCTGATCACCCTGGGTTTACCACAGCAACGATTGGCAAGCTTTGCATTTCGAGGCATGAATTCATGCTGGACTCTTATTTACCTCACCTGGGTTGAGTGCAGCACAAAATGGCTTTCCTGCTGAAGGAAATCGCTGCACTTGGTGCAGATTCGAACCTGCAGCCCTCTCAGTAAGAGATGAGAATAAGAACCTTAAACTATTGCATTCAGATTTAGGAAGGAGATATGTGTTGATTGAAACCCAACACACATTGCAGGAATTTTCGGTGTATTGATTTTGAAAAAATAGGTACTTGATACAAATATCAAAACTTCAGATTAATAAGATTAATTTATTGATGTAGATGTAAAATCTCTTGCCTGCATATGGGTAAATTTGAAACACAATATTGCATCATTCCAGACACAAGTTACGTACAATACAATACAATTTGAAGAAAGTTTTCACTTTACCCCAAACCAAAGGTTTGGAGTTAATCAAAACATCACTTTTAGTCTTTCTTTATTCCAAATTTCAAGTTAGGCAGCTGTATGTGTTTAAACTGTTGCAATTTATACATCTTGTCATTTGGAGCGTAGGCTAGTTACAGTCAGATTTGTGCAGTGCAAAGGAGGCTTTATAGAAAGTATGGGATCAAATGGGCACCATCTTCAATCCCTCAATCTGCAATTTCTACCCCTCTTTAGCACATGTATTTATTCTCTTAATGGTATACAGCCCTCAATCTGCCAAAGTAGAACATCCATAAGCTTTGTTTTTATCAACCCTTGAAACTAGAATAAACAAACAAACAAGAGCAAAAGAGTAACAAAATGATGTCACATTTTCTTTTAAAAATGCATTTCAGCATTTTCATACTATGTCTTGATGGAGCATAGTGACAAAACTGTTACCCAATTTTTGTGTGAATCTCCATGGGGGGCCCCAAGATGTGATACCTATCCCAATTCAAATCAATGTAAGTTAGCCATGTTCTTAGCAGTCATGTTCCAGGCCATTCTACACTGATTTTAATGGGGCCTATTATGTTTTCATCTAGTCATACCGTGGGCCATAATGAATCGATAAAATGTCAAATTTTGTGTGTGAAAATTTGCCATGATGCTCTATCAAAATATATAATGAAAATGGTAAATGTACAAACAGAATAAAGAATTGATGACTTTGTCTTTGAAACTATATTCCCAACAACCCTTCAATATTATAAGCTGTGGTGTAGGATACATCAAACCAACGTTTGACAAATCCTTCTCTGTTTGCTTGACCTTTGACTTTTTAACCCGTAATGCCATCTTTAGTCATTGTTTTGACGGTTATTCATCCAATGTTTAGAGAAATACCTGGAGGGAAAACATCAATAAAATTTCAAATTGGCAATGTAAATTAAGACAGATTTCAGTAATTGAAATAATATAAATGGAAAATTATAAACTTACATAAATTATACAATTATTATATCTATTATAATTTTTATACATGCACATTATATTAAACACTGCTTATTGTCAATTTGAAGAATGAAGTATAAGTTACTGTACATGTAGCTTCAAATAATCAACTCTTGAATAGCTGATGTGTAGATATTTGATGCACTATGAGAATCCCAATTTCCAAAGTTAAAAATCATTTCAATAGTATATATAAAGATCATAATTCATGTTACTTGTCTGATGGTATCTAACAACTGATATGCACTTACAGAATGTTACAATTGCATTTTCTTAAATCAAAATATAGGGTCTTAACACTTTTGAAAAGGAAAAAAAAAGTTACAAAATACAATTGCATTTTCTTAAATCAAAATGTAGGGTCTTAACACTTTTGAAAAGTAAAAACTGCAGTTCAGGGGAGCGTTTCATGAAAGGATTTTATCCGACAAATCCTGTTTTATCGGACAGTTACCATAGTAACAGTGCCTCTCAGCCAATCAGAATCAGGGAAAGTTGTCAGGTCTGACAACTTGTCGGACAAAAATGTTGAAGAAACGCTCCCCAGGGCTCCATCTTGCAAAAAGTTACAATTGATTCAATCAACCACATCTATGGAAAGCCAGCAACACCAATATCTAAAATGCTTGTTTCTTCAATATGTTTTCTAGATGTTATGTATACTCATACAATCAATGTTGTTTGGACAATTGGGCGTGCCCCTCTTTGGATACAAAGAACAATGTGCAAATTTCTTTGTAGAAAAATTATGACAATAGTGGATTTCTACATAGTTGTGGTTGATCTGGGCCCTGTCTTACAAAGAGTTGTGATTGAGATTAATCGCAACTATGGATGTCAAGCAACGTCAACATTTACATAACACATGTTTGTTTAAAATATGATGTACATGTATATTGCATTCATTGTTTTCTTGAAAATTCAGTGTGCTTCCTCTTTGTTTACAAAGGACATTGGGCAAATTTCCTGTAGAAAAGAATTATGACACTGATGGATTTCCATATAGTTACGATTGATTGGATCAATCGTAATCTTTGTAAGACAGGGCCCTGATCAATCAATACGATAACACAATGCTTTTTTGATTGATCGTAGGCTTACATTTTACAATTTATTGCCAGATTATTATGTGAAAATCAAATTCATATAACTATTATGTCTCATATTAGGCTCAGGGTATACTAAGTGTAACTTAAGTTAGGCATGAGCTAAATATGTTAGGTCCAGAATTTTAGCTAAAGTATATTTTGCTTATTCTTTACACTTACATTTTCACCTCAGTACAGATGTAGATATCTTTGAATCCCCCCCCCCCCCATAAAGACTAAAAATGTGAATGCTAGTTTTTTCCTTTCAAAATCTATAGAGATTTTGAAGGTATTAACATCATTTTAGTATTTTCATTTATTTTCCAAATAATGATCATTGTTGCATACATCTTCATGTGAATAAACTGAATATAATGAAATCACTTTCTATTTTTGTATAATTTATAATTTTTGTTTGTTTAAACAGTAAAATAAATATTCTTGTAAACAATTTGTTAAGTTACTTGTTAAGAGTATTAATTTTGAATCTTGAATTTGTTGCAACTCAAAAGGTCAAAGCTATTTTACCAGAATTTGCCAGCAGCTACATCATCAGTTTTGTCTGATATGATTCTATGTACTGTTAAATCTAATATCAGTCTTGAAAAGAAGATTACCACTGTTCGATTATTCATTGTTTAATCATTGAAATTATATATGATTTTATTTATGATAATGACAGATGTTTTTTTTGTCAGTGTACTTCATTTTAGCGTGTAAATGTAAACTATGTCGTTGGCAATCCTAATAATTTAGAGAGGGTAGAGAGGTGTATGTCCCCCAAACACTCGCGCACTTGTCTACTTTGCCTTTCTTCTTTTTTTAAGGGGGGGTCAGGTTTGTGTTTTATGAGGCTTTTTGTAAGTTACCCAAGACTTTACACCCCACTTCAGAAGCATGTCGTGAATGACTCGTCAGATAACAGTCAGACGTGTGTGCTTCTCAGCCAATCAAAATATAGCAAAGTTGATTGTTAGACGATAAAAGATGATGAAATGCTCTCCTTTTCTTATTTCAACCGATTTTCAATCACTAGCGGATATTGAAATCTTATTTCTGTCTTATCTTCTAAATGCAAAATGTTCGTAAAATTTGTTAAATCAAAAGACATGTTTGAATTTACTCCCACTTTGGTGAAATGGGCAAATGGGGTATGTCAAGCACAAGAACTACAGCTCACTGTTCGTGCGCTATGTTCTCCATAATGGGTGAACAGGGGCTGCTCCAGAAAAGTTTGATTGGGTTGGGGGGTTGAAAGCGACCTAAATATGATGGTATACCTTTCTCAATTAAACTACAAGGTTTTACGGGACCCAAACCTCTCTTGTTATACTCTTCTTGCTTCACTCTTCCATTTTTGTCCCTATACTTTTTTTCTCTTATTTCCCCATTTCCCCCCATTTATTTTGCACTAACAATCACACAAGTGATGTTCGCTCCCTCTGCCCCTCCCCTCTTGCGTGGCACCTGCTTACGAACAGCTGTTAAAACACCACCCTTGGCACATACCAGCCCCCCCCCCCTACACACACACACATACACACTTCCTATTCTGCCAATTCGAACCAATATTCCGAAATAATATGCCACGTTGAAAAAAAAATATATCCGTGACAGTATTGGTATCATTATCACAACCCAGTTTGATGTCTACTTAAACGTGTCCTTGATAATTTTCGCCCAGTTAAGTTGGAAGGACAAGGCCGGGACAAGGAGGAATTGCCTGAAGTGTTTGGCACTGTTGTGTTGAACCTCTCAAAGGCTTATCTTACACAGTAAAACGCTGTTTAAGATTTTATACAACGCTGTTTACTATATCCTACATGAACCTTACAGTATTTGTTTAACCGTTCAAACAATCATGTTTAATTTATTGAATATTAGATATTGAAAATTAAACTTTGTTGCTTAAGATTTAAGCACTTGTTTCAACTGTTTAAACAATTACTGTAAGGTTCATATTGTAAACAGCGTTCTATATTTTTTTACTGTGTAGTTTGACAGGATGTAGGTATATACATATATGTGCGTGTGCGTCGCAGGTGAAAATATTGGGTACTTTCTTACCTTATTAATGGGTCAGTACAGAAGATTTTTAAAAAGGCCGCGAGTAAGCGAAGAGTTGATTGTGACACAATATTCAGAAAAATATCACGATTCGCCCTCTTGTCTTTTACTATTTTGTTAAAGGGGGATGTAGCCACATGTTATGGGCAGATGCCCCCAACCCCCACACAATCACCTCTATGCACACAGTGTAAACCACTTGCTCTTGTTTGATATTAGATATTGGAAACCGGTAATGGAGATTTAAACGATCATATGGACACATCCATCAGGCGATTTTAATATGAAGGGTGTTCAATGAAGATGCGACCGTTGCCACGGATCAATTTGATGCCGTGGAGAATCTTGGTATGAACACATCCATCAACATGTGATAGAGAATGATGTTGAACGTAGCGTCCGGTGTTGCCTTTGGGAAGTAAAAGTCACCACAGACCAATTTTATTCTCGTCTATCGTCCCTCTCAAAGCAGAAATTGAAATTTTAATGCCTGTTATTCCGTAAGCTCTCCACAAGTCCCAAAGTCCCTCGAATGAATTAGATTACTAACTCGACAACTTGTATTTGTTAAAGCATGAAGGTCCTTTCACATGATGTGTTCCCCCGCGGTACGCCAACTCAAGAGCAGTGATCTTACTCGGAAAACCACTTTGAAATTTTCATGGAGTTATGGATGTAGATAAGCCCTTTGTACAACCGTTATGTGCTTTGATTTCATTAGATTTTTGGGCTGGGGGTGAGAAATCGACCCTAATCATTAGGCTGCTGGAGAAAATTCGAAGAGAGGGACACCCCCCCCCCCCCTCTCCCGGAATTGCCACCCATTACAACATATTGGCGAGGAACCCCATTCTTGTTTTAAAAGTGAAAGATCCCCCACGCTCCCCTTCACGTTGAAGTAAGTTTTGTTACATTTTGATTGTTTTGAGACTAGAAAATTTCCGAGGGTCAGTTGCAGGCAAGGCTCAACAAGCTTGAACATATTAAAAATAAATTCTTTTAAAACGAAAAATAATAAATGAGGTTGTTTTCAGATGGACAAGAGAGCGGAATAGAATGAGAGGAGAGAAAAAGCATTCGAACTTTAAAAAAATAAATAGATATTGTTACGAGTGAATAAGCAAACGAAAGCACCCGCGGATTCAGGATATCTTTGAAGTTGGTGCCCCCAAATTGACGACCCCCCAAATAAAGCGGTAATCAGTGAAAATTGAAGCCATTATGTTTCCACAAAAAAATGACAAGCCCCCCCCCCTGCCACTCTCAAATTACGGCATTCTAATAGGTGTATTTTTGGTCTTTGTTTTGTGTGTGTGTTTTTTTTTTTAATTAACGGTTGCACCCTCCATCCACACCCCCCCCCCCCCCGTCAGCGCCTGGAGACGATAGATTTATTTGCACAAAGAATCAATGTCAATGATTTTTAAGATTCCATCCAACAATCATAACCATGCTTTGTATTTTATACATAATTATTCACATTGTGCCCGAGGAAATGATGTTAATAGCGCTAAAATTCAATTTAATGGTGTTGGTTTACTTCTATTGCCCAAATGACCGGGGGAAATATTGTTACCATTACATTTGTTTTTCTTTTTTGGCTCAGTTGAAATTAGATTGTGTAGGTGTTCGATGGTATGAATTACACTGCCTTATTTACTGAGTTAAATGCGCAGAAATATATTAAAGATTATCACCGGACCTGAAAATAAAATTAACAGATCGTATAACAATAGAAATCTTTTAAACTGGTAAAAACAGTAATGCCAGCTTTATGCATGTTCACTGCTTAGCTAAATGAAGGATAAATCGGAATATTGAGTAAAAATCGCCAAAATTACATACAGGCATATAATAGTTATAAGACCTACATTGAACCATAAATTAACATTAAAGGTATGATACAACAACAGCACATTAATTATCAGAAAATTGACATTTAAAAAAGATTCAAAAGCATTCACAAGGACACACTCATTAAACGCCCTCGTATTTATAAGACAAGTACGCTCATAATTTTAGTTTGTCACATATTTTAGGCCTTATCATATATAGACATTTATTCTGAGTTCAACAGTTTTATCAGTAATGACACAGGACTATTTCTTATTCGGTCCGTGCGACACCTAGGTTCTTTTAAAGCGTTTCGCTTGTCTAATGGTTTATTGGGTTGTTTCTCCTAAACCATTCTTCGCAGACGTTCAACTTGATCGCATAATTGGCGAAAGAGAGAGGGAGAGACTGTCTCCTTGACTGTAGGCCTGAAATACCCGCCAGTTCAAGAGCTGTGTTGAAGGACGTTCCTGGAAATTTCAGCCGAGGGGCATTTATGCTTCTGGACCCTTTCGATTGACTCTGATAAGACCCCAGTCAAAACTTAAGAGTGCCAAACTGGACACGCATATTCAGTAATGGGTCGAAAAAATCCAATGTCAGAGATCATCAGGGGGCAATCTAATCATTTAAAGACGAGAAGATGCTTGTGAAATCATCATACAAACATGGATTCCCCCACTTTAGGTCACTGTGGATGGTAACTCCAAGGAGCTTGATTTCCAGCACTTCCTTGATGATTTCATTACACAATTCAAAATCAAATACAGGTAGAAGGGTTTTGCTGAAGTTCACTCTCATGATGTTGCTTTTTTGCGGATTCAGACGGACAATGTTACTCTTACACCAACCTTCAAGATTATAACAGTTTTCATTGATTCACCACAATCCATATTTTAAGTATCCACAGTTGCAATTGACATGTCATCGACGTATTTCCAATGCCTTGCAGAGGATTCACAAAGAAGTAGAAGATGTGACTTATGGCAAAAAATAAAGACATATAAAATTATACTGTGGAAGAATTAAATTGACCCTTGAGAAAGGTGAATGCAAATAATAGGACATGGATTATAGTGCGAAGAGAAAGGAATAAATAGAAAAGAGACAGCGAGCGTGTGAGATATTTTGATTTTAGAAGGAGAGTAACACTAACAGACAGAGACGTGGGTAATACCCCTTTTCCACTAGGGCCAGGACAGCGTTAGGACAAGGCGCGGAATGTAATATTTACTATCCGCGACCCTTCCGCGACCTGTCCGGTCATTCCTGGGAGTGTCCGCACGCTGTCCTAAACCCTTCCTGGTGTTCGGGAAATCAAAATTTGTCCGCATCCAAATTTTGGTCGAGACCAAAATTTGGATGCGGATATTGAATTCCTGACACCTTCGGGACCCTGTCCTGAAGATGTCCTGATGATGTTCTGCCCTTCCTAAACCCTTCCTCGTCTTCCGGAAACCATCCGCAATCAGGTCAGCTTCAAGAAGGAAATAAGAAGCCATGCGGAATGTTTTAGGAACATGCGGATTGGAATAAGAAGGCAAGCGGACAGTTTCAGGAACGTGCGGACAGGAACAAGAACACAAGCGGACTGTTTCAGGAACGTTCGGACTGGAATAGGAAGACAAGCGGAGTGATTCAGGAATGTGTGGATCCAATGCTAATATGTATGGAACGAGTACACAAGTAGCAAAAGCCATTTGTGGTCAGTGCTCTAGATGGGGCAACGGAAAAATACAAGGCAAGAAAATTACAAAAAGTAAAGAAGTAAGGGGTCAAGGGGCCTAATTAGTATATCACTAAACAAACCTTATAACCTAATATTTCAAGCAATGTTTTACGCGAGCGCGAAGCACGAGTTGATTTTTTTTTTTTGGGGGGGGGTTACAGACTTGAAGGAGGAATATTTCAAGCATTTTCTACCGATCCGAAAAGTGGGCTTTTCAAATATTTCTTCCAATAGTTAAGCTGGCAATGATGCGAGCAGATTATTTTGTTCTGTACTGAACATAAAAAGATGTTTCATGCAACGTTTGATTATATGAACTAGATTATTTTAATGTACTCGACTGAAAAAAGGACCGTATAGGCAGCGCTTGACTTTACAAAATTAATAATACAGGTGTAGATTTTAAACAGAAATTCAAGTTTATATTCCTATTACATTTTAAGCACTTTGTTTGATCATGAATGAGGTGTCATTAATAAGAAATAATAATAATAAATGAGAGCAAGTTTACAAATATCGCTTTTCTCAGAACGGCTCAAAACGATTTACAGCAGGGGCAAAATGATTTACCCCATGATTAATTTCAATCCCGCATGAAAAGTGCACAATGTCCACACCCTGGGAAGTATTCCTTGCATTTATTCCAGCCGCAAAATGGCGCTGGCAAATTCAAGCATACAATAACTTTCACTTCCAACCGGGTACCCATTTAGCACCTGGGTGGAGAGTGGCAAGGTATGCAGTACGTCTTGCCAGAGGACGGTTTAGACCGCGGTGAGAATCGAACACACGACTCTCCGTTTACAAGGCGGGAATCAGAACCACTACACCACGACTCTTTACAAAAAATAGGCCTTCCAAAAAAAAGTCGCGCACAGAGCATGTTTCTCATAAACATAGAATATGAGCGCGAAGCGCGAACTTCTTTCAAACATCAAGGACGAAAAAGAAAAGACGAAAAGACTTAAGTATTTTTCGTAAGAAATGAACAGCGTACAAAATCTTCTTAAGATTAAACTATTGAAAGTATGAAGCGCGAAAGGGACCATCAATTTTTACAAATTGACCTAGCTGAAACTCTGATATTCTCCCCGTCTGCAGATCTGTCAATTTCTTCACTCTTCTTCCTTGTTCCCCTCTTCTTTGGTTACTCCATTTTTCCTATTTTTACGCAGTCAATAGGGCCTAGCGATCTCATTCGGCCTCCTGGAATTGCCTATTTATATTTTCTTTCCTAGTCTATTTCAATTGGTACAAGAGGAGGCAAAGGCGATTAGACATTGGATTCACATTTTCGTACAAAAATTAAAACTGATATTTCTAATCTTACACATTCATAATCTCGACCAATTATTTTCTGTACATTATCGCGATTTTTTCATCCTTGATTCTATTTTACCTTATTTCATTCATCTCCTTTGTTTATTCCTATTTCTTTTGTGCTCCTTGTATATCTCTTTAATACTGGGAGGGGTAAGTCAGCAACAGGGAGAGGAGGGCCGTATCAGCACGGCACCCCCCTTTTCTTTACGACTATATCATTTTTTTAAGTTTCCCTTTCCATTTCAATTTTTTTCTTCTGTTTGTACTTTTTAAAGGGGGGAGCAAGACCACCTCACCCCTTTATCCGCATGTGCCTGTCGAATGCAATTTGCACCCTAACTTCCCATTTTCTTCCTCTTTTGTAATGTGTGTATTAATTTGTTGAAAAATTATAAGAAAGTAATGTTATAAAGAGAGCCCCGACTTTGCTATGAACATATGCAGTCTTTTAAAGTTACATTAGTTGAAAGAAATTAAGATCCGAGATAATTTATTGTTATGTATAAAAATGCACAAAATATGCTTTCAAAAAGTGAATACTACATTACACCGCTAACACACTTTCCTTTATCCTACATATTTCAACTATTAAATAATGCGAGCGCGAAGCGCGAGCTGAAAATTTTTTTTACATTCCGACCTAAATACTGGGCATTCTAAGCACGTTTTAAAAGCATGAACAGGAAAGGGGTATGACTATACACTTGACATGACTATGATGACTATCTTCCTAAGCGAGAAATTAAACTTGTCGATATTCCATTCTGAAAAAAAAACGGACAATGATTATTAGGAAATCATGAAAATATCATTATATTACTTGTTAATCTAATAAGCCCAATGAGGGCGCGAAATTGATATTAATGTCAGATAACTGGACATTTTGTAATCATGAATAGAATGCATGGGTTGAAATATTTTTAACAAAAATAATGCGAGCGCAAAGTGCGAGCCGAAAATTTTGATAAACTCTCATGAAAGAGGATTTTAAAATAATTTGTTACAATTGATACAGGTATACATAACTCCCCAATCAAAATGCAAGCGAACAGTTTTAGCTGATACTATTCACAATCAGACCATCCTAAAAAGGGATATTTTTCAAAAAAATATGGAATACACGAAGAGAATAGTTATTTGACAAATCAAATAATGCTAGCGCGCAGCGCGAGCGGAAAGTGTTCATATTTAGACCATAAAATATAGTTATTTTTCAGAAAACTATAAAATCTATTTGTAAATCAAACAAATTGAAAACTTAATGACCGAGAAATGTTTTGTATATTTACTTTAAAACTTGATATTTTAAGCTCAATATAAATCTATTGAGCAAGTTATGTATCTCATAGATTAGGCAATGCGAGCACAAAGCGTGAGCGAAAATAGTGACATGAAATCCCCCCCCCTCATCTTATTTAATTCACTCGTCTTTTTCCTATTGTTTTTCCTCTTCATTTTCTCTTCTCTTTTCCCTTCTGGTTCTTTTCCCTCTCTTTCCATTTTTTTCTTTTTGCTCGTTCCAAATATTGGGGAGGGGAGCATTCGATATCAAATGCACCCCTTCCAAAAAGTGAGGGGATGCGTCGCCCCTGTCCCCCTGGGATGTCCACCAATGTATGTAATTTGATTTGAAATAAAAGAAAATCCCATATAGTCTTTGTAGTCGAAGAAAACCCAAATAACACCCCTAAATTCATTAATAAAAATATATGAGCTATAATTTTCATGGAGTATTCGCAAGTTGTCCGATTTGTCCTAGTCCTTGAATTTACCACTCGTGATGTTGTCCTAAATGTCTCCGGTTCTGTCCTAATACGATCTGCATGCTGTCCGCACCGACCGCCGACAAATTTATTTAGATAATCTGGTCCTAGGACAGTCCCAGGAATGTCCTACGACAATACGCAGACAGTCCTGGTTGTGTCCTAGGACAAGATCATTTGCATAATCTTTTACGGAATTTGGTTGCGGACAGCATGCCGAAATGACAAAAGTTGCTTCCGCAACCCTTCCTGGTCTTGTCCGTGCCCTAGTGGAAAACCGCCTTAAGCGGGAAAATAATTATCAAAATGTGAAACATAAGACCAGTGTATTTTTTTTATTGGAGGGGTTTTTCTTGCTTATATTTTGGTGTTGGGGGTCGCAGATGTACTGTATATCAATCAGGGTTCCGTTTCACAGAGCCTTGTTATAGTAACTGCATAACAAGTCTACTATTAGCCAGTCAAATCCAATGATTTCAGTAGCTTGAAACTATTATTGCAAATTTGCTTTAATATTTTTTCATGAAAAGGTCCCCAGATAGATTGTGCTGTATAAATGTCTATTATCATAATTATTATTATCATCATTATTATAATTATTGTTATTAACATCTGTGACACGCCGTTGACGTCACAATCCGAAAGGCGTGATGACTGGGGTGGTATTCTGGAACACTGTCATAACTTTCGTCATAAATTTTGTCATATCTCTCCGAGATGTGACATCGCTATGATTGTCACAAATCGGTATTCTGAACATTGTCTTTTCCCTGTCATATCTCTCAAAGTTCCCGCCCATCTTTTCGGAAGCAATCCAATCAAAACCATCGTTAGTTCCCAGTAGGAGCCCTTCTAGCCAATAGGAAGGCCCCGTTACAGGTAGGGCGTATCCCCACTGCAGTTGCTGGCATCGCGCAACTACGCGAATATTGATGCGCTTAATTACAAAGAGAGACAGGGAGCTGTGAAGGATTTTAGAAAAGAAGTAGAAAAAGAAAGAAAAAAAGGAGGAATTAATATGTAGGGCCTAACTAACTAATTGTAGCATGAAAAAATAATTTTGAAAATTGTCATGGATGATGAGTGAAACTACTACCACAATCTAATCTAAATAATATCATTAATTGCTTGACATTCAGTCGGCAGGGTATCGGAATATTTGGTACTAAAAGATATGACAAAATTTATGACTGCTACCCCCTGTCATAACTTTTGTCATATCTTTTGCTTGAATTAAAGGATTACGCGCATTGAAAGCCGCGTAATTTTGGTGCGCGCTAAAGAGAAGAGACGAAATTTATGACAATTTTTGTGACAAAAGTTATGACATCCACCAGAATACCGATTTTGTCATATCTCTGAGATAAGATAAAATACAGAGATAAGACAATGTTCAGAATACCGCCCCAGGCCGTGACTCGAACCACCAATCCTTGAATCATGTTTGTATTTTCCTCATACAGCAGTTACAGGCTGCCCAATATATTAAGCCAAAATCTTAGGAAGATTTGAACACACCTACTTAGAAACATTCAAGCGAGGTGAGTGAAAGGTCTTGTCATAAAGCCAGGGAATGAGAGAGTGGAAGAAGGAGAGATGAAAAAGAAGGAGCAATGAAGAAGAATTATTTAAATAAAAAGGAGGAGGAGGGGAAGGGAAGAGGAGGAAAAACAAGTAGCATAGAAAAGAAGAAGAGAAGTAGGAAGACGAAGAAAAATTACAAGCGCGTATCACAAACCAAGTTAATTTCAAGCCAAAGAAAATTTGAACACACTTTGAATAGATTCAAGCGGGGTAAGTGGAAGGTCCGGCTGTAAAGGTAGCTAATAAGAAATGAAAGACAGTGATGTTTTTCATTTAAGGGGAGAGATGGGGAGGGAAGGAGAGGAGAAGAGGGATACAGCAGTGCATACTAGCAATGCAATGATATTTTTTTTCAAAGTCGGGGAAAAATATCGTCAAAATATGAAAACCAAAAATAGAGGGGGGATATGTATGCAGAAGATAAGAGAGAAAAAATAACCGAGAAAGACAAGAGGATAGCAATAGATTTCGAATGACATCTTATCAAGATATGAAAATACTTTTAAAAAAAGAGTGATATTGTGAATGTGCATGATGAAAGATCATCGAAGAAGGAAGAAATATAGAAAGAAAAGTATGCATGTGCGAGTATGTGCATGAGTGTGTGTAAGGGTGTTAGGGTGTGTGTGTGTGACGTGTGTGACAGAGAGAGAAGGCTAGGAAGGTGAGAGATAGGAATAATCGAAACAAATTAGCAAAACTGAGATGGATAGAATAAGTGATAATCATTGCAGTTATAGAGTGTGGGCATTTGGTGATTGAGAGAGAGAGAGAGCATTAAGATTGAGAATGAGAGGGGTTTGAGAACGGTTCGAGTTATATAATCTTCCTCAGATATGAAAATATTTTTCAGAAGAGTGAAGTCATATCAATGAATGATGAAGGGTCATGGGAGAAAAAACAGTATAGGGAGAGAAAAAAAATCGAATGTGTGTGTGCCTGCATGTGTGCATGTGAGACAGGGAAAGAGCAATGGGCGGGAAAGAGTTTGGCTGAATCAAAATACAAACGGGGAGAGACAAAGTGAGTGAGAATATAAGAGGTAGTCATCTCAATTATATAGAGGCAGGCAAAGAGAGAACGGATGGGAGAAGGGTCGAGGGGAGAAATAAGGAGGAAGTTTGAGGAGAGTGGCAGAAAGAGGTTGGTAGGTTTGGTTAAACGTTAAAGATAGCGGGTGTAAAGAAGGGCAGAAGTGTAAAAAAGGGAGAGATGAAGTGAAAAGAGCGGGCAAGGGAGGGATAGGTGAACAGAGGGAGACGGAGGGGAGGGCAGAAATGGATGAAACATAGGAGAAACAAAGAAAGAGACGGACAGAAAGAGAACCCTTGAGAGAGAGAGAGATGGAAGAAGAGAGAGATAAATCATGCTCCTGATGGATCCAGGGGCGAGAGATAAAGGAGATAACCATCAGGATTGAGACGCGATACACAGACACCAATAACTCCTCATTTAAAGTTCATTGCGATACCGTCCCATCCTTAAATCAAAATGTCCACTCTCTCGATCTCTTTCCCTCTGTCTCGGTGCTCATTGCAATGGGTAAGATCTTGAATGTCACCAAATCTGATATTGCCCTTTCGGGACGTATCAACATTACCCTTCAATTTCGAGTAAAGATTCTGGCCTCACATTGAATTAGGAGGATGCCCTCGGGCCTCCTTCTTGCTCCCTTCCTCTCTTATTATCTCTATTCCACAACACACACGCACATAAACGCCCACACCATATTCTTTCTTCCTCTCTTTCTCTCTCTGATGCTTTCTCTTGATGTCGTATCTAGTTTGTTTCATTCAGAATCTATTATCTAGTCGGCAACCTGTGTGATTCATCTTACGAGATTATCATGACTTGTATTGATTGGCATGTTGTTTTCTCTACCTGGTTTGAACATTTTTTCTGCTGATTTAAAGGAGATTGATCTCGCTTGACCCCCCCCCCCCCTTGATTCTCCTCGCTCTCAATTGGCCATCATTCCATTGGGCCGTTTCATAAAGCTGTTTACATGTTTAGAGTGACTTTGAGAACGTCTGGTGATCCTTCCTCGTGGTAAATTACATTGTTGTTTAATGGTGATCGTTTAGCGCGAAAGAAAGGATCACCAGTCGTTTTTAACTTACGAACAGTTTTATGAAGCTTTTATGAAACTTTCTAATGTTACCAATGTCATGCGCGTGGAATGGTAATTTAAGACTATTAATCCATGAGACCGCTCAGATTCAAATATATTATAAATCGAGCGCGCCACCCCCCCCCCCCCCCCCCCTCCTCGTTAATGGTTTTATTTTTCTTTATAATTGCCCTTTGAGCATCCTACAAATTGAGTGCTTTACTATCACAAATTACCTATGGACAAAATTTGTATCCTGAAATATTTTAGAAAATTCCATATTACATAAATGGTTTAATGTAAAAAAGAAAATCGCCAAGGAAAAGGGTTGCCCAATCAAAATCACTTTCCATGTGAAACCGCAAAATCCAACCCTTAAAATATACATTTCCATCAGTCATCCTTCACATCTGTATTATATCCTACATATTCCTAATCTTGTAATGAACTGCGATACATTTGGGGATCTACCAAAGCTAAACCTGATACACCATCCTAAAATGGTAGGCTAATCAAATCTGCATTAATTGACCAACACTGATTTGAAGAAAAAAAAACGTTTGCAAGTAGGGGGCGCTTCCTACTGCCCCACTCACTCAATTTGATTTTAATTGGTCGAACGGGAACTTTTTTTCTTCCTTTTTTTACGAATTATAACGCAAATAAAACGGTTTGAAAGGAGGTAATGAATTAATTGGCATGGTTATCTAGACCGGGACGTCCTCGGTTGACTGATAAAATGTAAGAAAATGTATACCCCGATGTAAGTTACATGTAGGTCACTACAAACTCTCGCCCTCTCTCACAATCACACACATGCACCCTCCTACAAAGAAACACCCCCACACATATTACTCGTATACCATCGAATTTTGTTTATGACTGCTCCCCCCCCCCCCCTTCCTTCCCTATACATGCGCTTGTATGCTTGCAATATTTTCTTGTGACGTAAATCTGTAGATTTCGCAGTAAAAATTTTACAATGCATCTGAAGCCTAATTTAAAAACGATATATACAGTTTGAGGCCAGAAGTTTACATGTGAATTCGATCTATTCCTTGCTCTATGGATGCATTACCGCACCCCAAGTAGAACAACTTTGAGTGGAGCCAATGCTATCAACATCTACACTGCCTCGCCAGCCGCTCATGTGCCAATGTAAATGGAGAAAATTGAAAAAGACGTTGGAAAGAAAACCCCCGCAAGCCCACTGCAGTGCCCGTGGGGTATTGGGTATTAGGTAACAGGCAAACGATCCGCAGTATGGCGTGCGCGCCTCACAACCCCAGCACATGTTGCAGAGTTTTCTCTCTTCTCGCATTACGCCAATTTTGAAGGAGAAAATGTCCAGGCTCCCAAGGTTTAACCTATTTGCGACACCAAGTAACATTTTGACATACAAGGATGAAGGAGGAGATAGAATAAATCAGGTGTAATTTGCATCGGCTCCGGGCTTTGGCCATGGGAAAGTCTCACGGGGATTTCAGCCCTGAAAATGTTGTGTTTTTGTAATGCAGAAAAACTTATGATTAAATTGTTGCAGATTTTGAAAAGAATTTTACAATGTTCTGTAATAGTGGACGAGGGAACATTGACGTAAATCAAATCCATGCAAATTCTAGGCTCTCATGTTTCATTCCATTTGGGAGATTATAATTACATGTACCTTTTTTCCCTGACGATTAAGAGAGAAATAGCTCCGCAATATCCATGATACTGCTTTAGAACGGGAGCAATGCAGAATCTGTCACTGAATATGCTACACAAAAGATTGTTGATTTCATGATTTTGTGTAAAAAAAAGAAAACACAAGAAACCTACATTTAAACGTAAATTCAACCCAATGGTTATGATTAACATGCCTGTATCTGTCTTGTGCAATAGGCCGATTTGGTGAATCTTATCCAACCATTTTCGAGGGTGCATATAGGTTCTGCTATAAGAATGGGAGAAAATAAACGTTCTTGTAATCTCAAATTAATTATCGAACTTTTTCAAGACCTGATAGGGGCGGTGCTTATAGGGGGCACGGGGATTATCTTTTTTTCAGAGGGGGAGAGGATGGTAAAGAGGGGGGGGGGTGTATTAAAACGAGGAATATGCATGAGTTTCGTCACTCTAAAATAATATTCAACTGAGAGCAAGGTCGCCCGCCCCCAACAAAATGTCCCCCACCAAAATGTCCCCACTTTATCCCCTTGCCTTATTAGTAATTAAAGGTATTGTTTAACTTTGTGAGCAGCCGATTTAAAAAATTCTCAAACCAATATGAAACGTGTGTACAAGTGCATGTATTAGAACTAATAAACCCTGAAACAACCATTATTGAGAATGAAAAGCTATAACTCCAAGGCAAAGCCCAACTTGGTAAATAAGCGTCCTATAGACGCCTTAATAGTACACATAAGTGTATGGGATGAAATTAAGATGGTGTTTCCGTTCATTTTATATTTCAATTTTTGAAGCACTAAATAATCATTTTTGAACGCAGTTTTTTCTGGGCTACATTTTTGTAACATATCACAGACACAGGTGACAAGTGTGACCTTCTAGCTCAGATTTTTTAAAAGTCAAACCAATGTTAACCAATCATTTAAATTTAATATTTATGGTATTGGGAGCCAAGATTACTCATCCTTATCGGTAAACAAAATAAGGGTTTCATCCAAATAATCCAAATAACATAATATACATGTGTATGAAATCAAACAGAATGGACCTTAATATCAATGATTATTCTTAGAAGACAACAATCCCCTAGCTTTCAAACCATTATTGAGTAAGATTTATACCCTGAAGTTGTGCTTCGATTAATGATGTAGACGCTCATGAAAAAAGGAAAAATCATTTGGTTTTAAATAACTTATTTATTGACGAACCAAAACAAATGTTTATGTTTAAAATGTTGACGATTAGCCTTGAACCCTGCATTCCGAAGGATGGAAAGAAAAAAGTTGTTGTAAGGTGAAGATGGGGACTTCTCCTGATGGAAAAGAAGTAAAGAGATGCTCTTGAATTCGATCCCACCATCCGTGCAGCGAAACTAATGCACGTACTCGAACCGCTAAGAGTTATTAAAATTTCCCGCTTTTGGCTGATTCTTATCGCGCCGAAAAGCCCCCTCGATCGTCGTTTTTTACGCCGTGTTGAAGCATAAGGAGAGAAAACAGGGGATGGAATTACCCCGATCTATTGTATATATTAATCCCAATACATTTATTGCCGATCATTAGGGGGGTTGGCTCGGACTCGAGGGTCTTACTGAACTACTGAAAGGGCATTGGAAGTCACAAGACATCAGACGATTCTTCTATCCTTCTTCATGTTCGAATGTTTTGTTTTGTTCTTGCTTGTAAGATGAGACTGAGGGTTTTTTTTTTCTTCCAAAAGAAAAAAAGATAACTTCGAGATTTCGGCCCGATTTTGCTCTAGACTCTATAGTAATTACTCAGTTCGCCCTTTTTGAAGAAGACAAAAGCATTTTGTCGTATGCTTGTGATATAGCTACTATGCTAAATTTCCACTTGTAAAAGCTTAATACGAGAAGTTTTTTTTTGTATTTTTCTAAAATCCACTAAATCATCAATATTTAATAACAGGGATACTACTCTTATTGTTGATGCCTGAATAAAGGCCTATCAACTTACCTCACTTTTTCTCTTGTTCAAAATGGTTCATTCTATGTGAGGGCATCCTTTTTTTTCTAATTCTAACTGTATTTCAGGGTGCAATTTTGTTTGTTTTTTGTTTTATTTCCGTAATCAAATAAAAACTATACAATATACAAGAGAGATACATACAATAATAATGGAGGATCACCCAGTTCAGCTGTATTTGCCAAATACTGCTGTTCTTCCTTGGGGTTTACCTTACAAAGTAATATACAACATTAAAAAATACTAATAAAGAAACATTTCCAAGTACAATACAATTGAGAGAATGTGGACATAATGGATGTCTACTCTAATATGCTAATAAGAAGCTAGAATAAAAGTTTCAGATGGACTATTGGTCTTTCAATATTGTGTATCTTAAAGTGGGAAGTTCAGCCTGTTCTTAAGTTTGTATTTCTAGAATATACTTAGGAGAGGGAGAGGCGAGGATAAGTAACGGTCTGCGCGAGGGCATTTTTGTATTATTATTTCAGTATTCGATACATTATTTGCCAGTGTGGCCGCCCCAATCATTGATCCAATGACCTCCCTAGCCCGACCATAATCCCATAATGTAGTAGAATTGGATAGATTAAAGAGGTAACTTGGCTCTCATCGTGAACGTCATACCGTCAGCGGTATGATGTCATCAAACGAAATGTATAGGGTGTGCATTATCAACGATATCAACAGTTTCTAGAGTATCTCTTGGTATAGACGCAATTGTGTATCAAGGGGGGGGGGGGAGTGTTGTCCCTCAAATTTACAGACCGCTCTATTTTCATATTGATAAGTTTCATGTGCGAATCCAACCTCTTTTCTTTCTCTTAAGCAGTTTAAGCGAGGCTTTTACAATGGAACCGAATTGGCTGCAAATTCATCCGAATACACGCATTCGAGTGCATGGTGTCGGGAGTACTCTGTTCTCTCTCCGCGAGTGCGAGAAAATTGGGGAGGGATTCGGGAACATTTGAATCCACCGAAACCCTCCGAATTCGGGCAGAATCGGCCCGAGTTTCTTCGGGAGAATTCGGTTTTGATGTAACCCTAGCATTGAAGAATTAATGGATTCCGTCACCGCAACTGTTTATGACATCCGAGGTCCGAGGATACACAACATCGATGTAGGCCTATGCACGCAACAGCCGAAAAAAGCAGAGGACGTTCTTGATTCTTAAATCGTGGACTTTATTTCCCCTTTCTATCAAAAACCAAAAAAATAGAAAGTCTTAACATAAAAATTGCACGAAGAAGCTCAAGTTTGAACTGGACCCCGTAATATATAGTTCATGATTATATTAATTCCTAATTTGAAACGCCAAAAGAGTAGTTTACTGGTCAGAAAAAAATATATACATGAAAAAAGTGTGCGTGTTTCTGATTAGTGTCAATATTTTTAAAATGAATTCTTCATTCATTTCCATTTTATCTTGCAATACAGTCTTGCAATATTGGTTTGATTAAATCAATCAAAATAAAAGAAAATGAATAAGAAAAAAATTAATTCAATGAATAATTACTTTTAAAAGAATATGGACACTTTGGTCCTTGAATGGAAAAGTAGAGACGGAAACTTAATGCATTTTGTATTTTCAGGGTTAGAGACCAGCGGAGCTTTTCAAGAAGTTATCTTTCAATAATACTGACTGAAAACTGTTACAAGCTCCGAAAATCCTGACTTCTGATTGGCTACAAGTAAATTTGTTGACGATAATCACTGACAAGGCACTCGATGCGAAGTGCCCCTTGTGTTGCATCGTAAACGCGCTCCAGAGCGGTCGCCAATGGAACTCACTCAGAAAAATTCACTCGTCGGTATGATAACATTACAGTGCTATGACGTATTTCATTTATTAAAATCTAATTGCCCTCGAAATCACCGACTCAATTCATTTGCATGGGCCAAGCGTTGGTTTGCTATGATGTGAATAACATACCAGTCCTACTTCAGTAAACGTGGGTTGTATTTGGGAATAGGGAGAATAGTTCCTCTCTTTCCAATGTTGAATGTTGTATCCTTACAGTATACACTCCTCCTCCTATATCTCTTTCACGCACACATACGCATACGCACACACACACCCACATACACAAACTTTTGCTGTCTCCCCCCCCCCCTCATTCTCTCGGGCATTCTCTTCCTCTCTCTGTCGTTTTCTCTCTCAATCCCTCCTTCTATTTTCGATTTCTTTTAATCTTTCTAATCATTAAGCTATTGGTACAGACCTATGTCTATAGCTATACCTACCTGCATGTATGTATGTAAGGCCTAGGGTGTACGTACGTATGTGTATTTCAATATGCAGAGTGTGTGTGTGGGTGTATGCGTGTATGTATATGTATGTATCTATCTATATATCTATTTATCTAGCTACATGTAGCTAGCTAGCTAGCTATCAATCTTCTATCTGTCAGTTCTATATCACCCTGTTGCATCGGAAAATAACACGAACCCGTTTGTTCAGATGAGTTCGGATAGCATCATTCTTTTTTTTCCATTTTTCAATTGGTAAGGCTGAATATTATTAAGTTTGTGACTGCATCGTTTATAGCTAAAGTTTATAGCGAAATCTGCATGGTAGGCCTAAATATAGATTAAATCATTACGTTTCGATTGGCGGCATTGCGTTGCTTTATCAATATTCAATGCGATGCTGTTGAATAAACAACCGCGACCACTAATCTAGCTGAAATTCAACCCTATTGGTTCCCCCCGATATCCATCTCGTGGTCGCAGACTGCGATGGTTACGAGCCGACCTCGTATATAGTATTGGCTGTGACGACCTCTTTGATTACAGAGAGAATTGTCGTAATTGGCCGCATCATCGCTTCACCCATTCAGGTAGAACTCCATGCATTACCCTATGCCCTGTGTGCTGTGTGGGCGGGGTGCGGTTACCTCGATGTCCGCTTGAAATATGTCCTCTCAGGCCTTGATTAAACACTTATCCGTGAATAGACCCCCCCCCCTCCACCTTTCTCCCTTCCACTCCTACCTCTTTCTCTCATTTTGAAGAAAATTCAATTCACTCTCGTTTTTATTGTATATCGTAACAAGACATGTTACATCCCCTTTGGTATAGGCCATTCTACAACAAATAGATGACACTTTTTTATCAACATCGAAAATCAACATAATCATTGCAATCGAAAGTGAAAATTAAAAAAAGGTGTAAGGTTAGGCTCATTTTTTTATATTGGCTCATTAGTAAACTAGTTCCTTGCCAGGAAGTTGAAATAATAATTAAAACAAAAATATATGTAGACCTACATTGCATGCGGACGAAGAAGCAGAATGTCATTGACGGGATATACATTCAAATCGATTAATAATCAATAATAAGATAAAAGCAGTATTCCAGCAAGATTTTAAATGAATTTGATTTACTTTTTTATTATTAAGATTAATTATGTTTTAAAAAGGCAAAATACTCCATTTCAAAAAGACTGCCCATTCCATTGTCAACTACGGGCATTCAAAATATTGCATTACATAATCGTAACACTAACCATCGAAGGACATAACAGGGCAGTACACACAGGGCAGTATACTTTGGTTACCTTTTTCAAGGGGACATGTTTTCTATTAGACGCAATTTCTATCATCGGTGTCTCCATTTACTTAAGGTTGGTTGATGGGAGATGTCCTTATGTATCTTACTAAACCTTGATTAAACAAAAACCTTCGACCTTATATGACCTTTTATCCGGACAAATCGTGACTAGAAACAAGGGAAATGGAGGACATTATGATGTATTAATGCTCTTGATGCATGCGATAATGTATAGCAGGAACATTGCTAAATTGAAACTCACATAAGTCCTTTGGAGTTCTATCATGATAGAGAAATGTAGGGAAACTGAATGTATTTTTTTATTTAAAAATGGTTCTGCCATGATGATTTTGTTTTACTATACATGTACGTCTACTAGTAATTGTTATTGAATTTAACTAATACAGTATAGGGGCCTATTCTTGAGGAGAGTAATTTGGTTTTAAAAGGTTAAAAGGGGAAGTTCACCCTGACAAAAAGTTTTTTTTGTAAAAATAGCACAATAAAAAATGAAAAATATTGCGAAGGTTTGAGAAAAATTCATCAAATGATTGAAAAGTTATTAGAATTTCAATTATTTGATTTGTGACGTCATATGCGAGCAGCATTCCTACATAGCGAATGGTAAAAAATCAATGAAATTGTCATTTTCTCAGAAAATTTAAAATGGTTTTCACTGTACCTTTTGTATATCAATAGACAAATCATTTCACATCCGATTATAAATAGAAAACAAAATTAAGTCATCAGGAACCATACAAAATTTGAAATTCATGCATTTTATATTACATAACAAATGGGGCAACTGCTCGTTTATGACGTCACAAATCCAAAACTTTGAACTCTAATAACTTTCTTACTCTTTAACGGATTTTCCTCAAACCTTCACCAATATTTTTTACTATTTTTTCTGCTATTTTTACAACAAAGTTTTCTTCATGGTGAAATCCCCTTTAAACAGCAATGAATATGAATATGAATATTGAATATTGTTTGTTATGCCCCGGTTAGATGAATATGCTTCACGGGTAGATTTTCACACAATATGGCGTTTAGTTTTGCCCGTCATTCGTTCTAACTTTTGATATTTCGTATGGCATGTTCATTGTTTATCTATAAGATTATCTTTTTGTCACTCCTTATCAGTTCACTTACTAATTTTTTTTGTATTCGGAATTAAGTCTCATGGTTTATATGAAGGTTTTATGAAAATGAATCTTAAAAAATGACCCCCCCCCCCAAAAAAAAAAAGTCTCAGGGTCTAGCCTCTAATACAAAGCTTTTTTTTGCAAGCACCCAAATCAGTTTTTCAAACTTATTTTTGACGAGGTCATTTTCATTTAGCTGAGTTCAAGATTATCCTTTTCTTCTATTTTGTTATTTTATTACGATCGACATGCTTCATTATATATTCTTCTTTAATGTTACTTTATTTCTTGAGCGAAAAGAAATATAATACAATAGAATACACAACATTTTTTAGTAATAGACGTGTACTTTCCTCTTTAAAACATTTAACGTTGCCTGGGTGCTTTTAGAGTACGATTTTGAAAGTTCATATCAGCTTTAGACAGTAAGGAGTTTTCACACCACGAAGGATTCAAGAAAACATTAAATTCATTGAAAAGCCCGTCATGACAAAAAACTGCTGGAAGTTCTTTGTCGGAAATTGGTGAACCGAAACAGCAGTTTCGTTCAAAAATTTCAAAACTGGCTAAAAATAATTGCATATTATGTCCAGAATTCAAGGACTAAACAGCCGTTTTGATTCACCAATTTTCGTCAACTTCATGGTCTTTGTCATGAAAAACATTTGATAATACATTATCTTTGTTCTTGAACCATCCATACGTCGCTGTACACCCCCCCCCCCTCCCTAGTAAGCGAGGATTAAGTGGTTTGAATCCACTTAGACTATGAGCAGATGGTCGAACTCGAATTGAATTAAAATAGTTGAACTGGTTGTAGACGAACGCGGATTAGACCATGCGCATGACGTGGGATGATACCATAACGGAAAGTAGACAAAGCGGCAGTAGCTATAAAGACCTAGTGGCAGTTTACTGACGAGGGTGCTATTGCTGTAAGAGAAACGCTCTTTATACATCATGTAACGTGCCCTTCATTACACCAACCGATGACTAATCCGCGGTAATGAGATTTATGGACAATTACTTCTTAAATGGTCCCAGTAACGAAATATTATTAAGGTGACTTCATCAACTTCGGAATCGCTTTGACGCAATACGAACCCGGGAATATACGATTCCCATCTCACCGAGTGCTATGCGACTCCCTGCCCAGCATTTCACTCTCACCCCCACCCTTCTCCATCTCCCTCCCCCCCCCTCCCTCTCTCCTCCCTCTCCATTTTTACCTTGTATATCTTACTCTCTCTCACACACGATGTGTTTTCTTCTTCTCCTTTTTATTACTGCATATATTGCTCTTTCGCTTAAATCTTTAAAACTTCACAAATTTTTTCACAAACAGTCATTTCAATTCGAAAGTCGTGGTTTTATGAGGGAAAGCTTCAAATAATTATTAAACTGATGTTTAAAAGTAGTCGATCCAATGAGTTTCTATCATAACGAGTAACCAAGGTAAAGGGCATGCTCTGGAGGGAAACAGGGGGTTCTTCCACAAGCAGACGAACTTTAGCCTTTCCAGGCTGGCGCGCTTTTGCTTTCCCCTATTTTCTTTCTGCAAGCAATCGATCCCAGCTGAATAGTATAGCACTGAGACGAATTGTAGTCGAGCGGGTAACTTCCCCGGGGGATGGGTGTCCGATGTACCACGGGCGCGAACCAATCGCGCGAAAAGCTACCTTCCAAGAAGATGGTTCGAAGAAAATCTCACTCTCTGAAAAGGAACGGGTATACCCGGGTGTACTTGATAGGGGCACGAAGACTTGGAAATGACGTCATTTTCTCAATCGAATAACAGAGGTAGTATGGAAATATGATGAATTAGATCTGTGTCCACGATATGCCTTCTCTTCATTCTTCCCTTATCTTTATCCTTTGTTAACACTTGAAAAAAAGGGGGGCAATAGCCCCCTGGTCCACTACAGCACTGCTCTTGTGAAGAGATAATTGAAATATAGAATAAATGTGAAGAAAGGAAAGGTGCCATATAGCGAGTTACATGGAAAAGTCTGGTGAGAAGATTATAAAAGGGATTAAAATGAAAAAGATAATAATAGAAGAAGTAAGCCTAAAATATCCAAAATAATCATTAAGCAAAAGTGGAGCTGCGAAGAAACGGATGAGAGTGCAGGCGGAGGAATTAGGAGGGGAGCGCGGTTCATTTTTTTATAAATAGAATAAGAAAGGGAAAATAAAGATGAGAAAAAAAGCTAATATAATCATAGATCTGAAAGAGAAAAGGAGAGGAAGTGAATAAAATAAGAAGAGGGAAAAGACGAAGAAGAACAAGAAATGATGATTATGTGGTGATGATGATGATGACGACGACGACGACGATGATGATGATGAGGAGGAGGAGGATGACGATGATGAAGATGTGTGGTGATGATGGTGATGATAATGATGATGATGGAGACGAAGAACAGCAAGAAAATGAAAAGGAAATCTCCTCCAGAATAAAAGTGTGCATGTTCGGAAAGTAATACCTTGCATTTGTAAAGAGGCTATAAGCAGGGGGGAAATGCCAAGACACATATACTGAAAAAGAAAAACCCGTCAACTTCGCCCCTTTCCAAGACTCAATATCGAGTTTTTAGACTGCCAGTGTCCTGCGAAATTGAATTTAAGCCATTCAATTACATCATTGTGTAGACCGAAAAAGAAGACATGTAAGAGCGCGCGCAAGTCAGAGCGAAGTCGGACTCGGTCAGGTGTATGGATTTTACCTGCATCTTCAAATCCCGCTCATTAAGTGCGCTATGTTAAAATTGGTTTGGATAATTGTACGATGGAGAAAAACCACAAACGATGTATTGCCGACCTTAAGTCATAATTAAGAAAAGTGAACGAAGGAATTTGGTGGACTTTATTTGAAAGGGAATTTAATGAAACAAACATGATAATAAAATAGCGTAGGCCTACATGTTTTTCATGTCGCATTTTTTTTTAATACGGTACTAGTTCCATTAGTATTACAGTCTTCGGTGAACCTGTATAACATAAATTCATTTCTTTTTCTATTCATCCTTTTCATATATAATGAAATTAAATAAAATCACAAACAAGATGATGCTCAACCGCAAACAGCCTCAAGTGAAACTTAAAAAAAAATTACCGTTACATGTATATCTATTTCTATATTATATTCATAATTTACATCACAAAAAAAAGGTTTTCTTAGTACTCCCCACTGTTTTGTAATTCAGAGGATCATTTTTGTTATATTTTATTTACCAAACCATTGCTTGACCTGTTAGTTAAAGAATAGTGTTATTTACTTACAAACTCGATTATGAATATTACTTTGGACGATTAGAAAAGAATATAATAGAAATGGTTTATATTGAAAAAAAATCATTCGCGGCCCAAAGGCCGAATTACAGATTTTCAGACATAAAAGCAAATATACGAATATATATAAAGATTGCAACATAATGAAAGACGCGTATTAGAAATACAATCAAAAATACGTGAAAAAAACCACATGCCTGAGGTAAATAATACATAATACTTTATTTTGAAATCAATCATTTTAATACGATAATTCAATAACCATTTATTATTTGATTCATTATCATAATTGATATAAGATTTTGTAATTATTATTTCTATTGTTATATATAAAAAGAATTTTAAGAGCAATTATATACATTTATTTAGTTATTTCCTCTTTAAGGATATCCATAGCCTAGAATGATAAAGAACATTACGGAACGTGTTTGTAAGAAGCTTTTGTTATGCTAAAAGGCCAAGGGGTATTGTTATTTCTGAATAGAGATTGCTTTACAATAGAGAATGTTAACAATAGAGACTGTCAACAGTGAAAAAGGATAATACGATTGGCTATGTTATTGACATTGTTTATTTCAAAGAGGTAATTCAAGAGTGTTTCAAATGTAGACTGTTCTAGAAATGGACAGAATGTTCTTAATGACAAAATGTAAACAGTACTAGAACCTTTCATAATAGTGAATACAGAAGCCTCTACAATAGTGAATACTAGAAGGTTCTAGAATAGTTGAAATGTATATATATAAGGTGGCAGTTTCTTCAAGGATCATCATATCATACCAGATCACTTCATCATATCAGATCAGAACTAAGAGTTTCACGCCAGACTTTATGTCAGAGCAGACTTTATTTCCACCTTGAATAGTTATCTTCTGTGGAATTATTTGCACACCATCAATGAACTATTTGCAGTTATTTTAAGAGAGGAATTCTCAGTTCTCATCGACCTGTTTAATGAACACTTTTCAACCCATGGATTGCTGAAATTGACTGTTAATCATCATCAACACCGTCTTCACGGACATATCAACTCGTTACAGTGACTCTTGTTATTCATCGTGCTTCAACATCAATATCATCGCCATCACAGTGAACTTAAGGAATTTTTGCCAGCCAACTTGAACTTTTATCTGGATACTAGCATTTGGATTAATTGCCAGAACTGATTCCAAGAGACGTAAGATCATTATCATTTTTTTATTTGTTTGTGTATACTTGATTATTTCCTGTTATAAAAAAAGGGAATTAAATTTTAAATTATATTATATATATTTATATATATTATATTATTTGTTGCAGTATCGTAACATTATTATTACTATTAATATCACATTACTATTATTTTTATTATTCACATTATCATCATAAGAAATTGAGTATTGCACATAGAGAAACATTGACGTTTTGTATTACACTCATAAAAAAATAAAAGGAGATGTTCGTTCATAATTTACCACTGGTTTACATACAATGTGAGTAGTTATAGGTTATAGTAACTGGAAAAGTAAGGCTGTAATTGTGTAGGACAGCTAATAAATGTATTCAAATTCCGGAAGGCTTGGCAATGAAAACAAATTGTGAGACTCATACATTAACTGATATATACACGATTGATTCCAAAGTGACGTATATACTTTTTCAACATTTCCTTAATGTACTCGATCATAAATTTCTTTTTTCGTCATGTCATTCTTATTTTTTGATATTGATATAATAGGCCTTGGTAATGAGACTTTTTGATCAGTGATGATGTATCTGACTATATAAATTTTAATTGCAAACGCCTTTTTGCAACTTATCAACGGTTGTTGTTGTTGTTGTTTTTATCGTTTGTGAGGGGGCAACTTGTCTTTCTCTCCCATCTTTCAAAGGTGGTTCCCTGTTTCTCTCCATCTCTCTCTCCCTCAATCCCCTATTCCACTCACTCAATGGAAATTGAACCAAGGGAAAGCGGCAAGCTACCCCCGAATAGTACCCAATTTCGCTAAGTGAACGCCATTGACCTTTATGTATCTGATCAGGCCCTGGAATACCTCATGCCAGTCATATAGAACCTTGTCAAAGAGTCCGACCACGATTCTATGTGATAGAGGGCATGCCGTTAGGGGACATGAATCGAATCGCAAATCATTTTGAAATAATACCATCCAAAGTTTTACACAAAAAAAAACAGAAAGTAACATATATCGCGTCCCCACAGATCGCACTCACCTTTAAGTCTGGAAGGTTTAGCAAAATTACAGGTGTGTTTTCCCCTATCCAGGAAAAGAAGAAGAAGATGAAAAAAGAAGAAGAAGAGGAAGGAGACGGAGAAGAAGAAGAAGAAGAAGGACAAGATGAAAGAGAAGAAGGAGAAGGAGAAGAAGAAGGACAAGAGGAAGGAGGAGAAGAAGAAGGAGAAGGAGGACAAGAGGAAGGAAGAGAAGAAGAAGAAACTGATAACTGATGATGATGGTGATGATGATGATGATGATGGTGGTGGTGATGTTGATGATAATGATGATGATGATTTCGATGCTGAGAAGAAGAAGACAAAGAAGACGAAGAAATCAAATAAGAACAAGAAAAAGGAGAAGAAGATGATAATAAGATGAAATCAACAAATAGTGAATAGTGAAAAAATTATAAAATAATAACTGAAAATACAAAAAAAATTACAGATGGAAAATTAACAAATAAAGAAGTATAAGACAATGAAAACATGGGGCAAAGAGGAGGATCAAACGAAGAGCAGAAAAAAAGGAGAAAGAAAATCAAGACATTCTAAGTATAAAGGAGATAAAAAGGAGAAACAATGATTCATATCGAATAAACATGCACTCACAAAAAAATATGCAGTACCCAGGCCAGCTTTCCATCTACCCCAACAAAGCCTCGAAGCCTCCATCACTTAATACCTGCATTGCCTCCGTGCCTCTTAACTCGTTAAACTTCGTTAGTCTCCTTTAATTCACTTTGTGTATGTGCTACAAAAACAGGTGTCTGGCCTTGCAATGAT
The DNA here is from genome assembly GCF_018143015.1 of Lytechinus variegatus. NCBI lineage: Eukaryota > Metazoa > Echinodermata > Echinoidea > Temnopleuroida > Toxopneustidae > Lytechinus > Lytechinus variegatus. Next base: position 28,369,513 of record NC_054744.1, on the reverse strand, counting down.
TTCTAAGGACCTGGGAAAAGGAGGTCACAATCCTGATTTTCAAAACTTTAAAATTCGCCTATTTTAGGCCTTTTTTTTAGTTGTATAGCCCATGGAACATAAGCCTCCTCTACCTTCATCCGCTATCCCCTCTGATGTCGATCGTTGAACACGCGATCGCGAGGGTAATGAAAATAATCAGTTATGGTAAATAATGCATACGATAACAAAATGGCTTGTAATCTATAAATTAATATATAGATTAATGCGTCAAAACTACAAAATTTTGGTCTGGGTTCGTTTTTAGGTTCTCATCAAATGTACATCTTTTGTATTTATATGTTTTTTCGACTATGTCTTTTTTCAGGGGCACTTTGCAATCATAGGTAACATTAGATCAATTGCATCTCGTCAGAAAAGGTAAAAAATAGTGAGAAATTAATAAACTATAGAGAATATACATTGGATTTGTACATGAAATCGCGTGTTTGAGCAATTTTTTGATTGACGTTTACACTACAGAACCCGAACGTCGCGATTTAGGTCTTAAAAAATGCGTTAGATTTAAAAATAAAATCGTAAAACTATCTTTTCAGATTTATGGCGAAAATATCGAAGGGGGACTAACATGCCTTATTCAAGAAATTGTAAAAACTTCATCAATGTCTCTCCCTGAATATAAGGTACCGTCTGTGAAATTAAGTTGCGTTACGTTGGCCGTGGGATTCTTTCTCTATAAGCATGCTGTTCCTCCATTTTTTAGGGAGTATCATCTCAAAATCTGAAATATGATACATTGTTGCTATTCCAGCTTATCAGTTATCACTTTGGCATTCGATGGTACACGCGTATTATCAGGGGGAAAAAGGCGGCGCCATGAATGCATTAATTGTGTTTTAAGCCACAGGAAAAAGTGAAAGTTATTAAGTAATCTGGTAATCCGCCTTCATAATTAAGTTGGGGCAACGCAGACAAAGATAGAGAAAGAGTAACAGAAACGGAAAAAAGAACGGAGGAAAAATATTGAATGGCAGAATAAAGACAGCTAAATTGTGAAAGTATCTGATGCGCACGTATTATTTCTTTCTTTTTTTTTAAGTGTCACACTTTAGTTCGTTGAGACCCCTCTGCCATCTACATACCCTAATGCCGAATAGAATGAGATAAAAAAATAATAAAAAGTACGCTGCTTCACTCGTCCCTCTGCTCTTTATCTTTGGGGTATTATTTTTCGCTTGACGTCATTAAAGTATTTTTCTGTTCCAGAATGTTTCACCAAGTAGCAATTAAGATAGCCCACTTCATCGGTTGACTGTATCTCTCAACAACTAACAATGTCCATAGGAAAAAAAATCATTCGACTCAAGTTACTCGTGTCACCAAAGAAAATGGAAGAGTTTCTAGACACAATTATGACAGCCGTGCTCGAGCAATAAACTGTAACCAGAATAATCTCCTTAATGTAGAGATATTGTTTTACAAACAAACTTTTAAAATGAATTATATACTTTGCGTCGACAAGACACATTTTTAAAACTTTGTTTTTCAAATAATCCCATTTCTTAGTATCCTTAAAGTTAAAAAAAAGTTCCAAGCCCTTTGCAGGGGCCGCGGAATGGTTTTCAAAGTGGGGGGAGGGGGGAGGGGCTAAGCCAAAATTGGGGGGCTCACCATCATTATTATGGTCATTTGTAAGTTTTTGTTAAAGGTTTTGGAAAAAATGGGGGGGCTGGGGGCTGAAGTCCCCAGCCCCCCCCCCCCCCCCCCGCTTCAGCGGCCCCTCCTTTGTTATATTAGTGCACACTTTTTGCGTTCTGGGCTCCGTAACCATGGTAACACAAAAATTAACGATCAATCGCTAAATAAACTGACAAATCAATATCAATGTTACACGCGCATTGGGTTTAAAATACTGCCAGGAACAAATTGGTGAGGTTCTTTCATATTTGCAATTCATGGCAAACCTTTGTGTTACGGAGCCCTGGGGGTGTTTTATGAAAGTTGTCAGCACTATCTAAATTGTCAGTGCTGACTATTTCAGTGAAATCCTTGCTTTTGGTTGGCTGAGAAGCTCTGGCCTCTGACTGTTACTATGGTTACTGTCGGAGAAAGACATCTTGTCAGTGCTGACAACTTTCATGAAACGGTCCCCTGGTGTTGTGATTACTTCATGTGCTATGTCCCTCTACTCGTTTCTATTACAATAATTAGGTAATATAGTGAAGTACTGCGATAACAAATGAACAAATGCAAATTTTCTTGTGAAATGAATTAAAAGATACGCCTCATTTAAAATCCATGAAACTAATGTTATTCATTATTGAAGAATCTTCTAGGGTGAAGTAATCATTACAAAATAGTAAACAATTTTTGTCAATTCAATGTATTAATTATTAAAGATAACTATTTTAGAAATGAAAATAAAAAAAGGAATAGAGGGGCTGAAGAGGGGTGATCGTTGTTCACTGCAAAAGCGATAAAGCGCTATTTTTACTGAAAGTATTATGAGAAAATGTTATTTACAAAATGTAAGTTTTTTTCGAATAATGGACAGGATGGAGGGAATTATTTCATAATATATTCTCAATTTATTCATTAGGATGTCAGCATCCTTTCGTTTGACTATCATGTTACAATTTATTTTAGGGAAAATGTTCTCTTTTTTATTCGTTTTATTGGTCTGCAGCTTTTCTTACAGAATGTATAAATTAGATTGTATCATTTAATTTGATAAGAAAAATAAATCCGCAACAGTGAAATAGTAGCGTTCGAATGTGGGATAGCTGACGGTACATTTATGTTCATGTTGAAGCTGGACATTTGATGCAATTACGCAGTCCATAATTAAATAACATATGCAACATTCGGTTCGTGTGATTTTTAACGAAACCCCCGTTTTGAAAATATCATGCATGAAGAATTTCTAAACAGGCGGAAATACCATACAGAAAACATAAAAAAGAAACGATTGTATCTTTGAAAAAGAAAAAGAAAAACATGACACGTTTGTGTTAATATGTGAAATTTGAGGGAAAGTTAGGCCTACACTCCCTCACAGTATATTCCATTATTTTTTGCAAACATTTTATTTTAGCATTTGTTGGGACAAGGCATTATACATGTAGTATGAAAAGTGTGTGACAAGATGATAATAACCTAATAATAGAAAATCTGTTTTTAGATGCATGCGCAAACTTGACAAAATTGTAATTATCAGCTATTAATTTCTCTTGTTGAATGTGAATACCATATTTCTTGTGAATTCCAAAATACCATTACACTTCAAGAATACTAGCGGTAAAGCCCTCATTCTATCCCACCTCAAGCCACCCCTCCCCCATTTTAAGACATAATTACGATGACAGATAGATCACCGTGAAGGAACTCACTCAAGAAAAAATATATGCATTCATTTTTTAAAACATGTTTAAAGTTATTTCCCAAAAGGTTTGGGATATGAGGAGTGCACATTTTCAGTAAACTTGTACAAAAATGTTTAAAATGACCGTAATTAGGTATAATTATGTTAGGCCCCTCCCCTTTTATTTCTCCCCTTCACTTTTTAAATCGTTCGGCGGTGCAAAGTAAAGTATTATAAATTTTCAGTTCATTATTTTCATTGGTATGTGAACTTGATTCACGTACCATGCGCATGTTTTCCTATAAGGTTCGGCGGAGAATGGCGCCTTTTAAATAATGTGTCTTTAACGCCGAAACCACTCCCCCTGTCGCATCGGTGATCTCTTGAAGTGATATTCCTTTTAACTGACGATTGGTTGGGAAATTAATTCCGACGCACGCAATCTTGTTTTACTACCCCTTGTTTTACGAAGTGATGGTAAAATCGAAGAATTTAGCCGGTTCGAGCATCCCCGTGAGCCAGCGAATGAGAAGAAGAGGGAGGCGGAGGATATGTCATGGCCCCTGTGTTTTTGTTAAGTTTTAAGTCTGTGATTATTAGCGTCCCTTAGATTTTAATTATCGATAGCTCACGAGTGCGTCCGTGCTTGCATCCGGGCTGCGTTTAACGGTCGATTAACTTGCGGTGGTGTGGGCATAAGGGCCGACGTTTCACTCGTTACGCTTTACGCAAAAGAAATAGATAATTTTGCTTGATTAAATTAAAGAAATGGTTGGTTGGGCTCGGTCAAAAATGAAAGAGAAGCACGCCCGAGTTGCCAGGGAGTTTGTTCTCTAACGCGGAAGTCCATGGGTTCGAATCAATGCACCCATTCTCGGCTGTGAAGCAACACCCTTGGTGGTCAGGAACACTCTAAAAAACAAGAAATGTTAACTTAACATTTGAAAGGTTGGAGGAGTGACAACATTTTCTAAATGTTGCATTTACCACTTTAAATGGTTCTAACCAACACTTCAAATGTTGGATTCAGCTTTATACAAGGTTGGATGTAATATTTGGAAAAGGTTGTCACTCCTCCAACCTTTCTAATGTTGATTTAACATTCCAATTTTTAGAGTGAATGACAATCATCAAATTCCCTATGATAGTAAAAATTCGGGTACGAATGCAATTTCGCGCGATGCTTAAGTGATAAATCAAAGTAAAAAAAGAAGAATATAAAAACTCAATAGCATTCAAGGTTCCACTCTTCATTATTCCCTTACTTTTTAAACACATCCACGTAATTGATAATAATGATGCTGATGATGATGATAATGATACAAATTAAAAAGAATAATAGTCTTGATATCCATGAATATCATCATCAACAATAATGAGCAACATTTAATTTTTTTCGCTTCTTCTTTATTAAACCTTCTCAAACATTTATATAGTGCTTATCACCTTCTAAGCGCCGCATACTTTTGCCTCGAAAATAACAATTATTGTTATTAGTTCAATGGTCTCTCAAATTAATCAATTTAATCAATTGTCAATGAAATATATCATTTTCCAATTGCTTGTTCATTTGAAATTTTTAGATAGAATAATTAGAATGCAACGAAAACAATTTGATGATGTTTAAATAATTCCACTGTGGTTTGGACGAAAACAGAATAAAGAGAATTTGTACATAAAACAGCAAAGAAAAATATCTGTTTCAATTCGTCCTATATAGCAGCAAGAAGCACGAGTATAATAGTTTGGGGATTTTCGAGATCTCTCTTGTCAATTATGTCCCATTTTCCTACTTTCAACCTTTTATTTCTCTCAACTTCAGCAATATTTGTTTTTTCCTAGCTCTTTAAAGCTGTGCAAATATCCCTGAGTTGAGCTCGAAGCTCGCTCATACACGGTCACTAACTCTTATAGCACGTAGTATAAACCAATGCCTACAAGTAAGCGATACGTGTTGTGACCAATCTGTTAATGTTTGACTGGTCGAATAAGGGGCAAACTAGTGTTGTGGGCCGGGGGCGAAGAAAAAGCATTCGCGTCAGTGAATTTCAGAATGCGCTATGAAAAGAGATTAATATAATACATGCATATAAAAATTACAGATACAGTGTATTTTGAAAATCAAAATGATTCGCCCCAGACCACACCTGAATTTATAATATTTTTTTTTCGATTTTTAAACATACTAGAATATGTGTAAGAAACCTTTTTAAAGATGTTAATTTTGTATAATTCCCGTGTATTGTCTTCGTAAGACATTAATTCTTAACAACCACTTGATATTAATCTTGTTACTGATCTCAAATTGAAAAAAAATTCGTTAATTTGATTAAATCAGACTTAAGCCAGCTAATCCATAGCACAGCCGATTATAATGAAATAATCTGAAATGATTAGTGCTAGGAAGTTGTTAGTTTTAGCCGGCGAGCAACGAGGCGGGGTGCACGAGTAAATTGCATTAAACACAAGGGATAAATCTCTATCCCGGTCGATTAAATGATGCCCCGCAAATTGGCAACCCGGTAATAAGGTTAGTACTAATTTCACTTCTAGAAATGATCATCAAAGTTCTGTATAAACTTTACCGTGGGAAGGCGGGGCTCAAGATTAAATTGGATTTTGTTTTTGCTGTGATGACTATCATGAATAATTCATATCTTTTTAAGGACTAAAGAGGATATTGCTTGGTCAAACAGCACGTAAGGCTGTATTTAAACGCACGTTAATTAATCGATTCTCATGTATGTGTCATGATTTCTGCCCATGACATCTTGTACTACCATCTTTAAAGGCAGAAACAACTTTTAACAAATGTAGGAGTCTTTTTCACTCCGATATACATATTACATTTTTTTGGCTAATCTTCTGATAAAATGATGCATTAGTTATTCATGCTAGATTTTATTATTAATTTTAAATTTGTTGATAGGGGCGTGTCATTATTTTGTGAAATTGTTTACAATGTACACCGCGTAGTTAACGCCATATTGTAAAGAGACTGTTTTCAATTATTTTGAATTTTTAATTTTGCATGTAATGTATCAATAATTGAACTGAACGTGCTAGAGTGTGTTGATACTTCTATAGAGAAATAACTGACTCGGAGACTAGGGGAAATAGACGGATAGAGGTTAAGGCAAATTTATTTTAAAACTTTAACCTAAACTGAATCACATAATGCCGGTCTTCTTTATTACAATTGATTGGTGGGGGTGAATTAGTTAGCTGTCCCTGATTTGAAATATTGCTCGATCAATGAAAGCTATTTGGATGGAGACGTGAGCCGAGTTGAGATGGTGTAACGATTGAGGTTTGTAATCGGATTACGGCGTAGTACGAAAACTCGTCATCATCGAGATCTGTTTCTTATTAAACGGGTGTACTTGTGCGTATGAATGTGTGTTAGGAAGAGGATATATATCTTCCTAACACACACTCACGCGATGGTGTGCGTGTGTGTGGGTGTGTCTTGAGAAAGAATGGATGATAGATTAAGAAAGATGAAGCAAAGAGAGAGAGAGATAAGGATACAAGGGAGGGTGCAGACATAGAGAGAGAGAGGGGGGGGGGGGGGTTGGGAGAGATAGTGCACAGCAAAAACTGTGATGTTAACCGGTGTACATAGAGGACCACACCAGTTAATTTACATCGGTGTTAAATGCGTGGTGTCAGTTTTACACCTATCGGTGTTATTACAACACCTTTTGTTGTTACATTTACACTCTTTGGTGTTATGTTTAATCTCTAGGGTATAATTTTAACACCGCAGGGTGTGGTCCTCTATTAACACCAATTGGTGTCATTTTTTAACACCGCAGTTTTTAAAGTGTGGTGTGTCCTTGTACGTATGAGATTTTGGGCTACCGTTTTAGCCAAAGTGTGCCTTCCTCACCTCTTGAAAGTAAGAACCTTTTTCTTTTGCTAATAAATTTTCATCGGAAAAATGTGCCCCCCCCCCTTGGAAAATCCGCTGATGTGACATTATTAGCTGATACCAAATTTTTCGTCGAAATTTGTGTCTGTCATGAACAAAGAGCTTCACGAGCCAGGTCCTTTCATGGAGGTGAAAAAAATGAGGACGGCCAATTTTTCACGACTACATTCTAAAACAATATATCTAAAAAGAGTTTTCTTTATCAGTCAGCAGCTTACAAACAGGATGCAGAACGAGAAAAAGAGCTATTTAAATTAAAAGCACCCCAAGGCTTTTAATGAAGTGTTCACTGGTTCACATTTAAGTGTTGATATAAACAAGTACCCAGTTTATCCACACACAAGACCGTGTCTATGCATACAGAGATAACTTCTAAAAAGCGTTACTATCCTGTCAATTTCTGATGCACTCGCCATTTAGTGTAGGTAAGTATACATCTGCAGCGCTTGAAAACATTATCATCCCTTTATTAGAGCTATCTCCCTCTATGATTTTCCCAGCGATTTAAAATCTGTAGAATAAAAGAAATGATGAGAAAAGATAGAAAGAACAAAGAAAAAATGGTTTTCAAAAGAGAGTTGTGTCGTAGAACAATGGTTATTACATCCTCACCCTCCTAAAAAAAAACACTTAAAAAAAAAAAGATGATGTCATCTTAGGCCCTACCCCTATCAAACTATCCTGATGCCTTCGCTATATACCTTCAGGAATGTATGATATGAAGAAAGAACGTATTTTTACCTTAATCCAGTATAAAGGCAACATTTTTATTTATAAGTGTATTCCTTAATGTATGAAAAGGTTAGAAAATGTGACGCACGGGATAAAAAAACCTCCATATTGATTGGTCTATTGACTTATTGTTTTATTCATTTATTTACTTCATTTGTTTGTTTACTTATCTATTTATACATATCTTTTGATTGATTGATTTATTGATTGATTGATTGATTGATTGATGATGGTTGATTTGTTGATTGATTAATCGATCGATTGATTGCTTGATTGATTGATTGATTGATTCATTCATTCATTCATTCATTCATTCATTCATTCATTCATTCATTGGATGGTTGGTTGGTTAAATGATTGATTGATTGGTTTCATGACGAAGATGTGTTTTTATACATTTGCATATTACTTGTAAGAATATAAATACAAAATAAGGAAAAAGTGATATCATAGATACAGTCGAACCTGGTCATCTTATGAGAATAGACAAAACATAAAATAAATGCAAAAGGTATGACATTGTCATTATTGTTAGTTATTGAAATAAAAAAGAAAAGGAATGAATCGGTGCTTTAGCAACTCCATACTACTGATAGTATTTTCTTCTGCTCCTATATATGTTACGGGTTTTTCCTTCATATTCTAAGCCTATTTGGTGTTAACCTTTAAGTCAAATATTGATTGATAAATACATACATACACAAATAGTGTCAACAAGAAAATGAATTCTCACTTTTGATTTTGTTTTAATGAGACTAATTTTATGCAAATCAGACGGTTTGAAAAAAATAATATGAATATGTTATGCTTATAAGAAGGGTTTCATATCTAATGTAGATCTCTTGTTTTGGACAATGTTATACTGTACGTCCCAGAAAACAAGATGTAATAAAAAATTATCAATGTTTTAGCAGAGTTTGTTTACAGAGAAAACAGAAAAGGGACTCATCATTTAAAATAGAATAGATCTAATATGCCCTGGGTCACATATCCTGTGCATAAAAATGCATGAATTGGACGACACAGAAAGATATCGCCCGAATACTTGATATCATTTTAATTATTGTTTCATGTTTGTTTCAAATTTTAAGGGGTATAGATGGGGCTAGGTATAATGTTGATTCGCGGTGACTAGTTACAAACTTTGATGCCTACATTTATCTTCATTGTGCTTCACTGGACTAAAGGTGAGGTAAATGAGTACCCAGTAAGATTAGTTCTGACAAAAAGATGACGAGAATACTTATCATTAGTAGTAGAAGTTGTTGTAATAGCAGCAGAAGCAGTAGTAGTAGTAGGAGGAGGAGTAGTAGTAGGAGTAGTAGTAGTAGTAGTAGTAGTAGTAGTAGTAGTAGTAGTAGTAGGAGTAGTAGTAGTAGTAGTAGGAGTAGTAGGAGTAGTAGGAGTAGTAGGAGTAGTAGGAGTAGTAGTAGTAGTAGTAGTAGTAGTAGTAGTAGTAGTAGTAGTAGTAGTAGGAGGAGGAGGAGGAGGAGGAGGAGTAGGAGTAGTAGTAGTAGTAGTAGTAGTAGTAGTAGTAGTAGTAGTAGAAGACGTATCGTCATTGTCATCATCATCTTTACCATCGTCAACATTTTCATGATCATCATCATTATTATGATGATGATTATTAAAAGTAGTAGTATAATTTCATCTCACCCTTCTGGAATAACTGGACAAGAAACAATGACTCCCTTTAAGAACACACAATGAACACACACACACACAATCAGCTACCTGTAGACACTCGTTACTATATCTGTCACTACCTCTGATACACCCCCAATAAATCATGTGCCGATGGAGAGCATATAAACATTTTCCTTCGTTGTTTTCATTAGCGGGCGGCGTAACCCCCAACCAAAGAAAGATAAACTATCGTCGGCGATGAGCGAGCCGAAATGCGAAGATCTATCATTCGGTTGTAGCCAGGCGTGGGAGGGGGAGGGGGCGTTCGGAATTGGATCATGATGAAAAGCAAAAACGAAGGGGGCAAGATGGTGTGCTTTCTTGCGATAGATTCGGTAGAATTGATGGTATCACTACATCACCAGCAGGGGCCGCGGAATGGATTTTAAAGGGGGCTGAGCCATATGGGGGGGGGGCTGATCATGCAAAAAAATCTCAACCACAGGGTAAATCTTATGTTTTTGTGCACGGTTTAAAACAAGAATGGAGGTACACACACACACACATATATATACAGTATATATATATATATATATTATATATATATATATATATATATATATAGTGTAAAGAAATGGATGAAGAGAACAATGGTAGGCGTAGCTTAAATCAAGGTTTCCCAGAGCTATCTACCCTTTGGAAAAATTGGTGATGCCGAAAAAATGCCTCTGCCGGGAATCGTACCCGGCCCCCAGCTTTGAACGGCGGTGCCTTAACCACTAGACCATATATATATATATATATATATATATATCACTATAATTGGTATAGCGTCGAAAATCTGTCTATCTGATCGGGGTTGCCCTAGCCACTAACCCGTCTCTGTGGTCTAGTTGTTAATGCACCGGCGTTCAAAGTAGGGGCCCGGGTTCGAGACATTCTTTCGGCATTACCAATTTCTCCCAAAGGGCAGATACATGTAGCTCAGGGGAACCTTGATTTTAAGCTACGCCCACCATTGTTCTCTTCAGTCATTTCTTTCACAAAATATTTAAATAGAAGAGTTGCCAAAGCTGTTGTACATACATACATACATACATACATACACACACATATACATATATATATATATATATATATATATATATATATATATATATATATATATACATATATATATATATATATCTTTTGTATGAAAAATTTAACCAAGAGGGCATTTCTTTATACAGTGCGTCCCATAAAAAAGGAAACCGTGAATCCTACATCCTTTACTTCAAAGGCAAACATATATGATATTTCAATTACATCATCATACATTTCAATTTTTCCTCTTTCTTTCGAGGTGACAAACCCTTTACGCATTATAATGAGCGAGACAAGTTTGAAATTTTTATGTCAAAATCAGGTTGCGCAGAGAAATTGGACAAGATTGGTTGGTGATACGACAACCATACTTATTCGACGATCGGCTTATTAGCATTTCTTTTGTATTCTCTAACTGAGCTCTAAAATGAGAGTGGCTTCAGATTTACGTGTGAGTTTCTGCGCAAATCGTTTCGGATAGGCCTCTATATTTCTCGTTTTTTATCTGCCATGCGCAAATGATTGCTAAGCTGGTGGTCTAAAATTAGAGATGATATTTTACTCTTACCATAAGTGTCAAATTCATAGTAAAAACATGGTTAATTATTGCGAAATCCATCTCTGATAACGGGTTTCCTTTTTGTGGGAAGCACTGTATAAATACATATACTATACAGTCACACATAAAAGGGAATAGTAGAAATAACTAATGTGATGGCGTATATTTTGTTGTTATTAACCTTGATTAATGATTCTCTGTGAACAATTTATATTTGAATGATTTTAAATGTTAGCAAAAAAGTTTTTGTAAGACTCAGTCTCGATCGAACCCACGACTTCGCGTTCATGAGGCGGGAGCTCTACTACTGAGTCACCATGCCTTGTACTATAATAATGTACACTTTCCATTCAACTGCTTGTGAAAACGGGGATTGTATTCATCAAGGCTTTTATATTTAAACTTCGTATGGTGGTTGAATGCTCTTTAATATTGAAGTGCTGCATTATCACTTTCTAAGAGTTCGTATGGTAAACGTACATCAGGTGCTTACTTTCAGCATTTGGGTGCTCAATGAAGCACCTTGGATGATGCACAATGGGTCCTCAGATGTAGTTCGTTATGAGATTGTTTTAAAGATAAATTCCAGTATTGGTAACGATCTCAAAAAGACTTTTTACAGAATCTAATATAATGACCACCCAAGTGTCTGTTTGTATGAATAAAAAATATGTGCCAAATGATGGAAGAAGTTGTGTAATTGTTGAGAAATAAGCAAAATAAGCAAGGATTCAGTCACTTCCGTCGGGTCTTTATTCCAGCAATATTAATACACTGTCCCACGTGTGCCTATCTGTGTTGGTGATCTTCAGTGTGAATATTTTGCAGCGTAGATTTCAAGATTTCACAAAGTTCAGTTTATGTGACTGTACTAGATCTAGATCCTCGATGAAATACTGACAATTAAGCCTGGTTCTACAGACTTTCTCATGAAATCAGTGTTTACTGCAACTAATGGCATTTCTCTTTAACACATAAGTACTGCGAATCAGTACTTTATTCACGAATTCCCAAGGTTCTTACATCGCAATTCAATTTGGAGTTTGTTTTATTTCTGTCATAATAATACATAACAATATATATACATGTAAAGAGATACTAAGAGTAACATATATATACATAATAAAATAAATTCTAAACATTGATAAAAAAGGAAAAAAAATAATGCTTGAAACGTGTTAAGGAAGTTTAAAGATAAAAGACAACGGATCAAACTTCAGATAAAAGATGGTTGGATAACTCATATTCAGTTGCACCAATTATGTGCAGCTGGTCTTACATGGGGACCAAATAACAGAGAGAGAGAAAGAGTCATAGGGAGAGAAACATGAGAAAAGGAAAACAAAAACAAAATAGGAAAAGACAGGAAGGAAGAGAGAAAAGACAAGTCAGAAAAAAAGAATGAAGGAAAGGAGAAAAGAAGAAGAAAAGTCACTCCCACCCAATTACCCCCTCCCCAGACAAAAATCAAGGTCTCGAATGTGACAACGCTGATCTAAAAGAATTTAAGGTCATACTATGTTATGTGGGATACAGTTAAACAACTAAGTCCTCTTAAACTTTAGTTTGGAATAATATCCCTCATTGTGTTGAATGTTCCATTATCGGTGTAATAGGTTATGCACCAGCCTATTTAGGCCTATATACCACCGCCACCTTATACTCGTGTAGATTTAGGTCTGCTTGAATTCGTTCGATGTATTACTCTCCTATGAATTGCGTCCTGGTTAAAAGGAGGTCAAGAAGCCTAGCTACAGTTTTGAGTGGGATTAATCATTTATTCTCTAATAGATCTATTACATCTCTTGACCGAGATCTGATTTAAAGATCACATCAAATGCGTATACATGGTTTAGGTTTATACATATACATGTATAGGATTGCCTATTCGTTCAACCCATTATTTTACAATTAAGTAGTTTAAGTATAGTACTATAAGTGGTGGTATTAGAAGAAGTACATAGTAGTAGTAGTAGTAGTAGTAGTAGTAGTAGTAGTAGTAGTAGTAGTAGTAGTAGTAATAGTAGTAGTAATAGTAGTAGTAGTTTTGTTCATTTTTGTCCTCGGATCCAGCTTCCAAAAAAAGGTAACGGTTATGATTGCTTTGGGCTATAAAAATGTTGATTTGTGTGGTAAGGTTGTTAGAAAATGTTTAAATGTGTCTGTTTTATTTCAATTGGCTAAAATACAATGTATAACATTTCTTGTCGTGAAAAAGCCTTTTCGGGGGTAGAATTTCTCTGTACAAGAAAAACTTTCTTTTTGTAGTGAAACCCATTTTATTATTCTTGTAGCTTGCTAGTCAAATTTACATCAGCACCCTCAGTAAAAGAAAATTACATCAGCACCCTCAGTAAAAAAAAATCGTTCACAGGGACCTGTTCTTGTACTAACAATAACGTATATTAAATGCACTCTCCTTACAAAGTATTTTGTTTTATCTTATCATGCTTATACTCTAAACTTACAAAACGAGCCTGTTCGAGTCATCTGAATTGGTGTTCACTACCTGCCAATGTATCTGGACAGTCATTATAATTACCGTCCAATGACAGCATTCTTTTGATGAAAACATAAAAAATTGAATAAAGCACATTTAAGGTTACATTCAAATAGGAACATGCCTTCCCCTGCCAGGTCCCCCATATTCTAAGTAGACTGGCCCTGAAATTTCACGACGAATCAATTCCTACTGAAACCAGATCTCCAAGGATCGTTATAAACTGTTTGCAAATGATGCTGCCCTGTCACCCTGGCAGACTATGCGTCGATGTAACGCGACAGTCACACCAATAAAACCGACTCCAAACCGACCATTTGAAACAATGTAATTATTTGGTCAGTCTGGGCTGTGTTTAGTTAACGTGACTGGGCATGATATACATGTACCACTAGACATATAGGCCTATGCGATTAATGGAGGGATAAAAAAAACTTGATGGTGAAAACTCAATGACAAAACTTTTTCATGCAATCTTAAAATGATTGGTGAAAATGACAATTTTCTCGGTTGATATTGTGTCCGACCGATAAAAATCAACCAACTTAGATCACTCGTGGCCGAGTAGTCCAAGGCGCCTGACTCGTCTAGTCCGGGGTTCGATCCCCGGCTGTGGTACTTATAATGCCCATTAACAAGGCATTTAATCGACAGTACTCTTCTATCCTTCATTCAAATAAATTTAAATGCTACGTGCATTCTTTGAAACTTGGTATGGACTTTAGGGGGCCTTCATGCACACCTCTACGTTTTAGTCAGCGCATGCCAACGTCCCGAATAGCAAGGAGGTTTCTCATTGTCTTTTGTTAAAAAGATACCATGATATTATAGTTTGATACCTTAAAATTCTGTTTTGTGACAAGTCAATTCTAAATAGTAAGTATCTATTTTTTTATTGACAAAATGGGATTAAATGAGAAAAACAGCTTGCCATATTCGGACGTCGGCATCGAAATTTCATATATATCTTCTTTAACCCATGTTTACGGGTATACAAGTCACGAACTGTTATTCCGCACCCCAGCACCATATCCTCACTCAGTCTTCGATATTTTAATGTACTGGATCTCAAAAGGGAACCGCTCGCTTGAGCATTTCCCATTTCTCACCTCACCAATTGCACTGAAATCAGTGATACGGGGAAGGACTTCAAAGTGAGCGATGATAACCATGGAAGACGCCATCAAATAAGCTTGGTCGGTTCACAAGTGATGGAATTACAGATATTAGAATTGTGATGGTCCACGTAATAATGTCAATACCAGTTATACGCCAGGTTATGTAATGTACGACCGAGGATATTGCGTAAAGCTGATCGTAAAGTTATGCATGACTATACGAGTGGCGGAAATTACGAGGCGCCAAATTAGTCTAATCAATTCCATTGGCACGTGAGCAATGCGTGGATCTCTTTAGAACAAGATTTTTAGAAGAAGCGTTTTTTTTTCTTGCATTGAAATAATTGCTAACTTTGCCAACAATGGTAATCTTGAAATGCAGGGGTCATAATCACGGTCGTAAATCCGAGTGGCGAACTTCTTTTTCAGGGGGGGGCAGGGGCGTCGATCCATTTTTCAGATTGGTTGGGGGGAGGAGTCATCAATCACTTTGTATATTCAAATTTGAAAAGCGGACATTTTAAACACGATTTTAAATAAAGAACGAGTTGTGTATCTTAATCTCGCTTGCCGATTTCTGTGTAACACTACAACCTTATTTTATTTTTTCCAAAACGATATGTTTGCCCCCCCCCCAATATTCTTATTGGTGGGGCGATCGCCCCCCCCCCCGGATCTACGCCTCGGGGGGGGGGTGATCTTTAGTTTCATCCGCCTACTTGTATAGCATGAAGTCACGGATTTACGCCAATGGTCATAATCTTAACTTTAGATAATGCGATTATGATGATTGAATCATTTTGAATGAACATATCTGAGTCCAATAATCATATTTGAATTTACGCGTCAGGCCATTCGTAATATATATATATTCATGTATAATGTGAGAAATTATACATGTACAGAAGCTTTGGCAACTCTTGTATTTAATGTTGTGAAAGAAATTCGGTCCCTTAGTTGCTTCTGAAAGTTTTATACCTTTGTCTTCTGATTCATGCATGATATTTTTCGAATTAATATATGAATTTCAGCTTCATAGTTATCTTGGAAAGTCCAGAAATGTCTACTATATTTCATTTTCAATTCAGATGAATTTTGGAATAACGTCACATTTCTTTGATCCATCTCATCCCTTATTAGACTTCCCCCCATTATACGCCTCTTCAGGAATTATGACAGAAATGATGTGGTCGAAAGAACTATCATTCACGTTCTGAATTAATCCATTTAATCCAGGAAAGTGGTTTAAATGGACCGTGTCCAGGACAAGCTAGGTCATGACATGAATATACAT
Organism: Lytechinus variegatus; assembly: GCF_018143015.1. NCBI lineage: Eukaryota > Metazoa > Echinodermata > Echinoidea > Temnopleuroida > Toxopneustidae > Lytechinus > Lytechinus variegatus. The sequence continues at coordinate 28,353,324 of NC_054744.1, read as the reverse complement.
CAGCACATCGTTTAAAGAGAAGGTATAGTAGGAACCTCACCTAACTTGAAAATCTGAAATCAAATGACCCTTTGACATTTCATCATAAAACTTTTTGGTTAATAGGCCTACTTTTTTGAATAGTAGTACAATGCGTTTGTCTAAAGGCGACTGAGCATCTCTAAGGAGTTCAAATTAGAGAGAGAGAGAGGGGGGGGGGGGTGAGGGGATTACTTGACACTTTACTTTCTTATTTCCCATTTTTGTGAAATACGAAATACGATAGGACAGTGAATAGAGTACACAATTATGAGAATTTACCCCGTTCTACATTTCGGCTCTGAACGGTATTACCAATTCTGGTCACATTATTTATTCCCAAGGTATTAATATAGCGTTTCCATTTAGCTCAACCTCCGGCATTCTTTATAATAAGATGAGAATGATAAGTACAGGTGGGTAAGAATAAAAGAAGGGATAGTTGGAGGAGGATGAGGAGGAGAAGAAAGGGAAGAAGAAGAAGAAGAAGAAGACGACGAAGAAGAAGAAGAAGAAAGAAATGGAAGAAGGAGGAGGAGGAAAGAAAACGCAAAATAGTAAGAAAAAATGAAGATAAAAAGAGTAAGAAAAGGAACAACTAAGTGAGGATGAACAGAAAGAAGAGGAAACCGAGAAAATTAATAAAGCAGAATGAATTATGCGCATTGCATACTAACAAGATTTTGATGTTCTAAACTTAGAAACAGAAAATAAAAAAAGAAGTTTTCGTGTGCTTTGATTATCACTTGTAGTTGATTTGATTTTTTTTCAAGAAAAGATATCTTCATTTCAATGTTTCATCCATTCTGTGCTTTTAGGACCTTGAAATATCATTTAGATAATTGTGTCATTATATTTAGACGATTTCCTTTACGAACCGATATATCACCCTGGGCTTAACCGAACTCATACCATCTGAAATTCAAAGAACCGAATCGGCAGGTGTTAGTTCCAATCTACTAGAGATAAACGATTTAACCGCAATGTACCGCACTGCCGCGTTTGGAGCGGTGCTTGAATGACAACATCCGAGGGTCATTGTTTCCACGGCAGGCGCCAACTTGCGCGGATTTACACCGTACGTGTCTGTGTATAGAGCACTCCCACAGAACTACCGTTGGCTTTCAACTGGCCCGCGGCCGCACAAACCAGTCCATCCTGCAACACTTTCGTTTTTTTTTAAAGCAGTTGTTGCTCAAAGTATTTCTTGTGAACGCGGTAAGGAGAGAGGAAGCTTAGCGATGAAAAGTTCGTGACAATTTCAGAAGAAAGTGGGGATAGGGATAGCGTTCTTTCGTTCCGTAATGGCGTAGCCTCCGGTGCTGGGAAATCCCTGGCTATTGACGTATGTTAGAACGTGTCTCTTTGGTAAAATTCACTTCTAAGAGCAACCCTGGATAAGCATTAGTGTAATAAAGAAAACACTGATTTCGATCGTACCCCCAGGGCAAACGAGGAGAATCATGATCGATAAGTATGTTTAATCCAGAAGAATGCGTTCTGATGCCTGTATCATATGATTATATTAACAGATTTTACAAGTATTAATATATTCTTGATTTATCTTGCAAAGTTGCCAGCGTTTTTTATTTTATAAATTGAATTACACAACCTAGCCTCATTTTTCTGATAATTTTCAATTTTTCGTATTTTTTCATTCTTCCTATATTTCTTTTTGTCCCTGCCTATTTCTTTTTTTTTCTTCATCAATTTGCAAAATAAAAGGGGCAATCAATTCCACTCCCCCTCCCCGCCTCATGTAGCTCTGGCACTGGAGTCCCTCTTGGAACACCAAAGCTTCCAAAAATTGTTCATCCAATTATTTCATGTCTTCGTTGTTTCCTCCGTCTCTCTCTTTCTATCTTTGCCTGTATGTCTGCCTCTTTCTCTCTCTCTCTTCCTAACTTCCTCTTTATGTTCACACGTTTTAATCAGTTTACTTCCCTTCACGAACTCCATAACTGCCTTAGATTGTTGGTACCATTTTTTTTCTTTTTTTTGGGGGGGGGGTAATGCTTTTTTTCAACTATGGTTTTGTTGTTCCCCTTCCCTTTTTTCTAGTTTCCTCTGATTTCTCCTCTTGAAAATATTTTCGCCTCTCTCTTTTCCTCGGATCCAATATCTCTTTCCTTATATCATTTTTTTTTCATTTTTGACTTAATTTCCTTTAAAATTTTTCCAGTTTTGTTAATCTACTTCCCTTTTTTCACTCCCAGGAACTCCGTCCTTTCTCTGCTTCTCTCCCCACGCTCGGTAAAAAAAAATCCCATTGTCTTTATGACATTCTGTGTATTCTTGATATTAAAGCCATCTTAAATCTTCCATCCCTTGACCCCCTATCCTCTTATCTCCCCCCCCCCCCTCTCTCTGTTACATTTATTTTGTTCTTTTTTCACCATCCTGATCATACACACAGATATGTATGCCTGCGACACACTCACATACCCTCCCACACGCACCCCAATCGTGCCTCACAATCTACGCACACAATCATGTCCTCACATCTTCTTCAATCTACGCACACCCCACCAAACACACAAACACATCCCATATCTTTTCCGCCCTCTTACACACAAACATCCGCGCCAACACACATCATCAAGCGGACCACGCCCCATCTTTCTTCTTCTCTCTCATCCTTTCTCGCACACACACACGCGCGCGTCCACACACCCCACTCACTCACCCATTATTGTCCTCTTCTTTGCCATTTCTTGCTCTCTACTATCGATCGATGCTCGACTACCCTCGCGAGGCAACAGGTGTCAAGGGGACGTTCACATTCAAACGATAACCAGCACCCTAATGATATCTTTTCAATTCGCATCGTTACGATACGATGTTTTCTCCATGCATCATCTGATCATCCGTGGAGGTTTTTCAATTTACCGCCAAAAAATATTTTCATTAATCAAAGCAACTTCAAATTATTATCTTTTGCCGGGGCAAATTCAATTTTTTTTCTTCTGATATTTTCTTTACCGGTCAAAGTGAACATCTACATTTTGAATATAGGCCTACCCTGTATAATGGGTGTTGGGTATACATAGAATATAAAGAGCACAAAGAGGGAGAGAGAAAATGATTGAGAAACGAGAGGGGAGAGAAAGGGAGGGTAGCGAGAGAGAGAGAGAGAGAGAGAGCACAGAGACTGTTTCATTCGAAAAAAAAAATGAAATGTATTTTTACTTCGAAGTAAATTTCATGTTTTTCCACATTGTACGATATCTGCACATTCCGTTGCAATAAAAGTCTTATCTAAAGCTTTAATATTTCCCAAAAAAACTTTTAATTAAGAATACACTTATATTATAATTCTTATTTTTCCAAACATTGATATGTTTATTGGATAAACTCTGTTCAAGCAAGTATTTCTCTCTCCATTCATCTTGCCTATCAATTTCCACTTTGTCTTCATCGTTTTTGGTCTACTTTCCACTTGGTCTGGTCCCACATGGTCTAATCATATTTGCGTTTATAACCAATTCCCCTAATAATAAATTTTGGTCTAAGTGCCATTAAGTCCTTTAAACATTTTTGTATATTTCCAGTAAGGATAGTATTTATTCATCTTATACTACTAAGACCATTATAGTTGAGAGAAACTATAATTTGTAAATGAATTTTTTTTTCATTCAAGAGGTATTTGCCAATCGGAGAAGGAAGTAAACCAATCGCGTATAGGTCTTTTTCTCCCTATCCTTTCCGCTATCAACACTTACCGATATTTGATGTATCATATAAAATGCACCAAAACTTTTGTTTAATTTAACGATCGTTATCTCTTCGAAACGTACATATATAATTCATTCCCAAACATTTATCACTCCCGTTCTATCGTTTGGAGTGAAGAGGGTTGAGGCAAATAAGGCGAACTTTTAATTCGGTTGCCATTACTCTATCATTTTTACAATGACAACTTGAGCTGACATCAATTACGAACTGGGAGGTTTACAATGCTGAGGTTTAAATTATACTTTCCTCTTTCATCCAGTATTCATAGCGTTTGCTTGCGTAATCTCTCTCTCCAAACTTCCTGAATTTAATCTAGAGCGTGGTTGGACTAAAAATCTATACGCCTATCATTCATATTTCATTTGACTTGATTTTATGATGTTCTGTTTAAAAAGACTGTTGACTTTGACTGTTACATCAATCAATATGATAGAGTAAATCATAAACCCGATTATTCGAGCGGTGTAGCCGATTACAATATAAGTTCTTTCATTATTCATAAAGCGCCATCGTTGTCAATACCATTCAGTGCTATAAAATCCAAAGATCGAACTGTAGCTGACCATTATACATATCTTATGCAGGACATGGGTGTATCTCAGTCATCAAAAAGGGCAAATTCAAGCGGAAATTGGGATTTCATTGAGTTTAATAGTGATTTTTATTTATTTTTTTTCATTTGCCTTTTTGTGACTTTGTCTAACTCGACCTATTGTAGCTGGCGAGTGTTCAAGTGCATTTTACAGGATTTGAGGAAAAGGGGTATACGGAAAAGAAGAAAAAAAACAGTTTTACATGCAAATAATTCTATTTTTCACACCTTCCCTTCGGAAGTCTCGATTTCGGGGAATCAAAAGTACAATCTTATTTCATTGGAATTTGAAAAAGGTCAACGTTTATTCCTTTGCGTAAATGAGTAGTGAATGGGTGGATAGAGTGTGGGCGGAACCCCTGAGGCTAATCGCTTTCACACAGTGCGATATCTTCATAGCTATTAACGTCACGTATGTCCAGTTATGTCATCTATATGATCCTTTAAAAAAGAAATTTGCTGAATGCTCGGATTTTCTCAAAATGTTCATTCATAGAATAAAGGCGTAAAATAGGGCGGCGTCGTAGGGGGACAGGGAGTGGCCGCCCCCAGTCCATGATTTTTCAAATAATGGAGGAAAGATAAAGGAGTAAAACGAAAAATTCGAGAATGAAGAATATAAAAATGAGAGGTTTGGACAATGCAACACTATAATACCCCATATTTCAATTAGAAAATATATAACCTGAAATTTATAGGTCATCTACTCCCCCCTTTCAAACTACCTGGCGCCACCTCTGCATAAAACGTAGGAATGAACATGCAGCTATGTAAAAGGCCGCTTGAATGTTATATCATTAGAAGTAATGTATCTTCATTATATAAAGAGGCAAGTTATGTTTGAGAGTACGTGAGGGAAAGTCCGTCGTCACTGCGGCCAGCATGCAGCCTTTGGGAGTCATTCAGCATGTTCAGAGAGACAGTACCAATTATTCTTCATCGTGTGTGTTACGTACGAATGTAGTCTTTTTCACGCGCATTAACTCTGCCTGATTCTGATTTGATGTATTACAACCTGAATCTGTTACCGGTCTTCTCTGATTTCTTGATAACATGGTGTCAAAAGAAGGGTCTCCGATGATTTCACCAGGTTGAGGGAAAGGTTTTTATTGTCCATTGCGCTTACGTGAATGATCACTCCAGGCCCCGGTTCCACATTGCTTATGAAATGAACAAATACACGATGACTGTTAAAAGCTTTAAAAAAACCTTGGCAATTATAGAATTCAATTTGCATTTGTCATTGATACCGAGCTTTGTGCAAAAGGGGCATTGGATTGCGCGAAATGGAGGTTGGGTGCAAACATGGTTATACAAGCACCAAGCACTTTCACTGCATTTGCATACTAAGCGGTTTAAGGGAATTCCCTTAAAACATTAAGGTTGAGTTCACATCATGCGGTTATCACCGAAATAAAGGTAATAAGTATACCGAATGCGACCATCTAATTCTAAGATTAATTAAGATTAACTTTTATTCAAGTAATACTCGGTAAAGACATGAACAAAAAAATCATATCGTTGTGATTAAACTTTGTAAGATATTCGCTCTACATCTCCCTTTTTTTCAATTCCTCCCCCCCCCCCTCCGTGTCTGCCTGTCTCACCCTCTCTCTCTCTCTTTTCCTTCACTCTCTCCCCCTCTCCCTCCATCTCCACCCCTCCCTATCTCTTCCCCCCTCTATCCCTCGGTCACACACACTCAAACCCACAAAAAAAATCACACACCTTCAATGTCCCAAACATACACACCCACCCTCCTCGCTCACGCACTCTCACACACACACACCCACATGTATACTTACATCAGTCAAATAAACTCATGTACACTTCTTTCTCCTTAAAAATATGTTTCATTAATCAATACTTCCCGCCGAATCATTATATTTGATAAGTGGCAAAACATAACAAAGATAGATACTGTATTTACGGTGTGAAATGATTGTTTCTTGTACATGATGCACAAATACCATGACATAGTGTTCATTGTATCACTAACGATACCACAACTTGGTACATGCGTTTGTGTATGAATGGACTAACTCCGACTGCTTCTTTTTACAAGTAAACAATAATTATTAGCCAATATGAAAAAAATGATCACACTTGATAAATATTCGAAGGAGGAATATGATATTCCAACAAAATGTAAGTAATAAGCCTATTCAGAAAGTTTTTCCTCTCTTATATTAAGCCTATTATGTTTTTTCTTTTTATGTTCGGAAGAGTCAGTATCATATATATAAACGTAACCTGATGACTTCCGAATTCTGTAATTCCGAAAGCCTTTGTGTAGGGGACACCCTGTTCCAGTAGGCAGTTGGTTGATAGCGTACACTGTAAAAACAAATTATTTGAAATTTCTCAATAAAATTGAGGCAAAATGTTGCCTTATTATTCAAGTACTTTGCCAGTGTTTGGCAGTTTAAAGTAAAATTTTTCTTTTGCATTAATTTTATTCAAGTAAATTAAGCTGCAAGAACTTAATTCAATTAAGCAAAACAATCACTGATATATATATATATATATATTATATATAAACATATGGAGGAGTGGAATTTCGTGATTCGAAAATCCGCTCCCCTATCGTCTCACTTTCATTGGCATAATTTTCATCTTAGAAATCTTTTATCCAAATATATATGTGTTGTCACTTACCTGTAACATTTATACGCGACCGTTTATTCTAACAAATGAAACATTGAGAATGATATTAATATTTTCCAAAAAATCTAAAAGGAAAGCTTAAATTTTCTGATGAATGACTATAATGTCGATCCTTCTTTGATTCAACAAAAGAATGAAATATTTCGCACACCCTATATAATCCAAAACAATTTCAAACACAAAAAAGATATGATAGTTATTTTAAGATTTACTAGCTCTCGATGAATATTCAGGTTATTATTCAAATAAGGCGTTCATTAAAAAATATATACTGTAAAAAATGGTGTGCTAATTTAGCACATAAATGTATAGTGACTGCAGTACGATTGCTGATTTTTTAGTTTGAATTTGAACTAGAAAATCAACAATCGTAGGGTAGTCACTATACAAGCACTTTAAGTGCTAAATTAGCACTTCATTATTTAAAGTGTAAGCTCATTAAACCTGATTTTCTAAGTAATAATTTTGTTGGCCTAATAAGAGTTACTTAGATTTACTTAATAGAAGCAAGCTAGCAATACGTGAATTTCTTTGTAAATGTTTATTGAACACAGATAAATCAAGTACATTAAAAGACAAGTTAAATTTACCGGGAAAAATCGTGAAATAATTACAAATAATCGATTCTAGGTACACTTTAAAAAATGATGTGCTAATTTAGCACTTAAAGTGCTTGTATAGTGACTGCAGTACGAGTGCTGATTTTCTAGTTTGAATTTGAACTAGAAAATCAGCAATCGTAGTGCAGTCACTATACAAGCACTTTAAGTGCTAAATTAGCACTTCATTTTTTACAGTAAATATTATATTAAGTGTTAAGTACTAATTCAGAGATGTTTTTTCCAGTGATAGAGGAACAACGGAATCACACTGTAATAGTATCTTTTATATATAAAAAAAACCCGAGTTTAATTCTTAAAGTGAATATAGGATAACGTGCATTACCACTTGATATGTCATATCGCGTTAACTTTATCGCAATGCTATAAGAAAGGTATGTTGACAAATGAACGGGTGAAATGAAATAAACTGATTAATTTCAACGAAATTCTACGCCAACACCTAGAGTCACCCGATACGTATTCGAGTGGTACTCTCTATGTCCACATTCACAAAATGACAATGGAAAAGAAATACCGCAACTATGTAATAATAATTTTGGCCATTAAGACTGCAGGGGCCGCAGGGGGGGGGCTGTGAGGGCTTCAGCCCCCCCCCCTTTCCGAAACCGTGTACAAAAACGTAAAATGACCATAAATTATGATTGTGATTTTTTGCATGGTCAGCCCCCCCCCCCCCCACTTTGAAAACCCTTCCGCGACCCCTGAAGAGCAGGATCAATCAGGTATTCGTTCATCACATTATAATTCAAAATAATTGGTACACTCTTGATAATTATTGGTAGTATATATTTTTTTCATTTCGTCTTCAAAGATGTCGCCAACATGGTCAAAATTGAGTAAAAACAATTTTTGCGATGCCTGTATATGTTTATCGGGGGGGGGTCAGGCAACTTTTAGTAAATTTAATCATGACTTTACGAATAGCTTGGTGTATGTGACTTCAAAGTTTTGTATTGACACGATGGAACTGTAAATATTTTTTCTTCAATTATTAATTAATTACTCAAATAACGAATTGATCAATTAAATTAAATAATTAATGTTTATTTATCCATATCTGCGGATTTCATTTTCAACTGCCATTGAGACTCCCGGTTGACGTGTCAAATTAAACGCGTTTTTAAAATTATGCATACCCCAACAAACAGATGAAAACAGCCCTTTGGTAAACTTATCTAAACTATATATTCTTTTAATTTTGAATGCAATGGTGTCAAGAGTGACAAAAATTAGGATGTTAACACTGTGTTAAGATCTGTCTTAATTTGTTTTATCACGAATACCATGGTCACATTTGGTCTACGGCGGCCGTACGGCTAGTCGAAAACAGCCATTTGAACATTTTTTGTATCAACTACACATAGGGGTTTGGATCAAAATGAATAAAACGGCTGTTTTCGACTCGCCGTACGGTCGCCGTAGAGCAAATGTGACCATGGTATAACACTTCAGTCACATTCGCTCTACGGCGGCCGTACCGCGAGTCGGAAACGGCTGTTTTAACATTTTTTTGTGGTAATAGCTACATATAGGTGGTTTGAATAAAATTGAATAAAACGGCTTGGGGAAATGTGACTGCAGTATTAATTTCCATTTGTCGTTCTTTTTCACATCAAGCGCGTAATTTGTGTGAATTAGATGTATGATTTCATTTTATTATAATAATAATGACAATAATATTATTCTATATATTCTATTCTATTTTCTATAGCTCATATCACATTATGATTATGTCTCTATTCGCCTCTATAGTGCTTGGATACTATTACCTCAGGATTTAGCTTGGCGGCCGTAATTACTGACAGCGCATACGCATTTCAAGGCACAAATTCCTGCCAGGTACCCATTTACCTCACCTGGGTTTAGTACAGCACAATGTATATAAAAAAATTGAAAAAAGGAAACAACGCCATGTCGGAGATTTGAACTCAATACCTTCTGTTTCAGAGTCTGGAGATTAATCCACTGGACTATGTCGTCTCTCAAGTGATTCAGTTACTATAGATTTTATCGCGTAATTTAGCCGTGCCTGACTGAAATGTCGAGTTCATTTTATTTTACCTTTGTCTTTTTGCGATCCCATTGCTGTGTGTGTACGTGCGTAAGTTGACATGGATATTGGTCCAGATAATATTCCCGAATCGTAAATAGATAATGGGTCGTTCAGCGAACGATATATATACACAGAATTTGGGATAACCAAAAATAATTATTGATCGGCGCTTCCATTTTCTCTTGAATAAAAATGGATTCTTCAAACAGAGTTGTAGCCAGCCAGGGTTAGAAGAGGACAGTTTCGAGGAAATTTGACACAATTTATGAGGTTTGCCCTCTTCTGGTAAAGACACTTCCCTTCTTCAAAATCGATAACTCTGCTCGGGATATATATCGGTTACCATGGCGACTGAGTATCGATGACGTAGTCATAGACATCATAAAAAATGTAGACTGTCTGCGAAACTCACGGCTAATTGAAACTGTGATTCATATCTTCTATTTAAGGTGCTTAGTAAACAGACATGCATTTCTATTCATGTATTCCAGAAAGTTGGAAATAGCGCGTTACTGTTTCTCTAAACGTTTTGTACAGTGTTAGTGATGATGTCGAAAGCAAAAGCCAAAAATTGAGGCCACAGAGCCGGAACTGGCCCAATGTACGACGGAAGGTGGGGGTGACCACGTCCTTTGATTTTTAAGACATTAAAATAGAATGGAAGGAATAAAAAAAAAGAAAGAAAGAAGAGATGGTTATAGGTCGAAGATTTTTTTCTTTTTATCGCTATTCATTTGTCATTTGGAGATAAAACTGTGCTGAGCAAAATGCCAAAGCACAGGGGTGGCGGAACAGGGGGGAGGGAGGTGGCAGGGGGCAAGCGCCCCCCACAAAAAAAAATGTCTCTTTTTAAGATGAAATACCCCTTTTGAAGTAAAACATTATACATTTTAGGTTGGAAAATCACACAATTTTGCATCAATATTTAGTATAAGGTATTCGTCCTGTTCATGTTCCAAAATGCATAGAATGTCCAGTTTTTAGGTTGGAACTTGGAATATCACACATTTTCCGCTCGTGTTTCGCGCTCGCGTCAATTATTGTTTAGTAAGATACGCATCCTGTTTATTCAAATACATTTTTGTCTCGTGCTTTGCGCTCGCACCAATTATTGTTTATTAAGGTAGTCATTCTGTTCCTGGTTAGATAAATACCTAGAATGTCCAGTTTTCTAGTTAGAATATTACAAATTTTCAGCTCGCACTTTGCCGCTCGCATTATTCGATTTGTGATACATGTAGCCCGTATCCTATTCATGAGTCACTGAATGCAGTCTTTCAAAGGTTCCCTTTCTGTTCAGTGTATTAAAAAATTTCAGCTCGCGCTTTGCGCTCGCTGATTTTTTTTAGATTCACATCATTTTTCATGAATACAATTACTGCTCGGAATCTTTACTTTTCATGTCTTATTGCATGAATTGTCCAAAAGTTGGAGCTCGTGATTTGCGCTCGCAACATCTCCCAAGCCGATGCCCTTTTCACAGTAATTAGATCCATAATTGACCAAAACAGCGAGTTTTACAACTTCGCGAAAAATAAAACCTAAATATATATCTTATCAATCAGAAATCACTTCAAAAAGAAATTGCTCAACTTGATTACTAAAAAACACCCAACTTTCTTCACAGAGATGATTATCTTATTTTGGTGAAATCATCCGTTTGCAACAACATGCCCTTTTCGGCACTATATAAGAGGCCTTTTTTCTTTGCCCCCTCCCCCAAACGAAATTATGTTCCGCCGCCCCTGCCAGAGCACATCCGGTGTTCGGAAAACATACACCCAGGCCTGCATACACCTATTACAACCCGCATGTTGCACCTAACACTTCACTTTGACATGTTTCTCGTTTGGCTGGTGTTTCCATGCACTGCCATTATAAACAGTGTGTTACACCTTAGATATAAGATTATATCGTAAAGGACCACACCCAGATTTGTTGGAATTACACCGTGGAGATTGAACGAAACACCAAAGAGCGTAAAGCAGTTCTTTTTTTAAAGCAGTAAAGCAATTTTTTTATAACTGAACCGGACTACCCTCTATCTTATTTTATCATTTGTAATCACAAAAACATAAATAAATATTGAATAAATAAATGTAAACGTAAGAACTAAATGTAGTGTAATAATGCACATATATAGGTGTTGAACTAACACCAAAATATTAACACGAGAGTAAATTTGAATGGTGTGGTCCTCTGTGGACACCAATTAATACCATAGCTTTTGAAGAGGTTAAAGGGAGAGGGTGTCAACATGGTCAACCGGGGGATTGATGGGCCTTAGCCCCCCCCCCCCCACTTTTTACTAAAACCGTATTTACAAAAACGTAAAAATTACCATCTGATTGTGATTTTTGCAAGGTCAGCTCCCCCACTTTTGGCTCAGCCCCCCCCCCCCCCACCCCCTGCCTCACTTTCAAAACCGATCTGCGGTCCCTGTGAATTCAAAAACGTTATAGACCAACCGTCCATGGTCATTCGTATCCTAAAAAGTTGGAACAGAGTTCATGGTAAAAGTGTTTATGTGATTTCGGAGAAGAAAGGAAATACACGATTACTGACTGTTCAGTCTTTTCTATCCTCGGAATTCCATTCTGATTTGATTTTTTTTAACTTAATTACTGGGAATTAAAAAACCCACTATCAATTTTTTTTCCAACATCGCAAACGACTTTCGGAAAGCAGTCCGCCGATTCGATCGATAGGTATATGTTTTAGTGTCCGCCTAATCCCATGCTCCGTGATAATATTTTTTCCTTAAAGAGTACAACTACCATCGTGACCATATCAATACATTTACATTACCGGTTCTCAGAAGCGATTGATTAATCTTAATGAATTACCATGCGGTTTAGAGTCACGGGGAGTTCCTCTCTTTATTGACAGGGTGTATTAATGGTCCAATAATTCATCATTGTTTTGACGATGATGGTGATGATTAAAAACAAGCTAACTGTTGTGCTTGCATGAGTGTACCTTTCCGCAATCATCCGCCGTCTATATCGATTGATTTATGTCGATACGACATGTATAGGATCTCGTTGCGGTCCACGCGATGGAATTGTGTGAAGAATGGGGGCAGGGACAAAATTTGGTATACGTTGATGAGCGTTATAGAGAATATGAAGCAGAATGCGTGTGTGAGTAAAACCCTTTTAAAAGGAGGGTGTCTTCTTGCTCATTTATGGGGTAAATATTGATCACACATAATAGACAATCCATCATCTGTGATTTAAACGGACACAAATTTCAAGATTTCGAGTACAGAATTGATATCAGGGTTATGTAACCAAAAAGGTTGAGCGGGGGGGTGTCGTTAAGTTAACTTTGTTACGGATACTTTTATTTAGCCATAGGTATATAGCCCGCCATGTCTATCAATTAGTTTTGTATCCTTGCTCGTAAAATAATGGCATGCAAACAATGAACTAAAAAAATGGTCCGGCCCTAAAACCTCCTACCCCCCTTCCGAGTTCACAACAGCAAGAACGAAATCCCTTATTCCTATACAACCCCCCCCTAAAAAAACCACACACACACACATGCAAAAAACATACACGAGTTACTTTAAAATAACAAAACTTTATCATAATACCAAAGTTGGTTGATTTTATTTATTTTCTGCATTCACATCAGAGATGAGTAAACGGCATAACATATTTAGGGAATACTGGATGGCTATGAGTGGGATGCGAAGAAATATTGTACAAGCTGATGAACAATGTTGTTCTTCAGCGAGTAACAATATTTCTACGCATCCCACGAAAATTGGCCGTCCAATATTATCTAGATACACCAACAAAGCTGAACATAAAGTAATGAAGCAAAAAAAAATGTTTTTAGTAACCATCATTTATGATATTTCATTGTGACGTAGCAAAGCTTCATGCGCACAATCATTTATTACCAATGATAATCTTGTGGGCGGGGCAACATATTCATTTCGTCCAATATTTTCAATATTGGATGGTTTTTCATAGGCATAAAAATCAGTTTAAATATTTTGTCTCTTTGAAACAACCTCGTCAGACGTCGTGAGCGGTTAGACTTGATAATGATGGCGATTATTTTATTTTTTATTGCAGTATCGAATTGAAAAACATTAGGAATATCCGAGACATGCATTTCATTTTGTCACTACGCATACTATTTCGGAAAACCATTTTTTTATTATGTTCATGAATGACTCTATCAATTACCCACATCGCTGACCCTTTCTTTGGTAGTGACCCCCCCCCTCCCGCATAGTGGTAACGTGTAAACCCCACACCTCAGCTATTTGCAAGTTATTTTGAAAAGAAATAAAAGAGGGAAGCGAGGGGAAGAAGAAAGATACTCGTAAAGAAGGTTTGGTTTTGTAATTCTAAATTATTACTACTTTTGTTTAATTAGGAGAACAAAACACTCCTTTAACGAAACATTCGTCTGGTCATCTCCTCAACCCCATTTATTTTATACGCTGGAGCCGCCCAACGTGGATGTATCCTACCTAACTACTATTCACCTGTTCAAACTAACGCTGAATATATAGCACGTGTCTGAGTGAGTAACCTAGTGAATAGTATCGCCATTTATTTTACATCGGAAATCTTGACCCATATATAGGGAATATTTAGCTAGGGACAGAGCCCCATCCACTTAAATCTCAAGTGTGCTCTTGCAACGTTTGCTACAAGCAAAGTACTTCAGACCCCGGGGGAGCATTCGTGACGAATCTATATGCAAAGTGATTTTCGGCTCGAGTCTAAAAATGACCGTTTTTCGATTGGGCTATTTTCAACAAAAAATTTAGTTCGGTCATACTTATTTCATTTCCTCGGGCAAACATGCATGAAGAGATCATGAAATAAAAATGTGTTTTTTGAGGAGGACGGGGAGAAGGATAGCTCGATTGAGCGGTGTGTATACGGGTCGGTAGCTTCTTTCGTTCGCTCTCTTGTCTCGCGTCTTAGTGTTTTATTGAAGAGGGGGGAATGGAGCGGAGATAACTCGTGCGTCATACTCATAGTCGGCTGCGTGGATGTGAGTTAGTCTACCGTATCTCGACTCGCTGCATCACTCCTCACTCTTCATTTACCCCGAGTCGATCGGTAGAGAGTGAGGGACGGGGAAGGGAAGAAGAGGGGGAGAAGACGAAGGAATGTCAGGGAAACCCGCGGCTATGCACTGATTTATTTCTCCTCCCCTTCTTTTGGTTTAGAATCTGTCTCATCATATTCTTTTTAACTATCTGTCTTCACACCCACTCCTAGGAATATTTCTATCGACTCGCGTTTAGAACCAAATCGATCAGTGGGCCCTTTACGATGCGCCGAAGTGGCATGAACACGTCTGCGAGTTCCTGCATTTTGGAGGAGTGCATCGCTGGATTGTTTCTGCTTTAACCTTAGGTCGAGTAATCGTTAATGCCTATAATTTCTAGTCTGTACTTGGGAAAGCCAAGATGCATGGTATTATTACTAAACTTAAGTTGATCCAAGTAGTATGTCAAAACACCTATGTATTCTGAGAGGTTCTTAAAAATACAATGCCTTTGCAGTTACGCAAATAATGCTAAAGTCACCAAAGCGCAAAATATCCATGGTTCGAAAATAAAAACATCTTTTAAAAATATACATTGATGTATACATGTCATATCTGGGCCCTGTTGCAGAAAGAGTTGCAATCAAACGCAACTCTAAAAATCATACGCAACTCTAAAAATCATTCGCAACTTGATTTTAAACCAATCAACAGAGCGTATTGGGACTTGCGATTGATTTTTTGATCGCGTTTAAACGCAACTCTTTCTGCAACGGAACCCTGATTTGTTTTCTTTATGTTTGATCACTACTAACTCCTTGCTACCATTGTATAAGGCGCGTGCTAAGTTGTAGCCTATATCTCATTTGGTGCGGGGGGGAGGATTCGGCGCCCCCTATACACACTAAAATGATGTGTACATCTCGCCTTTCCCTCGTTTTAAATCGCCCCCGGCTGGGTCGGTGTCTTTGCACTTCTGCGTCTACTTGTTAAGGTGTGGATGCGGAAAGTTGACTGTTATATATAACCCCTCTCTCGAGGGCAGCATTTCACACACACTTTTGAACACGTTCATGTAAATAGTCAGTTTTATCGACCCGAAGTCTCCCTTAACAGATTTCCTATCTATTCCCACCAGCCATCTTCCAGCTCTGCAGTCATATTCCTTGTGACGTAACAACGGCGAAGAGTTGTGGCATTATCAAGACTAAGGTGACTTGAAAGAGATAGACAGACAGAGAGGGAGAAAGAAAGAGAGGGAAATAGGGGCTGATAGTGAGGATGACGGAGACGGATTCTTAAACATAGAAAATCTATTGGAAATACCAGTCAAATCACAATGAAAAGCCCGAAACGAAAATTGGCAAACCGGAAGAGCTGATCGTGGTAAGATTCTGAGCTGACGTGAAATGGCAAATAATATATGTCGTTTGCCCATAGTCCAAGATGAAACTGGTGTTTCAATTCACTGATTTTCGACAAAGACTGCTTTGTCATGAAGGCCTTTTGACAATGCATTTTCAATGTTGTAAAATTGCGAAAAACAATCCCTGTCGGTGAAAGACACCGTTCATTAAGAAATATTGAAATAATTTTTTGTTTTATATGAAGTTTCCTTCTTTGATCGTCCTATAAACGTGTGATGTGACAGACCACTCTCGCCATCATCAGCTGCGATATCTATAATAACGATAACATTATGACTCTTCAATCAAAATGCACACCCCTTCTACATTCACACCCACTGGAATACATAGATCCTCCCTTTCCTTTTTCCTTCAATGTTTATCCCCTTCCCCCCCGTACATGTCCTCATGTAACACCGTCATAGCGACACCACTACACCATCACCACCACCATCGACGCAGCCATCATAATCATCAGGGGCGGATCCAACCTTCGCCAATAGGGGGGGGGGGGGGGGGGTCGGATTGTTTTCCAGCCATATATTCCCCGATTGGCCGCTCGAAGTTGATTTTTGTTTGTTTCTTTGAAGGGGTAGTCCTAATAGTCACTTATTTGATTTATTCGTATAAATCAACATAAATATATAATAATCTTATAATCCTAATCAAAATAGTGCGAGCGCAAAGCGCGAGATAATTTTATTTAGTTAATTCATTTTGTGCCAAAATTTAAATATTCTGGGCAATTTTGTCATTCTGAACAAGATGTGTATGCAAATGAATAATTACTGCGAGCAGAAACTTTTAATAAACGTGTTGAACTGATCGTAGAGGTACCTGTTAACATGATTAAGGACTGCTTGCAGTTAGCATTGAAGACATGTTTCAACATTTAAACAATGCGAGCGCGAAGAGCGAGCTGAAAATTTTTGACATTTCTACCTAAAGAAGGAAATTCTAAACATTTTTAGCAGGATAGGTATATAACTAAAAATTGATGCGAGCGGGAAAACAATCGAGGTTTAGATCTAAACACGGGACACTCTCAGACCGGGGGCTTGGAGAGTTTATTCAGCTGATCAGGTACATAAGGGTTGATGGTCCCATCATGTTGGCATGATATCAATGGTCAAGAAAATGTGTCTCAGCCGGGTCAAATCCCGAACGGAAGGCCCAGACGACCCCATTTTTGTCGGCCATCTTGGATTTTTCATGAAAATGAAATATTTTCCTATTTTTGCATAGACAATGGGAAAATATCAAATAAATACGCATTTCACAATGATTTAGATTGCAGAAATCGATTGCAATCGTTTTCTAGACAGTCCGGTTAATATTTTTGGAAAAATATGAGTATTTATGCCAAAATTGTCATGTTTTTGGTCAAAATTTTGCATGTGCATTGTTATCTTTCTGTTTTTTATTACTATCAACAACTAATGCACAATATCAGCATTCAACACGAAAAAGGATGTATGAAAGATAACAACTTTTATGCTAATGAAACCTATTGCAATTGTTAGAAGAAGCATTGCTCTGCATGTCGCAAGCAATTACATTCGGGCACCTTAAAACATAGTCCCGCAAAAGCCTGTCGAATCTACCCCACCCTTATCCTATCCTTTTCGTCTCCCAGGAGTTACAAAACAATAAAAGTGACTTTTCTGCAAAGCAGAAACACCGTTTGTCTCAATGGGGCTCCAAAATGGCGAATTTTCCTTGCAATGGGCGAAATAAAATATGAAATAGGGGTTGGGTGACTTCAGCCGTCCCATGAGGGGGTAGGCTTCGATGTGCCAGCGCTTCGTTATATGTAGCAGATAGAGACAATACTCCTTTTCGTATCTAAGCGGTTTTAAGACAATGAAAGTGGTGTGCTATATAAGACAAACATCTTTTTGCCTCAATGTGCGCTCCAAAATCGCAGATTTTCTAATAAAAAGGTAAAATACGGAAAAAGGGTGGTGATTTCTGGAGCCCCTGCCGGGGTTACCCTTTGCTCTACCAGCACTTCTTCATATGTAAGTTATAGAATAAATACTAATCTTTTGTCTCCAAGCAGATTAAGGCAATGAAAGTGGATTGCTATTTAGCAGAAACACCCTATTGCCTCAGTGGGGGCTCCAAATTTGCAGATTTTTCCATAAATTTGCAAAATTCGGAAAAAAGGGGAGGGTGTCTTTGGCAACCCACTGACGGGGGTGGCTTCGATTTGCCAGCGATTCTTTATATGTTGCAGATAGAAGAAAGTCTACTTTTTCATCTCCAAGTGGTCTAAAACAATAAAAGTGGCTTCACTTCATAGTAAAAACACTTTTTCCTCAATGTGGCTCTAAAATGGCGAATTTTCCAAGAAATTTGTAAAATACAAAAAAGGGGGCTGGGTGACTTGGGGCAGCCCCTGAAAGGGTAGGCTTGGCTGTGCCTTCATTTGTTTATATGTAGTTGATAGTAAAAAGCCTACTGTCTCGTCTCCAAGTAATTTTAAGAAAATAAAAGTTGTTTTTCTACCTTACTTAGTACCTGATACCATGTCAACATGATGGGACCATCAAACCTGATGTACCTGATCAGCTGAATAAACTCTCCTAGCCCACGGTCTATTTATTCATGTTTTGTAAATCTTGAAAAGGATGAGTAAATGGAATCTTCCTACATTGGTAATGCGAGCGCAAAGCGCGAACAGATTTTTTTTTAAAATTCTGATCTGAAACTGGACAATGATTTATATAAAAAAACAAGTTTCGTATATGAATAAACATTTCCGTGCGTGTTTCATATTCAAACTTAGTATCTGGGCATTCTAAATACATTTTTTATCATGAATAAAAAATGATATTCCAATGTTAAAAAGGGTCTCTTTTAGCTCTATATCTCAAGAACTTTGTAGGAAGACTGTGGGGTGGATATGGATCACAGTTAATAAAGAGACCCCTGGTTCTGCCTATGCACCATTATCCTCATCCTTACCATCACCACCACCACCGCCATCATCATCATCGCCGTCAACACCATCCCTATCACAATATTATGACCATAGTGTTTATACTTCTAACCAAGTCATCTTGCTTATCAACGTACTCAACGTCACCAACTCCACCACCACCATCACCACCATCATCACCTTCATTATCATCACCTTCATTAACATCGTCATCCTCATTATCATCATCGTCGTCGTCATCATTATTGTCACTATCATCATTATCTTCATCATCATCATCATCATCCCCGTCATCATAATTATCACCAGCATCATCCTCATTATTCCCATCAGTATCGTCATCATCTTCATCACCTTTTTCGTTATCATCATTATCGTCATCATTATTTTATTTTCATCAACCTCTTCATCATCATCACTAGTAGGAACGTTATTATCATTGTTATCTTATTTATCTTCAACTTCAACTTTATTATCATTATTATCTTCATCATTAACGCCATTATCACAAATAAAATAATCCTCATCACCATTATCATCATGTTTAACGTCATCATCATTATGATTATCATCATCTTCGTCGTCATCATTATTGTCACTATCATCATTATCGTCATCATCATCACCATCATCCCCGTCATCATAATTATCACCAGCATCATCATTATCCCCATCAGTATCGTCATTATCTTCATCACCTTTTTCGTTATCATCATTAAAGTCATCATTATTTCATTGTCATCAACCACTTCATCATCATCATCATCACTAGCAGCAACGTTATTATCATTGTTATCTTATTTACCTTCAACTTCAACTTTACCATCTTTATTATCGTCATCATTAACGCCATTATCACAAATATAATAATAATCATCGTCATCATTATCATCTTTAACGTCATCATCCTTATATGATTATCATCATCGTCGTCTTCATCATCATGATTATCATCATCCTCCTCATCATCATCACCAACATCAATATCATCATCATTATCCCTTATCATCGTCGTCATCATCATTATCATTATCGGTATCGTCATCACGCATCATCATCATTATCATCGCCAGCATCTTCATTATCACCAGCATCATCATCATCACCGTCGTCTCATTCATTTTCAAATTCACCATCAATAAGTTACCACCTTTATCGTCTCATGGCAACACGATCGAAAACGCATTATAACACGAAATCTTGACAGGAATATATACAGTCGTAATGCTTGTTCGTGGCAGTTTTAATATATTTTCAATATGTAACAGTTTACATCTTGCAATGCTATACATCAATTAAATTACCCCAACTCTAAAATTATCGAATAAAAGTTATAATCTACTTTATATTCATTTAATGATGTAAATGATTAAATACAAATATATAAAATCTATATTAGAAACGCAAAAGAATATGTACATTTAAAATATATTCTTTCCGCGATAATTTGTTACTTCCATGATAAAATACATGCATATTCTATAAAACAGTCATCTGTCTTCCTTTGACATTGAAAGATTCTCCCATTATACATAAAGAAAATATATAAAATATCACTTAAATCAAAAGACACATATATACAGGAATAAACAACTTAATATAATGAACCAAATATGTTGTTTTGGTAAAAATAATTAAATACACCAAAATTAATTCAATTCAAGACAGATTAAAAACAAAGAATAACAGTTCTTAAATAAAAAAAAGAATTTGTTACAAAATATCATAGATACATAGATTTTTTCACAATATACAACAATTCAAATATATTTATATACACTAGACAAAATCTAACATAATATCACACTACCTTCTGCCCGAAAGACCTTATGGTAAGTGTTTGAATGTACAAAATATATACAAGATAAGCCTAATCAAATCATGGGTTATTCCCTATATTCCATATGAATATATGTGTATGTATATATCAAACCTTTCTATATCAAGACACAAAATTTGAAAAAAAAGGTTACCTGAAATTGAACGGCTCTACTTAAAATCTTTGTTGGAAAACAGCAAATCTTGATATAAAATAGAAATCAAATGTTCTGAGGAAAAGGAAGGGTAGATATAGATGTAGAACAAAGAATCGTAACGATTGCTTCTTTTATCAATAGTTATCTGAGATTAAAGTGCATGACATTATAAATAGTAGTAGAAGTAGTAGTAGTAGTAGTTGTTGTTGTTGTTGTAGTAGTAGTAGTAATAGTAGTAGTAGTAGTAGTAGTAGTAGTAGTAGTAGTAGTAGTAGTAGTAGTATAGTACTTGTAGAGGAAGAAGTATCACTAAAAGTAGTAGTGCTTGTGATGATGATGGTGGTAGTAGTGCAATAAAAGAAATGAAATCGGAGCAATAGTAGTGTTAGTGGAAGGAGCAATAATATGTTTTCGGTGGACTGAAATGATTAAAGATGGTCACAACGTAGCAATAGAAAGTAAAGTATTTAGAAAAGGTCAAAACATGTAGTAGTGATAGTAAGTAATAACATATAGTGGTAGACGTAGTGTAAATGACTGGTAGCCGCTTTAATGAAAGGAACTGTATCATCATAAGAAGCAGCCATTGTATTTATTGTAAGCAGTAATAAATGAGGTATATACTGGTAGTAATTGTAGGAGCAGGAATAGGAGTAGTAGTAGTAGCAGTAGTAGTAGTAGTTGTATTAGTAGTAGTAGTACTAATAGTAGTAGTAATAGTAGTAGTAGTAGTAGTAGTAGTAGTAGTAGTAGTAGTAGTAGTAGTAGTAGTAGTAGTAGTAGTAGTAGTAGTAGTAGTAGTAGTAGTAGTTGTTGTAGTTGTTGTAGGGGTATATAGTCGTAGTAGTGGTAATACTGATTGATTAGAAGTATTATGAGTATTATCATTATTAGAATTAGTAGTATTAGTGGTGGTGGTAGTAGTAGTAGTAGTAGTAGTAGTAGTAGTAGTAGTAGTAGTAGTAGTAGTAGTAGTAGTAGTAGTAGTAGTAGTAGTAGTAGTAGTAGTAGTAGAAGAAGAAGAAGTAGAAGTAGTTGTAGTAGAAGTAGAAGTGGTAGTAGTAGAAGTGATAATAGTAGTAGTATAGACGTAGTAATTTCAATAGTTACCTAGTTGTTGCTTTTGAGTAGTAATGGTAGTAGTATTGAAGTAGTGATGGTAGTCCTAGAAGTAGTTGTTCTTGCCGTAGTGGAATAACTACATAAATAAAATCGTACAAGATTATCCGGTACCCGTGTGCGAGAATTCGACGTAGCAATAAAAGTAGTAGAACAAATAGTAGTAAAAATGTTAATTAAAATACCAATATTAGAGGTACAAATAGATGTGGTAGTAGAAGTTGTGTAGCCGTATTACTCGTAAAATCCCTAGACGTAGTAGTAGTAGTAGTAGTAGTAGCAGAAGCAGTAGTAGCAGCAACAGCAGTAATAGTAGTAGTAGTAGTAGTAGTAGTAGTAGTAGTAGTAATATTAGAAATAGTAAAAATCGTAGTAGTAGTAGTTGTTGTTGTTGTTTTTGTAGTAGTCGTAGTAATATTTGTTGTTGTAGTGGTAGTAGAAGAAGGAGTAGCATTATCAGTAACAGTAAAAGTAGTGGTAGTAGTAGTAGTAGAAGTAGTAGTAGTAGTAGTAGTAGTAGTAGAAGTAGTGGTGGTGGTGGTGGTAGTAGTAGTAGTAGTAGTAGTAGTAGTAGTAGTAGTAGTAGTAGTAGTAGTAGTGGTAGTAGTAGTAGTAGTAGTAGTAGTAGTAGTAGTAGTAGTAGTAGTAGCATGTTGCAGAAGGATGTTGGTGGTGGTGTTAGTGCTGTTATTGTTGTCGCAGTGAGTTAAGTATATACTAAGAGCAGAAACGTGCCACTGCCCACCACTGGTCTTCGTTTTAATTAATCGACATAGCCTTAACATTAGAACATTCGATATCTAATCACTAGCGCCGTCTTCTGTTTTTATTCTTGTCGGCATTGGTTGTAATTTTCATCGAATGTGCCAACGGTCACGTCGTATTTGATAATGGTTGGTGGGTATGACGTAAGGCCCAAAATCTTCCCCCAGCACCCCCGTTTTGTCTGCTTATCTCGGGAGCAATCTCCCCTCCAGAAATGAAATAATTTATCGCGAGACGTCACAGCGCTGACGTGTTTTTTGAGAAAAGCAAATGTCAGCTTGTCTTGCGATCCCTCGTTAATGTGGCAGAGCCCTGCTCATTGAGCATTGAGAGATATCACAAGAGAGATGGAGAAAGGGAAGAGATAGAAAGAAATGGAGAGAGATAAAGAATGAGAAGAGGTTTATGAAGATATGTGGAGAGAAATAACACGAAGAAGAGACTGGTCAATTGACAGGTTAAGTTAACGAAGAAGATAGACAAGCCCATACTCACACACGGGAGATGTGGACTTAGGCCGTGTGTGTGATAGAAAAGGAGAATGGTAGATTGAAAGAGAGGAAAAATATTAGTGTGTATTTGAAAGCAAAAAAAAAACAACACACACACGCACACACACAGTAGCGCCGATTTGTGGGCATTGCCCAAGTAGAGTTTTTCTTAGTCAACTCTGGCCTTTCAGCAACATGCTTGAGGGTTGAATCGGATGTTTCGTTTTGACTAATCCTCCTTTGGATGAAATAAAAACGATCAAGTTTTATGTAGTATTATTATCAATAATAGGATACTATCGAATTACCAGTCAAAATATGACTCTTTCTAAGCGATAGTTTTGGTCAATCATGATTTATTTAACAATGTAAACTCGGCATAATATGGAAAGAGAATCCATTCATAATTTATCATGAAATAAAATAAAGGAGTTCCCCAAGGTTACATAAATGGTCCAGTGCTAATCATAATGCGGATAAAGTCCAACCAAACGTAGAGAGAGAGAGGTATCGAGGAAGAAGAAAAACTTCTTACGTTTTGACGTAACGACAAAAAGTGTATATAAGTCTTAAGTTCTAAAAGAATGCGACAGCAGAAGTCAAAATGTTGAAGAGCAACTGAAAAATTATAAGAAATAGAAAGGGGAAACGTGCCTCATAAAGTGATAATGATGAAGCAGAACCATTGAGAATCTTTAGAGCACTTGCGGGCATGTCTCGGAGTTTTACATTTCACTTTAAAAACATACATGCTTTCAAACTCTCAAGATTACTAGGAGAATTCGTGCCTCGGTTTCAGATTAAGTTCCTCTACTTAACATCTCTACCTTTACGTCTTTCGCTATCTTTGCCCCCAAAACATGCGCGTTTTCCTTCGAGTGGAACCGAATATAGACATTAACATTGATAAGAATCGACCCCACTCTTACACTGAATTGAATTCACAATGTACCAAATCGAGATATAATTATACAAACATGACAAAGCATGAAAAGAAGCCATTACACAAATTAAATATATCTTATCACAGGGCCCTGTGGACGATTTATTATTTTTCTTACTTTCTTTTTTTCCCTGCTGGAGAGGAGGGGGTGGGGAGGTGTAGCAGTATTTTTTTCGTAAAGTACATAAATGAAAAGCCGCTTTTGAAACTTTTGTTGTAAACCCGAAAAGAGAATCACCATAGTCTCGCATTTTGAATGTGTTAAGTGCATTCAATTTGGAATGTATTAGATCCCTTATTTTCAATAAACGTTACATTTTGAAACATGGCTGCTTTCTGGAAATTTCTTGTTTCTTTCTATCTGTCGCATCCCCCCTTCTCCCACTCCCAGCTTTCTTATGGTATTTTTTCAACTACTTTAACTTCTCTTTATCATGTTTATGACCTAATTCCTCCCTATACTCAGTTCAACACCCCATACGCGACGCGACCCTCTTTTTTACTCTTAAATCTTTTCTCCGGCGTTTTTCTCCCTTTTCTTCGTTTTTGTTACTGTCTGTCTGCCTTTATTTTTTTCTATTTCCTAAGCAAAGATGGTAATAGCAGACTCCATGCCGTTGGCGACACGTCTGCAGAGAGACAATGTTTTAGGCATCTGCTGCACGCTTTGACGAAATACTGGAGATGCAAATTACAAAACTAGCACTTCACTTATCATATAGATGGAAGTCTGGATTGGGGGTAACTGACAACCAAATTGTATAGGTGGTACTGTATCAATCGTCGCGCTTGGGGCAACATGTCTTAACTAGTTCACGTAGTAATTTTTTTTAGAATAAAAAGTATAATATCAAAAAATAGGAAATACGTACACATTTTGCTTTGTCTGAAAATGTCCCAATTAAATGTGCTTTCATGATTTCCTTCTTCTGGGAATTTTAGACGGTTCAAAATTAAGATGAGAACCCGCACACAAAACTGTGAGATATGAGACCAAGTAGGGCCAACATTGAGCTGTATAATGTTTAAGAAAGTACATTTGAGGTTATGTTTTTATTTGAGTGACTAATCTAGTAAAAATCATTAACGAATGAAACGACCTGCATGTATAATTATACACCCCCTTTTGGAACAAACACAATAGAAAATGTGTTCTTGGTGAGTTCACAGTGTGTCTCTAGCGTGTGCACAGTGTTAATATTGTACTCACATTGTTCTGCAGTGAGTTCACAGTGTAAATTGAGTGTTCAGTGTTCAGTGTCCCACAGTGTGTTCACAGTGTCCTAAAGTGAGTTCAGTGTGGTCTAAGTGTCCTCACAGTGTATTCACAGTATACTCACAGTGTGGAACACAATTTATAAATCATATGCAAACTGTCAAAATGCCCACTTTTTATATGTGGACACGGTGTGGGCACTCACACTGTAGAGGAGTGTCTAATCGTCTTCACAGTGTTGAATGTGACCATGCTTATATAGTGAATTAAATCTTTACATGGCCTACTAAGTGAGCACACTGTGGAAACATTGTGTTACTTAGTAACTAAGTATGCCTTGTTAATATCAAACAACCAAAGACAAAATCAATTCCTCTTGTTTGTGTTTCTGCGTAGTGTTGCTATGTTGGGTATTCATGAGACACAAATATGCATTCACGTTCAAAAATGCCAAAAAAAACATTATGTACTGGCCCACGCGTTTCCCTTTAATGGCACGCCAGTAGTACTACGCCATGGGTGCTGGGAAAGCTATCTTGTCGATTAGCTTCCCTGATAAAACTTCTGCGTATACGATCATTCGAATTGACGAGGAGACAGGTCTGTCTGCTTGTGGTTCAAGGCAATGCCAATACAAAAGATAATCCTTTTTTCATTATCAATTTATTATGATTATTACCATGAATTCAGATCGCCCACCTCATAATGTAAATTCACCGTATCATTATCCTTGCTATATAGACCTACAGTGCATTGTACAGTATTGGATTTTTACCTTTCATTCTAGAAAGATGATATATGACAAAAAGCTATTGTTGATTGTAATATTAAAAATTAACAATTAACCTAAAGAAAATGTAAAGATATTGCGAACGAATGACATTCTAAATGGTACCAAATTATAAAGACACACTTAAAAAAACCAATATAATTTGCATCAGTGGTATGTAGAGTGTATATATCGTAGGGTTGATGAATAAAAAAAATACATTCTTTAAAACAATAAACTGGATTATAGATATTGAATTTTCTACTAGCACCACAGAGTAGCGCGATGAGTTGATTCGTCAAACTCGCTCGTTGAATCCACCCTTTTCTGGCCTATGTGATAGTATTGCATGATTCCGGGTTGGGAGTATCATGTATGTGGCCAACAACATCGTGAAACGTCTGCGGTAACATGCAAAGTTGGCTCCGTAATCAATTGATCATTCCACTGTATGTTGTTAGCCTAATGGAAATGCCCCCCCCCCCCCCCATTCTCTCTCTCTTCAACTGCGCTCTTCCCAGAACTATACTTATGACTCATGTGACGCAGTACAACGAGTTAATCATCTTAATCGAACGCACCAAAACATCTCGTGTTCAGAATTTGCGAGATGCATTCATGTCAGCCTATGTGCAATGGGTTAACGATTAATAGAACGCCCACCTTCTAATGAATGGTTATCCAATCCCCTCATTAAAGTTCAAACGAGTTGTTTTCGAATTATATTTTCGTGATTGCGCAAAAATATCATTTAAAAGCAGCTTTTTCATTGTAGACCTAGGGGAGAACATATTAGACCCTTGCAATAGAATGACGATTAATGTTAATGCCTAAATCGTGTATATCTTCCTCTGTGATTGACTTTAAAAGACTTTAAAAACCATTTTTGTGAAATGGCCTAACTCGATTAAGCGGGGGGGGGGGGGGTACAAGAAAGACTTTATTTCTAGAACTCTTCGATTTCTCGAATCAACATGCAGTGGTCGCAAAAAGGTCACGCGGATTACATTTCGTTACAACGTGCGAAATTTGGTGAGTAAATCTGAAAATTGAATTTCGTTTGGGCAAGGAAGAGGGAGACGAGATCAATACATCTAATGCGGCGACCATGCTTTTTTTTCTTTGGAGCAAAGTTTGCAGAAAAAATTACAGAGGGCGAGAAAAGCATCTATCCATGTATACCTGTAGCGAAGGAACAAAATGAAGCTATATATACGAGGGCCTGGGGTGCAAGCTAGTAGTGTTGCTGAAAACACAATTCTGGTCTGTGTGACCATGATGGTAATTTTCCCGTAAGCAACAGAACCACTTGAATACCGATGAAAGGACAGCATCTTGCTTTATAAAACGCGACCACAAATCACTTCTCTCAATGATGATATGATGATAACATGACATATAGGTATCTAGGGGGGCAATGGTCACGATGTGGATATACTTCCAAAGAAATCGAAAAGTGGGTGAGAGTATGGCATAGAAGAACTAAATGAAGACATGACGCAAAAGAAATCTAAGTATACAGGGCCTATCGGAAAAAACAGGTTGCATGATCAAACAAAGCTCCAAATCAATGGAATATTGATTTCCCACCAATCACTATGACACAGTGTGTCATTTTGTTTCATTTGCTTTTTTCAACACAACATTATTTGCAAATTTCTGCAAAGAACGCTTATGATTAATGACCCCCCCAAAAAAAAAAATCATAATTATAACAAAACATAAGCATTTGTAATTTAATAGGACCAGGGGGTCATTAATAAGGTATAGTGGTTATTTTATTTTCCCAATGCTTTTTTGAACAATATTTGTTTACCTTTGATTTTAAACTATACTTCTTGTTTACTTGATACCTCTTCAAGCATGGAAGTATAATTGTGTGCAAATCTCGTTGTAGAACTGTGTTTATTGAAAATCTACTCTTTTTTCTTTGATTTATGTTTGGAGGGAAGTAGGACGGATGGTTATTGATATACATGATTCAGGGAAGTAGTTCAAGAAACACCAAAATACATTTTACCTGCTGTGTCTTTTTACTTCACTCGTCTTGTTCATCTTTCCACTGTCTTTAATGTGATTGTGATCCCTCTAATTATACCCCTATCATCTAGTTCAGCATCCCCATTTCTCATCCTTGCCATAACGCTGCTCGTGTAATGTTATTCATTGTCTGTCATATTATTTGATAGTGCCATCAATCACGCTTTGCCGTTATGATTAAAAACATTCATTAAACCACACAGGTTTACCCCGCGGCCAACCGCACATCCATAACCCCAACCTGCAAAAAGGGGGTCGTTAAGTACCACGATCGAATTCCCTTCGCATGTGTGCCGCTAATTAATCGACTTAAATAAGGCGCACGCATATTTTTAATTAGCTATCCCAGAGCTTGGACAGCGTTCAAGTGTAGTGTTACTCCTCAAGCCCGCCATCTTTGATTACCGGTTAGTCGAGATGAAGTATCAATTTAGAATGCTAAGCATAACGGATGTATAAGGTAAATTAAGATGAGTATTTGGGTTGTTAATTATAAAGTGCTATTGCACCCATGGTATAATATATAGTTTATAGTGCTTCACATGGTGATCGCTTACTGCCCATGAGTAACCGATGACGAACTTTACCGCCAATCGATCGAATCAAACTTCATACCTTAACACACTCAAACCACTCCCTGGGGAAGACACTGATGACAGGGAATATGTCCACAAGTTCCAGACCAAAACGTGTGAAGCGATATCGACAATGAGGGTACTGCCTGTCATTAGATTGGAATTACAGAGCAAATACCACTCGATTACTGACAAACTTCCAGACCATACTCGAGCTCATCAAGTCATTCCCCGGGTCGGCTCCCCCAGAAGGTCTGATAACATGGATAATGTATCGTTCTGATTAACTACGGCAAATGAGAATTAAATTACCAACCGCCATCTTTGATCCTGGCCTCTACCAAATGAAGGGAACCAAGATGTCGGAGTTTTAGTTAGTATGAAAGGGGGTGCTTTTAGGATAATTAAATGATAAAGAGCAATATAGTTGTAGGCGTCAATCGGGGGATGTTTTTCCGACATGAACGTGTATTGAAATCGTATATCCCCTTTTTCAGTCAATGCACGTTATTATGTTTGATATGTGATTAGTTTTAGTTAAATTGATATTTTCTTGAATAGGGTATATTTCTATTTTGCTGCCATGGTCGATGCATTAGAAATGAGCACCGTGTCTGACTTACACTTACATACACCTACCTACCTACCTACTTGACACACAGTTCTTGTTAAAGGTCAAGTCCACCTCAGAAAAATGTTGCCTTCAACTAACAGAGAAAATCAGACAAGCACAATGCTGAAAATTTCATCAAAATCGGATGTAAAATAAGAAAGTTATGACATTTCAAAGTTTCGCTTATTTTTAACAAAATAGTCATATGAACGAGCCAGATACATCCGAATGAGAGAGTTGATGATGTCACTCACTCACTATTTCTTTTGTTTTTTTATTGTTTGAATTATACAATATTTCAATTTTTACGAATTCGACGATTAGGACTTCCTTGCCTGAAGCACAAAATGTTGAAATAATGGAATTCCACGTGTTCAGGGAGTAATGAAACTTCATTTCACATGACAATGACAAGAAAATCAAAGTATATAATATTTCAAACAATAAAAAACAAAAGAAAAAGTGAGTGAATGACATCATCGAATCTCTCATTTGGATGTAGCTGGCTCGTTCATATAACTGTTTTGTGAAATGAAGCAAAATTTTGAATTGTCATAACTTTTCTTATTTTACATCCGATTTTGATGAAATTTTCAGTGTTATGCTTGTTGAATTTTTCTCTTTTTATTCAAATCAAGATTTTGTTGGGGGTGAACTTGTCCTTTAATGCTGTTAAAAATTGAATATCAAAGCAAGGAATATGAGCACGAAATGCTTTGATTGTACACTATTTATGGAGCAAAAAAAGACACGGTGTTTAATTCTTAGTTACTATTATTATACGCCAGAGATATGGAGACAGAGAATTACAAGAAAATGCGTTTGTGAAATATACCTATACCTACATTGCATATATTTTGTTAAAAAAATGAACTCCCCGTTTCTTTTGGTTCTGCAGTTAAGGTGTTAAACTTGCCCCTCCCCCCCCCCCCCCTCAGAATTTCAAATTTTCATGATTGTCTGAAACATTCAAATCGATTCATGAGCAAGTAGGTAGATTTTTCTTCTATTCAACTCCAAATATAAGTACAGAATGTTGACTTCATCGCTTTATAATGCTTTTTTTTCAAGTGATTGATTGTGAAGTATCATTCTTGACTTAGATTTATAAATCTGACACAAATTGTTGCCATTCTTATACACGGCATGCACGGGTGAACCGATACAGCACGTGGACGCTGCTAATTCCACATATTCCTGGATTTACAAGTCGACAAAATAACAGTGTCTCGGGGTGCGTTATTCGCCTCAGCCACTTAAAACTCTAAGGGACCTCAACACGCAGGTGGCAGCTTACACACGAATCGATCGTATGAAGCCTTGGGCTCATTTAGAATCGCTTAGTAGGACTTGGGCTCTAATCATCCGGGGTATATATACCTTGCAGGTTCTCCTTAAGTTCCTTGCTATTTTTATCCTATTCCCTCTGAAGGGTGCATTGGAGTTCAAGTACACGTATTTCTTCTCCCCTTCCTATTATCGGCAATAAATTATTCTCTAATTCTCGCCGGAAAGTCCTTTTTGCCCCCTGATCAATAGCGGTAGATCTCCTATTACCTGAGTGATCGTCTTCATGGGTTTCCCTGAGGGATCTGTACAAAGTTCATTGCTTTGGTGCCAATAACAATCAGGATATGGTGTGATAAACACGGTAAATGATATTCTCCGCACGACGCATTCTCTCCTGAAAGCCAAAATCTGCAATTATTAGTTTCGCCACATCAGGCGTATCAATACCATTAGAAGTAGTTGAATAATGATAGATAATCTGATTAACATTGGTCAGTTCATGAGGAAAGTTCATAATTGGTTAGATTTTTGTTTGTATGAAATTATGTTCAAGAGAAGAAAGGCATCTTTTAGGTCTGCAGGAAGGTAGTTGTAAGACACAGTTTCAGATGCGCAAACTAATGGTAACAAGTCCGGTAATAAAAGTTATAGATGAATATTTTGTTTACCATCAAAATACAGATTGCATTGTGCGCAAGACAAAATAGAAAAGTTGCTGAAGGATTGTAGAAGTAAAAGCATAAATAGATTGAAGTAGCCATAATACAATTATAATAACTTTAGGAGCAGTAGCGGTCATGCTGTATAGTTTAATAACATCGCTGTCAGTATTCACGGTGAAAAGGGTGGCGATCCGAAGTAGGTAGTAGGGTATAAAGCAACAATATAGTAGAAAGAGAAATAGAAACAGTCGTTCATGTTGTTTGAGGCCTAGAAGTAGTAGTAGGAATAGTAGGAGGAGTAGTAGTAGTAGTAGTAGTAGTAGTAGTAGTAGTAATGATAGCACTAGTAGTAGTGGTAATAGTAGTAGTAGTAGTAGTAATAGTTGTTGTTGTTGTTGTAGGACTAGGAGTAGTCGTAGTGGTGGTTTTGTTGTAGTAATAGTAGCAGTATGGGCCGTAGTAAAAGTAGTAGAAGTGTATTTTACAGATTCATAAAATGGGTTCCTTTTTTATATATTTATCAACAATTATGTTGAAAGGGGCAAAATGGACCCTTCTGTTTTATACAAAGTTCATTTTCACAAAATGCCAACAAGAACCGATATATCTGAAGTGTGGTACATGTTGAACATTTTGTCACCGAAACACTAATACAAATAAAAGCAAAGAAAGCCAGAGATAGAGCATTTCATAAAAAATATGAATTACTTCTAATGATATTCGTTGCATAACTTTATTAGGAAACTTGTTTGTTAAGAAATGGAACTACAAGTGGTGATGGCATATAAAGATTCATAGCTTATGTTATCATTATTAAAAGTCTTTTTGGTAACGAAATACCATTAATTTTAGCTTTATCGGTAAATAACTATGTATTTGCAAACATGAAACCATTATAGTCGTGAAATATAAATTGACAAGTTTTCCTTATATTTTGTACCAATTCAGCATGGCAATACATTAAAACATTAATACAAAAACTCTTAAACCTGTATCTAAGTAAGAAGTTATAAAAAGACATATAAACTGATAAATGCGAATTTGATAGAATATACAATGGCAGTGAGCGTAAGGTCTCCAATATTTCTTCGAATAAAAACGACCTTTTTTACGGTTCGACTTTTATGAATGAAATAGCTACGATTTCTTGAAATGAAGATCGTTTTTGTTTTCATGTATACATTAATAAATATATATAGTCAGTCATTAAAAACGTTTCAATGTTGCATCTTTGATAGGTTTTTCACTCCTGGGGATCATGGGAATTTTCCAAGAGACCATAGTGTAATTTGAAGGGGGGGGGGCTCGAGATCACCCAAATGTTTTTTTATATAATTCATAGGTTAATAAATGTGTGAATATTGTATAGTAGCATGAAATAGATATATATATGATTTATTCATGCTCTTTCTTTCCTTCAACCTCTTTTCTGTTTCCTTGTTTTCGTGACTTGAGACATCATCGGGTTGGTCGCCCCTTGCCCCACAATACCGTTCCTGATAAGCAGCAGAAGCCCTCCAGAAAGCCTATCTATGCATGATGATGAAATGAAATTAGCTTGGATATTATATGATTGAAAAATTAAAGTCACATTTCCTCCACTTGAAAACATCGTTTTTTATGTATGTGTTTTACAGTTATTTTACTACCCATTCAAATACCAAATTCGGATGGTGTTGTCTGATTTTCATGGTTATGTGAAACAATCGCATGGTTGATTGGATTTCGTTATTCATTTTTTTACATGTGATTACTAATTTGAAGTCTTAACGTAAACATGCAAGTATTGATGTAATACGAAGAATATGCTATACTATGCTATACTACCTCATGCCCTATACATAAATTATCAGACGAATGGTGTCTAATGGATTGAAAAATTGCCATTAAACCTAATGTGATGCATGCATCCCACACAATAGACTAAAAGTCGCCTCTTTCGGCCATGTGTTCGGATTAAAAAGGGAGGACAATGTACTTTATGAGCATTTTTCATTGACGATAGGGCTATATAGAAATAACCTCGAATCTGGTCTTTATTTTGCCTCAAGGTCGAACCAGTACACATATTTTCATTGTATGTGGGAACAAATTACACGTGTTTGGTATATATATATATATATTAATTAAAAGAGGAGAGGCACATGACTAGACAGAACGGAGGTTGTGAACCTCACTGTGCTCAGATAATAGATACAACACGTGAACCCAAATGAAATGATGTACTCTCAATATTATGTGAATTTAAGGGGGTTTTTTTTCTTAAAACACTATCAAATGTCAAAGCTTCTATCAAAATATCTCAAATTAAACCTAATCATTTTTCTTTGATTTTTTTTCTGAAACACCGATTGACATAGAATGATTGTGAGGTGTAAACCCATCAAAAAGCTATATTTCGTTCCCAGAGTATCTGAGTTTTGAGGTAAGAGTAAATCATTTTATTTTCTGTGACAAAAATGAACTTATATATCCTTATAGTGACAATTCTTGAATACAAAATGATTTCTTATTTCGAGTAGATAACAATAAGAAACTTACAGCTTTCATCGTGTGTGGTAAAAAAGCACAGTTAGCAAACAACCGATTACCAGGTACAACCATCTCGCAGGAGAGTATAATCTCGGGCTAGGTGTCCCGTTCCCGCCCTGGTCATCACCAACGAGAGGACCAGCTTCGTTGGAATCTTTTGGCGATGACAGTGGTCCGTAGGTTACGTGGCGTTCTTCAGTCGCCACACACTTTTCCAAGTAACTGTCACTGAATACATAACACCACGGTAACGACGAAGGGGAATCCCCCCTTCCCCTGGCATTCTCCTCCGTGCAATCGCATCCCCATAGCTGGACAGCATCCGTTTGCTGTTGCTCGAGTTTATTCATGGCTTTCACGCATCCCATGCTGCACGCATCGTCGCTTCCAATGGCCGATTCGGAAACATCACACACGGACAAAACATTGTGGAGAGCGGCTCGACATGAGGCTACCTCATCGCAAACAATCTTGGCTGCCGAGCACGTGGATGTTGTTGGGCGGGTCGTGTAAGGTGTAACGGAGCCTGGCGTCCTGGCCACCACCACACTGTTTGCCGTTGAGCTGGCGGGTGTCGGGTAGTTAGAACAGGCAACGAGGTTGGTCTGAATGTCTACACAATCACTCGGTGTCACTTGGAAGAACTGCATACCGGTGCAATCGCAGGTAAACCACCCTGACACGGGCAAATCTACAAGTTTCTGCAGTGCTTCGTTGCATTCCTCGCTGCATACTTGCGTAGCACCGCTCAAGAGTGGCGAACAATGTCCTTTAATCGCTATGAAACAGTGAGGAAGTCGCTGTTGACAGTCTAGTCCATAATCCATGCAAGCGGCCGACAGTGAAAGACATGTCGGTATGCTTGCTTCCACCACAGACCAAGTCAAACTCAGGAGAGTTGTGAAGCAGAAGATACCAAATAAACGTTTTCCCATCGATGCAGTTGGGATCCTCTTACAGGCAGACGACTTGTACACCCCACGTGTCGCGTGGACATCTCCTTCGAAGTTCCTGATGTTGTCAAGAAAATATGACATCTTTACATCCATCAATAATGTTTGAAAGAAATGATATGATAGAATCCAAGACTCCCTTGCACTTAGGATACCAGATGACACATCCACATGTGAAATGAATTTATGCAGAATTTTTCTTTCAACTTCTTGTTGAGATCCCGAGGATAAACAATGTTGATGAATAATTATTCAGCAGTTGCCAGTTGAAATGCCGTTGACGATCAAGCTTTTAGAACAACAAAGGATATCTACTCCAAGTTAGAGGTGTACCTTCGAGATACTTTTGAAGAATGAACCAATCTTCCTCAGCTGAGGATACAACCCCTTTTCAGGACAATACCCTTTTGCCGAATACTCCTCCTCCTCCCCTGCTCATCCACTAACCCTGCTAACTATAGTAGCGAGCGCACAACGCCGCGGCAAGGGGATAACGGGGAACAGGTTGAATTGAAAGTGAACTATGCAGAAGATGCATTTACGTATCCATGGAGGCGCGGTTTGTAATCTTTCCGCGGGATGGCGTTGATGGTAGTTGATTGGCCCTCCGCGCTCTTGTGTCTCGCATCACCTTGGTCTCTTCTCGTATCATCCCGGGAACGCTTCATTCACCCCTCCCTCCTCTCGACTCTCACTTCATATTGCATCATCTCACGTGGGAGGCTGGCTCTTCGCAACACGTCACAATCGAGGATGCCCATTGCATTATCACAGTCCGCCCGACAGACGGTTATCCACTCCAATGGATAGCTAAATCACTGTGGGTTATTGGCCCGCCAGTAAGTGGCGGTTGCCATGGCTACGATGGGGCGTGGTTAAACCAATCCGTTTATCCACCGTATCTCCCATTTCTACTAACCACCTGTAGGAGAACATCTATATGAAATCCAATAACCGAATAGGTGAATGCAATGATTCCATCTATAACAAGAAAAAGCAGGAGAGGGAGTGTACAGGAAAATAGTTGAATTCATTTGAGGTTAGTAATTCCATAACCTAGCTTAATCATTCAAAGAAAAACGTAGATTTAATAGTAATCGATACCAAATAATTAGTTACTTTCATTTGATCTGCAACCAAGCAATTCCTGCAACATTTATTACATAATATGATACACAAAAGTTCAAGGTTGCATTCAATCGTTTGTTTAAATTCTGTATGCAACCGTACTTAATCAGAACAAATGTCTTCCAAAAAATATCAGTTTTGGTCTGCATTAATGACTCAAATAAAACATGAATAACTATTTCGTGAAACAAGAAACATGGAAAGTGACTTATTTCATTACTTTGATAAATATAATGATTAATCACTACATACTGGGCAACAGGGACTATGTATATTTCAAACATGGCCTGTCGATAAAGCGAATCCTGAGATTAGATACATTTCGAACAGACTTCGCTGACTTGTAAGGACTTGTGATGGGACAAAATATCTCATCAGCTACCCTTTCATTTCTTGAAAATTATATTCATTTTAATATCTACATTTTCTGATCAACATCCTTCCGCCCACCTGAAGGAATGAGATAGGTGACCACACAGAACTCTGCCCCGGTAACCCCGCAGAACATTGTAAAAGAAAACAAGGCAAGACGCTCGGAGCAGATCAAACACTAGAAAAAGACTGACGAGTCAACATTTGCCGACGGAAATATATCGGCGCTGAACGAACTACTGCAGCGGTGCTTAGAGCACACACCGAAGAAAAAGCGTAGGAAACTGATTCAACGCGAGGGATCCCAAAGCATATTTGCGCACCAGCAAAACCTGTTGACGTTACTCAAGTTTATTGAAATATACGTGGGTGAACATAGCAGAGCCCGTACGGTTGTTTGGTCGTCTGCAGCCAGCGCGGGTGAATGTCACGGTGGATTCACGGTGTGTTGTGATGTCAACAGCGTGAAGTGAATTTCCAAATTGACACGGGTGAAAGTTTTATCTACATTCCTTTTCATGTCTTGTTTAAACTCATGTTTCCACAGTTACGCCAGCGTCACACCAGTCAGTTATGATGGTCTTTTCCATCCCCTTCACGAAAAAAAAATGAAATTCAATGTAGATGAATAAGAATTTTTAAATATGTTTTTTTAGGGATCTTTCATCACTTTCATTTGCATCTTAAACTTTGTTTTTGTTCTTTATGTAGACATTTTTAATCGTTGCTCAATCTTTTCAGTTCAATAATTGAATTTCTGAATAGAAAGTTGTTGATGTGAATGCAGTTTAGGTTCCAAACCACTTAGTAATTTTTGGTTATTGCTCTGCCCCCCCCCCCCCCCATGCCATGGATTCCCCTTTTCACAAAGATTGTTACCAAGCCGTTAATCAATTAAAAAATGGAGTGAAATCCGTGATTCTGATTGGTAAAAAAGCACCGTCACCATGGTAACCGTCAGTGACTTGTAGAGTTCCCCCTTGCAATCTTCAGTAGATATGAAGAAAGTCATCATGAAACCCCAAAAGGGGGGAACCTCTGATTTGTTGCAGTTTTCAGTGCATGTGCGGATTTATGGTTGATGGTGAGGAAGTATTATTATGTGAGGGTTGTGTATAATTGTGTGGGGGTGGGGATGTGGGTGTGTGTGAGTATGTGTGTATACATGCTATTTTGTTACAGGTTGTTAGGCTGTAATCACTAACAAATTCATGCAGTGCTGTTATAAATATTATTATCATTATCTAAAAATCCGCTTGTATACGTGATGACAAGTTTCATACAACATCCCCTTACCCCCACCCCTCCTTTCTCTGCCACCCACTCCCCTACTAATGATAATACTTATAAAAATCTCTCGTTGAACTGTAACTCACACTGCAATTATTTCAAAGATCTGTAGCGTATATAAATAAATAACAGTAAAACATGTTGACAAAGAATCAATGCATTGATGAAAACAAATTAAATGTCGATCTTTTTTCCCCTTTTTCCTCTCAGGTGCGATGTATTAGGCATAATGAATATAACATTTATTTTATACGAATACTAATTTTCCCAAAACATTTCATGCAGCAACCGCCCTCTTCACTTGTTTGAACGGTAAAGGGGGAGGGGAGTGAAAAGAGGGAGAAATATTTAGAAAGGTGTATGAAGCGTACACAAAGGTAACGCATCCGCCTCCACCATCAAAGTATTCTGGTCCCGTAACACATACGTTAGC
This sequence comes from Lytechinus variegatus, assembly GCF_018143015.1. Classification (NCBI taxonomy): domain Eukaryota; kingdom Metazoa; phylum Echinodermata; class Echinoidea; order Temnopleuroida; family Toxopneustidae; genus Lytechinus; species Lytechinus variegatus. The sequence goes on along the minus strand of NC_054744.1, from coordinate 28,315,094 downwards.
TAGTAATTGTACGATTGGTTTTCCCGATTAATTATACACTGTAGTCAATTCGATCAATCGAATTTTTTTTTACGATTGCATTGACTACTTATCAATGGTCTACGATCATTGCTAAGTTTTTTGTTACCAGCCCCTGGTCATAACAGACCTGATCCTTCTTTATATTCTCTTACTTCAAAGCAAAGTAAGATCATTATATTTTCTTCCAAGTGGAAAAGAGATATTTCCCTGAAGTTTTACCTTGTTGTGAGATTGGTAAGCTTATACCAGTGGGCCTCCCCTAAGAGGTCCGGTCGCCTTCACCTGTTAGCCTTGAACTGTTGAGATCTCTCGATTAGCACCCTTCATTCACCTCGGAATTATTGATGCTGTGCACCATCTCAGGTCCATAGCCTTCTTCGGGAGAGGTACTCTACTTCTGTCGGTATGACTATTTCTTCCTTGTATTTCAAAGACACACCGACACGCACATCTGCTATCACACACACCCACTCCCACACACACCCACTCCCTCACACACTTCCTCACTCCAACCCACTACTATAGATCCCCCCACATCCTTTGTACAGGCACGTGGACACACCCACACTCACATGTCCCTTACACACGCAAACCCACTTTACTTACTCTTCTTATGCACTCTTTGCCGTCGCTTTTATATGTCTTGCAACTTTTTGTTTTTTCGTTAATGCTTTGTTTATATTGCCATGCCTTTTGCTTTGATTGTGTAACTATGATAATATTCTCTTCTTGTATAGCGCATTAACATGTACTATTTATCTCTATAACAATAGGTTCTTCCACAAGCACTTGGATATCATTACCCATACGTTAGCCCGGCAAGCCCTAGACAGCACATACGCATAAATTCGTGCCAGGTATCTATGATATACCCCACCTGAGTGAGTGGTGCACAATTTTCTCACTGGAGGAAATTGTGCAATGGTTGCGATTCGAACCCACGACTCAAAGTTTGGAGACTAATCCAATTGGTCAAACGCTCCATTACGTTTAAAAAAATCGCTTGTACAAGACTTGTTTGCTTCATTTATGCAGTTCCTCATCTAATGTTCATCTCTTATTCTCAAAATCTCTTATAGTTTTGGACTAGATACTTTTTTAATCGATACTGAAATAAATGCAGATTTGGATTAAATAACACTGAGTTTCTCTTCCAAAATGCCACCAAGAACAATACAGGTAATACGAAAAATAATGTTTCACAATCCATTTAATTGGAAATTTAGAGATAAAAACGTCAAGTGATTTCATCATTTCTCAATTATTGTGTTAAAAAGTAAACAGTTTACATTCATAAAAAAATACTCTTTAATATGTGATAGTTCTCTTCTGTTACTGAGTAGCGTTGTAAATTAATCAAATAACCGATTTTTAAACGCTGCATATATCATTCTCTTCTCTCTACTGATTCGGTTGTACTTCATGCGTTATATAAAAAAATAGTTTAATAATGGGTGAGGAAGTATTATAAAAAAAATTACTCCGTAATGGTGGTTATCTGTTTCAATAACAGCTTAATTTTTTTCATTCAACTTCTGCTTTCTTATTACCTTCATCATATCTTTTCACTTTCATCATCTTTACTTCCATTTTACCTTCACTTTCTCTCTCTTCTTCTTCATTGATCAGTGGTACTGGTAGAGTTACATATGAATTATGAATTACACTTAAAGAATTAAGTGTGATATCCAGAAAAACGTTACTTTAGTGACCCCCCCCCCTTATCGATAATGAAGGGAAGTAGGAAAGTTCGAAACATATTTTAAAGCGATGTTTTAACCAAATGATAAGCAAAACAGTCCACGCATTCTTACGAATTGAGAAGATTGGTGTCTTAACGCCTATGAATTAATAAGGCTGAGTGAAGAAAGAAGTCCGAACTGTGAATGAAATGAATTGAAAAGAGAAGAGGACCCATCGCGGCATGTTAATTAACATCAGGTGGTATACATTCAAACTCATTGAAAGCTAGTGAACATTTTTTTTCAAGTCTTAATTGCATTTATTCAACTTACTCAACTTCTTATTCTGGACAATGTGAGATATTGTCCAGACCGAAAAGGGCTTTAATCAAAGAAACTGTGAGGATGGAGGTCCTTGTGTACCGAAGAGTTTGAAGATTCTTGAAGATTGCAAATCGAAGCAAAATCAGAGGGTTCCATGACATTTGCTTCGGCGAAAATTGCTCCGCTGTGAATTCCATTCGCTAATGGAATGACCAACTTCAAACCTGGATTTAACATTATACCCTATCCTAAACCTAACCCTATATCTTAGACGAAATAAAGTCCGGAGACATTGTCTCCGGGGCAAATGTCGTTTCACCGAATTTGAGACAAGGAAGAGGGGGACACCAGGATATTGCGATAAAGGGAAATGTGACGTAATATCTTATCTCCATTGACTTGTTTGTGTATATTGTAGATTTACACTATCGATGCCTCCTTTTTTGCACTATTCTTTTTTGTTTAGTGTTTTCTTCCCTTTTATTAATCTATTTTCTCTTCTCAAATTGCAAATAGCAGATTATCATCGAAAAATTAAAGCATATTGTTAAGATTATTACCCCTGTGTGAGCACATTCAATAATAACATGATAAATGCATCAATTAATTCAGTAAAGTACATTCCAATGAGATGAATTCGCGACCAACATGGTCGTCATTTTATATTTTCTCCAAAGAGCATTTTGTCTAACTTATTAATGATGATAAATACGTACCACGATTTCCAATATGCAAGATGTTTATTGTGGCGTGTCTCATGGCATTTTACTTGAGACCACATAATAAAAACCGTTCTCTCACGTTTTATGGCACATTAATTCCTTTGTACTGAATAATCTTGTATAGGTATAGTTTAAAAAAAGTCCAGGGGAATGACTTATTAGACATCTTATACATCATGATAACTACATTACTTTGACATCTACAACGTTATTTTAGGTGAATTTACAGGTATGGAAGTCTAATATTAAAAAATAAAGTATATTCATAATAAAATTTTTAGAAATACCCGCATTTATATGTATGCTTTAAGAATGAAAGTCTAAGCCTCTCTCTGATGCCTCTACTCACCATTATTGTAAGTTTGTTTGGGCACATAACTGATTTCCCACTATTCAAGTGTTCGAACACTTGAGGAATTCCTTCCTACCGCTACCGGATATTTATTTGCTACACCTGGGTGGAGAATGGCAAATACAGATTAACGCCTTGCCACAGGAGGCGAGTACTGCGGTGGGTTGAACTTTGGTTTAGTTTTATTCACGATTAAAAATACATAAACATATACAAAATATAGATTGTATGATCAAACGACTGCAACATAACAACTTGTGTAATACAAAATATAGAACGTAGGGATAACCAGTTTTAAATATGCTATGAATAGCCAAAATGTACCTTCGTTTCTTTATATACGATAATTGGAACCCCAGACGCTATTTTTTCCCCTTTTTTTTATTTCGTCCGTATTTGCATACCCGACGCGAGAGAGCAGTAAGAATGACAGGTAAGACTACGTCTCATGAATATTCATGGAACACGAAACGGTAGGATATATTGTGATTTTTGACCCATAGATCAGCTCGATTAGTGTGGCTCAATCAGTAACCAATCTTTTGAGATTTGGTGGAGAATATTTTTACCTGATTGCTAGGAAAGCATGAATGCTTGTAAGCAAGCAAGCAAAGGACAGACGGCTTAAAGTCCTCTCCGAGAGACCTGGAGTCGAAGGATCTTGCAGTCGAGTTCATGGGCGCAGGATCTAGTCTCGCCTAGAACGATGTTTCAAAGGTTATTTCAATTAAAAAATGAGACAAGACTCTGAAAAAAATACAAGTCCTAGAGTTTTTGAAAAAAAAGTCAACCCGGTCCTTGGAATTCAAAGTCCGCAGACCGATGTATTGGTTTATTAAACCTCAATGCGATATGCAACTAAATTTCAAGTTATTTTAGCTCGTCTCGAAACGTTTTCGATACTGCCGAAGTTTCTCCATCAGCTCCTCGTCGTCTTCCGGTCGTCGACCGAGCTCGTATGCCCTCGCCATCGCCTTTACTATTTCCTTTTTGATCTCGACTTTGATTTCTTCTTCCGTTTTCTCCTCCTCCACCTCCACCTCCGCAGGACCTTCCTTGACTGGCTTCAGTAGCTCTTTGGCTGGGAGAGTGCGCAAGGTTTCCATCAGGTCTCCGACTTGTTCGAGTGAGTTTTCGATCACCCGGGAAGGAATCGTAGATGCCGTCGATGTCGAACGAGCTGGAAACATGTCTCCTTTCGACGTGGGTGATGAGTTCGATTTTCTCCTTTAATGCTGCTATCAATTGCGTTGACTGTTGTAGCATCGTTTGGAGATCGCGTTCCGCTACAGATACCTGTTGCCTACAGAAATGATCAAAATAACTATCCTTATTGAAAATACAGAATTATGCTCATTCTTTGGGAATATAAATTCGTTATATTCAGGTGAATATCCATTTAGTCAAGAGGCTTGACATATACTGATGATATAGGAAAATGCGAAATATCATTGACATTAATTACAGGGGAAAAGGCTTGAAAATACTGACCTGAATCATACAAATACATGTATCATGGCACAAGTCAATAAAAGATCACGTATTGAGAGATTGAAAATCATTTAGACATTTCAAGTTAATTCTTTCAGCGGTATTCTGATGGTCTATTGAGCATCAGTGCAGGGAAGATATATACCACCGGATGGAAGAATGATAAGGGAAAGTTTAATTCTAGGGCAACTTACCTTAGGTCAACCCACTCGTTCCGGAAGGTTAGAAGATCGGTTCGTCCAAGAACAAGAAGGGCTCGTTTTCCTCCGACTTCCGAATTCTGCTGGAGACTATTCTCCCGACTCTTCACAAAACGATCTCTCAGTGCTTTCATCATTTTCTGAAAAACAAAATTAATTATCAAAGGTTATGCTAGAGTCACATTAGCGAAACCGACTGCAAACCAATTTGTAATAACGTAATAGCTTCGCTCGGACTGGAGTTGATTTTGCCAATGTGACTATGGCTTAAACGTAGCAATAGCAGTGGTAAGAGCTAGTGAAAGTGGTGACAACATCATAATAATGATGTGATCATGGATGGGGGTATTACCGACAACGACAAATACATAAGACAACACTAACAACAAAGATAATGAAAAGAATCATAAATAATAATCATGATGATGATGATGATGATGATTGTGAAGATAATTATAATAATCTAATGACGATGATAACGACGAATACAATTTTCCAAGAAAAATGATAGCAGCAAATGACAACAATAAGGAGAACGGCCTAGTATCAGGGTATGGTCTGTCGAATTTTATACTTTGGAATAATGTGTATAGTCTTTTTAGGAAAAACCATGAAATTCAATATTTGAATTGATTTTTCTCATTACAAAATTGATTATATTCTCAGTATTTTAATTATTCAATATATGTTATTTACACTAATTACATTATCTTCAATCTGGAGTAACTCTTTCAAATGATCTTCTATCCTCCGTGATGTTCTCTAAAAAAATATAAGTTGATATATTAATAGATGAGGACTCTTTGCGCTTTACAAATATCAATCACCCTTATTCCCAGCATACATCAGACATATTTCCTACATATTAGACTGAATTAAAACAATACATGAAATTACAAAATTAATGAAAACAGATTACATTTGACTGCTACATAACTTATTCACGAAATATCAAAACATTATTTAGAAACTACAAGGGTCTAAAGAAGGTATTTAAATGTGGAAAATGACGGTATGATATGAGTTCACATCCCCATGAGAGTTATTTTTGTGTTATCATTATTGAAAATGGGCTGAATAAACATTGTTCAAAGTGCACGTGTGTATGAACAAAATAATATCGAATATTGAATTGTATTCCGTAACAATTATATACAGGCCATATCATAAGAACCGGGCATGGTGGCTCAGCGGTAGAGCGTCCGCCTCATGAACGGGAGGTCGTGGGTTCGATCCTCGGCCGAGTCATACCAAAGACTTATAAAAATGGGACCTTCTGCCTTCTTGCTAGGCGGTCAGCATTTAGATTGGAGAAGGGTAATAATAATATGTTATGTTATGCAGGGCCCGCTGGTAGAGCAGTTTCCTAACTGAAGTGGCTACCCTGGGTAAATAAAACGTTATTATTATTATTATATCATATTGCTCTCCCTATCGTAAGACAAACATGTTTTAGCCTACCTGAGAGTAGATATACTCCTGCACAGCTGACTTTAAGGCCTGGAAAATGTGAAAATGTAAAAATAAATATAAAATAATACAAAAATACGAGTTCATTGACTGCTTGGTTTTCGTATCTATACATAAGGAGATTGGATCGAAGCACATCAATCAAGTTGTCTGCAAACAGTAGCAAAAATATATAGATTCACTGGTTGAAACCTTTTCCTTTCTAAATGAATGTTTGCTATTAATCATAGCCTCGACCATAGAGAGATGGATTGAAGTACGTCAGTGAGGTCACTTGATAGTCGATAGGTCAGAAAAACGTCATTTAGAAGGATGTAGTGTACCATTTATAGAAATGGATTAATAACAAAATAATTGAGACAAGGGAAATTGACGAATTAAATCTCTATTTTGTAGGTTAGTTTCAGATCATGCAGATGAAGTGAGATGTGGTCATTAATAATAAGGCTTATCCGAGATTGTTTTTGTTGTGCCAGGGAATAAGTAAGCTGTTTTACCAGGTTCCACGGAGAGGACCATAAGCCTTCGGTCCTATGGTTGCTTGATTACAAGTACTCGTACCTTCTAAGCAATCATTGTCCTGTCAAGCACATAATTAAACTGGGTCAAGGAATCAATAACCCCTTGAAAATAGGATTCATGTTTTCTAAAGGTACCATAACATATTTTTCACATAATAAAATACGATTTTAATAATTACAAGTTATCCCAATTAACATGATTAATAATGCAAATCTTCTTGCTTGGGTTGACAAAAGTCTTCTTTTCTTACTTATGAAGGAAAATTCAAAGGTTAAAGAAGTTTTAATGAAAAAAACAACAAAATAATTCAAGTAAATAAATACATTTGTAAATAAAATTTGACAGCATAATTCTAAATCATGGCAAAGATAATGAAAAGGTTAAGAGGAAGCCTGCTGATTAGCATGAAGTCTGATCATCAAATTTCTCAGTTGTGCCATTTTGGCGCAAGCCTCTTTTTGAACCCCCGACAGAAAAGTCCCGTGTTCGCTCAAGCATGAACAAAATTTATTTTTTAAATGGCATTTCAAAGACAAGATTTCAAGATTTTGTTATAGACTTTTCAAAACTGTCCCATTTTTTATACGCACTGTAGTATAATGTTATTTCTTATCATTATGATTGCTCTATACAAAACCACGCCTCTGTCATAATCTACCGATTAAAAGAAAACAAAATACACCCACACACACACCCCATATCATGTGTGTACCTCGTTGATTATTACCCCCCCCCCCCCATTAAAACAAATCACGTACGTGTTTTTAAAACGAATGCACATACCTGTTTCTTTTGAGACTTCGTCTTTTCTTTATTTTTTTTACCGCGAGCTGGACAGCAACAGGCTTGGATTGTTCTCCAGACTTTGTCGACAGAGGGCAGTATGTTAAATGGAGGTGGCAACGTGATGTCATCGGAGATAAAACTCATCCAAAGTTGAGTGCGAAAGAACATCCACTCACGATCAGCATTTTTCTAAGAAATACATTATTAAAAAAAAAGAAATGTTGTTTTCTAAAATGATCAAATATGACTATTTTTGGAAATAAGCTTGGTAAGGAAAAGAATTACACATACCATCATTGAATGTTATAAAATTATTTGAAATCGAAATATGGTATGGTGGATATTATATTGCTTAAATAAATTTCATTTTAGTGCATGATATAGACCAGTTATCTACAACACATTGCCCATGTATTGCAGATTAATCGAAATAATTGATCTTCATTGCGACAGAAGGTATTCAAAAAATATAGAAATATCAAAATGCCTAAGAAAAAAGCGTGTGAATGTTACTGATTAAGTTTGGCTCTCTCTTAATAGGTCACCGGCGTACAGAGGAGGGGGGGGGGGGGACCATGCCCACCCCCAAATAAAATTGAATTAATATCAAGGAATAAAGGAGAAAAGGAAATTGAAATAATGAAACATTATATCATTTTTTTCTGAATATTACTTCAAAATCTGTCTAAAAATTATATTCTTGCATTTATAATGTCAAGACTTTTGCTCGCTCGAATCTTTGAAGAACTTTTACTCCGTCCGCCATATCTGGCTTCTCTAAATTTGTAGCTCAATTCGCCACTGTATAAGATCGACTATATCACTTTTCTTTTATTTATAGTGATGCAGCATGCTTGAATATTGATAATTAGTGCATAGTTTTCATGGTGAGTTACGAGGCGATCGAGAATCTGGAGTCCTTTAATCTCTCTTTCTCTTCTTCTCAGTCTTGTATAAATAAATACCTTGTCTTTAAATTTGATTCTTGTGAAATATTTTTCACCTATGTAAAACTTTCTACCCCCACACCGAAAGTCATTGTGACCTTTGAAAAAATGATGTAAAATGGCTCAACTTGCCCCATCTATGGGGTAAGTTGTGTCACCTTCTTTGGTAAGTTGAGCCACAAAACTATGTACAAAATGTATGCATGTCAATTTTTTTTATTTAAAGTCTTTTCAGTTGCTAATTCTCTATAAATACTATAGCTATATATAAATACTAATGTTATAACATCCTCTAAAAGTAAAAGAACTGTCATGTGAATTTGCTCCTTTGCCTTCCCCTATAAGAACGTTTATAGAGGGTTGTGTTTTTAGAAGCATCATTCATCATGTTCATTGCAAACCTGTTACCTAAATATCTTGTCTACGTCAGGCAAACTTCACAAGAAGTACGACACAAACCGCCTTAATGGAAATATATGAAATTGAAATAACTATTTGGGGGATTAATCCGTCTTGCACTATTCATTGACAAATATTGACAGCACGATTTCCTGGCATGACGTCCACATACCTCCACTTTGGAATACCGTGACGTCATTACTGCGATGAGGAGATTGAGGAGGACAATGACCGCGATGAAGGTGTACGCCATCAGAATGAAGGCGGGAAGGAAGAGGGTGTAGGAATCGCCAGGTCGCAAGCTGGTGCCCGCATCAGGGTTCTTGAATATGTTGTAGAGAACCCAGTAGAGGTTCAATAAGGACTGTGGTATACTGTTAACAATGTAATATATTAAGTTATCACCAGACAAACAGAATATACAGGTATAAAGTGTAGTTCTTATCCTTACAAGGTTGTGTGCACCTGTGAAAGAGGATTTGATCAATTTAAGTCGCTGTCTGGTATGGGAAATCCAATGCTGCGTACTTTGATAAATTCATATTCTTTGTACGATACCCAACCGTCATGGGGATTGAACTCTTCGTGCGTTGACCCGTAAATTTTGACATTCATTATCAATTCAATTCATTTATTCAGCCATTAAAATTATGAACAAAACAAGATAATGGATTCACAAAGTAGCAATAAAAACGACAGAGCAAACAGTACATAGATGATAAGTTTCAACTTACTCAATTGTTGGCATTGCATTAATAAACCGAAACAAAATAATAAACTTACATTTGAAAAGCCAAAGCACAAAACGAGTACATGTTTTATGTAGTGTATAGCATGAATAAATGATGTGGACGATACGAAAAGGAACTGTCAAAGCAGGACCTCGTCTGACAAAGAGTTGCGATTGATCAGATCAGATCAACCACAACTATGGAAAGCAAGCAATGTCAACATCTAAACTGCATATTTGTTAAAATTATTTAATAGATATGATTTATGTTCATACATTCATTGTTTTCTTGAAGAGTCAATGTATTTCTGTTTAGATAGGATGACATGCAAATTTCCTGTAGAAAAAAATACATTGATGGATTTCCATATACATGTAGTTTGGATTGATTTGACTAATCGTAACTCTTTGTAAGACAGGGCACTAGAAGGTATTTCAGAAAGTTTGAAGACTTTATACCAGGCGACTAGAACATGTCAATAGTGGGTAGGTCCACGAAGTCTGCTGCATAGGGATATATCTTTTGGTTAAGAAAGGGTTACAAGTCGTGCATAAAGCCATTCCTAATTTACAAACAGCTTTATGAAACACCCATTTGTTTTAGACATGTCCAACATGGAAGGGTTCGAACCTATACTTACCTATGAAATGGTGTTTTGGGGCAATCGCTCGGCAGGCTTCCTTCTACAGCGCATTCAGCGCGTGCAGTATGCAGACGATACCTGGAAGCCTGTGTCATCCCAACTCCAAAGGCTACATTGACACAGACGAAGAAGACTCCGACGCGCAGGACATCGGCGCCCATGCCGATCACCGACTTGGCGACGACGAAGATACCGACATGGTTGACGCTGAGAACGTAAAATGTTCGCACCACGCAGACGAGAGCGACAACGCTGTAGAGAGTATGCGAAACTACCCGCGGTTCGTTCCACGATGCGAAGAGCCAAGTAGGTGTGACGTCGCTTAAATCAATGTTGGACTCTGCGTCGACGTTTCTCATGTTCGAATTGTTCACTGTTGATGGTGCCATGACGGGTTGAGCCTCTTGGAATGGGTTCACGTACCTTTGCATAATTCGCTGGTCATACATGTCCTGGCGGAAGATAACCGATAAGCAAAAATAAGATAAATGTATCAATAATGTCAATGGCACCTTTTTGCTTGCCAGAGTCTTTGTTAGATTTGCCAGTTTTTTTATGGCAAAAGTTTTATACAACTGGCCTGGACAACAGGCCCCTGGTGAAAGCTTTGATAGCTGTGGAGCCTAATTCGTTGGTGTAACTGTTGAATTTATAATTAGAGCATATATTTCCCAGAGAGGTACGAGCGATGGGCACGTGTCCCTCCAGGCATCTTGCACACAAAAACTCTCTCAAACCCACCTGACCAATCACCACGCTTGAAGTAATCCCCATATATGAGTGATTCTTTATCTGTTTTATATTATACGTTATGATAGAAAGCAATTTGTGTTATTTGGCTCCCCGAAAGCAGCTGACATCCTAGACGGCCAAGTAGAGTGTCCAGGCAATCGAGGAGTTAAAAAAGCCCCGTATGTATAGTAGGTACAAGCCTGGAACTATCGCCCTGAGAGAAATCCGTAAATATACCCAAAAGATCGCAGAGCGTCTGATCCGAAGCTCCCGAATTTGAACATTTCGATTGGGGGTACTTATCTATTTGATACAAATTTGATAATGTAATATTTATTTTCTCTTTCAAATCACTTACGATGAGTCTTCCAATCCAGGCCACATAGAGTGTTGTGTAGCTGATCTTTACCATTAAACTGTCCAGAATCGAGAGAGGGTAGGAGCAGAATTTTTCCGGACCTTGTTTGTAGATGAATTTCACGTGTTTGCCAGATATTCCTGAATATGAATGAAAAGAAAGCGACGCGGTATATACATGTAGTCCAGCATCATCTTTGAATGTTTTGAATAAAAAGGATTGGAGAACAGGCAACAATCATAGGCGGCGGAAGGGGGGGGACGTACCCCCTAAATGTTAGGTGGGGGCATAGGCGGCGGAAGCGGGGGGGACGTGTCCCCCCCCCCTAAATTTTAGGTGGGGGGACGGTCCCCCCCCCTAAATTTATATTTGATAACCTTTTTTTTTTTTTTTGCCATTTTTTTTCCTGCGTCCCCTCCTAAATTCACGTGGATCCCCCTGAAACGTGTGTTGTCCTCCCCTAAAATTCTGGTTGATGACCTTTTTTTTTTTTTTTTTTTTTTTGCTTGTCAAAAATTTTTGGTTAGCAACTCCTAAAATTTAGTTTGGGGGGCGCTCGTCAATTTTGTAACCTATGTCCATCCCAAAATTTTAGGTAGACACCCCCTAAATTTTAGGCTTTCGCCGCCAATGGGTGGGGCGACCGTCCCCCCCCCCCCGACTAAATTTTTTGTTGATAACCTTTTTTTTTTGCTTGTCAAAAATTTTTGGCGATCCGCCCCTAAAATTTAGGTTGATAACACATTTTTTGGTCAATTTTTTTCCCTGTGTCCATCCGAAAACTTCAGGTGGCCCCCCCTAATTTTTTTGGCTTCCGCCGCCAATGGTAACAATCCCTGGCCCGCAGATATGTGGTGGGAAATGGACCCTTAAGAGGAGAAAAGAAAAAGAATGGAATGTATAACATTATTTGCTAAATATTATGTCAAAATCTATCACGAAATTCTTCTTTGTTTATCAAAAAGGTCAAAGCTGACTTGCAGCTTTTAGATTTTTTTTCTCTATTCACCACTTCTGGCCCACTAAAAGTTTACAAGTATATAAGGCACCAAAAGAAAATTCCTGTCGTGTCTTCCAGCAGGAAGAAACCAGTCCTGCTCAGCGTGTTTTCATTACATTAATATTAAAACCACGAAGAAGGCGGAATGCATTAGTGTTCACGCATGCGCAGAATATAAATTCGATTTGATTTGCAATGTTCTCCGAGCTACTATCTCCTAGGTACCATGGTAAATCGTAAGCTCTCAATTATCTCGAGAAATAAAACGATGTTATGATGGAATGTGTTAGTCATGAAGCACCAGAGCTATCACACATGAAATCAGTGTTAAATCCAAGCCCATGTTCATGTAGAGCTTGAGCGAAGTTGAGTATATAGTAACTGCGCTATATAAATGGACATACATGTATTATTATTATTCGAGATATACAAACCTATACAGAAGATGAAGATCGTGATCTCGAGAAACAATGTTATGATTGGATGTGTTGAATAGTCATAGAGCACCAGAGCTATCACACATGACATCAGTGTTAAATCCGAGCCCATGTTCATGTAGAGCTTGATGTTCCTAGTGGTTGGTAAAGAAACAGAAGAACTCTGCTGAACATGATTGGACGACCACAAATAAAGGATTTCGTACCAGAAAAAAAAAATTGACAAGCAAAAAAAAAAAAAAATCTCTTCAACTTCTCGTCAGGGAGGAAGGGGGGGACAGTCTGCCCCTCTCCCCTGCCCCCCCCCCCCCGTAGGTACGCTAGTGGACAACGGGACACTGGAATATAACATATATTATTAGATGAAATACGTGCTGGAAAAAAAGAGGTCTTGGAGAACACACTCCTTGAGGTTACGAGGTCAATTTGGTCAACATGTTTTTTCTCTGCATACATTTTCTGTTTAGTGATTAAAGTTCACCAATGATCCGCATCGGAAAAACAAACTGGTTCAAAGTTTTTCACAACTAGAACTCCACAATTCATAACAAATAGGGCCTATCATGTTCGCCCGAACAAACTTTTTAAAATGTCCAATAATCTTTGCTCCGAAGAACCCCAAGATATAAAAAATAAAGACATCACATAGATTCAAGGCATAACTGCTAACTTTATCAGACGTACTCTCATTATTTAAGAAAAATCTGACTCACGGTATTTTCAAAAACCTTTGTAACATTTCAGTAGGGTAAAGTAGAAAGGCGAAAGATAGAAATGGGTAGCAGACGATCGTGAGTAAGGCGATGATAGAAGAAATGGTGAAGTTCTTTCCTTTCATTTCGTCATAGTAGCTGTCGCGAAGGACGCTCTGCGTGAAAGGGTGTATGACGAACTGCGAAATAAAGAAAAGAGTTAAAAAAAAACATGTTATCACTTTTTTTCGAGTAACCTAGAGATGACTTATACGCAGTGGCGGATCCAGGGGGCACATTCGACCCGTGCCACCCCCGCCCCCCCCGCCCCCCTTTGAGAGCCATGTTGTATTTGTAGTGGAAAATGTGGGACAAACGCATGCAAGTGAAGACTTTTTTTACCCCTTGAGATTTGCATGCACCTCTTTGGAAAATCCTGGACCGCCCCTACTTATGGATGATACTAACCATGCCAACAATGCTAACCCTATCTAAATAGTACTTTAAAAGCCAAAATGATAAATTATCGTTATCATCGTTTGTCAAAACTTGCAGCAATTAATACCGAGTAATATAAAAAAAAATTATAGAGGTGAATGCACACGGGCATCTTTTTTTAATTTGAATACAGTATATTTATTTGACTTAAATCATGAATGCCACAGATTTAAAAGGTATTATTTAACTTTGTGAGCAGCCGATTTAAAAAAATATCAAACCAAGATGAAAAATGTGTACAAGTACATGTATTGGAACTAAAAAAAAACCCTGAAAACAACCATTATTGAGAATGAAAAGCTAAAAATACAAGGCAAAACCCAATTTTGTAATTAGGCGTCTTAAAGACGCGTAAATGGAACACAAAAGTGTATGGGATGAAATTAAGATGGTGTTTCCGGTCATTTTATATTTCACTTTTTGAAGCACTAAATAATATTTTCCGGGTGAGATTTTTTCTGGGATACATTTTTGTAACATATCACACACACCGGTGACAAGTGTGACCTTCTAGCTCAGATTTTTTTTAAAGTCAAATCAATGTTAGCCAATCACTTTAACACTTGGAGAGTGTTTAATTACTCACCGGTTTCTGGTAGGCCTTCATGGCTGCTCTGACCTTGGCAACGGGATGCTTGCTCTCACTTCGTGTAAACTTTAAGATAGATCTTACCTGAACAAAAAAATTGTGTCAATACATTATCTATTTATCTATCTATCTATACCTATATATCTATCTATCTCTATCTATCTATCTATCTATTTATGTACCTATCTTTTTATCTATCTCTCTTTCTATCTATCTAAATGATATCATGAGTAAGTGGGTGATATTCTCCAATGTACTGTTTGTTTTATAGGGATATTTGTGCTGATTTTCGTTATAAGGAGTAAGTGGAAAAACACTACAAATTAAATGAAAACCCTGTTATGAACGCATGACTATCATCATTATCATAGGCCGCGAAACGAGTTTAGAAGTCGGAGATGAGCATGCATAAAATTTAATAACAATTTGATGGTGATTTTTATGTGTTTTTCTTTTCTATGTACTTAATCATTCAGTATAATAATAACGGGCATCTTCTTCAACGTCGTCATCATCATCGTCATCATCATTTTTATCACCTCGTTTATCATTTTATGATAATTAATAACATCTTCATCCACATAATTATACCTCGCTCGAATAATTCGCCTGGCCCACAAAATCAGCAGCGAATTGCTCCACGCGGTCCACTATCTTCAGCACTTGCTCGCTCGCATCCTCCCATCGATCGGCGAGCTCGCGTAGTCGTCGACCTAGCCCGAAGGCGACGTCGAGTGGGTCGCTGAACGCCTGCACCAGGTAAGCTTCGGTTGCTATAGCTCGGTAGGTCATGAGAACAATGGCAGTGCCTGTGAGGTCTGGTTGTATATGCTTTATCCTAGGCTCCTTTAAAACAGCCCCGGCGTCGAGTAAAATCTAATTGAAAATCAAAACAATATATATATATTACCTTACTTTAAGAAATACCTAATATAGGATTACTGTAGTTTTGTTTGATATTAAAAGTGCATTTATCCTAGTCGCAAAATTCATCAATTTATTATGACTGTCCAGAACCTATCTTTTTATGGTTTTCTTTTTAATAATAATGATGATAGTGATGATGGTGTTAATAATAATAGTAATGATAATAATGAAAATAATAATGGTAATAATAACAACAATAATATATAACAATAATAACGTACAAATAAAGAAAATAAGTTAGAAGTAGATGAAGAGTTAGGCATTGAGTTCATGATATGTAAAACAAATAATAACTTTCGAGAAAGTTCCAACTCGTTATCGTTATCAATATGTCACCGACATGGAATGTATCCTTTCCGAAGGTGCATTTTTCCACTGTTTGGATTTAAAGATCCAAAGTTGCACATATAAACATTATTATGTGCTTGTATGTCATAAAGGTGCAAATTGTGCCGGGTGTGGCATTGATTTGCACCTTCAAAAAGTTCAGAGTTAAACCTAATTTTCTTAAAACATGTAAAATGCAGAAATTTATTAAAGGATTTCTTTCTTTTTTTTTTGGGGGGGGGTAAACTTTCTTAAAATGAAATTAAACTAGGTAAAAACAGCATTTCATCTTCAATGATTATATATGACTAAGTTCCGAAATGACTGAAAATCTATCATTTTGCACTATGGGAATTCTCTGAAGTCCCATTTATATATGATATAATTTTCTTTATGACTATTCCCACCTTTACAACTGAGAAATTATTCTTGTGTGCTGCAGCCATAAGAGGGGTGGTAAACTTGTGGTAATCATCATTTTCACAATGACATTCGATGATGGCATTCCGCTGGTTCTAGAAAATGGTTAAAACAATGGAAGGGGTGATTTATTTCTTTACGTGCTTTTTGACAAAATTACTTATTCTTTTTCTTCTTCATCTTCTTCTAATTCTCCCTCACCTCCTCCTTCTGCTCCTTCTCCACCTTCTCCTTCCTTTCTTTCTTTTTTCTTTCTTTCTTTTTTGTTTGTTTCTTTCTTTATTTATTTCTCCTTCTTCTTCTTCTTTTCTTCTTCTTCTTCTTTTCTTCTTCTTCTTCTTTTCTTCCTCTTCTTCATCATCTTCTTCTCCTTCTTCCTCTTCTTCTGGTACGATGATAATACTCACCATGCCCAACGTTTCGGCGTATGCACAGATGTAACGTACTATGTCAACCATACAGAAATCGGCTGCCCTGAGTAAAGCATCACCAAGCGGGATTTCGTGGTCGATAAACGTCGCTACCATTTCTTGATTGGATTAAAGAAATAAAACAGAATATTTATCGATTTAATGTATAAAAGCGTTTAAAGTATGACATACACATGGAACAGGTGCTATTGCTACCATGGTTAAGAGCTGAAGTTCCCCATTTATGATAATATTAAAAGCTGATATACGATAAGATCATTCATTACTCAGAAAAAAACAATGTGCCACCACCCCTCCCCTTCCCCAATCAGAATACTCAGCGCGAGTTCCTTATCTTAATGCATTTTAAATGTATTTTTTTATACTCCATCTCTGGCTCAATCGATATGCTTAGACCTATCCCTATGAGGTTAACTACATGGAGCTGGGGCTATGTACTTTTTGCCAATCGAGCCGTTGCACATACGCTAACCAGTGGCGTACCATGGGTCACGGCACTGGGGGGCACCAGCAAAACTTTGAGTCACTTAGTGAGCGCGAAGCGCGCTGTTGCCAGGTATACTGACCTAATAGAAACTTTTTAAGGATAGTGCCATTAAACGAATATGTATGTAACTAATCAAATAATTCGTGCGCGAAGCGCGAGCTGAAAATTTTAATATTCAGTCCTAAAAAGGGAAATTATCATCACTACCTGTCTCGCTAAACAAACAATGCGAGCGCGAAGCGCGAGCTGAAATTTTTGTATATATTGTCCCCCAAACAGGGATATTTTAAGGATAATTTTTCCAAGAAATTCATGAAGAGTATGCATATCTCACCATAGCCATATTATTCGAGTGCCAAATGCTTGCTGATTTTGTTAGAATTACATCTAAACACATGAAGCACTCTTTGTAGTCATTGTAATCATGATCATCATACGCATCTCACTAATCAAATATTGCGAGCGCGAAGTGCGAGCTGCAAATTTTGGAAATTCAGACCTGAAGAGGGGCATTTTAAGGTTTGTTTGTCAAGATTTCGTGAAGACCATACGATGATGCGAGCACGTAGCGCGAGCTGAATTTTTTTTAAGTTTCAGATCAGAAAAAGGGACATTTTAAGGACTGGTTTTAGGAATTCATAAATAGCAGACTTATCTCACCACTCCACTATAATGCGAACGTAGGCACGGACAGGAAATGTTTTAGATTAAGACCTTAAAAGGGGTAATCACTAAAGAAGTCATGAAAAAGAATCATATGTCACTACATTTAACAATAACAACTCGAAGGAAATAAATTATATTTGGTGCATATTGACTTGAAAACGGGAGGTTTTAGTATAATGGGATTATATATCTCGCTAAACAGACAATGCGAGCACCAAGAACAATGAAGACATAGGCCCTGAGCAAATTATGCTTCACAACGTTATGAATAAAAAATTGTCTTATATAATATAACATAATTACAATATAATAGAACATTATAATGAACAATAATTTCTCCTTTCCCACTATGTTTATCTTCCTTTCTCTCTCCTTTTCTCCTTTCTTCGGTTTTTTTTTGGCAGCCGATGGGGGGGGGCACGTGCACCCCCCTCCCGTAGTTACGCCACTGACGCTAACTTTTCGCTCTTCTGACATCAGAGTGGCAGGCAAAGTTGTTTCTTTGTTATTATGGTAATTTGTGCTCATACATTATAATATTTTCTGATTCTTTATTCAAATTAGGTGATAAAAATTATCTTATATTTTGCGTGAATACAGCTCCCATGCATCCATGACATTTAACTTTATTTGAAGAGAAAAAACGACGAATTCGGGCCTACTATATCCTAAATTTGGATAGAACCACTTATTGCATTAAGGACTATATATCTCCACTGGCACAATTTTTTTAACTTTTAATTTCAAATAATATTTTACTTCAAGCGAATTTTCTTGTTCCAATAAGAAACCATATCATAATAACTGACAATACCTATAGTATCACGTACACCACTTATATTTCGATTTCTATACAAATACACCCTTGGCTTTAGACCTAATGACCCAAAAGGTGACGGAATAATGATTGCAGAACGAACAAAAAAGAGAATTCTTTGCAAATATTCAAGGGTGCATTGAAAAAGCCATATTCATGTCGGAAATTTTCTTGGGAAAACAACCGTTATGAATAGATCTTCACAAAAGCGGATTATTGAATCACTAGATACACAGAAGTTCCTTTCAAAATTAGAGAAGGAATTGGCATTACGGAAATATTTCAAAGATCCATGCTTTCATACAAATGTCAAAATATGGTGTTTGGTGTGTAAAATTAGATAAATGTCAGAACTTATTCATATTAATCCTATGACCAAAATTACGCTTGCTCAATGGCTTTGGTCACCCTGGCGAAATCTAATCCAGGGAGGGGCGGGGTGTCAAGAATTGCATGAAGATATGTGAGTGAAATCAAGCTGGATTGAGGAGAGAAACAGACCTTCTAACACACGATGTAAAAGGGGCATAAACTTCAGAAACTACAAATGCATGACTTGTGATTTTCCAAATTTCAATCGGTCTAGATAAAATGCGAAATGGATTTTCCGTGTTCATGTGTTCGGGGGATGGATTGTCACAGGCGAATATTACCTATAGTAATATTCGACTAAAACCACATCTAGTGATCAGAACCCTTTAACATTTTTTGTTTTTACATTTCATTGCAGAAATCGATTCATTTTTATTTCTGTATTTAGCACACCCCCCCCCCCCATTACTGGTAAACACTTACGGCATTCTTGATTTATTTTGACTCATGTGTGCTGTTAAATCATCGATAACAAGTCACCAGTATGCCTTCTTTTTCAACCCCTTGATCTTTCAAGGCAAACAATCTTCGTATGGATTAGAGTTCCAGTCTCCTTAATTTCTTGTTATTTTTGCTTGTCAGGTTAATTTATTTCAAATATTGCTCTTTTCAGAAGTGATATATTTCATTCATTCATTCCTTCATTTATCTATTTTTATCAGTTTTATATATATTTATTTCGAATCTTTATATACAAATATACAATTTTCAGTGTTTAGTAATTTGTGAAGGGCTGAATTTATCGCCATTGAAAAAAAAATGCCAAACAAATTGGAGCGGTTCTTTTCCTTACCCCCCCCCCCCCCTCCCCATATCCTCATCATGTCTACTAGCACATGCTCGTTTCAGATTCTTTAATATGGGAGTGTAAAAAGCGTTTTCGGAATTCAAATATTCTTTATTTTACCTTCGCCAATTTCCTCCAAAAATCCACCAACATGATTCTCAAGCTTTTTAGTTTCTGATAAAGCTTATTTTCATATTGTGTAATGAATTATATTTTCAAGGCAGTGTGTACTTACGAGTTATACCAATCTTGATAGCGTGTGCATAGACGGACCGACCGTTCTTGTCTCTGTAGTTCCAGTCCGATCCATAATCATCTGGTCTAGAGAGGAGCCTCCTTACGAGCAAGAGATCCATCGACTCGATGGCCTCAAATAGCTTCTGCCGATAAAATTTCTTGAAGGTCATATTTTGCCAGTTGTTTGCTTTTCCCCGCTTTACCGCTTTTTACTCCAAGACTTATTTAGAGGCCTCTTCCTCGGGAAAAATGAAGAAATATGACAGCCCTCTACCAATTAATTTGTGATCATGTTCATAATTGTTTCCAGTTCTTTATCAAGCTGTATCAAGCTCCCTTTGAGATTTATTCATTCACTTGACAAATTGAAGCGGCGTAAAACAGTGCAATATTTTCTGTTGTTATTAAACCCCTTCATGAGCAAAGAATGGCGCACATAACTGGAAATGATAGACATTGCATTAAGTTATCATCGATGAAGATTTGCACAATTCTCTAATGAACAATAACAAAATGGTTGAATAACAAGAAAACATATCCGTCGATAAAAGAGGGTTCATTTATGACCCATGATCCAACGTCGAATTTAATTCTACCTCAGAGCTGGAATAAAACGTTCCGCCCAACATTGATTGCAGGTATCCTTCATAGTCGTACACATCTAAACACGTCAGCCGCACAAACCACATGTCATTTCTCAGTCCATCCATATAAATATAAGAATTATCTCTTTATATGGCATCCACGAATCTGACAAAGTTTTGTTAAGTTTTTCACACGAAGCTTTACAACTGACCGTTATATTAAATGGGTCTGCTATACAAAGGCATAAACCCAGCTCCGCCTAATAATCACTATCGAGCAATGTTTATCATGCCGCTGGAAGTACCAGCAGCAACCAGCAGCAACCACAAAGCGAGAAAAGAGTTCAACAAAATTCATTTGAAATGGGGAAATAGAAGCAGAAAATGCAATTATTTGTTCTGTATTGCATGGCTGGATCTGAAAAGCTTCAGGCCTTGGCTATTCAATATTGTATTAGTCATGTGTGCCGATATAATAATTATCGTATATATTGCCTAATATAATTCTGTGTGCAGTGAATGATTAATTCACGTATGTTCACGGACTACCATGGGAAGGTTCTCAAGAATGAACATCTTAATAGAAATGGAGAAAAAAATCATTGTGAATCAATAGGATTTTCTCATATACCTGTGGCCCATTGCAGAAAGAATTGCAATCAATTGCAACTCTGAAAATCATGCGCAACTTGATTTTTAACCAATCAACAGCACGTGGACTTGCGATTGATTTTTTGGCTTGCGTTTAAATGCAACTCTATCTGCAACGAATTATGCAAACAAAGGTGCACAATTATAGAGAAACTCTGAATCAATCTACTCAAATTTTAATGAAATAGGTAGGCCTATAAGTCAGAGCGGCACCAGATCGAATTTATGTATAATTTTGTGTTCTTGATTATTGACGAAATGAATTGCATTAAAAACTTTATTTTCATTTTACAACAATTTACTGTATTTATATACAGTGCGTATCAAAAAAGTTTACACTTTGAAAAAGCCCTGGGAATTAAACAATATACAACATGTGGGTAATTTTTTCACATATAATCTTGGGTTTTGGTCTCATCAATCCAATGAAAGTAAAAGTTTTGTCAAAATGTTACACTTGAGTGAGCACTGTCCATTTCTGTAAAGCTCGCAGAAATCTGTTTGCGCAGAAATGCTCGTTTTCATGCTGTGTCAAAGGGAAAGGGCGAAATCAAACTTGCAATACGAAAGATTTATCATACATTTCCTTTACACTTTTAGTCAGTTGGAATAAAACAGAAAAATTCAAGCATTTTGTGACAATTTTGCCACCCAAATTGGAATTTCAACACTTAACAAGCACAACCTTTACCCTATTTGTGCCAGCTGGATCTGAGGACATAACTGAATCTGAACAAAATTTTATATAAGACATCTCCAGCATTTTTTCACTAAGTTTTTATCATTGAAAGTTGGTTTACATTTCATCCTTCATTTAATACTTGTTTCTCCACACTTTTCCCAAGCTTAGCAATGATAAACAAAATGAAAATCAAGCTTAAGCCATTCCATGCAAATCACAGCTCAGTGTAAAGCAAATATCGTCACGATTGCCTCGGTGTGTGGGGGAGTGGTGTGGGGCGAAATGCACTCTTCGAAGTGTTTTGGGCAAGTAAACAAGTCAAACAATCTAGAAGATATCTTCAGATCAATTTATTAGATAAATTCCATGTGTTCTTCATGATTAAGGTCTACTTTTATTCGCATGACTATTTCAAATTTCTGCGCAAATCATTTTTCACTAACTTTTCAAAAGTAAGTGGTGCTCACTCAAGCGGAAATATTTTTCGACAGTTATATCGTCATTTGCTTAAATGGACCTGTACCATTGTTAAAATGTGGAACAATCTTCAGGATATTACAAATGTATAATTGTACAGGATTTTTTCAAAGTGTAAACTTTTTTTTTTTTGATAAGCACTGTATATATTAATTTGTCCCTCTTATACTTATGGCTGGGTAACTTTTTCTCTGATGCTGTTCATACATAATGATATAATAGTTAACCTTATCTAATGAAATATTAACACCTTTGTTTCATTATTGTTCTCACGTACCAAGTGGTATAATGTTTACTAAAGATTAAAAACATAACATAATATTGGCTAAGTGTTAGAATATCTATGAAAAACCCTCTCGCCACAAATTTTTATTCGAACGAATAGAATGTTTATTTATTTATTTATTTATTTATTTATATTGAGAAGTAATCGTCTGATCTTGTTAATATATATCAATATGCTATGTACCCCTCTAAATGTATCTTTTAAAATTGAAATAGATTGTTTGGAGTAAACATAGAAACAAAAATGAGTTAAAATGACGAAATATATAGTACTGGACTGAGTGCATTTCGTCGGTCTAACTCATAGCTTACTATATTCCAGTCAGAATAGTCAAATGTGACGCCAAACATTTAAAACATGATAAAACAATGATCACACTCAGCATAATACTTTCATCAGTTAATTTGATGGCCACATGAAGTAGGGGGGGTACTTAGATTTGGTTTAAACGGGGGTGTGCGGCTGAAGGTTCAAAATCCATACCCATATTTACGGGTCATTTTGTGGCTAAAAATGTATACTCATTATAACTAGGGATTTATTAAAATTTGACAAGCAAAAAAAAAAGGAGAAGGTTATCACCCAAGGAGAACATGAACCCCCCCCCCCCCAGAAAATTTGGGCCATGGACCCATGAAGGCCAGTATCTTAAAATTGGGGGCATGTTTAGGGATTTTCCAACATAAAACCATACTCTATATATGTTTAGAGATTTCTTCCAAAAAGCGACCAATTCCAGTCGCACATCCCCGTATGCCTTACTTTCGTGAGTACCCCCCCCCCCCGGAGGGGGACTTGAGCCAGAAGATGATCTATTATGCAGCGGCTGATCTCGCTTTCTTCAATAAGGAAGTGGGGGTGGGGTAACCATAACTATTAAAGGGACCAAAGCCTGATCGAAGTTTTAAGTACATCTAAATTACACCTAAATAAATAAAAAAAAATGCAAGAGCAAAGCGCGTGCTCATAATGTTGGATATTCCATGTATTCAGACCAGTCCTGAAAGCACTAGCGTACCTATGGGGGGGGGGGGCGAGTCACAACCCAAGGGACGTATCCCTGCCTCCTGACGAGCCAGAAACCCATCCTTTGAAGTTGAAGACCATTTTTTCTGGTGCGAAATGTCCTCTATATCCTCTTGAGGACCTTTTTTTTTTGCTTGTTAAATTTTTGGGCGGACGATTTTGCCCCCCCCCCCACCCCCCAGTGGAAAATCCTAGGTACGTTACTGGCTGAAAGTTTAAGTTTCTGATAATGATAGTGATACGAGCGTGAAGAGTGAGCTTATATATTTATATATTTTTTTTTGGGGGGGGTATACAGGCCTACTTGAAAATTTGGCGTTCTAATGATCCTTTTTTAGTGATGAACATGATACGTGTCTCACTAAATAATTAACTGAATGCAAATAAAGGAGAAAATAGCTAAAATACAAGGTCTGCTGACGGGAAAGGGTGACGATTCATATTGTTTCTGGGAATGATAAACATTATACATATAGCCAGTCAATCAAATAATAACAGTGCGAAGCAATCGCTAACTGGAAATTTGTGATATCGTTGATTCAGCACTCATTTTCTTAACATGATGCCTGTCGATCTCGCTGAAAAAAATAAAAATGGAAACTTGAAAAAAAAATTCAAGCCCCATGTTGTCGTCTTGAGCAGTGTATATTGACCTAAAACTTTATTTTTACATTTCCTCTCCTAGTTTTATTCAACTATTCTCATCCTCTTATCTTTTTCATTAAAGGATGAAAGGAAAGAAAGAATAGAAAGCAGAGCCCAAGCAGAGTAATAAAATGGGAGATCTGAGTCAGATAATTAATGAATGTTAATTCACCCCTATATAGCCCCGTACATTTATCTGCCTTACAAACTCTGCGCTGCAAAGATACCATAGTTGAAATGATAAGTAAAATAATTCGTCTCCTTTCTTCATGTTTTTTTTAATTCGCTTCCGGATTTCGAGGTTAGTTTACATTTTTGGACTTGCAGTGTTATTCACCGGATATAAGTGGAAAAAACATGGCAGCACAACCTCTCGTCATAAGAATAAAAACACAACATGGAGAGGACGTTGATTGGACAGTGCAGCTTGGTCAATTGTCATTTCATGAAGTCTTGGTAAGGCCTAGAAGTAGAAGTAATAATAGAACAATGGTGTTTTGATCGGAGAAACTCTTCACTCGCTCTCACTTAGTCCGACACATTCATTTTATTGTCTTGTTTTGTACCTTGCATTGGTTTTGATCATGTTGAGAAGTGAGCCAGTGGCGGTATTAAAATGTCACAAAATTTACAAAAGATAGGATAAAACAAGCAAAAAATAGGACTTCCCTCAATTAGCAGTGAAAGTAGACATTCCACACAGACTCTATGACTACGTACCCAATCATGACAATGAGCATCCAGTCACACAACATGCGAGGTTAGTAATACTAACCTCGCACAACGCATGTGGTTTCATAGTGGACTTTGACGTTTTCATTCATCACACGAATGTGAGGGAATAAAAAACGCCAAACGTTTCAGTATTTCTCCACTAATGATTTCTTTTTTAATGGTTTAAGTTTTTTTTAAAAATGAATTGGAAATTATTTATAAAACTGTTTTTATCGCTTACCTCCAAGTCTCAACCAGGATACTCCGTTCGATCCGTCCTTAATACTGCGGTGGAAAGTACGCAAACAACAATCGAAAAGCAATTTTTCGTATCGAACATTCTCAATTCAAGTCGTCAGCGCGTAATAGGAAATTGTACCAAAAATCAACAGGTTGCATCTCATGTATATACTTATTGGTAAAGTACGCCATCTTTTGACAAGATGATGATGAAAGTGGATTGAACGAGCAAGAAAATAATGCTGATCGCCTAGAATGCAGCTAGCTTGCAACACCGTAAACAAAAGTACGGTAGGCACTTAAGAACCAAGTTTGAAAGGACACTCGTAAAATTATGTCACTCTCGCGATGAATATTCATTAGATCGTGGTCGTGCGTGTTCAATACAAACTCTCTGCATGCATGCACTCGGTGTGTATTGAACACGCACGACCACGATCTAATGAATATTCATCGGCGAGAGTGACATAATTTTACGAGTATCCTTTCAAACTTGGTTCTTAAGTGCCTACCGGCTTGGTGAATAATATCGCGCGCCCTCTTTAGGCAAAAGTTGATATCAACGCTGATCAAGAGGCATCTACGTGAAGATCACGAAAAATGCTCTTATTTTATTAAAAAAACAGCAAAGAGAATTCAACAAACGATCCATATGGTTCGGTAAGTGTTATAGAAAAAGTATAATTCATAGCTATGATGTAAAGTCATAGTTATTTTAGTAAAAATGGTGTGAAAGATTCGCGTGCACCAGGTGCATATGAATCCTTCACACACGAGACGATTTGAAACCATGAGTGGACAATGAGTAGACAGGAATAATCATCGTTTCTGGGGATTTATTCAACAATTTCTGACATTTTACTTTATTTTTTTAATCCCCATTCATTGACGGTAGTGTGTTAGTGCAAGCCTGCATGTGTAATCTGGTTGGCAATTCGGAGGATGGGTTTTGTCCAGATTATAATTTCATTTAGATTCTAAATGACATATCTTGAACGAAGTCCCGCTATTTTCGTTAGACTCTAATCTTTCTTGTGCCTACCCAAAATACTACACTACAGGGAAAAAGAAACTTGGCATGATTTTGCGGGATGCGCATTTTCCCGTTAGGCACTTTTTGATCAAAACACGATGCAATCTCGAAGCAATCACGATGCAATCCCGTTATTTTTAGGCCACTTCAAAATGGATAACGGGATTTTCAACCCGCAAGATCGATATTTCAACACGCTATCAACCCGATAGAAAATCCTTAATTCCCGATAGACAGCGGGCCACTGCTAGCGCGCGCATCAAACGCGTCCCCCGATAGAAATCCATGTGCGCAGCTCTTGACCGAGTGACCCAGTTATAGTTACGTCTTTGGCTTAAAGGACGAGTAGATTCTCTTTCCAATGTTTATTTACGGTGCTAGCTCCATGATTTATTTTCCAGTGTTTGTTACCAATGACTTCTTCCGTTTAAAGGACGATTAGATAATCCTTTTTTATCTTTCATTTTTATCTTTTCTGTAATTTTATAAAACTTTAATCAGGTACGTATTTCATTCAAACAACGAGTATTTTCATCATTTTCTGTTCATTACGTGTTTTTTTTTAATTTCATCATGTCTTTTATAAAAGATTCGCTTTCCATCATTTACTGTTCATTGTTGTTGTTTTTAATCAGTAATAATTCGTTCATTTAAAGGACGAGTAGATTTGCTAACCATCATTTTGTGTTCATCAATTCTGTTTTTTTTTTATTTCATCATCACGCTTTCCGCCATTTCCTGTTCATAAATTCTGTATTTCTTATTTTATCAGTTAGTCGTTCATTTAAAGAACGAGTAGATTTGCTTACCATCATTTTTCTGTTCATTCTTTTTTCCCATTTAATCGGTTACGACTTTCATTCAAGGACGAGTATAATTCAGTTTTGAGTTTTATTATGGAGTTATGAAATAGAGATTGTAACAGAATTAATCGTAGTTATAGAAATTTGAATAAAAACACAACCTTGAGATACGAAATCCATATTAAGAATGGAACGGAGATGACTATATTTGCTAACCATCATTTTTTTGTTCATCAATTCTTTGTTGTTATTTTCATCACTTATGACTTTTAATCAAAGAAGATTTACTTTCCATAATTCCATTATTTTCTGTTCATTAATTTTTTTTAATTATTTTATCAGTTACGTCTGCATACGTCGTTCATCTAAAGGACAAGTGAGATTCGTCTCCCATAATTTTCTGTTCGTCAGTTATGTGTATTTTTTTTAATTTCATCACTTACGTCTTTTATTCGAGGAAGATTTGCTTTCCATCATTTTCTGTTCAATGTTTTTTTTAATCCGTAATACGTCGTTCATTTAAAGGACGAGAAGATTTGCTAACCATCATTTTCTGTTCATCAATTCTGTTTTTTTTTATTTCATCACTTACGTCTTTTGTTAAAAGATCCGCTTTCCGCCATTTTCTGTTCATAAATTCTGTATTTCTTATTTTATCAGTTACGTCGTTCATTTAAAGAGCGAGCAGATTTGCTTGCCATCATTTTTCTGTTCATGCTTTTTTTTCATTTAATCGGTTACGACGTTCATTCAAAGGACGAGTATTATTCAGTTTTGAGTTTTTATCTATGGAGTTATGAATTAGAGATTTAGAATCAAGTTATTGTAACGGAATTAATCATATAGTTATAGAATAACTTAAATAAAAAACACAACCTTTGAGATACGAAATCTATTAAGAATTGAACAGAGATGACTATATTGGCTAACCATCATTTTTTGTTTATCAATTCTGCATGTGTTTATTTTCATCACTAACGACTTTTAATCAAAGAAGATTCACTCTCAATCATTTTTCTGTTCAATTCTGTATTTTTATTTTATCAGTTACATCGTTCATTGCAAGAACAAATTTATTCCCTTTCCATCATTTTTTTAGTCCCCAAAATTATGTTTTTTAATTGTTTCATCAATTACGTCTTTTATTCATAGAAACGCTTTCCATCATTTTTCTGTTCAACAATTCTGTATTTTTATTTTATCAGTTACATCGTTCATTCCAAGAACCAATAGATCCCCTTTCCATCATTTTTCTCTTCATCAATTGTTTTTTCATCAGTTACGTCAAAGAACGAATAGATTCGCTTTCCATCATTTTTCTGTTCATCAGCAACTTTTTTTATATTTAATCAGTTACTTTGTTTATCCGAAGGAGGGATGGATTCGCATTTTCTGTTCATCAATTCTATGTTTGTTTTTTTCAGCTACGCCTTTCATTCAAAGAACACGTAGATTTGCCTGACATCATTTCTGTTCATCAATTCTGTTTTTTTAATCACTTGTATCCATGGTTCATTCAAAGAACGAGTAGTTTTATTTTCCATCATTTTTCTATTCATCAAGACAGACATTGTACCTTAATTCTTAAGAGGATTTGAATAGTAAATGGAAATGTTCAAAACAAATTGTCAAAGCCTTCATTTTCTGAAAATAATAAATTGTTTAAAATAACGTGATAAGTAATTTTCCTATATTTCCAAATTTTCACAACATAATGAAGCACACTATCAGTAGATTTTATTTTCAAGAGACCAAACATTTTTATGGAAAGAGGGGTGCGATATTCCAAAGCTGGTGTCATATATCCCCTGTCATATCGTAAAAAAATTGTAATAGGCCTATCTGTATTTTGGTGTATTTTTTCGGGGGTGGAAGTCTGATTGATTTTAAAAATATTTATGTATTTGATATGATGAGTGTTAAGTCATATCCATTGGCATTGCGGCATAGACCCCAACCGCCCTTCAAAGCATTATCATATTTTGTGCGAATAAATCTTTCATCCACCCAACTAATGTATAGTGAGTGGAATATAATGTGTACAACTTGTTATAAAGTTTTGTATATTTTTCTAACAACTGCGGATCGAATGCTGAGAGAGAAGAATATTGGGGATAATGGGAAATAAAATGCAGAATCGTGTGCAGGACACGGAGAAGATGACAAAAAGGACAACTCCATATTCCGTATCCGTCCGACCGGGACATTCATGAAATTTTCTGTCCCTGATTTCTTTTACTTTTGACAGTCTGTGCACTGCAAAAACTGCGGTGTTAATTCAACACCAGTCTGGAATATGTATGACCACACTAGAGAGGTGTTAAAAAAACATCGGTTTGGTTTTGGACTAATTCCAAATATGCGTTTATACAACACCAATTATTATAAATAAATCATCGATTTAAATTAAAGCCGGTGTTGTTTCAACACTTCTTTCGTGTGGTCATATATTCCAGACTGTTGTTCAATAAACACCACAGTTTTTGCAGTGTGGTCAGTTTATATGAAAATGAAGTAAAACTTGAGAAAAAAGGGAATCGGACGTACAAAAAGGTTGATAATTTTTTGGAATTGTCCAAAAGGAAGGGAAATAAGAAAGGACCAGGTTCAGGACATGGCTAAGAAGTCGAAGAAAATAATTATAAGGAAAATAAAAAAAGGAATAAACTACAAAAGAGGAGGAAGAGAAGAGGAAGAAAATATTTCGCTCTGTGCAATCAAAATGAACGTCTCTTTTATTGCCGTAAACATGGTAAATGCGTTTGTTTCCGAACAATTTTGTTTTGGTGCCTTCTTCAAGATCTCAAGTCGTAACGAAACTCATTTGAAAAAAAATATTTTAGAAAAGGCAAGTACAACTCGTATCTTTCAAATGTTAGGGATGATTTCACGTCGTATAACATATTTTTGTGATATTTTTACCTCACAACTCATTACGAATACGAACCTTCAACAATTCTTAGATTTTTATTTCTTATACCTCTTTACCATGCCGTGTGCTCCAAGATCCAATCGAATCTCGTATTATTTCGAAAGCGAAGTATCCGATTTTACGTTATAAATCATATCGATATGATATGATTTATACTTCAATACATTTTACGAATCCATATGTTGAAAACCAACAATATTTCTAGATTATTCATATTTTTATCAAGCCAGGGCGCTCCAATATCCAAGCGAAACTCGTATCTTTCAAAAGCTAATAATGATTTTTTAACTCGAAATTCTTTACGAATATGTTAAGAACCTTCAACAATTTTACATTATCATTTTCATATAATTTGATCTGGCTAAGGTGCTCCAATATCCAAGCGAAACTCGTAGCTTTCGAAAGCTAAGAAAAATTATTTTACGTCATAGATTACATGGATATGATTACTTTCTTCCTTAAAACTTTTTACGAATAATTATGTCAAGAACCTTCAACAAAATTAATAGATTATCAATCATTTTCATACGCTTTAATCAGACCAAGGAGTTCCAATATCCAACCGCAACTCGTATCTTTCAAATGCTGAGTATGATAATTTCATGTCATAAATCATAGCTGACATGATTACGTCATAACTCTTACGAATAAAGAACCATCAACAATTTCTAGATTATATTTTGTACCTTTTTATCAGGGTCTGTGCTCCAAGATCGAAGCGAAACTCATATATTTCGGAAGTAAATTTGAGTGATTTTACGTCATGAATCATATCGATATGATTATATTTTAACCTCAAAACTCTTTACGAATTTGTTAAGAACTTACAATTATTTTTAGATCATCATTAATTTCAAGTCGTAAATGGGTGATTTCAAGTTCGGTGTTGACCTTTTTGGTGTTGGTGTATGGTCAATTTGTACACGATTATGACGCCAAACATAAAATGAAGATGGTCCCGAAAAGTCAATCACTAGTTGTTGAGATGACAATAATGTGATCTGAATCAGTTATGCAAACTTGAATAAGTTTTAGAGTTAGGGGAAGCAATCAAAATTTCAACACCATCAGGGCCGACACCGGACTTGAAATATCTCAATCAGATGATTTCCATTTCATAACTCTTTACAAATATGTTAAGGAACTTCAACCATTTTATAGATTATCATTTTATACCCGTTTGTGTCACGCCGGGATGTCTCTATTATTCCGAAAATGCGTCTTTAATATTTCTTATCGGAGAACATAAATTCTGTTCAAAATGTAAATGGACATTATCTGAAATTGTGAAAGCCTCAAGACAATCTTAAAACATGTCCCGCCTTATAATCATGAATAAGAAGGGTTTCCTCTTTACAAAAAAAAAACACATTCGGATATTCAATGAATGATCTGTGAACGAAACACGCAATATTCATGTCAGAGTAAAAATGAATTAGCAATGAAAGTCGTCAGTACAGTTACATTTCCACTTCAATCCTTTTTGTTCAGTTTCGCGCAAGGGTGATCATTCCCTTTAAAATCATTTCCTGTTGTTGTCTCGCCTTTTAAAAGGTGCGCGCGCATGTCCTGAAACTAGCTTGCGCATACATCTATCGCGCAAAAACGCGCGTCAAACCAACGGGATCTCGGTGGAAGCATGGAAATCACGTTAGAAGCGGGGATGAAAATCACGACCGCGCACGATAAAATCACAACCGAGCACGCTAGAATTTGCGTCTCACTTTTGAGTTTCCCGCTACAAATCCGTTCAAATCCCGTTAGACCATCCCGCACATTTGCTAGCGTGTTTCACGATCCCGAATGCCAAGTTTCTTTTTCCCTGTAGTGTATGAAAGTTCTATGAAAATCTCGAAAATATACGTTACCGATGAGCACTCACACATTGTACGAGGTTAGTATGTACTAACCTCGTACAATAGACCGTGTTTGACCCTGGATTTCGAAGTAGTCGGCAAACATCGCTTCATTGCTGAAGTAATATTTGACGAAACTCCTCGCTACGCACCGGGGCTCTTGCCGGTAAGTAGCAATGGGGGCAACAAATAGGAAATTATTTTAAAATCATAATCATTAAAAAAAAAGCAAATTTTGCTTACCTCGGCCTCGAAAGTGACTTCGCTTGTCTCTTCCACGGAAATACAAGGAAGCCCGTTGGTGGCGCTAATAATTTCACAACCTTGATTCAGCTCCTTGGTAATTTTATAACTGTATCTAAATTCTTTGAATGCGCAATCCTTATAATTAATTTACTAATTATGGGCATCAATGAATGAAATACCTTCAAAAACATAATTAAAGATTATTATTGGTGATGATAACACTTATTTGCAATGAATTTAAAAAGATGACTAATAAAAAAAATGAAAATAATATACGTGCCTGGAAAGAAACCAGCAGTACAAGCTTTAACGAACGACAATAATACGTATACAGTATCCCAACGTCTATACAATGAAAAGATTGGACACTTCATGGACTTCGCGTAATGCCTTGTGTCGATTTGCGTTTAGAAGTAGTGTAGGTGCCTAGTCTTTCCCTTGTCGTGTCTTTGATATGAATATAAATCGCGTGCCCTCTTTAGGCGAAAATTGATATCCGCGCTGAGCAGATTTCATCTCCGTAAAATCTTCACTAAAGATCAAGAAAATATACATGTTTTTTAAAAGAAACTTCAAGGAGAATTCACGGAAGGATCTAAATGATTCGGTAAGTGTCATAGCAGAATGTGATATAAAAAATTTTAAGTAATATTTTATGTGGGCAAAAGCCCAGCAAACTTTAACTGTGTCGTGTGTGTCGCGTGCATATGACTGATTTTCCTTCGCATGCGAGATGCTTTGAACCCATGGGTGACCGATGAGTTATTTATTATCTATTATTTCTAATATTTCATGAGGAATCTGCTTATCACATTTTTATCTGCCGCCAAGGTAATCCTTTTTAAGCAAATGTAAACAAAGAAAATTGGTCTCCCAAACTGGAGACTGTCTCTGAAATTGGATACCCAAATTCTTTATAAAAGTCTCTGATATTGGAGATAATCTCTCTAATGGGAGACAGTCTCCAATATTGGCCATGCGCCTCTACTGACGAGTTGTGCTTTCCGATTAAATTTTTGATATCCTGGCCAATCAATGCGAGCTACAAGTTCCGAAGGCACGCACATCTACAAGCGCAAAGCAGCGGCACAAATCGCGATATATAGCGACTGGTAAATACGTCTGTAAGGACGATGATGTCATCCAAGATGGCAACTTATGTTGACCAACGAAAGGATCGAAGATGACCATGTTTCGATCATCATTTGAAAGGAATTAGTGGTAGCTGCGGTCTTAGGTAGCCAGGAGGCTTCTAGAGAGTAAAAATCATTTACTAACGTAAGGTTACTCTCATACGAAGCCAGGTCTTCGTTTATATACATTAGTGTGTACCACTAAAAAACCTGAAACTTTCGCCCCCGAGATTTCTACTTTCTCTCTAAAAGATCTAGCCCTAAATCTTGTACATGGGATACAACTTCATTTCCGACATTTTTACGCCATGGATTTTATTTTTAGACAAGCATTCATAAAAAAATTTAGAAAAATATTATGAAAAGAAGGAAGAGACTTGCCCGATGTTTAGCCGCCATCTTGTTTTCTATTGTTCTTCACCCATGTTACTTTACGCAAGCGTCCAAATCGTATCGTGGTAAAAATTGTTTTACAATTACAATACATTATGTAATCTATTGAATTCATGTTAAGACTTTAATAATGTTGAATCTTCCTTTAATTATCAGGAGGTTATAGCTCAAGTTCTACAAGACAACACCCCTGCAGCCTTTGAGTGTAAGTTATCATTGTGTACAATGTAAATGATGTTTTCTGTAATTTATCAGTACAATGATTTCTATTGATTCCTCATACTAATGATTTCCCAATATCCACAAGCTGCCATTTCTTGCCTTTGGGGACCAAATACATTTGCTCATGACAGTAATAAAAATCTGTAAAAAAAAAGAAAAAGAAAAATGCTATAGTTGCTGAAGGAGAGAAACAAAAAATATTCCTATTATTTCAGTATAGCCAATGTATAGTGTTAATGGCTTCACTTTTCAGATACATAGCTGGGAATCCAGATTTGCCTTTAATATCTCACTATTATTAAAACAAAGAGTAATTTTCTTGAGTTATTTAGTTACATGTGGTCTTGTTTAAACCCCCCACCTAAAATGGGAAAGTGGATTTTTTCCTTTTCAAAACTTTCTTTGGGGAAATAAGATTTTGATCTGGTGAGAACGATATTATCTTGTA
This sequence comes from Lytechinus variegatus, assembly GCF_018143015.1. Lineage (NCBI taxonomy): Eukaryota > Metazoa > Echinodermata > Echinoidea > Temnopleuroida > Toxopneustidae > Lytechinus > Lytechinus variegatus. The sequence continues at coordinate 28,280,656 of NC_054744.1, read as the reverse complement.
AATGATGCTTCAATCATGACCTCTTTGGTATTAAATGTCCAGGGGCCACAGAATGGGGGGGGGGGGGGGCTTTAGCTTTTTTCCAAAACTGTACAAAATAAAAATAACCATATGAGTGTGAATTTTTGCATGATCACCCCCCCCCCCCACTCTGAAAAACATCCTGCAGCCCCTGATGTCTGTTGCAAAGTCTCTTTAATTCATCTTTGTTTTAATATGTATGTGGATGTGTAAGATACATTTATAGGGCTTCTGTCATGAGTCTACTCTTTTTCCCTGTACAGATGAAGATGAGGATGGAGACCGTATCACTGTACGAAGTGATGATGAAATGGAAGCCATGATCAACTATGTGAGTATATGTTGACCTCATAATCGATTCACCGCTAGGCCCAGTGGATTAGTCTCTGTGTTCGAATCACAGCCATGGCGCAATGTCCGTTCACAAGAATTCGATCCACAATGTGATGCACCCAGGTGAAATAAATGGATACTTGCGGGAATCAATTGCTCAAAGAGCTGTGAGCACCAGAATCGGTAAACTAGTTTAATAGCCATGGTAATATACATGTAGGTGCACATTGAGAACCTACAAGGTTGATATTAGCACTATAATAATAATAATAATAGCTGGATATATAAAGTGCTTTTTGCCTATAAAGGACACAAAGTGCTGCTGTTATTACCCCAGCTTTACCTCAAGCTATTATCACCGGTGCTCAGTGCATGCAAGGAATTAATCCTGCCGGGTTCCTATTCACCTCACCTGGGTCGAGTGCAGCACAGTATGGATAAATTTCTTGCTGAAGGAAAACACGCCATGGATAAGATTTAAATCCACAAATACCCTATAGTATCACTTATATTTTGTAAAAATTTAACAGAAATATTTAAATGGTCATGAAAACAAATATTTTATCCAAATTGGATGTACAGTATTATGTTATTATTATTATTTATATACTGCGCTTTTCCCAGAATGGCCCAAAGCGCTTACAAGAAGAAAAACAAATTGTTACAACTATACAAATGAAACCTTACAATCCTAAAAATCTGGATTGGAAAAAAGAAAGGTTTTAAGTCCCTTTTTAAATGAAGCAACAGATAGTGACTACTATTATATACAATAAGGTCAAGATATTTTTACCTGAAAAGACTGGAGGCTGATTCAGCTCTCTCTTTGTATAATTTGTGTGATGAATTTTATGTGAGAGGCTCTCCCCACAGCATTCTTGATTCGAGTCACATCGCTGAGACGAAAGTTATGATGCTCTGGTATAAAGCCACGCATGAATTTCTGGATGAAAGATGATATTACTTTGCTCATAATCATGATTTAATGTAAAAATCCAGTACAATTATAAATTGAATATGAAGCTAAAATTTCACAATTTATTCTTGGCTTTTCAAATTCCACCAAAATATTTTTATCACATAGTGCTACATGAAGATAGTTGCATATTCAATTTTTATCTTACCACAAATGGAAGGAAAAGACCCCAGAATGATAATATGCATAAATGTGACCTGCTACCCCAAAACCACCATTAAGTTGTCAGCTCAATAGTGAATTTCAAGATTTATATTGAACATGAATTTTAAGCACAAGATAAGTTTTAAAATTATAACTTGTCAAAATTTACCAACAAGTATATGAATAATCCACACCATTACTGATTGTGTGTGAAAGGAATTAATTAAGAGATTAAAAAAATATGGAGAGAACATGATTTGAATTTTAGGGTTCACTATTAAAAGCATGTGCACACTGTAAAATCTCGGCGATACCTCAAAGTAGTCTGGAAAAAGTGGCGTCAGAGAAACATTTGTGTTTCCTCTTTAATTTTTATCTCACTCAGCCCTAAGGGCCAGATGAGCTTGATATGCCATCGCCTGGCGTCTGTCGTCCGTCCACAATTTCAAAATGCTTCTTTGTCATTTCAAGTCCAATTTCAATTTTGTTTGCTTTGTATGATAGAACTAGGTGGGGATTCAAAACTTTTACACATAATTAGCATAATAAATATGCTAATTTATGCACATTTTGCAAAATTCACAAATAAATGCTTCCCCTTCTTTATTTGTTGACTAATTTTGATTTTTTTTTACTTGCATCTGGTACAACTTCATGAGGTTGACCAAACCTCTACACAGAGTTTTGACATTGTGACTAGAACATTTGTTGATACTTTATACAAAATTAATTGCATACTGTATTTTTCAAAATTCACATAAAATGTTTTTCTTCTTTCGTTGTTGACTGATTTTGATTTTTTCAGTAGAGCTACATGAGGTTCACCAAACTTCTACACTGAATTTTGAAATTTTGAGAAGAAAATTATTTACACAAATCTATGCAAAATTTATTCAGTATTATCACAGAAAATGCCCCTTTATTTGTTGACAGATTTTGATTTTTTTTCTATCTGGTAGAGCTGCATGGGTTCCACCAAATTTGTACACAGAATGTTGATATTTTGAGTAGAAAAATACATGCTAAATTATGCAAAACTTATTCATTATCACAAAAAATGCTTCTTCTTAATTTGTTGACCAATTTTAATTTTTTTTTCATCCATCTGGTAGAGCTACATGTACAGTGTACATGAGGGTCACCAAACTTCCACACAGAATTTTGACTAGAGAATTATTTATGCTGATTCATGCAAAATTCATTCACAAATCACACCCCCAAAAATGCTTTTTCTCCATTTGTAGATCAATTTCAATATTGCTTTATATGATATCTCTAGGTGGGGATATAGAGCTTCTACACAGAATTTTGAAACTACATGCTATTGCATATTTTTCAAAACTCACAACAAATGCTTCCTACATGTATGTACATGTATTTGTTGACCGATTTGATTTTAAATATTTTGTTCCATCTGAGAGCGTCATGAGGTTCACCAAGGTGCTACACAGAATTTACAAAAATTGACTAGAAAATTATTTATGCAAATTTATACAAAATTTATTCATAAATTATTACAAAAATTGCTTCTCTGTCATTTCTTCATTAATTTTCATTATGTTTCCTCAATTTATGTCAGCAATATGATTCACTACATTGTCACCTGAGCTGAAATTGAGAATTGTGTTAATTTTTTTGTAAGATGCCTGATTCATGAGCACCACATCAATGATATGCTAGTTTATTTTCATTTTTAACTTCTGGCAGAATGAAACTTTCAGATTAGCTCATTTTCAAGTTTTTACCTTTTAAAGACCACATTACTAATTTTGCAATTTACAGGGAACCTTCTCTTGTGAATTATTTTGGGGTTTGGTGTGGCGGCTCACAAACGAATAATTTGTCAAATTATACTGGTAGAAAATGTGCAATTGCTGAGAAATTGATGATTCAAACATGGCATTCTAGCCAGAGGATTGGTCTTTTTCAAAGCAATAATAATAATAATACACTCTCCCACATGTGCTTGTCTACATTGGTGATAATTAAATGTGTTCACTTTAATATCAGCTTCGATTTCACAATTTCAACAAACCAGATCTAGATCTAACATGATATGGTGACATTTCACTTTGATTTTAAAGGGCAAGTTTACCCCCAACAAAAAGAGGATTTCAATAAAAAGGGAGAAAAAAATTAAGCAAGCATAATGCTGAAAATTTCATAGAATTAGAAACCAAAACTTAATTACATTATAAAGTTTCTTGTATTTTTCACATCTGTTAGTAGCACAACACAGTGATTAGTAAATGAGAGAGTGGTTGATGGCATTCACTATTTTTTTTCATTTATACAAAATATAGAATATTTAAATTTTAAGAATGCATCTTCATGAATCACAATAGGTTGTAATAACGACAACCACACATTTTCATGGAAAATCATATCATTATTATGAGATAGAACTTATGAAAGATATTTCAAATTTCTAAAGTATTTAAAAGAAAAGTTCCCTCCTTTTTAATATACATGTATAGTGACCAGAGCATGATTGGTTAAGGGTTCGCATTGAGGTGAAATTTTTTTTTTAAGGTACTTCTATCAAATTTGCTTTTAAAATGATCTTTGATATCTCAGTTTTCAAAAAACTTAGTTTCATGAAGATTGATGATTCCGAAAGTACCGGAATAGTCCATTTTATTCATGGGGGTGCTGCTACCTCTCATCACGGACGGACATTTGTACTCAAATTAAATTCACTCTAGTTTTATTGTTTTTAAAGTTACTGTAATTTGGTTTGAATGTTCTTGCACTCTGAACATCACTCTATTATCAGACATAATATAGTAGAAAAAAAATATTGGGAAGTAATTTTTTTTGGTAGGTGTTAACATTTCCATTTAGAAATTTCCGTCCGTGATGGAAAAAAAGATGAAAAGTTTTTTTATTCTTTATCAGAATAGAAATAAAAAATAAAAAGGTGTAGAGGTATCTCTCTAAACACAGTACATCATTTTATTTGAACATAGCTGAAATCCATACATTTTATCCATATCATATAGTCAATCAAAAATGACCACGGACGGACATTAATTTCATGACGGACGGATAAAGTTAATTCACTCAAATTCAATTCACTCTAGTTTTATTGTTTTCAATGGTACTCCAATTTTTTTTAATAGTCATGCACTCTGAACATTACTCTATCATCAAACATAAATTAGTAGAAAAAAAATATGGGAAGTAAACTTTTCTTGTGGATGTTAACATTTCCGTCCGTCCGTGATGAAATTAATGTCCGTCCGTGATCATTTTTATTAGGATAATTTCTATGGATTCAGCTTTTTATTCTTTATCAGAATAGAAAAAAAAAAGTGTGTAGAAGTATTTCACTGGACACTGTACATCATTTTATTTGAACATAGCTATAAAAATCCATACATTTTATGCATATAATAAATCAATCAAAAATGATCACGGACTGACATTAATTTCATCAGACGGACGAGTGAAATATTGCACTGTAGCAACTTGATTTCTATGCAAGACGCACAGTATAATCTAGACATATGATTGCTCTAAACACAGTTCTTGTCAAAATCGAATGTAAAGAATATTGTCTTTTTAAATTGTAGAATACTAGTAGGTTCCAAATCAACAGCTAGTTGATCAATAGGTGGTTTCAAACCGCCTCGATCACAAGAATCCCCGTTAAATTACGAAAACTTTTTAAGGCTAAAAAATACCCCTTAATTATTCCTGCATTCACACCGCCCCGAAACACATCCTTCGGGATAAGTTCCCGAAGTTACGAGCATGCGCAGTGTGGTCTGATAAGCAGGCAAGGCGAGAGATTCAAAATCACTTGCCCAGCAGCCACCCACGCCGCCGCGCCCAACGACACGCTGGGATAAAAGTTCCCGTAATTCGCTTTCACATTGCCAAAATACCTGCGACCTTGGAAAAATCCCCACGAAAGTTCTCGTAATTTCGCCAAGTACCTACTATTTAGCGGGTATTTTCTTTCGGGGAAATTACGCGTAGTTTGCTTTCACATTACCAAAATACCTGGTATTTTCTGATCGGGGTAAATTTCCCGATCAGAGAATACCTGGAACTGGCGAACTTCGAGGCGGTCTGAAACCACCTATTGATCATGTTGATACAAGTATTTTTATGATCATGATGATTTTTAGGCATTAATTTTCCAGTAGCAAAGATGTTTTTTTTTAATCCAAAAACTAAATCGAAAAGATGAACAGGTCGTTGATCCTTATGCTTGTTTGTTGGATCAACACTTGTCAGGGGCTCTCTTTGAATCTTTTGCACATATCAAAGTAGAGACACCCCATAATATCAACAGCCCTCATGTATTTCGGCCCGGACCGAATCCAAAATTGAAATTGATACACCAACCCTAAGTTTATTAAAACTTCTAAACACTGCAGTGCAAGCTTTATTCATTTTCACAGTTTACCAGATAAGCGATTTGCTTAAAATTAGCTCCAAAATGGACTTCGAAAAAAGGTATTCATGTAATTTTCACGAGCCTCAAGACTGTGATGTCCTGTTCTGTTATCATTGTGAATCCATAGGTTTGTGAATAGAAAAATTGATGATTTTTCTACTTATGTACTTTCTTCTTCTCCATCACTTTCTGCAAGCTTGAATTGATGAAATCTACAGCTTTGGACTTGTACTTCCCATGTTTTATTTCCTGCTTTTTGGCATATACATGTACATGCAGCTTTCCAACTCTATCTGCATTCCAATAATGTTTAACAATTTTTCCTGACAACAATATAGCCCAAATAACGGCCAAACAAAGATATCACAAAAAATTGTGAAGAGTTGTAGGTTTATTCCATTTGAGTTCTGAATAATTCTCAGAGATACTTTTCACAGCAATTAGAAGCTAAAATTGAATTCATAATCTGCTCAGCAAAGTTTCTCATTTGCATATGTATCTTAAATCAAGTTGCTACATCTTAAATCAAGTTGCAGCAACTTGATTGAAGTTGTAACAACTTGATTGTGCAACTAATACTGTTTAATAATATTAAAATATGTACAAATCATCAATACAATAGCATTTGTTCCCCCCAAAAAGTATTAAGAACTTCTTACAGGGTACTTCCAATGTATTTTGATTGTGTCCGTCCGTGATGTCCGTCCGAGATGTCCGTCCGTGATGGAAAATATTTGCAATTCTCTCAGAAGTTTGATATTGATTAAGAATTCAATGTGGTGAACATAGAAGCTAACATACCTGAGTGTTAGTTGCATTAACAATTATTGGTCAATGTTAAGCTGTTTAGATAGAAACAATAAAAATGTACAAAAATTCTAAAAACCACATTTCTATCATGTCCGTCCGTGATATGGCACATTTAGTGGATACCTATGTTTGTAGGTAACCATGGCAACAAACTTTTTTCATCATTCAACATACTTTGTCCTACCCTTCACTATAAAACACAAAGGAACCTTGTTCATCTTATTCCTAATTTGTTACAAGCCTTCAAAACTTTCAAAATCTATCAAATGTCCGTCCGTGATGAACCGATCACGCTCTCCAGGACATGCATATAAACCATTGTGTGAATTATTAAAGTAAACGTTACAATTTCTTTAGATCCAATTTCAATGTACAGTACTTGGATTTTTTTTCTATTCATTCAAATCATCTCTATGCTGGGCTGGACTTGCTCTTTAAAGACTTTTCTAAGAAATGATTGTTACATGTAGCTGTAACTTCTTTCCTTTGGCTCTAACTCTAAGTATGGCCCTGTTAAAGCAAATTATTATTTTTTTTTGGTATTGTTATGCAGCATTTTGTGACGGTGCTTTTATTGAAAAAGTTTTTTTTTCTGGGAGCATTGTGGTTCAATTTCAATTGTCCTTTTGCCCATTATTCCCCTTTAACTTCCTATTTTGACAGAATGCATATCATGTGTTGAGATTTATTTGACAAATGGGTGTGGCTCGTACATGCATACATAAGGCCATCATAAATTAGTTTTAAAATAGCAGATTCACAATTTAATTCAAGAAACTACTGTAGGAAGTCTGCAGATTATCTGAATTGGGAAAATGGGATGGAAGGAAATACAAAAAGGAAATGAAAAATGCAGAAAGGTCAACAAAGCCTGATTTCCCACTATTTGATACCAAAAGTAAAACAGATTCTGACTGCTCAACTCTAATGAATATCCTTTAAAAAGGAAAGCCCTTTTTTTGAGATTCCAATTATTGAATACAATAGTGTAATGAGCCAAAATATTGTAGGGAGCCAGAAATTGGGTATGGGGCAAAATGACTGCAAGTGAGCGAAGCAAGGAGGCAAAAATTTTGCCATTTGTAATGCAGTCCTCTAATTCTGAACAATAGATTTTGACATGATATTGGAAAAGTATGATAAATACGGTAGATGTAGTATGATATTTCCCCTTTCTTTTTTTTCTCTTTTTTCTTCTTGGGACTTTAAGTCTTGAAAAAATATTGTGGGTCTATATCATATCCTCCCCAGGTATGCAGTGATAAACTATGATTTAATTGACACTTAGTGAGAGTAAAATGTCTCTATATCACACCAAATGCGTTTTTAATTGTTCAAGCATGGCAGATAACAAAATAAAGAGAAATGTCAGAAACAAACATGTGAATCTGATACTGATCTCACTTATAGAGATTTGATAGTAAAAGGAACTTAAGGAAGTTAAACAATGAAACCTGCACTCCCTCCTGTAGTACATATAGCAATCTCTGTCTATCAGAAAAAAAGAAGTGAATGCAAATCTACTCTGGTTTGATGAATTCATATAAGAAACTTTACTTGTAAATAATGCCATCCCTTTCTCTCCGAGACAATCATGATAATCTGAAGGCGAATCCACTCTCATTTGAGGACAAATAAAATATACTTATCAAAGAATTCTTGTAATAAGCGATCAATTTCTTATGCTAGGTTGTCACCAAAGTGAGACCCATTTTTCTGTGCAATTCGGTTTTGACATCGAAATTGCAAACCTACAGTATTTCTGTTGGATGCACTGTAAGGGTTCGGTTAATGTATTAGATGGAGATACCTAACAAAGACATTTGCATCAATGATTGCTTCCTCTTTAAATGCTATATTTTTTGTGTGTACATGTATGTAACTCGATGGCTTCTTCTTTTTTGTAAGAAAAAAAATGGATGATGTACATTTTAAAATATATTTTTCTCTTCAAAACAGTACTTGGTTATTGAAGCATGCACATGTCATATACTGATTTGTTTCATGTTTGTGAATTATAATACACACACTAAGAAGACTTATTTTTTTAATTTCTATTTTCTATATAACTTTAAGTCATTTTTCCTGTAGATTTTGACACTTTGTTGTTATTAGTGGTGAATTTTAGTTCCCATGGTCCCTGTCACGTCCCTCCATGTTGAAATTTATGAACAAGCTTTTAGTGTCTACCTACTTCTTAACCTTTGACTTTGTAACCGTCACGGCATGGGGTGCTCACTGCTGAGAGTTGGCCCAGTACAGGTACTTTTACAGTACCTTTTGAAGGAGAGTTCGCAGCCGATGCATCAAAAAAAATTCTAAGAAAAATTTGCACATGTCCTTTGTATGCAAAGAGAAGCGCAATGAATTTTCAAGAAAACAATGAATGCACGAATATGACATACATCATAGTAGCTAAAAAAAGATAAACAAACATGCATAATAGATGTTGATGTTGCTGGCCATCCATAGATGCAATTGATCCGATCAATTGTAACTCTTTGTAAGACAGGGCCCAGGGGTCGTGTTTCATGAGATAAATGTGATTTCACGGACATACGCTTTGAGCCAGTCAGATGCAGGGATTTGCATGTACATGCAGCTCATGTATAATTAGTTAAAATCACTGACGATTTGTTTCATGAACAGTACACTACTTTATAGTCCTCAGTAGGAGTTCAGCAGTCTGAAGAGCTTTGACTAAGTTTATTAGGATATAACTTTTACTATGATTTTTCATGTATATATGTAGAGATCTAAATGTAATTTATGATAACAATATCATTTACGTGTACTGTACATGTACATGTATGTGGAGATTTTAACAATGTCTATGATTGTAGTGAACACCTTAATCTTATTATCAGTTCAAAGGTAGCTGAATTAAAACAAAGCCCAGGCCCCATTTGGGTACTTTTTATTTTATTGGAATATTTACTTAAAAGTTGGAACATCCATTGTTTTTTGTTTTGTTTAAACACTGATTAGGCCTACATTCATGAATAAGATTGTAGAGTACATGTATTAAAAAAATGCTCTTCTGAAAATATCGTTGAGTATTAAAATATAAGATCACATTATTTTTACTTCCATAGGTGATGTAAGAGAGATAGAGTTGGAGCACATCAATTTTGCCATGCTTTTGAATGAAGTGCAAGTCCACAAATTCTGAGCCTTTCTCTTCTGACTCCGCTGCAGTGTCATTTTGAATTGGTGTATGTCGAATATGAAAGGATATCAAAATCCATGAATCTTGATTGTAATGTTCCTGTTTTTATTTCAGTACCTATCACTCCTAGCTGAATGTGAAGCAAGAAGGGTAATGGCGCCCCCTCTCAACATATACCCACAAGGTCAGTCAATGCTTTTCTCAATAATATTTTTATATTTACTTTTCTATGAATCTTTCCCCATTTTGAAATAATATCAACCATTTGAATTTACCCATTAATCAGATTTATGGCTATGTCGAATATTTTTTTCTTAATAAAGGCCTCCCAAGCATTTATCTTACAAATATTTAAACCTTACATAAATCTTGAATTTTAGTCCTGTTCTGTGTTAATTTCTGTTTTAAATGTATTTCGCTGGTCTGTCAAAGCAGATGATAGCTCTTTCAACTTTTGGATTTATATTATATTTCATTTCATTTATTTTCCACAAATCAATCAAAATACAAAGAAAAACATACAACTCATTCCGAAATAGTATGCATACCGGTAATTACAATATAAAAGCAGATTCTAAGTGGATGGACCTAAAGTAAAGCAAAAGCTTGTTGTGGATAGGCCCTTAACAAATAATTTATGTGTAATCATTGATAGCTACAAATAATTATAGAAAAAATAGAGCTGAGCTCGGAGAAAGTTACAGAAACTGGACAAGGACGAAAACAGAGAACGTTACAAAGAACAGGGGCACACAGGTTACTAGACAAGACAAGGAGGACAAAACAAGACATGAAAGAAAGAAGGAAAGAAGACCCGTCTATTATATTGCTGTTCATGATTGCGTCGTTAAAGCATGACGTAAAATATTTTGACAGAATTGATCGTATGCCAGTGGAATAGTAGACGGGTCCTTTGTATATGAAGAGGTACATGTATGGAGTTTAATTAATAGACAGGTGTAATAAATAATTTTAATTACTTTTTAATCACCTTTGTATCTCAAATTCTTTAACTAAAGGGCAATCCCACCTGGGTGAAAAGCTGATTTTATGAGTCAGAAGTATATTCTTTTTGTTGTCATAGATTTCACTCAAACTATATGTATGAAAAATAGATAATCAAGATTCATGAAGAATATCTTTAGAAGTTTAATAGATAATTTCCAGTTTATGTGTGAAATAACAACTACATGTATTTTGATGGTTTCAATGTTGCCTATTTTTGTAAAGAATTTTATAAAGTATTAATTTTCATGCGAGCATTTGTTAAGCATTGACTAAATCAGTTGACATTTTTTTCTTCTTTTGATCAACAGTTAAAGCTGGCACAAGGAAAAATATACACAATCTCACAGTAAGTATCAGAAAATCAAACGATATCACATTATTTTGAATCCCCCCCCCCCTCAGGAAAAAGAGAGTTTGGGTTGAAGTAAAACTGAATTTAAATTGAAAATAAACTTTAAATCCATAATCAAACAAATAGAATTTGATCTCTTTTTGCGGCTTAACATTAAAACAATAGTTCTCCAAATACTAAGACTTTTGGTGAAACATTGAAATTTGTATTACAGATCATGAAATAGTTGATTCCTTTATAACATTATCTTTTGAAAGTTTTTTTTTAATTGAGAAAAACTTGAATACCTTATTTGTCATTCCAATCAGGCTCAGTGATGATGGTGCCCACACAAATTCTGTGTCTCCTTTGAAAATCATTTGCTCCTTTCCTCACTCTCTATGAATGGGAAGGTAGTGGTGTGGATATTTTCATGTACATTGTTTGAAGGAAAATGGCTATGTAGATTGTAAATAACAAATACAGATAACATCTGTTTCTACAAAATTGGTTCAGAAATAGCTAAAATGTGTACATGTATGTGGGTCTTTTACTTATCCACCCATGGAGAACCAATAAGATCTCCTTTCTGCAAATGTGAGTTTGATCTGTGTACACATTCGAATGATTGGAGCTTTGTATAGATTGTGACAATGAGAATGAAATCATTTTACTAAAAATTCACCAGATTGCTTTAGTTGAATATGAAATGATGTTTTGCATGGATACATTTATGATACCACTTTTAATCAGTTTTATACCCCCACTCATAAAAATATCTTTATTTTAAATCCTCTCTCCCTCCTTGCCTCTCTTTCCATATCTTCTTTTTTCCATGCTCTTTTCTCCTTCTGCCTTCTGTTATTCTTCCATCATTTATTCATCCCTCAACCAGGTCAACACAAGGCCAGCTGGAGCGGTTCCAAAAGGAGCAGATAGTGGAATAAGTTTAGGATATGGGTAAACATTCTACTGTTTTAGTACTTTAATATATTAATTAACCTACATGTAAAAACAAAACTGGTACAGTTGATTTTCCCTGCTGTTTTCATCAACAACAACACCTCCATCACCATCATCGCCATTATCATCATCTTTAATTATCATCATCACTATCATCTTCATAATCATCACCATCATAATGAATATAATCATCACCATCATCACCACCATTATCACCATCATCATCTCACCACCATAATCACCGTCATCAGTATCATCACCATTATTGCCATCACCATCCTCATCACAAGTAGCAGCTAGGTCATCGTCATTGTTATCACCATCATCACCACCACCATCATCTTCATCACCATCACCACCATCATCAGCAGCATGATCTTTGCCATGATGATGATTGTTATATTGAATTTTTAACCAGCTGAGCAGTTAAAATCAGTGTTAAAATATTGATAAATGTATATATTAACCAAATTTGACTCTTTACTTCCTGTTAATTAAAATAGATGATATTGGATAAAGTTTCGATAAACTGATGCTGTAGTTTGTGTGTGTGTCATTTCGCAGCTCATGTACATTTTAATGGTGCATGACCAGCAAGTGCATCACTTATTTCACCCATGAAGGCGAGTCACTGATTTGCCTCACTGTATTGTGTGAATGATGTGATGTTCCAATTGTAATATTTATTTCATTTTTATGGTAATTTTTTTTCCATAGGAGGCATGATGCTGAATTAAGAGAAATTCTTGCCAGTGGCAGGGTGAGTATTAAGAAAATTCCTTTTTAATTGATTCCTGTCGAGTTTTGTATTATTGTTCCTGAATTAACCTGTTGACTACTGAATTCTTTGATTCCCATAGGCTTTGTACAGGGATTGATTCTGGTAGGCAATTGGTTACCTTGTAAAAACAGGATTGGCTTTTACTGCTTTATTAAAAAAAAAACAGGCATATAATTTGGAAAATGTGTAAAACATTCGTACAAATAAAATAAATTTGAGAAAGAAAAAGTTATGTAGTTTATGTAGTGAGAATATCTAATAAAGGTATACTGTTTGTTTTTGGTGCATATTCCTGGGCTCCGTCTTACAAAGACTGACAATTGATCCAATCAATGGAAACTATGGAAATCCAACAGTGTCATAATGTTTTCTCAAGGAAATTTGCATAATGTCCTTTGTAAACAAAGAGAAGCACATTGACATTTCAAGAAAACAATGAATGCATGAATATCAATCAAAGCTTGAAAATATTTTGAACAGACATGCATAATAGGTGTTGACATTACTGGCTGTCCATAGTTCCAATTGATTGGATCAATCGCAACTCTTTGCAAGACGGCCCTGTTCTTCCCTTACCATATTTTGCCCATCTATCATGTAGTATTATTGATAAACACTTTCAAGTAATGTGTATCTTATGTCTCTTACATCTTTCTCCTTCTCTCTCCCAATCAGAATGTAGATATCCCCCTTCTCTTTAGCTCGCCCGGTATTTCTCCCTTTCTCTGTGATTTCTCTAATTTTTTTTCTTGTCTTGCGTGTCAATTTTCTTGTACCTATCCATCTGTACATCTCAATATTGCCAATTTAAAGAGTCTCTTTTCCGTCCCCTTTATATCACATTCTATATTGACATACAGATAGTAGAAACAGATATATTACACCTTGAAGTCTTGGGAAGGGGTCACAGTGGGCAGGTTTACAAGTAAGTCATAAAAAATCTGAGTGCGGTAACATATAGTTTTCCAAACAGAATGTAACTGTAGGTGTTATTCTAATTGGAAAACTAGGTCATTAATTAGCAATTGAATTTTAACAATGTCTTGTATGTTCTTATCGAATTTTATTCACTTCAGGGCAAGTTCACCACCCGATATGGATGAAAAGGCTTAATTAAAAAAAATAATGAACAAGCAAACTTTGAAAATCATGATAACTCAAGTTCAAGTTTACTTGAAAATTTAGATTACAGGGATAACACTTGTCAGGCAAAAGCCTGAATTCAGGCTCTGGCCATTTATTTCCAGGCCATAGTTTTAGCACTTTTGTGTACAAAATATGGTATTCTAGGTGATTTTCAGGCCCTCTGATCAATTCCAACTGGCATCCTTAAGATTAAATTAATGGATATTACAAATCTCTTTATTTTAAGATGAAATCAATTCAGAATTGTAGATAACCTGTAGCAGTTTTACAATCAGTTATGATTTGAAGTCAATTTGGCTTTATCTCAAGCCAATTTATTATGTGTATATAAACTTGGGCATTGGGAGAGTCAACACTAATTAGATTATGAAAATGGCATAATATTAGGACTTTGGGGATTAGAATTGATTAAAAGTTAATTTAAACTGACATTTTACTGGTTCTTGTTAAACTACTGTGTTGGGATGTAAATTTACAGCATAGTATTCCACGCATTAATTATGTAACTGTAGTAGAATCGGCCACAGTAAACACGTTATATCCAACAACCCATATTCTCATAAAAATGTGGTTCAAGTCTATGCTAATACTATTGATATTAATATGCTAATATTATGGGAAGCTAAACTCTGTTATAGTTGTACTTTTGTACAATTGTGTCTTTTTTTCTTGCTTTCATGTTCAGTGAAACTGTTTTACTTTATTCACAGCAGTCATAAATGATTTAAGTGACAAATTTCTGATAAACTTAACTTATACTTTTTTGGACACATTAGGTGACTGATAGTCAAAGCAAAATTTATGACTTTAACCTGAGTTCAGGATATGGGCCTACATTTGATGGAATTTTTCAGTAGTTTTTGCATTTTTGAAAATATTTACATTCAATCTTCTATTGCAGAGCTAAACATGTACCAACAAATAATGTGATGGCAGTGAAGGTAAGATTTCTATATCCAATTCAGATCTTTTTCATTTTTTCTATTCTATTTTGATAAGCTCTTTACAAGCAATTCTATGTGTTTGTGTGTATTCTGTACCATTTCACTGAGACATATAGCTTTATGTCTCGAACTATCTGTAATATCCACAGATGTAAAGATATGGAGAAGTTGTAAGGTGAATTTAGAGCAGTCGGTCAAAATGTAACAGGAGAGCGTTTCATCAATATGTTTTTTCCGACAAGTTGTCAGACCTGACAACATTACTTTTGAGAAGCAACGTTGATATGGTTAATGTTGGATAAAACATGACTTGTCAGATACTTGAAAAATGTCAGAAAACTCCTTGCATGAAATGTCCTTTAGATGTCTTGTAAGAATAGCTTTCAGATACCTCATGAAAGATGAATGCATCTATCTGGATAATAAGTGATCGATTGAAAGCGTCAGTCTCCATTCCGTCAGTTCTGCCGGAGAACGTTTTGCTCCACTACACCTCCATAGGCTGAAGTCATTCTTCCACTCTGTATAATGGGAAACCATTCCCCAAATGAATTCTTGATTCTATCAAAGATACTACAAGGGGAAAATCAGACACTTCAGCGATTTTTTGAAACGCTCCCAAACGCTCGATAAATGCTCATGGGGAATGACGCCTACTAGCGTTGAGTAAACATCGGCACGCAGCTGCGTATAAAACACATGGGGGAAACGAGAGAGGGGACTTTGGAGAGGGCTCAATGGTGGTGCATGGGAATAATTCCACCTTTTATTACCCAGAAACCTCTGAAATATATTTATCTTTAATTTAAGAAAAAAATAGAATGAAAACAATTTTAAAGTGTAAAAATTGTTTATTCCTTCAACCTTTCGCACTTTCTCTCATATGTTTTGTACATATAAACCATCTCGCAATACGCAAAGGTAAAAAAAGGTTGTTACTTCCTCAAAGCTGTGGGCACTTTTATTATGCGGTCTATTTACTGTCCGATCTTCCCCTTGTAGTACATTATCTTTGATTCTATTCATTAATACAGCATTTTTCATCAAAATAAATGACTATGAATGATTGAAGTTTTGAAAATGATCACAACCTAGTAACCATACTTGGTGTAACTTTTTGAAAAGTTAAAATTGAATATCCTTGGGGTACCCATCTCAAAGTCCACATGTAATTTTTTGGTCATGAAATGAATAATTCATAATTTAATTTTCTCAGCAATCAAATGCTCCAGTCTTCATGGTCAAAGTATGTATGATGCATAATTTACCTGTTCTATTATTTTGAAAAGATGTATTTCCCAATTCATCACAATATTTACAATTTTGTCGTAATTTTTCTTTTTGAAAATTATGCTATTATTTTACTAAAGCTACATCTCGTCTGCTCTTTTTACCGATAGTATCGATATCAAGGTATTCTAGTTAGGAAGCCTTTCATGAAACAGGTTTAGTAAGATTGAAACTAACTCCATGGTTGGTGGATATATGACTTGTCCAGGTGTTGAGAAACGGGCCCCACAGTCAAGATGTTAGTCCACTCTTGAATTGTCCAATTAAAATGTGGCAAAAGTGACAAACTTTCAATCATTTTCAACACTCGTTTATTGATCACACGTATGCCAGAAGCTGATGTGAAAGTACAAAATGTATCAAAGTTTGTCAGACATTCATACAATATACAAATGAAATTTCTACACAATTGCAGAACAAGACTATATATGACATGAAAAAATTAACGATGTAACATAATCAAGCTATATACATAGCATGTGATAGTGTACATTCGTCTACAGTGTTGAACATGTGGTCACCACATGTAATACATATCACCCTATTGTCCACTAGTACATGTAGTATATGAAAGAAGATATTGTGATAGTTACATGTATGTACATGTAGGAGAATTCAAGTAGACCTGTAGAGTTTTGAAAATGATACAATGTATGTACATGTACATGACATCGCACATCTCTCACATGTACATGTCAAAAATGGGCATGTGAATTCAGCATAATGGTTTGAACAAAGCTTTGAAAAGTAATCTCACCAGGTAATAAATCATGTCTTGAATTCAATCACGTAATTTATTATGATAACATTATTCAATAAATCCTAAATTTTCTGATGATTATTACACCAGAAAAGTGAGACACACTCCCTTTTTAAAGGTATCTCTACAAAGTGTATAGAAATTATATGAATGATATGCTCTATACAAGTATAAACAGTCATTATTCCTGACATTCATATTTTGCCCAAATTTAGTATCCTTCTGACACTGCATATATCTGTACAATAAGTAAATTAATCCTTTTGCCTTTACGCTTTATCTTTTCACCAGGTTATACCACTGGATATCACTCCTGAAGCTCAGAAGGAAATCTTATCAGAGTTACAAATCCTATACAAGGTAAGTAAACTTTTGCGACAGTTTTTTTTTTATGCTGTACATGTAGATGCCCTCAGATTGGGAAAGTAATGTGCTTATTATGTCTTACCTTGACAAATGTAAGCAAGTTGTATAGTAACCAAAATATGTGCTGGTCATATTTTCAATTGTTGGGGATTTCATATCTTTATTACCAATCTAAACAAAGTCACAGTATCATATTATTTAAACATTAAAAACATTATGTAGAAGTTGGTGAAAACACCTAAGCAAAATAGCATAATGAATAATAAATAAGGTGTGGGAGATTGCTTTATATAATCAGTATATACATGTATGCTTGGGTACATGAAAATTTAGAAAATATGGCATGACATGCCATTACAACCTTCATCCAAATTTCTGTCATAACTATACAACCTACATGTACAGTATAACTAAACATGTTACAATGTTTGAATGCATTTTGGCCCAAACCCAACAAAATTTGATCACACAACATTATCGGATTTGTACGTACATGATGTAGTTTCTATAGTAAGAGGCTAAATCTGTGAAGGTTGTGTCCTATTATCAGAATGTAACAGAAACTTATAACATAAAAAAAATAATGCAGTCCACGATCAGCATTGTCATCATTATGCATCTTTTTGAGTTATCATCCTGAATACTTGTATACCATGAATTGGGCAACGGCATCACTTGCCCTGATTTCAATCTATTTTACCATTGTACATGTACTTGGGAATGTAAATACCTTTAGAGAAATTAGGGCATTGTCATTTCAAATTGTTTTCTGAAACCCTCTAAAAGTATTCTAGAAAGTTAATGGGAACACAAACAGTAATTTGTCATGTTAAGGCGACCGCACACCTTACGATTGGTCTGCGACCCGATCTCAGAATAAAATGTTGTTGTAGAATTTGATGCTAATATTGAGACCTGGAATATCTTACTGTAATGTTCGAAATCATTGTAGGAATACCTTTGTTCAAATATGTGACTATGCTATCATCCTTAGAATAAAAGGGAATTTAATATCTAGTTGTAATGACGTCATAGCAGTCGTACGATTTGTAACTAATTTGGCCTTTACTCCAAAATAAAGGTTTGCAATCTTTCAAAATGGTTATACATGTATTAGTATTCTTTCATTTAATTTTAACTTGAAATAAAATGATATGTTCCATTTACATTTTTAGAATGTTCCAAATGCAAAGTGCGATTTGTTCCAAAATCGGATTGCGAACAGTCGTAAGGTGGGCGGTGGCCTTTAAGACCCCTCATTTTCCATTAAAACCTTTAATAGCAACAACCTACATTGGGGAAGTTCATTTTAAGTGCCAATTTAAGTGCAAATTACTCTGTGTAATCTTTCATTTAAGCTGCTTGGTGAGGGTAATGGACTCGTGTCATTGAGCAAGGAATATTTGTGTTAAAGTACGTCTTTAGTTTAGTTATCAAACGCTTAAACCAAAAGTAGCGTTTGGGTTTTCTCTCAGAGAGAGTACACCATACATGATAGTAATAACATGTCAAGTATCCACTCAGATTCAGATGTTGTTAAAGTAATAGATTAGCCAGTGGGCTTCAAAGTTGCAGATTTTTATGGTTCTCAAATCATCATTAAAAGAGAAGAGTATATGTCATCTGAAAGCAAAATATATTCAGGTGGAATTAAGAGTGATCTGTGAATATTGGAGCTACATGTAATTATACTGATATCTTCACTGTATTAACCACTATTGAATGATTTGAATAAATACACACACACACACCCACTCATACCTGTATAGAAGTTTAAACATTCATTGTACAGTACAGTCTCATGTGTGCTACAAAAACTTTGGGTTATAACTTTCAATCACTGGTTGGCAAAGCTGGATAGAGAAGAAACCCAGTGAAGCTGGTGAAACGGTCGGTAGTTCCACTTACTGCATGCCTTGGTTCTATCTGGAGCCAAACTTCATCTTCCACAACCAAGTCAATGATAGCACTGTTTGAATAAGACTGCCTCAGATGGTTGCTGGAGTCCCCATGTATGCCGACTGTCTTCTGGCCGTTTTTCACGAGGATGACAAGGGTGTCACGATTGTGTCCGATACTGAAGGAGAAGAAGTACGTTCCATTAAAGGCGCATTTGTAGCGGCCGGTCTTATTATTGAAGTGATCGCCGACATTAGCCAGGATAAGATTAAAGTTCAAATCTTTGGGAGCATCACCATGCCCATGAAGGTCAAATGTCCTAACTGCTGTGAAAGCTGATCGGAACATCTGGTTTTGTGGAGTGATGGTTCTCCACCATGTTGTGCTTGGATCGGATGCACTGGGACCTCCTGCATGGTTGGATCCACAACATCCCCAGCAAGGGTCTCCCTTGTCGCCTCTTTGGCCATTAAGTCCTGGTACTCCAGAAGGACCTGGTACACCGTTTAGACCATCTCTACCAGGAAGACCTGGTGGACCGGCGACACCTGGAATACCCTGTGGTCCTGGAGGACAGATCGGACAGAGGATAGGTCCCTTGCAGACAGGATCACCCTTCACAGGCTGTCTAGGACTGGGAGTGGATGTTGGGATAGTGGCTTTGAGCATGGTGATCTTGAGAAGGAAAAGTAAGGCCACCTCAATCATAT
Organism: Lytechinus variegatus; assembly: GCF_018143015.1. Classification (NCBI taxonomy): domain Eukaryota; kingdom Metazoa; phylum Echinodermata; class Echinoidea; order Temnopleuroida; family Toxopneustidae; genus Lytechinus; species Lytechinus variegatus. The sequence goes on along the minus strand of NC_054744.1, from coordinate 28,260,597 downwards.
GCTGAACCTGTAACTTCATCTTTTTTATTCTGCAATATCCAAGATGCTGAATAAAAAAAAAGAGTTGAATTCAAGTCTTGTATCTCTGCTGTCACTACACTATGTATTCCAAAATATACTAATTCACGCTTCTAAATTAGATCCAGAAAAGGAAATATAGGGTAGCCTTCTGATGGGTCCTGGATTCTCTCAAATAGTATCTGTAGAATATGGTATGATACATACATATCCATATGTTAAAATTATGAATACATCATATACATTTACATGTATTAAAAGCAACTTCCTTCCAATTTCAGCACAATATTACCCCCCTCCTTTAGTCCAAATGACGTGTAAGTGCAAAGAAGCTTTGAAAAAAAATGATTTGGCAATATGGTTGACAATTAATGTCTCTATTCATGCGTGCAGGCATGAGCATCAGTCAATTTTTAACTGTTGCAACAGTCATTTGTTCTTTTACAGGCCTCAATTTTTCAATAAAAAAGGCAATACCATTTGTCCATGGGACAGAGGCTGCAATGACCAATTATTGGACTGAATACCATCATGATGGTTGATATTTAGGAGAAGAATAATCATGTAAAAATTAGTAACTTTTGACCTTGACCTTTTATGGAAGGCAGGAAAAAGACAATTTTTAAAACATTTTTCAAGTTGAGGATTCTTTGAAAGTATTTCATTTGACAACTTGTAACTCGTTGAGATAAATGACACAACACTCAAGTATACTGAAGGCAAGTTTCGTGTAATAAGGCAAAACCCTCTTAATTACAGACTCTAATTAAATTATTGACGCGTATGGTACATTTTGTCCCCATAGAGAACGTACGCAATTTTCAACGTGATTTTAAAAAGTCAAATAATGTCCCATACGTAACATGTAGTCCAATACATACATTTTTTTTATACCTTTTATTAAAAAGTAAAATATAAATTTAAAATTTTTGTGGTATATCACTTTTATACTCAAACTAGAACTTCCTAGAGCTGCAACAATACTAGTATGGGAATAACTTTTTTAAAATGTCCTCGAAATGTTTATGGACATTCCATCTTTGGACAAGAACTTATTTGCATGTTAAATAAGATGACACACCTATTTTTTTCTCAAAAAAGTAATAAGAATTAAGATGTTGGGGGTCCATGTCCCACCTATGATTGAATCTCTCAAGTTTTGTTTTTATTTTTTTTATAGTTTTTATACATGTACAATGTACATGTAAGTAATGCCCATTTTACCAATAATGCAAATTAGATGCCCCAAAATTGCATAAATTTGCATATCAACTTTTCTTTATGAAATTTTAAAATTCAACATTTAAGCTTTCTTATCCAACCAAAGATAACTTGTTAACATAGAGATGAAATTTTAAGGGTGACCTTTTCTTGGACTTACCCATACATGCAAAATGCAGGGTAGGCCTACATTTCTATAATATACATGTACAGTATGTAACAGCACAAATGGGGGGGGGGGCATCGCATCCGCAAGTCACTAAGGACAATGAGCAGTGCTTAAAATGGATAAACTGCACAGGTGGGCTGGCTATTAGTGATCATACAACTCCCAAAAATGTTCTGTAATCTGATAAGTCCAAATCGGATCACATGACATTCAGCGAATTGCACTATGGCATCCAAAATGCACTATCCTGCACTCTGACGTCGTACCAAATGACGTCAGAGTGCACGATAGTGCGAAATCTGGAATTATCTAGTTATCTGGATATCTGGAATTTAGATCAAATTTAGTATTCAGGGCAACTCAGTAATGTGGAGGAGGGGGTGTATAAAACAATGCAAAATAATGCATGGATTGTTGTGCATTCATGTTCTAAATGATGAACTCTGTGCTCGACATGCCAAATGGATATACTGCACTCTGTCGTGCGGACCTCGGTGCAGGATATCCATTGGCTCTTCTTGCACATCGTTCATTATTTGGTCCTGCATGCACGCACTTACATGCATTATTTGTATGTACAAACCAGTAAATGCAATATATCAAAAGTATATACAAAGAAGTTCATGGGGCCCATTGCAGAATGACTTGCAATTGAACTAAAATGCAAACACATGCTTTTATTTGATTTTTGCGCTTGAGTGCATCTAATTGGTAGGAGAATTTGAACTCCAAGCTTTTGTGACAAAGAAACTAAAGCAAAAAAGATTAAGAATGATTCTAAATTATATGACAAGGTAATAAAAAAATATATTTAGCTCCCATTTTTACACAATTGTTTTCACATTCAACATGAAATTAAAGCAGTTTAGTTGTTTGTGATTGATGAAGGAGTGTACATGTACATGTAGTAGTTTGCAATGTGGTGTGATGAGAAAAGGTTCAAAACCCATATATAATTAGAAAGCACTATGATACATGTACGCTATTAAATCAGTCATCGAAGTTTTAAATCCGGTATAGTCCCCGACTCCGAGGATGGCCAGATTCACCTCACACTCACAGAGATCACTCTCACCCCCTCCCTCCCTTACGCTATTTGATGCATCGTTCTTTCTCAACCCATCCCTCTTCTCTCCTTCGCCACTTGCTGCTTCCATGCCTTCATTGGTCACTTCCTTGTCATTTGACCAGTCACTACATGTATATGTCTTTAAGCTTTTTAAAAGCCTTTCTGGATAGAGTGAAGTTCTACCATACCCAGCACCATTATGAATAACAAGTCAGTTCTACATGTATGTAAATTTCAGCTATTAAGAGATTGTGTTTGCATTGGCAGTACTGCAACCTATGGATATCCAATACTGTATTCTCCATCTCAAGACATACATTGTATGAATTAATTACATGTAATTAACTCATGTACAGCATGATCATTAAAATTAATGGAGATGATGTACATGTAATCGTAATAAGACCGGGGGCTGAATCAACCCCCCCCCCCCCTGATTATTTTGTGATAAACCTACAACACGTGCCATGACTCTTTTCTTTCAAGTCTTGTGCAACTTCTGAATTCAATTTTGAAATTTGCAACCCCCAGGAATGCAGTTCCCAAATTACACAAGACATGTCAGACCCAAAATTGCTTTTAAGAAAATGTTAATTTGTGTACAAATCCAATGCAAATTTTGTTTTTAGCCAAATTCCTAAATTTATCATTATTTCTACTTTTAGTCTTAATTTTTTAATTTAGGCATAGATAAGCTTTTTTAATTGGTAATGAGATTTTTAAAAGAATTTGATAAAATATTACAATATTGTAGATTTTGACCCCTAGTCTTCTTAGGCATCAAAATAGGCCAGTGGTTTTAGGGATACATGTAGCATTCAGTTGTGCATACCCAGGTACAACATGAATTTTGTGATAAACTAAAGAACTGTTTGAATACTGGAAATTTGATGGACTGTGCATGCATTGATATTGCCTGAATGCGGTTTTCAAAGGATGGAATTACCCACTTGCATACATGTACCATACATGATAAACATTCCATTTAAAGGACAAGTCCACCCCAAAAAAACTTGATTTGAATAAAAAGAGAAAAAATCAATGTTCAAGCATAACAATGAAAATCTCATCAAAATCGGATGTAAAATAAGAAAGTTATGGCATTTTAAAGTTTCGCTTCATTTCACAAAACAGTTATATGCACATCTCGGTCGGGATGCAAATGAGGAACTGATGACATCACTCACTCACCATTTCTTTTGTATTTTATTATAAGAAATGTTTTGATTTTCTCATCATTGTCATGTGAAATGAAGTTTCACTCCTCCCTGAACACGTGGAATTCCTTTCTTTTAACATTTTGTGCTTCAGGCAAGGAGGTCCTAATCGTCAAATTCTTAAAAATTGAAATATTGTATAATTCAAACAATAAAAAACAAAAGAAATAGTGAGTGAGTGACATCATCGACTCTCTCATTTGGATGTAACTGGCTCATTCATACAACTATTTTGTTAAAAATAAGCGAAACTTTGAAATGTCGTAACTTTCTAATTTTACATCCGATTTTGATGAAATTTTCAGCATTGTGCTTGTCTTATTTTTCTATATTGATTCCAATCAACATTTTTCTGAGGTGGACTTGACCTTTAAAACCACATACCATACAGGGTTCTCACAGTCATGGAATATCCTGGAAAATTTTGTGGTCAGGGAATTTGGAAAATTTGTGAAAAGTCATGGAATTGCATTTACTTGTACCTCTTGTCTATGGCAGCTTTCCAGTTCGTTGTGTTTTGCAACTCTCTTACTCTGTGATCATACTCTGCTATTATAGTTGGTGTTCATGATTTCCATTTTTCCCAGTTTTTTTGACAATGTCACGGGAAGCCATGGAAAGCGGCAAATTAGTCATGGAAAAGTCATGGAATTCTGTTTTCAAATTTCTGTAGGAACCCTGCATATAAACATGTCATCTAAATTCATTTGAAAATAAAACAAAACACATCTAAAAATTAGTGCAAAATAATTTTACATGTACTTACCAGTCCCCTCGAAGTTAGTCCAAAACTTCACCTGCTTTCCTTTATAGGGAGTACACAACAACCACAAATCTGGATGTCAATATAGGCAATACGTACATGTAGGTAATGACTGAATGCTACCAACTACTACTACGCTTCATATCTTTGAAGATTCCTGTCAAATTCTCTGTGTCTTCTCTCCATTATCCCTCTCTAAAAAAAATCATGCTTTTTAATAGCGTTTTGATATCTCTGGAAACTCTAATCTCACCCATGAAGGTGTTCTGGCTTGTGATTGGGTGTTATGCTCAGTAGGATTTGTTCCATGAATAAATTTAAAAATTTCATCCCTCTTCCGCCATCTCATTTCCATTGCTTTGTCACTCTGTGGATGATTAGGGAGGCAGCAATCCAGAAATTTTCTGATTGCAAGATTTCCCTCTTATCTCTTTTTTCAATTTTATGTTCCTTTTTATCTCTAGATTTCTATCCTCTCGGCATATGAAAATGTTGCTTTTTGATAAATGTTGTGGATTAGCCCACTTGTAATGGTACAGATTATTTAAGTTTGATGAGGTTTTTTTTTCAAAGATAATATTTTCTACCATGTCAGAGTATATGGCTACATTATGTGTAAACTTTTTATCATTTTTCCAATTCAAATACTGTGTGTTACATGTGCCACTGACTATTGGATGCCCAATATTTTGTAAACAGATCAACTGGTTTCACTTGGCAATAGGGTGTTAGGTCTCTTAATAAATAATGCTGGTTGCCTCATCCCATCTGCTGGAATCTCCCCCCCCCAAAAAAAAAAAAAAAAAACAGGTTGCTATTTTTTTTTGGTTTTTGCTATTTTATAGCAGACCAACAATATACAGGCACAATGTTTTTGTCTCACCTGCATCGCAGAGCGAGACTACATGTATAGGCACCGCTTTTCCGATGGCAGCATCATCAACATTGAAATTTTAACAAAGGTCTATATGAAATTTGGACATAAGGATAAGCAATTATTACTGAAGTTCCTGCCTGAGTTTCAGGTCCATCAACATCATTTTAATAGGGTCAATTAACTTAGATCATGTTGGGGAAATCAACATCAAAATCTAACCAAGCTTTAGTTTTTGACATGTCTCATAACTTCAAAAGTTTATTGATCTTGTTCATGGGCATATGGGTAATCAAGTATCACTGATTGTTTCATGTGAGTCTTAGGTCACATGGTCAAGATCAAAGGTCATTTGGGGTCAATGATCATAGTATTTTATCATATGAATGGCAAGTTTTGTGATTTTTTTTTCATTCAGTAGTTGTTTTCAAAGTCAGCACTGCTGCTACATTATATTTAATCACGTAATGCAGGTGAGACTGCCAGAGGCGTCCCACTTAATGTATTTGTAAGAAAATGTCAGATTTGGGCAAAGAATTTGCCCAAATTTGTATTCAGTGGAATTAGAAAAAAAAGTTTTGACATGTTTGTCTGCATGAAAGAAAAAGCATGCATGATTTTCTTTGTGCGGCACAGCAGCAAATGTACAGTATTTAAAAAAAAAGGAGAAAAAACAAACAATTGACTGTCCCAGTTTTCTGACTTTGAGCTTATTATTAAAGGGCATGCCTTTTTTAACTTGTACAAAATGTAGATAGGCCTAAGTTTTTTATGGGGAGGCAGTATATACAGTGTGTGTTAAGCACAGAATAATGAATAATAATTTGAATTCAGTGGATACCAATAAATCCTAATTTCCATCCAAATTGTTTGCTGAGATAGCGCAAGGATTAAGCTATGAAGGTGTTTTTGCATCGTTTTCTGTGTGTGAGTGAGAGAGTTAGAAGTAGGAGAGAGGGGGAAGAGGCAATGAGGGGAGGGAGGGGGAAGAGGCAATGAGGGGAGGGAGGGGGGAAGAGCTTGAGAGAAAAGGGGTAGAGAGGGAGGGGTAGTAACTCTGGAATAGTCTTCCTTCCTCAACAAGAAACACATCATACATTGTAACTTATTCAAAGCCATTTTTTTCATGAGAATTTTCAATATTAAATTTATTATTATTATGATTGTAATGATTATGATTATCATGATTGTTGTTATTATTATTATTATTATACATCATATATTATTAGTGTTCTTATTATTAACAGACTACCATTGATTACACGTAGCAAGAGATAGAGAGACGGAGATCTTTATCTCTAGCATAACAAATTTCTTTGATTTTTAGCTGTGAAACACAGATGCCTGACTTTGTTTAAAGAAACATCCAACAAGTCATTCCATAAAACATTCCCCTGCTCTACCCATACATGTACATCTTTTGATATGGTTTCTTCATACATACCAGGCGGGTGTTTCATAAAGCTGTCCGTAAGTTAAGAGCGACTTTAAGAACAACTGGTGATCCTTTCTTGTTGTAAATGATTTTTACCATTATGTTCAGTGGTGATTTTTTAGTGCGTAAGAAAGATTCACCAGTCGTTCTTAAATTCGCTCTTAACGAACAGCTTTATGAAACGGCCCCCAGAAATCTGTCATTTTTCCTGTTGTATTAACCATGAGAGCATTTATCCATGCAAGGTTGGATATGCTATTCAGTTTAATAATGGATAACCTTGCAATTTATTTTTTTCATTGCAAGGGCAGGATAAATGATCTATGAAAATGATCACTAAATTATGTACCAGTATATCATTAGATGACTCATGCATCCAGACTCAAGTTAGTTTGCTTTGCAAAACTTTAATTTGAGGAAAGTGGTCTGAATTTGCATCCTTAAGTCCCTACCTAAGACTTTTGCACAGGAGGCCTCTCTCATTTTGAAATGACACAATACAAAAAATCAACGTACTTACATGTATGAGCTAGCCAAGTGTTAATTCCATATCTTAACAAATTCAGTGTGCATGTGTTTTGGAGATTTTTTTTTTTCTTTTCTGGCTCACATGTTTCCATCGAAGTAAACAAATGTATCTGACCTGACTGTGGTGTTAAAATCAATTACTTTATTAATAACAACAGATGAATTCTAAATGCTGTGCTTTATTTACTTGCATTATGCTTTATTAAACATAATAAATGTTATTAATCAACCATATACATGCACGTTTCTTTTCCATCTTATTTTTTTCAGTGCGATTCACCTTTCATCATTGGCTTCTATGGTGCTTTCTTCACAGAGAATAGAATCTCAATATGTACAGAGTTTATGGATGGTAAGTGTGTCTTTCTTCTTCCTTTGTATTCTTCAAAGGACTCCTGAGTCTGTGGTTGATAAACACAGATGAGCAGAAATAGTGTGCAATGTATAGTAATATAGGCCCACTAAAGATTACAGTATCTTTAATACTTTTCCTTCGGGGCTTAACCCTATCTAGGCCGGGGTATTTTGGGAGTTCCTATGGCCGGGGGGGGGGGGGCCTCCCAGGCCCCCCCTAAGATCTCGGCCGTCGACCGCGCGATCGCGCCGAAAATTGGCACGCGGGTTGCCTTGGACATAATCTACAAGATTGTATAGTAATTTATTTCATGCGAATTGCTATTCAGTGATTTTGCTAATTTATGCGTATTTAGTATGCGAAATCATACTTTTCCCTTTAACTCCCTAAATAAAGCTCCAAATGTACTATTTTTTGGTATAGAAACTCTTTGTGGTGTCCTTAGCAAGTGTACATGAAAAAAATTGTGATATCAAATCATTTTCTTATGTATTATATTGTTTTTTGCAATTTCTTATGTATTTCTTTGTTTTTTTGACCTTTTGTTTTTCATTGTTTTTTCAATGAAATTTGTTGGGGACTCTTCTGTGATCATAAAAAGCATAAAATGAATACATTTAGACCAGAAAAACTAAAATAATCATACATTTATGAATTTTGGTTGAAAACACAATTTGCATTGACTTTGTACACGAAAACACGTTTTTGAGCAATTTTTGGTCTGACATGCACTTACATAATGTTGCGTAATTTCGGAACCACGTACCCGGGTGATGCAAAATTGGTCTCAAAAGTTGCGCAAGACTTGAAAGTAAAAAGTCAGCGAGCGGCGCGGTCAAAAAATTTTGCACGGCGAAAATATCGCGCGATTCGTTGAGGGGGGCCTCAGAGGCCCCCCCCCCGGCCAAAATAGGGTTAAAGCACACATTGCAATGAGTGAGAATTGAAAAATACAAAAAATATTTAACAGAACAGGAATATTGATTAATCATGTATATAGAGTTTAGGATGTGATCCCAGGACAGTTGCTGTGTTTAATTGAACTTTGTAATTGCCATGGAATTGAAATAAAATGTGAATAATACAATCTGTCAGGGTTAATGTAAAAAATTGGTGTCACAGGAAGGGTACAGTACCTTCATAAAAGGCAAAAATTCATTAGATGGAGTGAGAACATTGTTTCTAAGAAGGTTTTAATGTAGTAAAAACTGCACCAGTCATTTGAGTATTGATTGTTGTGCAGAGGCAAACTTGTCTATATGAGATCGTAAAAAGACTTCCTGCCATTGCAACGTGTACATGTACACTTCTCATTTTGTAAGCATATTTACATGTATGTGACACATCTATTTGTATCTGGATCAAAATTGTTACTTTTTCAAATACATGTAGATGTCTCAAACTCTACATCATTAATGGTGCCAACAAATTATATGAAAAAAATCTTGAAATGACAGTACATGTACATGTATTTGTAATAAGAATCTTTGCAGTGTTTTCTTATTTCTGCTTTCATTGTTTCTCACAGGAGGTTCATTAGAAATGTATCGCTGCATTCCAGAATCAATATTGGGCAGGATGACAGTCTCAGTAAGTTGAAATTCCCACTGTGTTGTTGACTTTACTATGTCATAATGTATATTTTGTATGTAAGGGGATCACTGTTTAGCAAGCCATAGGCTTTTGTTGTGATACCCATACACATTTTATTGTATATATCTGCTTTGCATTTTATGAATTATTAATGAATTGAATTGAAATCTGTAATTAAATTACACTCTAGTCAATTAAAAGTTTTCTATTACTTTTGAAAGTTGTTCAGAAAATCATTTTAAAGAGATTTGCTGACTTATGAATTACATTAAATTGTGTTTTCTGTTTTCATCATGCAGATAGTCAAAGGATTGAATTATCTATGGAATTTGAAAATAATGCATAGAGGTAAGTTTACTGATTGCTTTTCTTATATTTGTTTGCATATTATAATTTGTGTACATGTACATATGTTTATATATAGACATTCACGTATAAAACCATGTGATTTCTTAATTGATATCCATATTGTGGTTGATAACCCTAAGATGTGATTGACCTTACACAAGATTATATGACCATGCCTTATCTGCAACTGCCCTTCTCTTTGGAATAATTTGGAATAAATCTCTTAATCTATGTGTATATTAAAGTTAAATTTTTTTGTTTTCATAGTGTTTCATAATCTCTTAATCTATTGGTCTATGTGTATACACCGTATTAAAGTGTAATGTTTTGTTTTCATTATGTTTCTTATAAATAGCTGACTTTAATGCTAGAAAGAGATTGTTCTTTAATATAGCGAAGGGATGTTTATAAAAGAAAGAGTTATTGTGTCTTAAATGGAGACAAAAGAACGTAGTTTGATTGAAAAAAGGACAAGTACTAGATTATCTATAGTGGATGATAGGTTTATTAGAATCTTCTTAGATGAATAGTATTGGTTCTACAAATATTTGCTTGTGATCTTATTTTTGAATGGCATGATTTTATTTCAGATGTGAAGCCCTCCAATATCTTAGTCAACACACAAGGAGAAATCAAATTGTGTGATTTTGGAGTCAGCGCTCAACTAGTCAGCTCGATAACAAGGACATATATAGGAACCAACGCGTACATGGCAGTAAGTTATCTACTCAGAACTATAGCATTAGAAAATGAATTTGTTCTTCAAAGTTAACTAGCAGATTATTGTGTATGGGACTTATTTCAATAAAGTCCTGTTCAGTGCTATGTGAAAGCCTGTTGCACTAAAGACAATTTGTGTAGGATTTATTTCTTTATAACTCATCAACATTTGCTACGTTCTTCACAGACCAGCTTACTTCATTCATCATGGCTCCAAAAGGTCAGGTTGCCAAGAAAGGTTCCTTTAGCTAATTGCACGGAAGGATTTTACAACACCTTCAACGTTGATAGTTCCAAAAGGTTTGCCTCTCATAAAGGGACAGAAACTGGAAGGCCAATTCCTGCCTAACTTTAATAATTAATCAAAAATGAAAAGTTTTTTCAAACTTTTTGATGTCATTTGAAAGTTGAGTTTATTGGAGTTCCATTTATATAAGTACCCCCCCCCATACACAATATATTTTTTTACTTAGCAGCCATTTCAAAATTGTGTTGATTTTGTTGAGACTCACTTTAGAGATGCTAATGGTGCCTTTATTTTTTTTTTCTTTAGCCCGAGAGAGTTTTAGGAGATGAGTATGGAGTTCATTCAGAGGTTTGGAGCTTGGGTGTCTTCTTATTAGAGGTGGGATATTTAAAAATACATATTCTAATCTACAATGTAAATGTGCTCGCCAGTTATCCCTTCTGCACATATAGCCGATAAAAAGTGATATCACCTTGGGATACTCATCTCCGGGGCCCGTCTTACAAAGAGTTGCGATTGATCCGATCAATCACAACTATGGGCGGCAAGCAATGTCAACATCTATTTTGCATGTTTGTTCAACATATTATCTATCTATGATGTATATTCATGCAGTCATTGTTTTCTTGAAAATTCCCTGTGCTTCTCTTTGTTTACAAAGTACTCTGCAAATTTCCTTTAAAAAAAATGACATTGATGGATTTCCATAGTTACGTTTGATTGGATCAATCGTAACTCTTTGTAAGACGGGGCCCTGGACGATCACTCTAGGAACAGCTATTTCCAGTTTTGCCATTTTGTTGAATTTTACATAAACTCAAACAAATAATTGTGAACCTTCTGAAGTTTATTGTAATACCTCGTTATAATCAAGCATATATGGATCGACACGGTGACCAATTTTAGATAATGTCTGCATCGCGATAAAACGTTTTTTTAGTAAAAGAAATGTTCCTACAACTGGTAAAATGAAGAAATGAAATTGAAAATATGGCCATACATGTAAGTTTTTTAGCTCATCTGGCTGGCATGGCGTCCGTTGTCTGTTGTCCGTCCACAATTTCAAAATGCTTCTTCTTCACCATTTCAAGTCCGATTTCAATTCTGTTGGCTTTGTATGATAGCACTAGTTGGGGGATTCAAAACTTCTACACAGAATTTTTGAAATTTATTAAATTTATGCACACTTTTTAAAATTCACATAGAATGCTTCTTCTTGATTTGTTGATTGATTTTGAATTTTTTAAGTCCATCTGGTAGAGCTTCATGACGTTAACCAAACTTATACACAGAATTTTGAAATTTTGACTAGAACAATTTTTATGCTAATTCATGCATATTTTTAAAAATTCACATAAAATTTTTCTTCTTCTTTATTTGTAGACCGATTTTTTGATTTTTTTTTCTTCCATCTGGTAGTTTCATGAGGTTCACCAAACTCCTACACAGAATTTTTAAATTTGAAGTAGAAAATTATTTATGGTAATTTATGCAAAATTCATAAATTGCAGAAAATGCCTCTTCTTTTTGTTGACTGAATTTCAATATGCTTCTTCTTCATTTCATGTCTGATTCCAATTCTGTTTGCTTTATATGATAGCATTAGGTGGGGGATTCTAAAGTTCTACACAGAATTTTTAAACTCATTAAATATGCTAATTTATGCGTAGTTTTAAAAATTCACATAAAATACTCCTTCTTAAATGTTGACCGATTTTAATTTTTTTTCTTCCATCTGGTAGAACTTCATGAGGTTCACCAAACTTCTACACAGAATTTTTAAATTTTCAGTAGGAATTATTTATGCTAATACGCAGATATATTCAGAGAGCTACATGTATGTAAGGTAGGGAGAATTGGCATTTCATAATGTATGCATATCCCACAGAATTGACATTCTAAAACTTAAACTACATGAAGTACAGAAATTCCTGGAACATTCAGGGCTACTCATAGTCATAGCACAAAAAGAAAACATACCAATTTAGTTTTTCTTAACTCTTAAATTGACTGCCTTTATTTGTAATTGTGCACAATTTAAGAGCAGTTTCTCCTAGAAATGTAATGCCTGTATATTCTAATAACGAAGGCGGTACTGCACAAATTTTCTTTCCAATCAATGCCCAATTGCAAATTTGGATTGAAACCATTGAGATAAGTTTCAACTATATTGAAAGTAGACCAACAATCAAACACTGATTTACAATTAATTACAAGAAGTGTGATTGATTTTTGAACCTACATGTACATTTCACGCTCAACGAATTGTAACTTTGGGTATTTAACCTGCTGAAAATCTACTTGAAACATTTTCACAGATTCTTGTCAAACTTTCAGTATAGGACTCGTAATTTATCACTTTGTGTGATTATGGTATACATTTTACACAAGTGTTGAAGATTTAATTTTGGAGCTAGTTGAATTACCATTACGGGAATCATTTGCTATCTCTATATACTATCCGTTTCACATTATGTTTGGTATTAAACTTTCTTTTTCCTTTTCTTCTCAATAACAGATGGCAACTGGTAGATTTCCATATCCAGTAAGTACAAACAATTCAATTAGAGTTGTATGTATTTGTATGTATTTCAGGAAACAAAAAGGCTTAAAGGAGACACCCGAAGAATCCAAAGTATTTTATAATGCCTTTTTGTGGTCATCATTGTAAAGGGGAAGTATTACTAATCAGATATATAACTTCACTTTTCAAAATAGTCATTAGAGTTTGCAGATATCAGCTCTCAAAAATGATTTATTTTCATGCCATATTTCTGCCTTCCATCGGTCCTCTTGCGAGCTCCAGCTGAGTGACGTCACACAATGAGCGTGAGCAGCTGAGCTGACAGCAGCCCATTGAAGACGATCTTTCCAATCAGTGTTTTTGTCTCACCTGCGAAGCAGAGTGAGACTATAGGCGCCGCTTTTCCGACGGCGGCGGCGGCGGCGGCGTCAACATCAAATCTTAACCTGAGGTTAAGTTTTTGAAATGACATCATAACTTAGAAAGTATATGGACCTAGTTCATAAAACTTGGCCATAAGGTTAATCAAGTATTACTGAACATCCTATTAAAGTTTCATGTCACATGACCAAGGTCAAAGGTCATTTAGGGTCAATGAACTTAGACCATGTTGGAGGAATCAACATTGAAATCTTAACCTGAGGTTAAGTTTTTGAAATGTCATCATAACTTAGAAAATATATGGACCTAGTTCATGAAACTTGGACATAAGGTTAATCAAGTATCACTGAACATCCTGCATGAGTTTCATGTCACATGACCAAGGTCAAAGGTCATTTAGGGTCAATGAACTTTGTCCGAATTGGGGATATTAGTTGAATTCCCATCATAACTTTGAAAGTTTATGGATCTGATTCATGAAACTTGGACATAATAGTAATCAAGCATCACTGAATATTTTGTGCAAGTTTCAGGCCTAATGATTAAGGTCAAAGGTCATTTAGGGTCAATGAACTTTGGCCGAATCGGGGGTATCTGTTGAATTACCATCATAACTTTGAAAGTTTATTAGTTTAGTTCATTAAACTTGGACATATGAGTCATCAAATATCACTGAACATCCTGTGCGCGTTTCAGGTCACATGACCAAGGTCAAAGGTCAATGAACTTTGGCCGAATTGGGTGTATCAGTTGAATTACCATCAAAACTTTGAAAGTTTATGGATCTGATTCATGAAACTTGTACATAAGAGTAATCAAGTATCACTGAACATCCTGTGCGAGTTTCAGGTCACATGATCAAGGTCAAAGGTCATGTAAGGTCAATGAACTTTGGCCATGTTGGGGTTTTTTGTTGAATAACCATCATATCTCTGTAAGTTTATTGGTCTAGTTCATAAAAAGTGGACATAAGAGTAACCATGTATTACTGAACATCTTGTGCGAGTTAGAGTAGTATTCAAAGTCAGCACTGCTGCTATATTGAACCGCGTGATGCAGGTGAGACGGCCAGAGGCATTCCACTTGTTTGCTCTTAGAATTGTTTATTCCTCACAAGATTGGTCTTGTTATATAGATAAAAGTTTGAATTTACTGAACAGTGAAATAAAGTGAACATTTAACGTATTTTGGTAACCGATATTTAGCTTAGAAAAAATGATTTTTTTTTCAAGAAATATATTTGAATAAACAAAGCATATTTTCACTTAGAAATCACACTTGCGACAAATTGATATTATAATCAATATAAAGCATAGACATTCTTCGTCACGACTGAAAAAAATTATGAAATTTCATTACGTAACAAAGTCAGGAACCACAAAATAACACGGCAATATCCATCGCGAAATGATTGAAATTGCAGTTGAATTGCCGAAACATGATTAGCCCACAGCGGCGAGCGGACTTTGTTTCATATATCTTAAAAGCCCACCATAATGTAGGGGATGGTCTGTGGCCAAACGTGTTGGCCATCGTTTTGTCGTGTGCGAGGACCCTGGTTCAAAACTCGGATTAACTTGGTTATTTTTTTTTTATTCCTTCTCGTCCCTACCCAGCTTTTTTTCTTGTGAAATCCCATTCAGACCTGTATTTATCAAATCTTATTTAATTGCTGCTTTTGATTTTCAAGTTCTTGATTAGATTCTACTCTTATTTGGGATGGGAGGGGTACAGGATGAGTTAAAAGTCAAGTCCACATCAACTAAAAATTATTTGAATAGAGTAATTTCCCTTGCTGTTTTTACTCAAAACAGTCACAAAACAATGATATGCAAATTAGTGTTGTCACTCACATCACATTCGTTTCTAATTTTTTTGTGGCATTTTGTTTTTTAATTCTTTGCAGATTTGAGTATAGGAATTTCTTCATCCGAACACAATAGGTTACATTTACGGAACTGTAACTCTAAATGTTATTTGGAGGAATTAAAATCCCTCTGAAAATTTTTCAGAACATAAATAGAAAATTAAATATCAAATCTACATGTCATGTAAATATATCAAACAACAAAATACAAAAGAACTTAGTGCGTGTGACATAACGGTTAGTGTAATTTGCACATCGACACAGATGAGCATATCATCGTTTTATAAATTAGGCAAAATTTCTCAATGTTAGAGTAGTAATTATATAAATTTGAATCAAAGTTTTTATGAAATTTCCTGCAATATCTTATTTTTCTTTAAATTCAAATGAATTTTTGATTGTGTGGACTTCTCCTTTACTCTTAATGTAGGGAATGCATAGCAATATTTATCCAGAAACAAAATTGTCTTAAAATATGCAAATCTGTAATTGGGCACATGTTCACTTTTCTTTCATCCAGGCCACTTCCTCACACCCACCAGGCTTACAGTCTTAGAACAAAAAAAATGATGAACCATCACACAACAGCACACAACATTCAGTGCTTCACAATAAATATTTCACTTCTGTTCATACATGTACATGCACTAAATATTGTGGAAAACAAATAAAAGGCGTATCCATATTCAAATACCGTTTAAAAGGACAAATATATTATACCTTTCGAGAAAAATCAGCACGTTAGATATCTGATAACAAAACACAAATATGGGGCACTGCAAGAAACTTATGTTCCATTGCAAATCAAGCGTAAGTCTTAAATTCAAATTCAAGCGTAATAAGGTCGAGTTGCAATAGCAGTTCAACTACATGTACATGTTTGTCTTTAATCAAAGGACTTACCCTTGATTTGGGACGTGTGATTGATTAGAAAATTTCTTGCAAAATGCCCTAATAACATTAAAATTGTTTTTTTCGTTTTAAGTTGTGTGTTCTTATTTTCGACAAGCTGTATTCCTGTCCAAGTCAATTTTTTTTAGTTCTCTCCAAAACTGTGCTCAAAATCGTTTCCAAGATCGATAAAGATAAATTTTCTGTTGCATCATTATCAGTCCAAAACTTGCACCGTAGCTCCTGGAAAGAGTGAAGAAAAAAATGGCTATATCCAAATCAGTAAGAGGACATGATGGAATCTCCCAGATTGAAGTAGCGAGCAGAGACCAGAAGTCACCAGAGTCAGCAAGTGTGCAGATCTGTGTGTAGAAGAGAGAAAAAATAAAGAAATAATTTAAATAATCAAATCAAAGTATGAATTTCATTATCTTGATGATTGACGACGTGCGGTGGCATGTAATTCCCGGTCAACAACAAATAATAGTAGGTTTAGACACCTGAAAAATTCCACTCAGAACACTGGTGCTCTACCTCAACGCTCAAGTGATGTTTGTGTAGGCCCCACTCTACTTACCGCTTAGCGGTAGTGAATCACTTGAGGTACGGTACTCTGTGTCATTACAAAGAGTGCATTTATCTTCATTGTTTTATGTTGAAGGCACTACGCATTCATATGTAGAAGCACTCTAATCAGAAAGAAACACCAGACTCTAGTTTTGGCCAGGAATCAGCATGATCAGGGTAACCACTGCTGAAAATTTGTCTTGCTTCACGACATCGGCATTATGGTGATATAATTCTGTGTATCTGGATGTATACGATACAGGGCCCTCCTGAGCATAAACGCATTGGGTACTAGACCTGTGTATAATAAAAACTTAAACATTTGGCCTTATCGTGAAAACATTCGGCCTTATCGTGAAATTTGGTGTTTGTGCGCTCGTTGTGTACAAAGTCAATGGGAGTGGATCACCGCCGTTGACGAAATAAACGGCAGTGAATGGACTGGTGACAAAAACTACGATAATGCCAAACATTCCTCTGAAACAGCATATTTTCAGCCATGGTCCATGCCAGTGCTCCTAAATAATTTAATCGCCTGAGTCCTGACCAGTTTATTTAGAAATCTGACTGAAGTCTTTGTGAAGAAAAATCTGCTGGAATTGTGCAAAAACATTATTTCTAAAATAAAGACTTTAATTTTAATAGTAGTCATGCCAAAATGCATGATTCTAAACTTATATCAGATCTGTATCTGTCATCTGACCTGAATGCATCGTCAGAACAAGTACAGACTACAGTTTCCAAACATGCTTACCTTGAGTTGACTTTTGACTGGATCAAACAGCGTAACCTGCATCGGCAGCAAGTGAATGGGACCGCACAGCTTGGAATCAGAGCAACACAACGAAGACTGTCGAGTGGACAAAATCGGTCTTTCCAGTTCATAATTCAATAAAAATGGACAAAGTAACACAGTTCTGGTTCTCTTATAGTCTGAAGATGTCGAAATCGGATATCACAACACATGAAGAAAACGGTAAATTCGAAGAAAAATAGAGACCAGGAAGGTGTATCAGTGTATTATGCACAGAGAGAGTGTGTAGTCGATCATGTGACGTCATTATTCTCGACTGTTTTCGATCGCGTGAATGTCTGCCTGGGGGCGGCTGGGGGGCTGAGAAGGGTCTCTATTAATTTCATTTCTTGCATTTCCACAACATCTGTAAGACTTTTTAGTGACATATTTGTGTATAAAAAGACAAGACCTTTCCATTCATATATAATTTGTCTATAATCATCACTTTCGTGAATTTTCTTTGTGTGTATCCTTTAATGAGGTTTCTATTTTACATGTATTTTGAGTACATTTTATACACTCTAATGTAGGTCTCCATTTATGTAATTCATAAAAAGGAATATTTAACTTCATGGTAATTTGTGACTAATTATCAATATATGCATGTTGGAACTAATATACATTATTATTATTTTTATACTGTTATTCATTTTTTTCTTCAGGTAACACCAAGAGAGCATGAATTATCGGTAAGTTGAAACACTACACATATTTACACATACACTGTAATTACATTATTTTTTTCAATGCTTAATTGTTTTGTTGCTCAAAATGTTAATTTTGGTTGCAAAAGTCCCACAGTCATCTAAACTAATAGCCACATTTATGTATATCTATAATCATATCGATATGGAGAAAATATTGGTTGTGAATATCAGAGTAATTCGAATCACCCAAAGTAATTGTTCAATAAATAAAGACATGTGTGCGGTATGGTGATTACAATCATACATGAAAGTTTGAACTTGGATGTGACATCAATATGAAAGATCTCTTTGAGACTGCATTTTGACAGATAAAGGTGAAACCTGTGTTATAATATGCTTATTTGCATCATTTTAGTATTTGTCTTTTGTAAATACTAGAAAGCAAACAGTCTAATAATCTTTATTTTTGGTTTATGTTTTCTTTTTCACTTTTAAACCATAGCCTATTGATCTTCTGCAATGCATTGTACATGAGGTAAGCATTTTTACTGTGGCAAAGGAATGATCAAAATCTCATCATTTATAATTAATGTGAATAGTATGAACATGACATGGCAATAAAGTGAGTTGTAAAGACTGATTCAATTGTCTGAACCAGAGTGAACTATAATAATTGTAATGTCTTCACTACTCTACCGGGGGGGGGGGGGATCCTGGACAGTATGATGGGTTTAGGTAGAATTCAAATTACATGATCTATGATTTTTTTTTGTATAAATAAATAGGCCTATAATTTGTCCTAGATATTATAAATCACATGACCTTCAGAATTCCAGAATAATTCAACCTAAAATTATAAGATATTTAACAGCAGTCTTTATTAATAAGAATGGTGATCTGCTGATATTTGTCAAAGTAGATGCCAATTGGTGTGTTTCATTAGTAAGACCCACAGGGTTGGCGGATTTAAATCACGTTGATTTAAATCGTGATTTAAATCGCGATTTAAATCACCATGATTTTTTTAAAAAAATCATTGATTTAAATCACTTCCATTGAAACATGTACAAATCATGGACAAAGTATTTGTTCAATGCAGTTTTAATTCTTCAAGTCAACTGAAAAACTCTGAATTAACTTTATATCAATAAAAGATCAACAAAGTCTTCATATCTACTTAAAACAAATTAAAATCAAATTAATAAAATCAGGTAATTCCTTAAAAACTACAGATGTATGTTGTCAATAGGTACTCATTTTTTGTAAATTATGTCGAGTTTTTCTTCTGAAATTTTACATTCTTTGTCAGTTATTATTAGTCAATTTCTTTCTTAATGTAAAGTTTTCACATAATCCAAAGACTTTTCAGAGAGCAGTTTGTAAAAAAAAAATATATAATATATAAAAGTCGATGAGAAAAGGTTTGTTGGCAGTTTTCCAGTTTTGATCCTTCGCCTACACATAACTACTTCTGTCATGTAAAATAATAAATGATACCTGCATGTAATCAACATATTTAACATGCCTCTTATTTCGTATTGTTACATTTATCATACATTTGATGTTTTGAATAACATAATTATAAAAATCACATTAACATAATGTAGTACAGTCATAATTTGACTGTTGAGAAAAGCTTTCTCTTATAAACCTTTTAAGTCACTGCAGCCCATTTTATGTTCAGTGCTACAAATAATGGAAGTTTTGTATCTGCATGTAATAATGGAAAGAGCTCTATAACAACAATTTGCAAAACTCAGAATAAACATTTAACACTGTATTTTAACGTTAAGATGCAGGTACTTCAGTTACAATCATTGGCAGTTGTAAGCTGTGTCTCATTTAAAATAAAATACTTCTTTTTGTAATACATATGTTGTAATTTAAGCAGTTTTGCAGTTTTTATCCTTTAAGTTAAAAGTAAGTAGATTTTTTTTTCATACTTCATGGATCAAACAGATTTTTTTGTAGAGAATATGGGAATAAAAATTGTAGATTAATGTAAAAAAATCACAGTAACAGAATGTAGTATAGTCACCCTTTGACTAAGCTATCTCCTATATAGTTCTCCAAAAATGAGAGTTTTGCATCTATATCTGTAGCAAGAGAAGAGCTTTTTATCAAAAAGATCCTTAACATATACAGTTGTAGTCTCTCTTTGACTATTGTAAAGCTGTGACTAATTGAAAAAAATCATTGATGAGAAATATTTCTCTTACAATATACATGAATACTAGTAATTGGCAAAGGGTTTGTTGGCAGTTTTGATAAGGGATTTTTTCTCTTGGATTTTTTTAAATATTTGAATGAAAAATCCCAGAGGGGAATTTTCTCTACTCACTGGGAATTCCCTATGGAATATTCCTTCATAGGCCTATGTATGATAGAATTAAGTTCAGATACATGATTCCTCAAATTTATTTTTAATTGTCCTTTTTTACTGGATTTTAATTACAAAATATGTGGTTAAGAACAATATTAGGGGTGAAATGTATAACATCAATATTGATGTCATTGTAAGAGTAAGGGGGGGGGATAATTACCCTTTTTTTCGAAGGAACTTTAAAAAAATCAAAAAAATCTGATTTAAATAAAAAAAATCTGATTTAAATCAAATAAATCCGATTTTTTTGATTTTTTTAAAAAAATCAAAAAAATCGCCAACCCTGAAGACCCATGATATATTCCCGGTGGGGTCACTCAGCCGCAGAGGGGGACACGTATGACCGTTACCACAAATGCAAGTGACCCCCTATTGCAGTCAATTTCAAGGACATTTTGTGAAATTTACCCCCCTATTTTCACGCAAAACAAGGACAAAATTGCGGTAAAATGGTACCTTGAAACACCCCTAATTATAAGATTGTAAGGACACTTTTGCCCATTTCGCAAATTTACCCCTATTTACCGTATTTCAAGGACAGGGCATTTAACACCCTTTCCTCATTAGAGGAAATTGCAACACAGGCGTCAGAGTGCTCAGTCCTTAAAGATGACCAAGAGCCAAGTCATACTGATACAATAATCCAAAAGAACTTTATTTTTCTTGAAAAATAAGAAAAGTAGAATTCTTTGTAAAAATAAATGTAGAGTTGTCCATATAAAGATACAGAGCATGATGAGCGCGCCTTCTGCGGCTGGTGACTCGGCGACGGATTTTACTTCCCGTAATCGTTTCCCCCTTTTTCCTGACCCCTATTTCCATCAGATCGAGGACGGTGAGCACCCCTATTTTCACTACTTCGAGGAGTGTTCTGTCCGCGGACGTTCCATGAAATTGACCCCTTTTCCCGCGATTTTGGTAACGGTCATGCGGTCCCCAAGTCATATTGAGTGACCCCACCGGGGATATATTGATGTCGCTCCGATGAGTTAATCCTTGGACATTGGGTGACCTCATGAATTCCACACATTGCATTTTTGAATAATCAACGTGTGTCTATTTCAAAGTGATCAAAAACCTCATATACAACTCTATAGTTTTCCTGCAAGATGATACTTGAAAGTATATTGATAAATCATCATTCACTCCTGTGTTTTGGGGCTTTTGAGATTTTGAAGTTAATATGTGACCAGGCACAACAAAACCCACAAATAATCACACTGTGATTGTCGAGTATTTTAATCAGAATGTTCAAATTTCAGATTTTAGTGTTTTCTGAAAGAGTATACTCTCCCCTATTTACTGTAAAGATTTGGATGTACCATGAATCGAACCTAAAGTGTATTTTTTAATGTTTTTATAAGACATATTTTTGTTATTTTGAGTTAATTGTAATTCTGTTCTGTTTTCACAAAAACCTGAATATTTGTCTCTCTTTGAACTCTAATAGATTAAAAGTAGGATAACTTACATGTATAACATTGATACTTGTTCAAACTAATGGACAGGATGTTCAATCCAATTCAATATAGTTTATTTAAAACATGCCTCGCAGCCAAAGGCTGAATAAAAACATGTGTACAATTTACAATAGAAAAATACTTAAATACAAACATGCAATGACATAAAATTACTAGAACTTCTTATTGTATCTAATGTATCTAATTAGTGTGCGAATTTTGATGGCAAGTTGACAATTCCTTCTATAGAAATTCTATTGAATTTTAATCTTCCTTTTATCTACAATACACAATAGTGGAATAGTAAGTGCTCTTTAGTAGATGAGTAATTTTAATCCCCCTTTACTCAAAAAGGTTTACTCAAAGGCTCGAAAGCTTTCCATGGCAGTGAACATTCTCTTCTTGTGTGGGTTAAGATCAATCACTGTGCATGAGTTATATATCATTATAAAGCTAAGAGTCTGCTCTAGCAGAAGGGCTGTAAAACGATAATTTCATTTCTGGCGACTTTTTGTGGGTTCTGTGGTGTCTGGTCACAGAAGATACATGTATCACATGTTTTCGGGGAGCTTATTTCATAGAATACCAAAGTGATGAAGTCACAAAAAACTTCTCTTTTTTTGCATTTCAGCGATTTACATGTAGATTCCATTTTCTGGTAGAGCTTGATGAAATACCCCACTTCCAAAATTTGGTGGTAATCGGTCCATGGGGGCCAGAGATATGACCTTATGAATACATAATTAGCTCCACTGAAGTCAGTGTATTATTGGCCTGGTTCCTAACTTTTAAAACCAGGCCAATAATACACTGACTTCAGTGGAGCTAATTATGTATTCATGAGGTCATATCTTGGGGCTCCATGGACCAATTACCACCATGTTTAGGTTGTGGGTTTTTTTTTTCATCATGCTCTACCATAGTATGGTATAAAAAACGCTGAAATGCAAAAAGCAAAAATTGCTGACGTCACACTTTGTTACTCTACATGTATATGATTGTAACTTTGACATCTTATTCTTTAGAATGTATATTTTCAGTTCTGAATTTTGAAATATCATTTATATTGTGTGATATTGTCTGTGAATAAAAAAACACATTTCATAAATTCATGTCATATTTTTATTTTGTAGCATCCACCAAGGTTACCAAGCGACAAGTTCTCAGCACCCTTTGTTGACTTCGTAAATAGATGGTAAAAACGGAACTTTAAACCTTACATTGCATTAGGGTTCCTATTTACAAGAAATTTTTGTGTTGTATTTAAGGGGTTTTATCCCGATAGATTATGCTATACTGCGATCTTAAATATATGAAGACGAACAATACATACCGGTATTTGCTTTTAGTTAATAAATGAAACCCCCTTTGAAAATATTATGATGTAATAATAATATCGGGTATCTATATTGCGCACATATCCACCTTGGCTATTAAAGCTACATATAGGCTACAGACTACGATGCTCACAGCTTTTTGAGGAATTACTTGAATGACTATTTCCCATTTATCGATATACTTTGATCAACATGAATTGGCATGTCAGGTCTGTTTGTAATCGTATCATCTGAACTTTTACAGTTTTGATTTTGATTTGAGTGGGTTTTGTTTATTGAACATTCCTTCTTATTCAAGCAAATTGTATTAAAATGCTCCACATGATAATTAAAAAGTTAATGTGAAAAAAATAATAGTAGTATTCTCAAAATATTTACCTTGAATGATGTTTGCCTGTTTCCCTAGGACAGAATTTGAATTATGGGTCTATTTGACTTATCACTAATATCCCTTTCATAAACCCAATTATGCGGCTAATAGCACCATAATTTGGTCGTAAAATTGGAGGAGGACAAGAGTTATCCGCATTACTCTGATGCTGATATTATCCGCATAATAGCAGCATCGAGACAAGATTTCGAGTTTATGAACGCATTTCCAAATAATGCGGATAATTGCCATGGTGCGGTCACAAGGTCACCCTTTTCCAACACAACCGCATCTGAGAGGGCGTGTCCAGTTGTCATGACGATTATCCGCCTTTTTCAGGATGGGCGCTCGTAAAAATAATGCGGCTTATTTTCGGAGTTTGTGAACACAATTTTTATTGAATTATCCGCATTACTCTTAGGCGGCTAATTGGAGGATAGGTTTATGAAAAGGGTATGATACATTGGTCACATTTGCTCTACGGCGGCCGTACGGCGAGTCAAAAACAGCCGTTATAATAATTTTAATTCAAACCACCTATGAAAATGGTACAAAAACTGTAAAAACGGCCGTTTTCGACTCGCCGTACGGCCGCCGTAGAGCAAATGTGACCAAGGTATAAGTTATTTACATGTACTCTTGTATTCGCAAGAACACTACTGGGGCCTGTTTCATAATGAGTTATACAAGTCTGAATAGTCATAATAAATGCATAAATGCTATTATCAAGTATACTATCAACCAATCAAATCGAATGAGTTCAGTAGCTTCAAACTGTTATTGCATTTTTTTTTCAAATTCAAATAAACATTTATTTTTGTCATTTAAAAACAATATTTTCTATATAAATTATACAAAATCATTTGGCATTTGTTACGGTAACAAGTTTTAAGAAAATGGACCTCAGTTAAATGCCCAATGTGTGTGTGTGTGACAATTACTCTCGATCTATTCAATTTAAAGTTAATTTGACTTGATTTATCTCTTTGTCTCCCGCCATCCCAGTCTTCAGAAGCGACCAGGAGACCGTCCAAAGCCTCAGGACCTGATGCAGCACCCGTTCATCCGGATCTTCGCTGACGGCAACAAGCAGATCATCTCAGAGTGGGTATGTCAGGAGCTCCAGGAACTCCGGTTACGAGGGATGGTGAAAGGGCTCTGAGGGCACCAGCCAAGGATCACTGAAGACCTTCTCAAGAATTATTTCAGAACATCTGACTGAAGACACCAACATGCAATGGATAGTTCCTTTACCCAAAAAGGTGGTCTTTTTAAAGTAGTTTTCCACCCTACATGTAGATTGGTCAGAGGATGTCGTGGAATGACTCCAATTTCTTGGAGGGAACTTACAGGGTTTCTGAGGACAGTATTCTGGAAACACTTTGAAGTACCCAACTGTTATGTCTGTACCTTGAATAGTCCAAACCCTTTTTAATGTTCCTCAGACATAATGAAGGATTGACAATGTGTGACAGAAAAACCCTTCAGGAAAAACTAGTTTTAACTAGTTAACTAGTTTTTCAGTCTATTAGAAAAAGATACCTTTCTTCTTGGGGGTGTTTCATGAAAGTTTAAGCACTGACGAAATTGATGAAATCCTTGGTTTTGATTGGCCGAGAGGCATTGGCTTCTCTGACTGTTATGATAACAGTTGCAGAAAGTCAATTTTTCAGTGCTGGCAAATTTCATGAAAGGTGCCCTAGAGTTAAACGTTCATCTGTAACATGGATGAACACTGTTGCTGATGGCAGTGGATGTTGAGGATAACCTTCTAATGGGGTGTTGCAAAAAAACATATGATCAGTTCCAAATGAAGTCCTCTGTCCTTAACTTTTTTGCAACGCCTCATTATGCTTGGTTGTTGGGACTTGCCTTTGATTTGCAATTGAATGCAAGTTCCTTGCAACACCCGAAGAGACCATTTTGAATAGCATGTAACAAAAGTTATGAGCTCAGGTAGAGAGGTATTTCAATGTAGCCTAAGAAAGCCGTGTGTATCACACGATTCTGATCGGGGGTGTGGAAGGGGGATGGTTGACTAATACAGTAACAGTTTTCTATAAACTCTATTCTCTTTACTGACAACTCAAGAGAACTTCGGGAGAGCATTTCATTACGTTTTATCTGATAGTTATCATAGGAACAGGGCTTCTCAGCCAATCAAAACCAAGGGAAGTTGTCAGATTTTAAAACTTGTCTGACAAAAATGCTCCCCAGGGGCTAGTAACACAAAGCTTAGCGATGATCATAAAACATTTTTCTACGATTGATTGCATTGACTACAATGTACAATCAATCATGAAAATCAAACGTACGATCAGTCGCTAACCTCTGTGTTACGGGACCCTGGTATGTGCTTCATAAAGCTAAATGGTTTATCCCTATAGCTGTCCTGGCACCTAAGACCGTGTTCCAGTCAGGTGTAAGGTCATGTGTAAAATGACGAACGGCTGTATGAAATCACAATAATCAGGGACTTTTACAAAGTTGGCTTAAGTAAAAAGAAAATATTTTACTTTTTTATTTTAAAACAATTATAGAACATAATTGTAGTATGAACCAATGATACTGAGCTGCTGATTCAATATGGGTACAAGATTCTTCTTTTTTGGTGGGAATATCTGGCACATTGCCCATTGTCCTTCAGTCTTAGCTTAAAAAAAGAATATTTCTGGGAATGGTCTGCTTTTTTACCCCATCACATCATTGTTTCAAATTTGAAATTGATTTCAAGTGTTATTGTAATTTCTCTGTATTCTCTCTTTTTTCTATTAAAATGGTTTTTGGTCGTCCACCTTGAAGAAAGCAAGTATATAATGTCATTGCTAGATGGGTTATTAAAGGAGACGTTCACCCTTACAAAAAGTTTATTGTAAAAATAGCGGAAAAAAATAATTAAAAAATATTGCCAAAGGTTTGAGAACAAACCATCTAAGAAATAAAAAGTTATTAGAATTGTAATTATTTGATTTGTGACGTCATATGCGAGCTGCATTCTCACAACGCGAATGGTAAAAAAAAATCAATGAAATGTAATTTTGTCAGAAAATTGAAAAGGGATTTACTGTACCTTTTGTAAATCAATATAAAAATCATTTCACACATCATAAATAGAAAACAAAAATAGGTCATCAGTAAGCATTAAAGAAATGAAATTCATGCATTTTATATTACTTAACATATGAGGCAGCTGCTCGTTTATGACATCACAAATCCAAAACTTAAAATTCTAATAACTTTCTTAATCTTTAACAGATTTTCCTCAAACCTACACCAATATTTTCAATTATTTTTTCTGTTATTTTTACAACAAACTTTTCTCCAGGGTGAACTAAAAATTGCAAACAGTAACTGTGTTTTATTTATCCTGCCCATCTTCTACAGTGTGTACAGAACAAATATCTTATCAAATCAAATGATTCTGTTCCCTTGTGTCATGTTGAATGTGTATTATGTCAGGAAGGACCAGATTCTTGCCATATTTTCATGTGAAGCTAATAAGTTTGTTTTAAATGCACTATTACAGTGTGCCTGGTAAGTCTTTTTACAGTGTCTTACTTTGCTTTTGACTCAGATACATACATGTAGACATGTAACTGTACTTGTACTTCAAAAATTTGTAGATGTGCTTTTAACCAGCATATTCATTTTATATTGGAGGCTTGTGAGTGAGAACTATGGCCTGAATTCACAGAGCATTTTAATTGTACCATGGTACAAAACAACGGATAATGCAGATTTTACATACATAATTATGCACTCAAAGAAAAGTCCAATGAAAAGTGTATGCTTTTAGCAAACGGCACTCTATATTCATGGTTCAATAATACAAGAAATGTACATTCTATGGTTTTGTACTTTCATACAATTGAAACCACCTGTGTGTTTCTAATCGTAGATAAATGTAAATTTCGGTGTTGTATATGATGTGGCAATACAAAGAAAACTACAGTGCCTGCACGGAATATTACAGCATTCAAACATGCTAGCTAGGACAAACAAATCTGATCAATGCAATTAATTTCTGGTATCGTTTTTATGAAACAAGCAACATCTGGTGTGGACTAGTTATAACTAAAGGGAGACACACCATGGAACTTGCTAACATTTATAGACAAGGCTATGACAAAACTAACTACTTTAGGTCAAAGGTCATATTTGGTCGATGAATTTTGGCTGTATTATCTTTCAAAAAACTCACATAGAATGGTCATTAAACTGGTATAGTTTGAAAAGGAAATATTGACAAAAATTTGGAATTTTTATTTTCAGTAGTTTTGTACGAGTCCTGAGACTCTGTTTTACTGCATCAATGTAATATCTTATCACTTACCTTTTTTTTTTTTGCTACTACACAATTCCTCAGGGGTACAGAAGTTTGGTAGCTGTACAAGAGGAGAGTGACAGAAATGAGAATAATTATGTCCTGAATTATATTTTTGGAAAGCTTTAGATGCGCAATGATGTACACTTGTATTTCTTTAATAGCTATATATTTGTATTCAACATATATATGTTTAATGTAAGAAATCAATTTCCACTGAATATTATCGAAGTGTATCACTTGGTATGATATCTGTGACAGTTTATTTTTGTCATTAGCCACCAATGTAATAAATGTATACAGTGTGTAAATAAAGCAGACATAAATAAATGTGAAATTTAAAAAAAAGTTGACTTGGAAGAAATGTTAAATCGTTTGTATTCTACATGAACATAAGAAAAATAGAAAATGTCAATATTCAAAACACTGTTCATATGAAAATTAACGTATTGGGCCTCATGCATTGACGACTGGATACCATTCAAGACCAAGGATGTCTTTTTCAAGATAGGGCACGTCATGTACATAACGTAATAAGGGCTTCAAAAACACTAAAATAATGGAAAAAGGATATCTATTTCGCTCAAAAAGCTATGTGTTTAGGGTCGAATTTGAGAGGGTTTACATTTTTTTTATATGAAGGATGTACGTTTTGCCCCACTAGTTGATCAACACTGCGTGTATGGAGTCCGATTTGCCTGAGGTGTGGGAGGTGGGGTCGTACTAAACCCAATAATGTAGGTAAATGTTCGGGGGGGCCACTTAAATTGACGAGTGGATACCATGTGCGACCAAAAAACACGTAAAAAGGATGTCTTTTTCACGATAGGGCACGTTATGTACGTAACGTGATAAGGGTGTCAAAAACACAAAAATAATGAAAAAAGGGTATCTATTTTGCTAGGAAAATTACGTGTTTAGGGTCGAATTTGCGGGGATGATAAAACAAAATTAAAATGTTTTATAAAGGATGTCCTATTGCCCCAACACTTTGTCTGATTTGCGCGAGGTGTAGAAGGTGGGGTCGTACTAAACCAAACAAAGTAAAGCTGACGACCGAAGGACCCCTATAATAAATTTCAGGAAATATTTGCCAAGAGTATCGTTTGTTTCCAATACTTGTTAAGGGTAAGGTTTCACACGCCAATACTTGTTAAGGGGTGCATTTTCAGAATATGGAAATTACGTGTTTAGGGTGCTTTTCGAGACCCCATGGTCGCGGATGGTATCCACTCGTGAATGGAAGTGGCCATCCCGGGGTAAAGGTACAACCGATGACCCATGACATACAACTACATGTACATGTAAATATCGATGTACAATGCTTGTATTCAGAGAATACATGTACTTGTTAAGGGGGTGTATTTTCAGAATATAGAAAAAAATTGTTTAGGGTGCTTTTCGAGCCCCCACGGTCGCGCATGTTATCTACTCGTCAATGGCAGTGCGCCCCCCCCCCCCCCCCCCCCGGCCCAGAACACATTATTAGCTTCATTCATTCTCCTTTTGAGGGAAGAAGGTATTGCTTTCCCCCTGTTACTTGAAACCATTTGAATTCATATCAGAGAAAAAGAAGCAAATCAAAGAAAGTTTGAGGAAGATTAAATGAATAAGTTATGAGCATTTAAATATTGAGATCCCTAATGCTATGAAGATCCTCCCATTGGCAATCCAACCTTATGATGCTCTTTTATAAAGTCCATCACAAGATCATATATTCTTTTTTATGACAGGACATGTATTAAATAGAGATATCACAACATGATATCATGAACGAGTATAGAGAGATATTTTAGGGTAATATTTCATTGTCCAAATGAGGAAGTTTAACATGTGTGACATCATAGATCTTGTTCGCACGACCAATTTGAGAGTCGCCTTTGGCCATCATCAATCATCGAATGTTATCTTCTTCCCAGTAAAAGGCAAGATCTTGGACTCCTGCTCCTTCTTCTTCTTTTTGGCCTCCCAGGATGGATGCAGGATTTCTGGAGTTTGTGCAGGAGCCCTCATGAGTGATTTTCCTCCTCCGGCTCCTGCTCCTCTTGCAGCTCCTCCCCTTCCTCTCCTAGATGAAGGGTAGGCCATCTGGCGCTGGGATGGCAGCGGCCTCTCATTTGATGAATCTAAAAATTTACAGGAGATATAAAACGGAGGATAACAGGTTTACAGCAAAATTCTAGTGTGTGTACATCTGCTGGAATTGCATAATGTCAGCTTATCAATAGCATTACACATGGGTTAAGCCTAACAGCAGTTTAAATAAGTGAAAATGCATGTTTTAATTCATGCTTAAAATTACATTTTTGCCAGGAATAACGCTTTTCTGGAATTTATAAATATATTTTTTTTACAATAGTTCGAAATCAGGCCCTAAAAATTTACAGCGGAAAGCACTCTTCCTCCCAAGAATTGAAGACCCTTCCAAAGTTGGGCTTTATCCAAAAGAGCACCGGAGAAATGTTGCATCTCTCTGTACCTTCTCCCGTCATGTCTTCCTGAAACCATCCCTTGAGTTGTCTGGAATTCTTGGCCCCCAATATCCGTTTGAGGCACTCTACTGCAGCTGCCAACCCCTACAGAGTCACTGTCCCAAAGTCAAATACTTATCTTCATCAATATTCATATATTCCAAGGACAGCTTGGCTGTGGAATTCACTTCCTGCCAACACATTCCCTTTACATATACCTGCCAACCATTCCGATTTTGGCGGAATTATACCGATTTTTTAGCCTCCATTCCGAATTCCGAATTTTGAAACCAAAATTCTGATTTTGGGGTCAATCAATATTTTTCATTTCATTTCATTTATTGGTTTCTGCAACACTTCTCATAAACACATGAGCAATGAAAATACAATAATAATATACGTATAACTGACAAGCAAAACATTGAACATAATTGCATTTTCTATCAATATATATATCGATTGTTAGAAGGTTGCAGGGGTTACCACTATAAGCTAAGCTTGACTGCGTGGCAGCCCCAGAAAACAATAATTATTATTCATCCAACATATCTTATTGTTAGGATGCAGGTGCGAAATGACGGGTGTTGAAATTATTGAAACGGCTGTATGATGCGACTAACGCATAAGCGGCTGTAACATATGACTAACGCATAAACTGGAGCGCACGGCTAAGTGCACAGTTCCATTGCAACTGCATACATGTGAAAATTACGAGTGTACACGCAGCGGCCGATATTAGCGTTGACTTCTGGGACAAAATGGCAACTGACATCGGCTTGCGAAAGTGCCAGTTTTCAGTGAGGACACGTTTTCAAAATCCACGAACATCGGAAAATCCGTGAAAAATTCAATTTTTTTAGACCCCTTGTTTCCTAACTACGATGTAAAGAATTAACGGTGGTGTTTTTTTTACACGAAATATGGTGATTTAGTAAGAAAATTTCACTTTTTATTCAAGGTTTTGCCCTTTTCGCCGGATGATTTTGTATTGTGGAGTGAGTTAGTGATTGCGTCGTGTACTGGTGTCTAGAGAGTGTTGGTGATATCATTGGTGAGTCTGCTGAGCAGCTGCTTAATTAAATTACCCAGCCGGCTGGCCGCTCGGCCATGCACTGGGGAAGCTCTGACGCAGTTACTCAAGTTCGATCTATCTCTATGCAATGTTAAAATTGATCTGTACTTCATTTTTCCGAATAATTGTCAAATTTGTGAGACAGAGAGGAAATTATCAACTTTCGAGTCAAGTTGAGCCTTTGGAGCCGAACGCCAAATCTACTTGCTTCACTTGCCTAAACTCCCGGCGCCTGAGTTGCTGCGCCTCAGCCTCCCAGTCTCACCCGCGCATCGCAAGTGCAGTGGTGGGTGCGGGTCGGGCGCATGCCGCCGTAAGCTTCGGCTCCATTTTTGTCATGGCTGAAAATCTGCTTTCTTATGCCAACAAGCACTTATCAAATAAAGGTTATGATATAACCTCCTCAGTCACTACTCCTATGTGGTGAAATAACATGAATAAGATGACAATGTATGGCTTATTTTGATGCATATGATAGACTTGATATAAATGATAAATAAATGTTAGATTTTTTTTGCACTCAGTTATTAATACAGTAGGCCAATTTAAATCTGAATTAATGATACAAAATATCCCTTGGCCCAAAAACTCAATTGAATTCTTGAAATTAGATTTAAAAAGAGAATCTGTGGAGATGAAGATCTGCATCAATCTCACTTTCCAACAATAGAGGGCCTCACAAAAATATGCTCAAAATTAAATTATTCCTATTAAAAGTCTATATAGATTTAAGTGAAAACGAATCACACCTGAATGAAACTGGGTGTATTTTTTTGTCACGAACGTGATATCTTAAAGACCTTTGTTTTAATATTTGATTGATAAATGATATTAAACTGTATTACATATAAGTAGACTAACATTACATGTAGGTCATCCTGTGGTATGGTAAAGAGGGTAAATTTGCTTTAAAAAGTGTAGGGAAATGCTACTTTTACATGCAGAAAATGCAGAGTCCCTACCATGGGAGGGGGGAAACCCTCTCGCGCGCGACCCGCTCGGCGCCCTCGTGGCTTTGATACTGATTTTTTTATTATCAAAGGTTGGCAGGTATGCCTTTAGTTCCCAACATGGACAGATTTAAGAATAGTGTTAATTAGCTTGATGTAAAAGTTTGTACTTTTAATTTAATTATGGTTTTATGAGGCAGTCATGGGCCAATTATCATCCTTTTATGATGGCAACATCAGGCCCAAAGAACAATCTAAAAAAAAAAAAAATTGAAATGCAGAGAAAAATCATGCCTAAACAGTCTCTTGAATTTAAGTTTTCAGGCCTACCTTCAGTTTTGGGCTTCTCAAATGGAGCATTGATGCCTGGAATCACCTTCCTCTTCGGTTGTGCTTTCTCTCTCATATCAAGACTAGGTAGATCCACAAGTGCAACCTGTCTGCTGCCCTCTCCAGGCTCTTTCTTGGAAGGTCTCCTCAAAACATCAAGCTGTTTCTTGACATTGATCCTACAAGATAGTGGAAATATATACATATTTAGTTGGATGTTTCAGAAACACTTTCAGAAACACTGAAAAGACTTATGGGCAAGTCCAAGAATTCGCCCGGATAACGTATGCGACATTTCAGAGGCTTTAATGACCTGAAAAATAGTGTTAAATGACTTTGATTAGATTGAATACCATCACGATGGTAGACATCTAGGAGAATAATCATGCAAAAAATGGTGACGTATGACCTTGACCTTTTAGAGAGAAAAGATGTGCCGTTACATACACTGTATGGGACGCAGAAAAGAGACAATTTTTAAAACATTTTTTTCAAGTTGAGAATTCTCTAAGTAGTATTTCATACTATGACAACTTGTAACTTTTTTTCTTTTAAAATGTTCTAGAGATATTTTTTATATGACTGAAAATGAACTTAGCCATTTCAACAATATTTTTTCTTGTTTTTCATGGTTTCATGAATTTCATGTTTTCTATCTTCTATTGTTTATTTTTTCATATTTTTCCATTTTCATAATTTTTTGCTTCGATTGTTTTCATTAATCAGTATTCATAATAAATAAGTCTTTAAAAATTAAAGAAAAGGTAAATAATCACTTTTTAGAGCACTCTTGAAATTTGTTTTTCTCCATTCACTTTGTACACAAATCTCCCCATTGACATAGTGTGTGAATGTCCCATACATAACATGTTGTCCCATACGTAACATGTTGTCCCATACGTAACAATTTTCTAATTAATTTTTTATTAAAAAGTAAACCATACTTTTGAAACTTTTTGTGGTATAACAGTTTTATACTTTATAAATTAGAATTTCCCAGAGATGCAACAAGACAAGTATTGTATTATGAGAAATAACTTTAAAAAAACATCCTCAAAATGTTTCATATGGAACATTCAATCCTTGTACAAGGCCTAATTTGCATATTTAATTAGATAACACCACTTTTTCCCCAAAAAGGAATAAAATGTTAGGGGGTCTATGTCCAACCTATGACAGGCCTGTGAGTGGGGTTTCCCTTACTATTTACTATCGCCAAGCCGCTGCATTTGCCCATCACGATTCACGTTGTTTCGGTCTCTGTATTTTGGTTGTTCCGCTGAACTGCGTTGGCTCACTCACCAATACATAGACTGAAGAGCTTGGAGGCCCGTACGTACAGACAACGTATTTTAGCAGTAACGTTAGATCTAACAGTGGAAACCCGATTTTCCGATCGTTTTTTTGTACATAAAATGTCACATTATGAAAAAGAAATCACATCCATATTTACGAAAAAATGTTCAAAATTCAGAAATATCGTACCTTAGACCGCAGTTACCGCTAATTCCTTTGAAATAATGATCGAAACATCGTCATCTTCGATCCTTCCGTTGGTCAACGTAAGTTGCCATCTTGGATGACGTCATCATCCTTACAGACGTATTTACCAGTCGCAAAATATCGCGATTTGAGCCGCTGCTTTGCGCTTGTATGCCAACAACGGCAACGGTGCACGGTGTGATCCGCAGCAGTTTCATAGTTACTAAAAATTCGAAACTTCGCGAAGGCAAAGTACAAGGCCCCGTAACGTGTATATTCACAACACACACATTCTGCTCGCATCCATTTACCTAGACTTGTTTTCCAGCCGTTTTGGATAAAATAGCGGAATTTTGACTAAGAAAAAACGGAAATGGAACACAGGAAAAAGCGGAAATTGAAATCGGTCTTAAAAATGAAAATAGCGGATTTCCGCTAAATAGCGGAGATTTCACAGGCCTGCTATGACTAAATCTCACAAGTTTGGTTTTTTATTTTCTTAGAGTTTTTATCATTGTCCCATACGTAATGCCCATTTTACCAATTACGCAAATAAGATGCCCCAAATTAGCGTATGCATATTATCAAATTTTTCTTAATGAAATTTTAAAATTCAACATTTGGGCTTTCTTATCCCACCAAAGATAACTTCTTAAATTAAAGATGATATTTTGCCTTCTAGGTTGACCTTTTCTTGGACTTGCACTTACATGTATGCTAGTCTAAATTAAAAATCCACCCCAGAGAAATGTTTACTTGAATAAATCAAGAAAATTCAAACAGGCATAATGCTGAAAATTTGATCAAAATCAGATGTAAAATAAGAAAGTTATGACATTTTAAAGATTCTATTTTTCACAACAGTTATATGCACAACTCAGTAGCACGCAAATGAGTAAGTCGATGACGTCCATCACTCACTATTTCTTTTGTTTTTTATTGTCTGATTTCTGCAATATTTTAATTTTTACCAATTTGACATCAAGGACCAACTTAATTGAACCATAAAATATAACGATGGTAATGCCACAAGTTCAGGGAAGAATAAAACTTTGTTTCACAGGACAATGTGGATAAAATTGGAATATTTCATATTTCACATAATAAAATACAAAAGAAATAGTGAGTGAGTGATGTCATCAGTCCCCTCATTTGCATACCGACCAGGATGTGCAAATAACTGTTTTGTGAAATTAAGCGAAAATTAAATATGTCATAACTTTCTTATTTTACATCCGATTCGGATGATATTTTCAGTGTTATGATTGTTGGATTTTTCTCTTTTTATTCAAATCAACTTTCTGTTGGGGTGGACTTGTCCTTTATTAATTGTATGGTGAAATCTGACAAGAGACCCAAGGGAAGACCCAAGGCAGTCATCACTACAAAGGAGACATGGGAAAAAGTCTAAAACCCTCAGAGATCTGAACGATTTCTCTTACATGTTTTCCATTGTTCAAAACCTGATATAGGTGACTCTGCCGAAGTCGAATTTCTTGAGATCACATAAATCTGTTCAACTGCAATTTGACTTACAGGATGTCATAAACACATATTTTGCATAAATGTATTCTGGTCTGAAAAAAATACTTCAAGTGATCTCATTATTGGACTATTAGAAGGTGGACTTATTTAGAATCAACAGTAAGCAAAGATCTTCAAGGATTAGCTTTAGATTTTTAATGAACTGTAAATCAATCATGGCTATTAATAGTTCACTGTATTTCATCACTGCAACAATCTTCCTCCTTTTTGGTGTCAGGCAATGAATATAGCAAAGGGATGGTTATCCTGTATCACTTACATGTACATGAATATCCAATGTTTCATCTTTTTTTTTTAGAATTCAATTGAACTTACTTGTGTCTTTCTTTCTGCCCAGGTCGATTCTTCCTTCCTTTGGTAATATTCTCTGCAGATTCATGGCCCTTGCCAGATAATTTCCCCACAAACAAAGAATCCAAGCCTTTCAGTTTCTTCCTATCCTTCTCCACCTGCCCACTGTTCCTCCCTTTGTTAAATTCTGCGGAGAGTTCCCTAAGCTCGGCGTTGAAGTTTTCCCCCATCTCGTCAATGTCATCATCCATGTCTTCCAAACTCCCCTCATCGTCATCCTCTTCATCATCATCATCACTATCCTCTTCCTGACCATCACTCCCTCCCTGTATCCTGTCCTTCTTGCTCTGAGTTTTCACAAAGAATCTAGATTTTTTATGCCTGCTTTCCATCTGTTCTCTCAATCGCTGATTCTGTTCCGACAGACTTGTCGACTCAACATTTGTCAATCTTCCTGGATCCATCGCTTGGAATGGAGAATCGTCCTTCCCTTCACTACCGTCGTCGCTTTCTTTGCTCCCTTCTTCTAAAGACTCATCCTCTTCCTCCCCCTCAATCAATGATTCAGAGCCTCTTCTCTTTCCTTTTCTTATTCCTTCTTTGGTTCTACTGATCAATTTTTCCTTTCTCTTCCCAATTTCCAGTAGATCATCTGTGACAAGATCTGCATATGGAGTAATAGCCATGAATATACAGATGAATCTTCCTATGTGGATATTTCGGTATAACAGATATCTTAGAAATATATTTTTTAATAATGGAAGGTTCTTTTTGCATACTTTACTGTATTTTTTTCCTGGAAATAAGAAGTTAAAACAGAGGCAGTACTAATAGCTTGATTAGTACAGGTAAATTTGCACAAGTCAGCCTTCCATACAGGTAGGGAGAGTATTCACCAGAGTGGAAGCAAGTTTTAGTCTTGATTAGGCAAAAAAAGTCACATGCCTACACATATTTTCCAATGAATTTCTTCAAAGTCAAACAGGCTTCTATGGTCCTGTCTATAGGAGAATGAGTGCATAGTTTGCAAGCTCATCAGCCAATCAAAATCAAGGATTCCAAGACAGATACCATTGGATGGCAAAGTTACCATAATAGCAACTTATATGCAATGGGGTCCAAGTTTTACCAGGGATGCCAACCTGTCGGGACTGCAGATTTCAGAGGGCTGAAGGGAATATTTTGTCCAACATGGCCAGTAAATCTCACCATTATTTACCTATATAGCTTATTCTTGAAGTAAAGTTGTTTATTGTAATGGAAAGACAAAATTTGGGGAATTATCCAAACGTTTTAGCCTACATTCTCATGAGATTTCAATTGTGCGAAGGTACAAAACCAAGGACTATATTATGCAGACTTCTGGTATTACCATGTTTCAAAAAAGTGCCCTTTCCCAAAAGCATGCATTTGTTATTGGAATTTTTCCAGCGTATACGATGAAATAAGCGTAATTATATAAAAAAATCTGCATAGTCCATGGTTTTGTACCATTGTACAATCAAAACCACTCTTGAGAATAAAGGCCTACATTTAAAGGTACATAGTTTTGGTAACGATGTCAAAATGAGCTCGTACAGAATCCAATGAAATGCAAAGTGTCTTTAAATAAAAAGCATGTGCCAAAGGATTCTGGAAGAAATTGTGTAATTGCTGAGAAATCAGCAAATAAGCACAGGATTCGACGCTCTAAGCAATAATTATACATTGTCCCACATGCGCTTATCTGTGTTGGGGATCTTCGGTGTGAACATTTTTCAGCGTAGATTTCAAGATTTCACAAAGTTCAGTTAATGTAACTGTACCAGATCTAGATCCTCGATGATATACTGACAATTAAGCCTTGTTTTACAGACTTTCTCATGAAATCAGTGTTTACTGCAACTACTGGAATTTCTCTTTAATAGGGATGTTTATAAAAGTAGGGTACAAGATGACTTGCCTCTGAAGGTAGAAACTTGCTGGGCAATCAGCTTGTGGTGGATGAGACGGGCTGTACCACGTTCCTCCGCTGTGGAATTGGCCTGTATAATACGAAGTCAAGAATATAAGTGTCACAACCATAATTCACAATCAAAGTTATAAGGAGGTGAGCTATGGTCTGGATGGTAAATATGACTGTAGATCATTGAATATCAAGTTCAAAGCAAATAAGATCAGCAGACTTGTTAAGAACCATTTACAGTGGACAAAATGGGCCTAACTCGTGTAGTATTAGATGATATGAGAAATAAATGAAGGAATTCAAACCAAAATAACAAAATAAACTCAATTTTTGTTGTTTCGTTTTTTTATGAAAACAAAAGGAGAGAACTACAAAAAGGTGAAAACATGAATGAACCCTACAGTGAGTGCTGCAACATTTTTCAAACTTCCATTAACTCTCATGTCTTAAACTGATTTTGATGCAATGAGTTTAAAATTGCTTCTATCTTTTCAGTCTTGCCAATATTATTGATTCTCTCGTTGGGTTTTTCAATATTGCAAACTGATGCTCCTGGTTATAAAAGAAAAAAAAACTTACATTGTCCAACACAGCCTGAAGAGTCTTTTTATTAATGATGGCAGTCATGGTAACCTCATCGCAAGCAAGATCTTTGATTACTTCAATCTCTTTCACCAACCGTCCAGCTCGCCGTTCATTCTTTACAAGCTGCTTCCCAGAACCTCTGAATAAATAAATTTGTAAACAAAAATATGATATGAAATTATTAAGTATTATGTGCAGCTTGAAGATGCATAGTGTAACATCCAACTCCCCCCCTCCCACTTCCTCCTTCTCTCTTTCCATTAATAATAAAAAAAATAGATACATGTTCAAGCAGAAATAGCACTCTTAAAGGTCAAGTCCACCTCAGAAAAATGTTGATATGAATCAATAGAGAAAAATCAGACAAGCACAATGCTGAAAGTTTCACCAAAATCGGAAGTAAAATAAGAAAGTTATGACATTTCAAACTTTCGCTTATTTTCAACAAAATAGTTATATGAACGAGCCAGTTACATGCAAATGAGTCGATGATGTCACTCACTCACTGTTTCTTTTGTTTTTTATTGTTTGAATTATACAAAATTCCAATTTTTACGAATTTGACAATTAGGACCTCCTTGCCTGAAGCACAAAATGTTAAAATAATGGAATTCCCTGTGTTCAGGGAGGAATGAAACGTCATTTCACATGACAATGATGAGAAAATAAAAATACATGTATTTCATATTGCATATAATAAAATACAAAAGAAATAGTGAGTGAGTGATGTCATCAACTCTCTCATTTGGATGTAACTGGCTCGATCATATAACTATTTTGTTGAAAATAAGCGAAACTTTAAAATTCCATAACTTTCTTATTTTACATCCGATTTTGATGAAATTTTCAGTGTTATGCTTGTTGAATTTTTCTCTATTTATTCAAATCAAGTTTTTGTTGGGGTGGACTTGTCCTTTAACAAGTGACTTTCTCAATGGGATAAAATGTCTATAAAAAAGGTGGGTGGTTTTATTAGGTGATCTGTCAATTGACAGATCACCTCTTATGTTTCTACGAATTTTCTTTTTTATTTATTTCTTTATTTATTCTTTTTATTTATTTTTCTTTTTCCACCCTTTTCTTGTTCCACCAAAATCATCAAAACGAATCAATCAATTTTCATCAAAATGTTATCAATTATGGACAGTTATCATACGATGTGTACGAAACAAATTCAACGTCAAATGGTCATCGTGACGTCATCTACGCGCCATTTTGTAAAATCACATTATCAATCATATCTTCATTATCAGTCATCAAAAGTTAACAATATTAACATGAAATCAACTTCAGATCAAGGTTGAACTGTCCATGTCATCAAAGGTCATTTTACAGGTCACGACGCGCATGTACGCGCGCGTCAAAATTTTAAAATGCTCAAAATCACTTTTTGATCAAAGTAGAGTACGAATCAGGTCATTCTAAGCATTTCAGAAATTTGCGCGCTCACAGGTTTTCGCGCGCGTTTACGCGCGTAACGTCCTTACGCAACGTACAACTGCACTTTATTTTACATCAATGCATTCTTTATGAAATTTCCAATAATTTGATACCTTAACCGACCTTCTACGACCAGTAATAAAGGAATGCGCCTCCGTCAAAGTTTGAATTACGCGCGCAAGCGCGCGTTCACAATAGGCCAAAAATGTGCAAAAACATGCTTTTACAAAATTCTATATAACTCTTCAGATAGTCCGTTGACCCCCAAATTTTCTTTTATATTCGGATAGAGTAGGACTTGTAGATGTGATTTCATGTCACATTTGACAATACATTTTATCATAACGTCTTCAAATTGGCGTCAAAACTAAAATTTTCAATTTTTGTTTCATGTCGTTTTAATAATTTTGCAAATATGACTATAACTCCGTAATCATTGGTCGTTTTTCGCCCGGTTTTCGATACATTGTAGTTAATTATATATTCTTCCAAATTATGTTACATTTGTATCATTTTGAGCAGGAGATCATCATAAATATTAACAATGTATAGAAGTATAATTTATGATATAATTTTCACCTTAAAAAATCAATTAGAGGTTATATTTTATCGTTGCCTTGCAAGTGTATGGCAGTTACTATGGTCTGATGGTTAGTGCATCTGCCTTGTAATGCGAGGGTCCCTGGATCGAAACTCATCAGCATCTATTTTTTTTATTAAATTTTGTCTCATTTTGCGTGTAACCCCTATAAGCCAGTTTGGGGTTCATTCTGCAATTGATAAGAAAGAGTTCATTGGTACTAAAGTGACATGATTGTTTTATATTTAATGAGATATTAGTAACAACCTTGATGTCTTGATTATTCTTTTAGATTGTACGATTCAATACATGCAAAAAAAAAACAACAATGCGTGTACTAGCAACTGGTATTTCAGAGTTGGCTATGTATTGTTATAAGAACACGGCTAACGCTGCACTCCAGAAAGAAATGCAACAAATGCCTCCGTCAGTGTTCATTGCTTTGCTATTCTATTCACCTGGTCAATGCAATTGCTCCAACCTGCTATGTAAGGCATGCTTGTATAATATCTTGCAATGAAATCTACATATCGTCATGTAAGAAATTAAATGTCATTTAGTCATTACTGCTCATGAGGCAACTAAATACTGGTCAATGCATACTGGTTTAATTTTTTTTTCAAAACTGGATTCTAGAATCTTGCTTTCGTCAACACTATGCTCACTATTTCGTGTTATTAGGTGATCTGTCAATTGACAGATCACCTCTTGTGTTTCTACGAATTTTCTTTTTTATTTATTTCTTTATTTATTCTTTTTATTTATTTTTCTTTTTCCACCCTTTTCTTGTTCCACCAAAATCATCAAAACTAATCAATCAATTTTCATCAAAATGTTATCAATTATGGACAGTTATCATACGATGTGTACGAAACAAGTTCAACGTCAAATGGTCATCGTGACGTCATCTACGCGCCATTTTGTAAAATCACATTATCAATCATATCTTCATTATCAGTCATCAAAAGTTAACAATATTAACATGAAATCAACTTCAGATCAAGGGTCAACTGTCCATGTCATCAAAGGTCATTTTACAGGTCACGACGCGCATGTACGCGCGCGTCAAAATTTTAAAATGCTCAAAATCACTTTTTGATCAAAGTAGAGTACGAATCAGGTCATTCTAAGCATTTCAGGAATTTGCGCGCTCACAGGTTTTCGCGCGCGTTTACGCGCGTAACGTCCTTACGCAACGTACAACTGCACTTTATTTTACATCAATGCATTCTTTATGAAATTTCCAATAATTTGATACCTTAACCGACCTTCTACGACCAGTAATGAAGGAATGCGCCTCCGTCAAAG
Organism: Lytechinus variegatus; assembly: GCF_018143015.1. NCBI lineage: Eukaryota > Metazoa > Echinodermata > Echinoidea > Temnopleuroida > Toxopneustidae > Lytechinus > Lytechinus variegatus. The sequence goes on along the minus strand of NC_054744.1, from coordinate 28,218,494 downwards.
TTTGAATTACGCGCGCAAGCGCGCGTTCACAATAGGCCAAAAATGTGCAAAAACATGCTTTTACAAAATTCTATATAACTCTTCAGATAGTCCGTTGACCCCCAAATTTTCTTTTATATTCGGATAGAGTAGGACTTGTAGATGTGATTTCATGTCACATTTGACAATACATTTTATCATAACGTCTTCAAATTGGCGTCAAAACTAAAATTTTCAATTTTTGTTTCATGTCGTTTTAATAATTTTGCAAATATGACTATAACTCCGTAATCATTGGTCGTTTTTCGCCCGGTTTTCGACATATTGTAGTTAATTATATATTCTTCCAAATATTGTTACATTTGTATCATTTTGAGCAGGAGATCATCATAAATATTAACAATGTATAGAAGTATAATTTATGATATAACTTTCACCTTAAAAATTCAATTTGAGGTTATATTTTATCGTTGCCTTGCAAGTGTATGGCAGTTACTATGGTCTGATGGTTAGTGCATCTGCCTTGTAATGCGAGGGTCCCTGGATCGAAATCCATCAGCATCTATTATTTTTTTAAATTAAATTTTGTCTCATTTTGCGTGTAACCCCTATAAGCCAGTTTGGGGTTCATTCTGCAAATGATAAAAAAAGTTCATTGGTACTAAAGTGACATGATTGTTTTATATTTAATGAGATATTAGTAACAACCTTGATGTCTTGATTATTCTTTTAGATTGTGCGATTCAATACATGCAAAAAAACAACATTGCGTGTACTAGCAACTGATATTTCAGAGTTGGCTATGTATTGTTATAAGAACACGGCTAACGCTGCATTCCAGAAAGAAATGCAACAAATGCTTCCGTCAGTGTTCATTGCTTTGCTATTCTATTCACCTGGTCTATACAATTGCTCCAACGTGCTATGTAAGGCATGCTTGTATAATATTTTGCAATGAAATCTACATATCGTCATGTAATAAATTAAATATCATTTAGTCATTACTGCTCACGAGGCAACTAAATACTGGTCAATGCATACTGGTTTAATTTTTTTCAAAACTGGATTCTAGAATCTTGCTTTCGTCAACACTATGCTCACTATTTCGTGTTATTACTTGCTAAATTGGAATTGACATTCTTTAGAAAAACAAGATTTATACAACCTTTTATTTTAATGTCTTTCAACAGTATTTAACAGGTCCTTTCATTGATAAAACTACGTTTATTGTGATGATATTCATATTGATCTGCATTGAAATGATGATCATGATTAAAAAAAATAGATCGTGATCGTGAACATGAGATTCACAGACAGATCACCTAATTCGTCCGTAAGACGAATTAAAATTCTAGTTTTTATTTTTTTTATATGTAGACATCAAGCTCGACATTTAATGGGGTTTCTTGGGCAAGTGAAGCAAAAGGACCATTTTGATAAGGAAGAAAAAAAAGCATAATAAAGGCTATGATTATTGTTACCCTTGAGTTTGAAGATTGTTGCAACAGTGGCTTCATCGGCACTTCAACAGCCAGACAAAATCGGGAAAGTGCTTTTTTTATTCTTATATATACAAGTTAGGGCTATATTCAAGTAACATTTTCAGTACACATGTGTTGTTATATAGTATACTGTACTGTTGCATCAGTGGGAACAGTCTGCAAATTTATAGATTTTTAATCAACCCTCAGTGAAAAAAAAAGATATGGTGATTCCTGCATCAGAAAGAGTAATAGTGTTCATTCAACAGTCACATGTGAGAGGTGAAATTGATTGACTCTGCTTCATCACTTGCAGGAACCACTATGGCCCATATTCCAAAGCCAGGTTTAATTAAAACTCTGGTTTAAAGTTGTGGTTCAACTATGGATAGCCAATAGTGGCATAAATCTCTTAACTGTAATATCAGTGTATCAGCTCATTTTTCCTCTCAATTTTTTTTATTTTCAGAAGGATAAATTAGATAGCTTTCTTCACCATTCACAAGATGACAAAGAGCACAGTAAACATAAGAAACATACAAAGTAAAACAAATTATGACATTTTTGGCTTTCCATAATTTTAGCAGAATTAGACCACAGCCTAAGTTGAACCAGACTTCAGAATACATGTATCTAACGACTCAGTGGATGAGTGGACACTCTTGGGGCATTATTCTGAAATCCATGTTTGATATCAAATGGTGTTTGCTGTTAAACAGGATCTAAAACAAAGCATGAAAATAGTGTTGGGGGCTGTACATTGCCATTAATTTCACAAACCACTCAGCCACTGAACACTAATGCTGCAAATCCTCTTTTACATAATTCTGCCATGTCTCACTGCAATTGCAATAGCATAACTAGAGATGCTCGGCGGGTCGCGCAGCCGAGCACATGTATCCCCCAAACCCACCACGTCATCCGTCATTGCGATACAGAGCTCATACAGAAATTTGACAAAAAATACAATTATCATGGCAACAATGACCCTAGCATGCAGGTCCCCCCAGTCCATCTACTATCCAAGTGTGGTTGGAAAGTGACTAATGGTTGCGGAGAAAGAGAGTCAGTTGCATGTTAACTTCAACGTTGACCTGAAAATGACCTTTGACCTTACCATGTGACCTCTGACTGCAGCATAACATGCAGGTACCCCAAATCCATCTACCATCCAAGTTTGGTTGAAAAGTGACTTACGGTTGCAGAGTTACATGTAGGTGTCATAAGAGAGTCTTGCATATAAACTTTAATGTTGACCTGAAAATGACCCTTGACCATAACATGTTACGTGCGACTGCAGCATAACATGCAGGTACCCCAAATCCATCTACCATCCAAGTTTGGTTGAAAAGTGACTTACGGTTGCAGAGTTAGGTGTCATAAGAGTCTTGCATGTAAACTTTAATGTTGACCTGAAAATGACCTTTGACCTTACCATGTGACCTCTGCCCACACCAAAATCGATAGGCTTCTTCGCCATACCATACTCAACCTTCATGCCAAATTTGAAGACAATCGGAGAAGAAATGCAGCTGATAGAGCGCTCACAAGGAAATCTCTGCGGCGGACGCGGCTGCGCGACAAGGCGAAATCCATAGTATCCACCGAACTCTGTTCGGGGGATACAATAATTGGCTTGAGTTTGCAACTTCCAGAGAAGGAACAATCAAGCAACATCTGCCTGGGTAATCTTTTATTGTTCTCATATTTATCAGAAAATAGTTACTTTTTTCAAAATTCCTTAATTCCCTAAAATTCCCAGAAAATTTTCTGTTTATTCCCATGGAAAGATTCAACTGCGAAAATTCATGGGAAGTTTGCAGCCCTAGGCACACCCATCATCCGAGCCAAAGTTAGGTACCTGTTTGATAAAACTCAGACCATAAATGAAACATTCCTATTGAATACTTACTTCTTCTTTCTGATGACGATGATTTGGCGTGTTAAATGATGAATAAGCTGCACTTTTGCCCTTTTCACTATTTTCCTCATGTTGACCATCTTTCAAAATATAAAAAAATAAAGGGAAAGACACAGGTAACTAAAGGAAAAAGGAAAATATACAAAAAGGAAAAATAGAAAAAACAAGAGTGTCGCCAAGGTGAGCACATAATACGCCTGTCTGTAATGTGGAAAATAGAGCTATTGGACAAGACAAGTGGAATGCCTCTGGCCGTCTCACCTGCATCACGCGGTTCAATACAGCAGCAGTGCTGACTTTGAATACTACTCTAACTCGCACAAGATGTTCAGTGACACATGGTTACTCTTATGTCCACTTTTTATGAACTAGACCAATAAACTTACAGAGATATGATGGTTATTCAACAAAAAACCCCAACATGGCCAAAGTTCATTGACCTTACATGACCTTCGACCTTGATCATGTGACCTGAAACTCGAACAGGATATTCAGTGATACTTGATTACTCTTATGTACAAGTTTCATGAATCACATCCATAAACTTTCAAAGTTATGATGGTAATTCAACAGATACACCCAATTCGGCCAAAGTTCATTGACCTTTGACCTTGGTCATGTGACCTGAAACGCGCACAGGATGTTCAGTGATACTTGATTACTCTAATGTCCAAGTTTAATGAACTAGACCAATAAACTTTCAAAGTTATGATGGTAATTCAACAGATACCCCTGATTCGGCAAAAGTTCATTGACCCTAAATGACCTTTGACCTTAATCATGAGACCTGAAACTTGCACAAAATTTTCAGTGATGCTTGATTACTATTGTGTCCAAGTTTCATGAATCAGATCCATAAACTTTCAAAGTTATGATGGGAATTCAACAGATATCCCCAATTCGGCCAAAGTTCATTGACCCTAAATGACCTTTGACCTTGGTCATGTAACGTGAAACTCATGTAGGATGTTCAGTGATACTTGATTAACCTAATGTCCAAGTTTCATGAACTAGGTCCATATATCTTCTAAGTTATGATGACATTTCAAAAACTTAACCTCAGGTTAAGATTTCGAAGTTGATTCCTCCAACATGGTCTAAGTTCATTGACCCTAAATGACCTTTGACCTTGGTCATGTGACATGAAACTCTAATAGGATGTTCAGTAATACTTGATTAACCTTATGGCCAAGTTTTATTAACTAGGTCCATATACTTTCTAAGTTATGACGTCATTTCAAAAACTTAACCTCAGGTTAAGATTTGATGTTGACGCCGCCGCCGCCGCCGTCGGAAAAGCGGCGCCTATAGTCTCACTTTGCTTCGCAGGTGAGACAAAAAATGGAAGATGGGACTTCACCTTTGACCGTCTGACCGCAAAATCGATGAAATTGCTAGGATCTATGCTAGTATCATACACACCAAACTATATGAGCCTAGGTTAAGTTCAAATAAAGTTATTGCGTTAACGGACTGCAGAAGGGTAAGATGAAAACATGTCAATGTGACCTTGACTATTAGACCTCAAAATCGATAGGCTTCCTGGGATCCATGCTAGTATCATACACACCAAATTATATGAGCCTAGGTTAAGATAAAATGAAGTTATCGCATTTACAACGACTGCAGAAGGGTAAGATGAAAATACGTCACTGTGACCTTGACCTTTGACCTTTTGACCTCAAAATCAATAGGCTTCCTGAGATTCATGCTAGTATCATACACACCAAATAATATGAGCCTAGGTTAAGTTAGAATGAAGTTATCACGTTTACAATGTCTGCAGAAGGGTACGATGAAAATTATATGTCACTGTGACCTTGACCTTTGACCTTTTGACCTCAAAATCAATAGGCTTCCTGAGATTCATGCAAGTATTATACACACCAAATTATATGAGCCTAAGTTATTAAAGTTAAAATTAAGTTATCGCATTTACAATGACTGCAGAATGGTACAATGAAAATATGTCACTGTGACCTTGACCTTTGACCTTTTGACCTTAAAATCAATAGACTTCCTGGGATCCATGCCAGTATTATAAACGTCAAATTATATGAGCCCAGGTTAAGTTAAACTGAAGTTATCGTGTTTACAAGGAAAAGTTAATGGACGGACACCGAGCGTGATACCATAATACACCATGTACGTCCCGTCGAGACGGGCTTATAAAAAGGAGAAAGAAAAAAATTATGGTTTTTGTATTGTACAATATCATAGTGACAACAGCCTAAAATGTAGCTTTCTGACTAAAAATTTTGCCTACTTACTATTTGCATAGTCACCCTGGACTTAAAATCCTAAATGTAAATCTCTACTTAAAAATGATAGTATCAGCTCTACAATGGAGCTGCAGTGCGATGTGGGTAAAACGAGACCAGAGTTGCCAACCTGAACAAGAACATTTCAGTATTCTTAAAGGGGAAGTTCACCCTGACAAAAAGTTTATTGTAAAAATAGCAGAAAAAATAATAAAAAATATTGCCGAAGGTTTGAGAAAAATTCATCAAATAATTAAAAAGTTATTAGAATTTCAATTATTTGATTTGTGACGTCATATGCGAGCAGCATTCCTACATAGCGAATGGTAAAACATCAATGAAATGTCATTTTCTCAGAAAATTGAAAATGGTTTTCACTGTAACTTTTGTATATCAATAGACAAATCTTTTCACACCCGATCATGAAAAGAAAATAAAATTAAGTCATCAGGAACCATACAAAATTTGAATTTCATACATTTTATATTACATAACACATGGGGCAGCTGCTCGTTTATGACGTCACAAATCCAGAATTTTAAACTCTAATAACTTTCTTACTCTTTAACGGATTTTCCTCAAACCTTCACCAATAACTTTTACTATTTTTTCTGCTATTTTTACAACAAAGTTTTCTTCAGGCTGAACTTCCCCTTTAAAGCTGAAAATCAGTATTTTGGCGAGGAAATCAGTATTTTCAAAGAAATACCATAGGACAACACATAAATCTGAAATCAGTATTTTGCATGAAACCATCTGTATTCTTCTCATTTTTCAGTACTAAATACTGAATATCCATACTACTTGGCAGCTCTGCGAGACCCTACACCTCAATCTTGGAGCTGATTGTTTTTAAAGTAGGGAGTAGGAGCCCAAATGATTATCTGCTGGCATAAAATGTAGGCCTACATGTAGATCTTTTTCATGGGCCTATAAGAATTAAGTATTGTAGTTGTCTAGTGCAAGCTTACATGTACTCTACCTCTTCCTTGCCTAAACAAATTATGAATTTTAGTACTCTTAAAAGGCCTTGACTAGTTTAACACACTTGTGGTATGCAACCACCCATCTGCTTTAAAAGTCTACATGTATGCATGCAATATACAACACAAATTCTAAAAAATTATTTAAAATATTACTTTTGTTAGCAACTTATGCACACACACGCCATGTGCAGAATCCCCAGCTCTTACTTACAATGGCATGTTCTACATGTACCTGGTGACTACGAGAGACACAAGGGGAGGATCCAGTCGACCCATTCACTTCACCTCACTGCACAAATTGAATGCGGCGTTCGTTATTCATTAGAGGTACGTATTGTATATCCAACAAAAAATTCAAAAGGGTCATTATTAATGCCAATTTATCCTCGCTCAAACTTGAGTAAAAAAAAAATCAATTTCTTTATCGAAATTATTGATAGTGATAATTAAAATCGGCATTTTAAATAATCTATTTTTTCAACAACCAAGCAATTATTTTGGGGTCTACAGCGTGATTTGAATAGCCGAAATTGATCGCAGTGCACAACTCTACACGTCCGATATTTGGAAACTGAGTCCAATTTTTGGCAAAAACCAGGCTTCTGATAGTAAGTAAATAATTTAGGTTTCCCATATTTTTTTTCAATTCTATTTTTTATGACAGTAATATTCAATATTTGTACTACAGAAATACAAACTCAAGTGTGCGATATTTGGGCACTTATCTCGAAGTTTTCAAGATGGCGACTTTTTCGGGGATGTACAAGTGAAAAGATCGTCTCTGTAAAATGGATTATCATGGACCTCAAAGTACACGATTGTCAGTTATAAATGTAGATCTAGATCTAGGCCCTGATAATTTTGGAGAGCATAACATAAAGCCATAATTCAAAAATATTTATTTTCTGTACACAGACCAATTTTAATAATTTTTATTCAAAAAAATGTTTGACTGTTTGTAAAAATTATGTAGTCTATGTTTTAATTCTCGCCAATTAATTTAAATTACGGCAATACTCCGATAGATAGGCGAAAGTCTTAAACTCGATACTGCTGATGTGAGCTGTGATAGCTACATTATTTGGACGAGTACACAGACGGCTCGCTATCGTGTAGCCACCATTAGGGGGTTAACAATGCATAATCCCCCGACGGGGCTCATCGATTTTTGTCTTTATTTCATAAAAATTCATAAAAATAACTGTATCAAAATAAAGATTATTATTCCGTTTTGGCCTGAAATGCACCAAAACGGGAAAAGTAAACTTAAAAGGGGAAAAAACAGTGACTTACTTCGGCTTCGGAAGGAAGGAAGGAAGGAAGGAAGAGGAAAAAAGTTTAAACTTCAAGCAAACAATAAAAAAATCCAATCATCTAAACAAAAATATGAATGATATTTGGGGGGTTTTTTTAACATATTTAAAAAAATTGCTAGAAAATTAAAATGTTTTAGAAATGCTAAAATTTCAAAAGTGAAGCATTTTAAAACTTAAAGGACAAGTCCACCCCAACAAAAAACTTGATTTGAATTAAAAGAGAAAAAACAACAAGCATAACACTGAAAGTTTCATCAAAATCGATGTAAAATAAGAAAGTTATGGCATTTTAAAGTTTCGCTGCATTTCACAAAACAGTTATATGCACATCTCGGTCAGTATGCAATATGAGGAACTGATGACATCACTCACTCACTATTTCTTTTGTATTTCATTATATAAAAATATTTTGAATTACTCGTCATTGTCATGTGAAATGAAGTTTTATTCCTCCCTGAACACGTGGAATTCCATTATTTTAACATTTTGTGCTTCAGGCAAGGACTCCTAGAAATCAAACAATAAAAAACAAAAGAAATAGTGAGTGAGTGACATCATCAACTCTCTCGTTTGGATGTAACTGGCTCGTTCATATAACTATTTTGTCAAAAATAATCAAAATCTTGAAATGTCATAACTTTCTTATTTTACATCCGATTTTGATGAAATTTTCAGCATTGTGCTTGTCTTATTTTTCTCTATTGATTCAAATCAACATTTTTCTGAGATGGACTTGACCTTTAAAATTCAGATGAAACATCACGGCATCGCTCACAAGCATCTCTCATCCCATTACAAGTTCGCACCGATCGCAACAAGACTCAAAACGAAAGCTGATAACTCAATAACTTGCTCCTCCGACTACATCACCAAACCAGTAATCTGAGAATTCATAACATAAATATAAAAATTTCCCACTGATTTTGTGACTATTTTGGTGGAAAACTGCTTATCATTGTGAATGTGAGATTGTTTGCACCAATTGAGTTGACAATCTGCTCCGATCCTACATGCAAGTGTGTTTGTGTGTAGATCGAAGAAAATAAAGGCATTGCAATCAATAATGGTAGCAATAAAATCACCACAGAACTTGCATAAGTAAATTGTGTTGTCTCTCTGCTTCATCATCTTTTACTTTTAGTTTTGGTTATTTGATGAAAATACTCACCTTTCTAATTCTATGACTATGTATATTTTGTTCATTATTCTGAAATACGGGACAAATAGATCTAGGCATACTCTAGAAGGGTTTGTCGGGACGCCGGGACAAAGGAGCAAAATACGGGACGATCCCGGGAAATACGGGACGTCTGGTCACCCTGGCACGAACTTCGCTCGAGCCTCGAGGTATCTCCCACCAAAGGCAAGCACAAGGTTGGGGTTTCCCGCTCCCCCTTGAGTTCGGAGTTGCATATTATAATCACTATAAAAAAATCTAAATTCATCGACACTAACACAAACAGCCATATTCGAATCACAAATATAGAGATATCACAAATGAAAATTAATTACCTGTGTATTGAATTGCACTTTGTCCATAATTGATAGCCTCTTGATAAGCACTGCAATACAATCCCTACAATGAGCACAGCAATATCATTTAAAAAACACAATAAATTAACAATTATCTCAATAAAAAATGAAGAACCTCTCCAACGTCGGTAGCGTATTGTACGGTATCTTCAAAATGGACATTGAAAATGATAGAAAATGTGACATAGTTTGGTTAAATGGTAGATATAGATAGATAGATAGATTTATAGATAGATAGATAGATAGATGGATGGATGGATAGATACTGATAGATAGATAGATACTGATAGATAGATAGATATATAGATAGATAGATAGATGGATGGATGGATAGATACTGATAGATAGATAGATAGATAGATAGATAGATAGATAGATGGGTGGATGGATGGATGGATGGATGGATCATGGATGGATGGATGGATGGATAGATAGATAGATAGATAGACAGATAGATAGATCGATAGATAGATAGATAGATAGACTGCAAAAACTCCGGTGTTTGGAATCAAACCGATGTTGTTTTAATACTAATCGGTGTTGTAGAAACACCAATCTGGTATTAGACCAACTGAAGGAAACTGCAGTGTAAGGTGTTGTTTAACACTTCTCTGGTGTGGACATACAAATATTCCGGGCTGGTGTTAAATCAATACCAGAGTCATTTTTGCAGTGTAGATAAATAGTTTGTTGTTAAAAATTGATTAACAAATTTTGGTGAAGGTTTGAGAAAAAATTCATCAAAGATTAATATTTTTTTATAGAAATTTAAGTTTTTGAACGTACTTACGAGCAGGTGCCCCCCCCCCCTCGGGAGGGGGGTGGGGCACTTCCATTGACGAGTGGATACCATATGCGCGACCACGGGTCTTGAAACGCACCCTAAACACGTATTTTCCATATTCTGAAAATGCACCCCTTAACAAGTATTGGCGTGTGTAACCCTACCCTTAACAAGTATTGGAAACAAATACTATTGGCAAGCATTCCCAGAACTGAGCCCCTAAACAAGTACAGCGATGTATTTTCCACATTCTGAAAATGCACCCCTTAACAAGTATTGGAAACAAATCAACACACTTTATAGCAAGTATTCCCTGTAATGAACCCCTAAACAAGCTAGTACAGATATTGTTATTTCACGGGTCCGTCGGTCGTCGGTTTTACCTTTACACATCATTTGGTTTAGTACGGCCCCACCTTCCACACCTTGCAAAAATCGGACTCTAAACACGTAGTGTTTGGGAAAAAAGGACTTCCTTTATAAAATATTTTGATTTTGTTGTATCATCCCCACATATTTGACCCTAAACACGTATATTTTTCCTAGCGAAATAGATACCCTTTTTTTCAATATTTTTGTGTTTTGACACCCTTATCACGTTACGTACGTAACGTGCCCTATCTTGAAAAAGACATAATACATGTTTTTTGGGTCGCGCATTGTATCCACTCGTCAATGTAAGTGCCCCCCACCCCGGGCAGGTGCCTCATAATTATGTTGTTCTGTAATATATATTCAGAATTAAGCGATCACTCGCTCTGCGCTTACGAGTAAAATGGGAAGTTTTCAGAAGTTATGATTAACTCTTAAACATTCCACACTAATCATTTGAATTAAAACTAGTAAATTTTCCTTTTGATCTTTAGGATATATAAAAAAAAAATCCTTGCTTGGTGTGATTGACTCACAGGCGTAAATATAGTCAGAGTAGTGGGGAGCCAGGGGAATGAGAGCAATATTGACTTCTATTTGGGGACACCCCGCACACATAGGGCTATGTATGTATATACGGGTGTACATTATCCTTTTATCTTTCAGTTAAATGCCTCACGATATTTTTCTCAATGGCTATTGCGGTATAATAACAATGTTAATGAATTTGTTGTGATAAAAACTATTGAACTACAGTTATCCTAATGCAAGCAGGCGAGAAAATTTTTAGTAGGTGGGAGAAAGAACGTTGCCCCAAACCTCTTTCATGTGTGCACACCACGGGATATATACTACTTGAAGGACTATCACGATGGGTTTTTTTTTCGATGGCTATATTACAATGGATTTGTTGTGACATAAACTGCTTGATTACAGTTACATGTAGTATCCAAATGCGAGAAAGCAAAGCAAGCGAACAAATTTTATGTTTATGTGATAAAGAATGTGCGTGCCAACTTTTTGGTGCAATCTTTTTTTCCCACTCCTCGCCTTACATTTGCGTTGCCGCATATAGGAGGGCGGGGTGGCGATCAATTAATTCACACCCCTCCCTATCATACGACTTACAAAATTAAATAGGCATCCATTTTTACACAAGTCGTTTTTATAGTGCATTTGAAAATAAAATAATTTCCTGTTAAAATTCTCAAGGAAGGACTTAGTGCGCCGGCACGGACACGTTTTGAGCCAACTGTATTATCTTTATAGGCCTACAGTAGTAATATTTTTTTCTTTTTTTATGCAATACAGACTTTGCAAAACAACAATGTTGCTTGTATAATTGTGTTGATATGTGGATCAATTTCAAGTCAATCGGGGAATGGTGTATACAGTCCCCACACTTTTCGGAGAGGGGGGGGGGTGGCATGTACAATCATCCACCCCCACACTTTTCGAAATAAAGAATATATTGTTTAATCATTCTACTGTTGATATATGGATTCATCGTTAAATGCAGTCAAATTTCTGAAATTGGCGTTATTTTACATTCTGAAAATGCAAAATTTCTTACGCTGTCGCTCCTCTCCTGCGCTCGATTCTTACAAGAATTCGGCCGTGAAATTCTCTACGTTTAAGCTTATTGGAAAGGTTATTTCCACTGCATCATGGAAGTTCAGTTACAATAAGTCCAGTTATGAAAAAAGTGATGATTCCAATAACCATTAGATATGAATATAGCTACTATCCTCAATGAATGAAAAAATCCTTTAAATACACTTTCTTGACGGGTCGGCTGGGGGATGATCTGTAAACTTGGGGCTTTGGTCTATGTACTGTATTTTTCAAGTTATTTGTATACATGCTTACGAAGAGTTACTGATGACATTGATCAAAGTGTCTTTACCATTTCATCCATCTATGTGGGACTAACAATGTAATAAATATTTCAAAAAATGAATTTCACTCAAAATTTTGAATGCCTTTTTTTATTATTATTATGAATAAGATATGCAAATTTATTCATGGAAAACATTATTGCATATTTTTTTATTTCACTTTAAATTTTCTTTCTTCATTTTTTTGCAGATGTCATCTTTGTAATCTAATTTAAAGTATTCCATAAAGAAAAATCGCGAAAGCCAATTTTTTCCGTGTGTAGGCCCCTATTTCGTTGCTTTAAAAAAATTCTTAGATATTTCTTTGTTTTTTTCATCTTTTGTTTTACATTGTTTTTTTCAAATGGAAATTATTACAGACCTAAATTAATTAAGAATACCAATTAGAACGAAAAATAATCACCCTTTTATGAATTTCAATTTCAATATGAAAAAAAATCAGCTCGCGCTTCTCTCTCGTATTATTTGGCTTCCACAGCCAATGGAATTTGCATTTGCATTAAAAAAAACGTACAAAGTTAGCATATCAAGCCGGGATACAAAAAGAAAAGGTTTGGAAATTTCCGTCCAAGTTTGTATTCCTATATTAAATATCTAGCTTCAAGATAAAAACAATTCAAAAGCAAAATATGAAACAAAACCACTGAAAAAGGACAAAGATTCCATTACAATAGGGTTATGTAACAACTAATAAATAAACAAGAACATAATTAAAGAGCAAATTAATAGAACAGAATATGATGATGGTGTTGGGTAAGTCCGACAGCTATCAGGGGCGGATCCAGGATTTTGAAATAGGGGGGGCGCCAGCGGCGAGGGAGCGAAGCGACCGAGCGGGGGGAGGGTGTGGGAGGGGGATACCCCCCCTCCCACGGCAAGGACTTTTTCAAAAAATCATGTCCAAAAGTCGTATTTTGAGAGCACCTTTAGAAGAAAAATGCACACTTAAATCACTGTAACTTCATGAATAAAAGACACATACTGACTCATTTAGGAGCTGGTTTCCAGTCACACACGGTATAAGCGGTCATTCAAAACATACATTTGGCAAAGGCTCTTCACTTGCTTGCATCGTGTGATTGAAACGTCAAATTTAAATGATACGAAACTGAGACTTGTAATCGATAAGTTCCGAATAATCCATTCTGTTTATTGTCATTTGTGTATTTACATTGTGTGTTTCAAACGAGAATTGTTTAGTCGTATGGCAACATGCATAAAATTTGGTTCTTTTTTCCCCAAAATGCACAGTAAATTGTTACAAACTACAGAAAAAAACGACATCATCTTCTGGTAATCAACCTTTTCCCTCGTATTATTTTCAAATCATCTTCAATAATCCAGTCATTCTGCACAACCTCAAAGTAATATAATGTTCTTAAGGGGATTCTCATCATTTTTATTGTTTACGTTCAAAGTCTCTCATCGCGTTGCCATCTTAACTTATGACCAGCCAGGATGAAATTGTATTTATATTTATTTTAACATAAGATAATCAATTTTTACGAAGTGCTTGTTAAAACTATACCACAAATAATTAAATAAGGTCAATGATAAAATGCTAGAAAATACATGTAAGGAGCTTTGATATCCAGTCCATAATTGTATAAGTTATAACTATCAGTGGCAGAAAATGTAAAATAAACCGAGGCTCGTCTTCGGTATACAGAGTTCAGAAGGCATTTTGTAAGCTTTTCATTTATGAAATTACAACTTGTTTAGACCATGAATTCATATAGGCTTCCAATTTGATGTTTTTTCTACATGTTGAATCAATGTATACTAGCTTTCCAACCAACAAAGTAAAAGGTCGTCCCCCCCCCTAGATTTTTAAAACTATTTTTTTTTCGATTTTGCTGGCAATTTTTTTTTAAAGATATATTGTAATCAGCAAACCTATAGATTATCAAACATTAAAAATGGGGTAAGGGGGGGGGGGGGGTTAATGTCACAATTTCTACTTTTTAACAATACACAATGTGTCCTCGGGACGTTTTTCCCCAGCACGAAAGTATTTTTATTCTCCCCCCCAACCCCCACCCCCCCCCCCCGTCACATAAAATCTTCGCTCCTTACGCTGACATATAGCTGCCTATACACAGCAAACGCGGAGTGGGGTCGACTGGTGATTGAGAATATACAATTTTGCTCCTTGATAATTCGTTGGAATGATTGCTTCGGCGAAACTTAGTTGGGGCGCCCTGGATAATATGCCTCTGAATCTACCAGAAAGTGTAAAAGTTAGTTTACATTAAATACAAATATGTCTGACCTATACATTTCAGTGAAAACGTACATGACCAAGGCAGAATGATAATGCTGCGCACGTGGCGCCCGATATAGGGCTCCATCTTTGAGTGAAGAATAATCTCGGGGATAGACATTATCATTCGCATCGTTGACACTTTCTCTCGCGATCTGTTACTTACAATTTACATGTATTTGCCATAAAGACGGACAAACGCATGTTACAAAAAACACAAAATTTCGGGAAAAAAATGATATCCAATCCAACATCTTCACACTGGTCACTGCACTGCAACTCCCGATTACAAGTGGTGCAACTTTCCCCAACCAATCGACTTGCGCGCCCTGGAATTCCGGAATTTACATATTGCAGTACAGTGTGACAGAGGTGCATTTGTGCGAACACAAAGGCCATGAGCGTAAGTTAAAATATAGTTTTGACTAGATCTAGCCCTTGAAATTGACTACATTGTACCAATCCAGTAAATATAACCATCAAAAAAAAAAAAAAACCCGGCGAAAATAGGGGGGGGGGGGCGCGCCCGGGGCGCCCCCCTCTGGATCCGCCACTGGCTATAGTCTGTAAAAAGTTCTTTATTTACTAAAATAATTGAGCCAGCTAGCCCAGTAGCCAGCTAGGGTTTTCAATAAGGGAATTCGATGCAGTCTCTCGATTCTTTTCTCCTTATTCTACTCGGCCCTCTTCTTTTGCTTGCTTTTGAAAACTCGGGGGGGGGGGGGGTACGCTTAAGAGTAGACCCATATATTGAGCTTTTTGGACATTTCCTTTTGAAATTGGCCGCCAAATTGCAATTCTGTTTTTTTTTTCCTCGTTCATGACAGAATCATATAAGTTATACAGTATAGTCAGATGAGACTGAGAGACTATATAGCAGCAAAGCTTTTTAATGATCGGCCGGGGACGGATGCTCATTCTAGTAATGGTGCGTTGAAATGTATTTTCTGTAATACATCTGTATGCTCATGTCGTTGATAATGAATTCCTCGATATGAAGATGTAAAAAAAAAGAAAGACAACTCCCCGGGAACCTATCTAATATAGGCCTACCATATCTACCCAGCAAACAGAAGCGGATGGTAAGAGCCCTCCTCATTAGCATGATAAATGGCCTATGACGTCATGCTGTAAATAATGACAGCTTTGCCAAGCAACTGAAGCCGCTGGACCAAAAATGGTGGACTGCTTCCGGGAGAAATACGATCATGTTTTTGGTTTCATGCATGGTATCTTCATGATTCTTCTAAAAATATAAGCTCAATCGTGTATTATGGATTCAGGCTATGTAAAACAGTAAGTTTGCAGTTACCCTTATTTTGTAAATTCCGATACTACTGTGCGTTGATTTAGCCATGCACCTGTCGCTGTTTAGTGTTCGTGTTCGCTGTGCGCCATACCGCCTGGCGTATGAGCCGTCGGTGTCCCTGCAATGCCCTGTGCTGTGCTGACCCCATGCATCGATAAAGTTTTTTTTGTGGTGGTGGTACTGGTAGTGGTAGAGTCTAGAGATCGATGCATGGTGGTGGTGTTAATAAAAGTATGCACTTCTTTACGAGTGAGTGTCGGTGTATAGAGGCCTCATGCCATGGCATAAGTGATGTTGTACTTGAGAGTGCGAGTGGCTATGAGTATTGACATTGTCCTGTTATTAATCTTACTAAAATTAATAACAGGACAATGTCAATACTCAATACTATTACTAAGTTTGGTACTTATGGCCTAAGTTAAAATGAACCAGAGCAGGAGCCATAGCAGAGCATCGAGATTTGTTACTCGATTGAGCCAAATTTATGTCGGACCAAATCACCAATAAGTTTTTTTTCAGGATTTTATTGTTGAAATTCACACATCCATTCTATTCCATTGTTTTTAAATTTGGCAATAAAGTCATGATTAACTATTTTTGCGTGGTCATTTGTTATGTAGATCAAGTTCCAGCCTCCACACTTTTTTTGGTGGTTGCCTGTTCAAGCAACCAAAAACAATAGGGACTAGGTTTATAAATGGTGGCCCACACCCTCAGCTCAGAAATATACTGTAGAAAACAATAAAAAATGAAATATACATGTATGTAGACAGCTTAAACATAATGTTACATCTAGATGTAGTTTCAGTTTGTGTTTGAATCTTGTTGACAATGCATAAAACTGGTTTTGATTAATATGAAAGACAAAAGTGAATATAAAAAAGACAGGTATTAAAATTTCAAATATTTTTGGCATTAGCCTTTGTCAAGGAATGAAAAAAAATTATTGACTATCAAGATAAATTTAAAGCAAAATGTGCCAAATGGTCCTGTAGCAATATACCCCCAAAGTACATCAGAAAGAAGACTAACAGAGAAAGAAATTAAAAAAAGCAAACAAATTATTGATTATATACAGAAAAATAAGGGGGGGGGGGAAATAAAAAGAATAACAGTGAAAAAATATAAATAAGGTAAACCTAAAGGAATTATTGATTCTACAGAAAAAAGAGGGGGCAAAAGGAGAGAAAAAATATTTTGTGATATCCAACCGATGTACATTTATAATTCTTGCAAATTTGAGGATAACTGCATCATTTAGGCCTATGATTTAGAATCTAGTCATTACATCATGTTTTATATTGTTTATTTCTCCTCCACCTCCACCCTTTCTTCTTCATTATGATTTTGTGGGCATTGTTGTATGTTCTCACTTTCTTAAAAATTACATGTAGGCCTACTTGCAGTCAAATAAGAAACTTAACATTGTATTCATTGACAGTATTTTCCCACATTTTTCTGCAATATGACCCCCTTCTTTAATTTTGCAGAACTTACATGTATGATGTTTGAGAGAAGATAGAGAGAAGAAAACCCCTAATTCTGAGCTAGGAGACCACACCATCGCCATGGCTACTGCCGCTCAGAAATCAGCCAATAAGAAAAAGAAGGCTGTTCCTCGAGTAGCGCCAACACTAGACCCGAAAGCAGAGATAGAGAGACCCCCGTCGGTAGCATCACACAACTGTAAGTCAATGTGCCTACTTATCTATTCCAATTGTCATTGAAAAAAAGATTCACCATTTTCTCATCTTAAATTTCCAATTGATTTGAAAATATACCATATTACTTATTGTACAGCACAGTTTGATCTACAGGAATTAAAGATCAACTTGGTGTATACACAATACATATTTGAACTAGGAGAAGACCTGTTGCTTATTATTTTGAGTTGGCATTTCTAACCAAACTTTTTTCATTGTTTCGTGTACATGTATGTAGGCTATTCTTTGTAATTCAATTACGCCCAACCAAAAAATAATGTGAATACAAAAAGATATATACAGTGTATGAATATCTTTGAAATCATAATTTCAGGGTTTATAAAAGTATCTTGATTATTAATGCAGGGCTCCCAAATATTACAGGTGTATTTTTATCTACCTTATTCTTTTATTTTGTAGCATGGTTAGCAGAAAACATTGACGGTGGTGAAGAGGTTGACAGAGTATCAACTCCAGTACAACATCTAACACCTGTATCAGGAAGCCTTACATCAGTCAGAGAATTTGAAAATGATGTCCTGGCAAATGTGAGTATTTAACTATTGTCATTTTGTAAAAATTAAATAGTGATATAGCTCCTATTTGAATGATTGGCTTATATGTACATGTATTTGCCATGATCAGTCGTAAATTTGTTCATTGTTAGCTCAACACGCAAAGTTGCTAATGACTGGTAATTACATACATGTATGACTATTTTTATTGTCAGTCATGGTTTTGAGATGAGGATGGTTAATTGAATACTCTGGATCCATGTCATTCTCTTTTAAACATAATATAAATCTTTTTTGCTTGGATGACATTGTTTTTTTTTGGCTACCCATGTAAATGATTTGAAATAGATGAATTTTTTAAAAAGGTCTTACGTTATAAATAAAATCTTCTTGCACAATATTGCTTTAAGCATAATGTGTATATTTTCAATAATTTCTTCTCTCTTTTGTCACAGGAAAATCATCCAGTTTCACCGAGGGCCACTATTCCTGGAAGTAGGCCACTCTCACCGCGGGCCCCTAGCCCTGGGAACCTATTGGATAGGCCCACAACTCCAAACAGTGGAAGATTAAGTCCTCTGGATGGCATTATGGGTAAAAAGAAGTCAAAGGTCATGCCCACAGAGGAGGAACTACCAAACGCTGATTTGATACGTCATACTCCAGAGCCTATGGAAGGTTTGTTTCAGCACTTTGAATATCGTATTTGAGCATTTTTTTAATATTGTATCTCAGCAGAGCAGGCTGAAAAACGTTGACAAACTAAACTTGGTGGGAATTAGTCCATTGGGCCTAATATGTGGTCAAATGAATACATAATATGCGTCATTGATTCAGTGAAGTTACATGTATGTATGAAGAAAATTGATTAATTCTGACAGGTTATATGTGAACTTGATTTGGAAACTTACTATCTGCTTTCCAAAATTTTATTAAGAACTGTGAAAAAATTGGGAGAAAAAGCAGTTTTATCTGAGGTTGCAGCATATGATCCCTGGCAAATTTTTTTTCAGAAGGTCCAGTCAATTTTCAAGTACAATTGCCCTAAGGAATCAATTATATGATTGCGGGCAATAACAGAAAGACAACAATTTATTTTCATTTCGATGCAATATCATGAATCTTAACACTTAAACAGCATGGAGTGATCAAAGCATGGCTGACCTCAACGATGATACAGGACGTCATCGTCCCAAAACTGCGAAGAATACCCGAACCAGCTCTAGGACACGCACTCCTGGCGAGGGAGGACACTCTGGAAGTGTTCCAAGCATGCACTCTGTCATCAGCGTCAAGGAAGCATCAGAGGACCACAGGATGAACGGTGTCACAGAAGGTCATAGGTCACCGGCTCTTATGCCATCGACGAGTGCAAGGCATGAAGAAGGTGATTGTTTGTTTTACATACACTTTAGGTGGTTTATCTGGAAGCAATGTGCATTATAGGCAGATGCAAATGATTGTAAATATGTAGGAAAATGTACAAAGACTATAGGACCTGCATGTAGCTGTTTTCCGATAGGAAAGCTGAGCAAAGATATTGTTCTATGGATAGCAATTGCCAATAACATCTGAAAGGAATTCCACTTAATCACATATTAATTGGGCGGAGCTTTGATCGTACACAATGCATCACAATGCTCAGTGCTCCGTTATTTGTAATGTGCTGATTCCACCCCTATGCTATCAGTGGGAAGCGTATAACATGCTGCTTGTGTAAAGTGGGGATCATTGAAGGATGTGTTACAGATTGCCTGTTTATAAAGTGTGAATGACATGTTACTGATTGTCTCTGGTTACTGGTAGTGCCATCCATTGCGAGGGGCAGAAAGTTTCACAGCCTGAAAACAAGAAAATGGATTTTTGTTTATTTTCCACTCAGGAAACTACTTTATTCTGGAAAAGAATGTAAACAAAAAAGAATACATCGGTCAGAGAGCAAAGAATTAACCATCCATAATAGAAATTAACCATTTGAGTGCCAGGGGCAGAAATACATGTAGTTATCTGTAGCACTGAGCCTTCTGCCCCAGTTTTTATATCAGGTTAGAACTTAAAATAAATTTGAAGTGTTTTAAAAAAAAATAGCTAGATATCTCAATCACAATTTTAATCACCATTTTCTATCCTTTACACAGACAACCGTAGCCTTGTATCCACAACATCTCGTTCCCGTATGAACCCTCCTCAGATGGAACACGAGCAGCAAGCTTACGTCCCATTTATCTACGCAAGGGACTGCATTGCGAGGGTGATGGAAGATATGAAGAAGATGAAGGGCAATCACATCCGCATAGTTCATGAAATTCAGGACAACTACAGACAGATTGAAGATCAAACCCAGGTATGTTCCAATCAAATGCAGTTTCTCACTTTCATTTATGTCCATAATGAATTAGTCGGCAGCAAAATCTTGCTAAACAGTCCCCCAAAGCAATGAAATCAATTAATAAACATACTTGTGCATAGAATAAGTAATGGGTAAAGGAGGTACTGGGCATTAACAAAATTACTACATGTACATGTATATCATAAGCAATTGATGTAATGTTTACAGATTCACTTTTTGTTCAAAGTGTAGATGGACCGACTGAACAGTTTGTGACAACTTCTTGAATCCTTCAAGGTGACACTTTGGCACTGTATCTATATGTAATTGTATCTTACATCTGAGATATTCATTGGATTTTGTAAGAACAAAAGGAATGGACATCAAACCTATGTTGGGATTCGAAAACATGACCCTCTGTTTATAAGGCGAGAGTCAGAATAGCTAAACCATGATGCTTCCACGTGCTCTTCCCATGTTGTAGTTGAACATTTGTTTTATTCCTGACTCATTCTTTCATGTCCTGTCAACCCTATTAAAGCTAAATATCTGTCGGAATGCAGAGTGGGAGTGTATGGCATAGCCTCATTACTATTTAAGTATATTTTTATCATACTTTTTCTATTAGGATCAATTCAATGTGTTTGTCATCAATCTGAGATCACAGTACAAAGAAAAGGTCGTGACCTTCAGACAGGTGATCGAAGTGCATCGGAAGGAACTAGACAGTCACAAATCATACTGGGAACAAACTCTGACGGTAAGATGGGGTTGGTTCATTAAAAGGGGTACTCCGGGCTGAAATTGATTATTTCTAAGTAAATAGAGTAAATTTCACCAAGTAAAACGCTGAAAATTCCATCAAAACCTGATAGAAAATGATGAAGTTACTGAACTTTGAATTTTAGCAATATTTGTGAAAATAGATGTCGTCGTCGAATATGCATTAGGTGGGCTGATGATGTCATCTCTCCTCTTTCAAATTTTGAATAAATATAATTTCACATAATAATAATAATCACATTGTAACAATGTTTAGATATATACAACATATAGACAAATTTAAATTTATTGTAGATATTTTTTAAAAGTCTTTGACATACATTTGTTAACAATAAAGGGAAGTAATAACAGCGTAAAAGATTTGTTTCTCCAGATATCTTGAAAAACGATACAAACTATTTTCTATGAAGATGGTGAATACTAAATTTGGTAAATGAGCATGAAGATGGTAATGATATTAATATTAGCCTGTTTTATTTGTTTTTAGAGTTTGAGTCAACGAAACAGAGAATTAATGAAAGAGAAGAAGAGATTGCTTATAATCAACAAGGTTGAGATCGAAAGGCTGGAAAAAGAAAAGGTAAGATTACTATGAAAATGGTGTTATATAAAATTGTAATTAGGAATTTGTAGTTCAAAATGTACAATAAGAATACCAGCAAAGTACCTTCAAAGAATAATAACATGATAGTGCATTTCAAAGAAGGGACAATTATATCATGTACAATACGACATAAAAGAGTATGTTAAGAATTATGATGAGGACTACAACAAATTACAATACAGAATTGCAATTCAAAGAATGACACCAAGCATTACAATGAGGAATGTGCATTACAATCCAAAGAATGTACAGTAAGAATAATGAATGTATGTTAAGAATGCACAATTTTGGAAAGGAAATTGCACTGAAAATTTCACAAAACAAACTATGTACAAATAAAAACAGATGCAATATGAAGAACAAGAACATGCAGAATGAAGAATGCACAATTAGAAACTGAATATGGAGAAATATTCCATTTTCAGGCAATCAGTAGCTTGCAGTTATAAAGTTTCAAGGACCATTTTATATTCTACAATAGATGACCGACTTTGACATTGTGACCTTGTGAATAAATAAAAAAAAATATCTTTACATTCGTTCAAAATTTGGCTAATGTGTTATTTCACCAGATGCTACTGTCGTGATGAGAAAGGTTCTTCCAAAATAGCTAAGAATTTGGAATTTCAGAGTCATTTTTTTTTCTCCAGATTTGTGAAAAATAAAGTTTCTTTCTAATGTTTATTTTGCAGGAAGAATTAAGAAGTTCCTTGACTCATCAAACAGATAAAGAACACCAACAGGTCACTGCCACCAAGAAGGAATTAGAGGAATCAAATGAAGAAAAGAAGGCAAGATATCTCACTAATTTGTTTATTTGTTTTATTTTTGTGAGTTACGGGCGACTTTACAACCACTGTTGATCCTTTCTTGTGTGGAAAGATTCACATGAGATTTTCATTGATGTTGATTCCGTTCTAAAGAAAGGGTCACCAGTCTTTCGTACAGTTGCTTGTAACTTACAGTTTTATGAATACTGCTTGTAAGTTAAGAGCAGCTTTAAGAATGACTGGTGATCCTTTCTAGTGGTAAGTGGTATACACCAAACTGTTCATTGGTGTTGGGTTAGCATGTGAGAAAGGATCACTGGTCTTTCTTAAAGTTACCGCTTTATGAAACAACCCCAGGAGTGTTTTGTGAAGGAGAGCTTTTTATTAACAAAGTGTGATTTTCACTGATTATTGTTTTAAGCTAATGCTAATCCTTGCATCTGATTGGATAAGAGCAAATTGGCCAGTGATTTTTCTCTGACTAATTGCTTCATGAAACTCTGTGATGTTGTCTGGCAAGCTCTTACATCTGACAACTCTCCTTGATAAGCACAGGAGTGTGACTGCTATGGTCAATGTCCGATTTGCGTGATGAATTATCCGACAAGTCTTTTCATGAAACACTCCCCTGAGCACTGTTGCAGAGAGACTTTGCAATCAGGAGCAAATTGGCTTTCAAGATATCAACGTTTTGTTGTATTTCATCAAGGAAGAGAACACATATCATTAGATCATGAATTCGTGCTAACTTTACAGTCAATAATGTAGAGTAAATATTTGTATACAGATATATTGTGCAAAAATAGATATTCAATTTAATTGGTTGCTAAAAATATTACCCCCCCCTCAATAAAAAAATTACACTGCAGAATGCTGTGCCATTCCTGAATAACACTTATGCTAATCTTTATACTCTTTGAATTGGCAATCCATGATGCAAGATTTTAATTTCAATGGTCTTGATATCTGATCTAACAGATCATCCAAGATGAGCTTCAGAGTGAGAAGGAGGAGGTGAAGCGACTTCGTGCAGAACTTGAGGCATTGAAGTCCTCCTCGGGAGATACGGTGGTGCCAGTCGTTGCAGGAGTCGAGAGGTCCTCATCAAGGTCCTCAACGAGGGTAGACGTTGCTCCTGTTCCAGTGGTCATGGGTGGAGGCGGTCTCGGGGAAGAGGAGAGGCAGCGACTTCAAGATGAGAAGGCAGAGATGCAAGAGAAATATATTGAATCACAGAAGGTGAGTGGTGAATCAAGTCTCTATATTTTTAATTTTTTTTATAAACACATCTACATTACACATCTATCACAATATATCTCATCTCGAGGGATTTTCATTTATGCAATGTACAGGTTTGATAAAAGAGCAGTGCTCAGGGACGCCTTGCTTGGGATGACTCAAAGGCTGGGAATTGAACCCTGATTTTAAATAAAAATCTTGCTGACTGTATTCCTCAGATGTTGCTTTTCTGTGTGCTTGTAATAGGTGGTTGGTATTGCCAGGGTCATAACCAATATTAAGTTGACCAGAATTAAAATTTGAGCTTTAAAATAAAGTGTTCAATAGCAGATCAGAAGCTTTGAATGATATTTATTCCAAGTTGATCATAATAAAATCCATACAACTTCTTATTTTCATACATAAGCATGCAAGGCTAATCCTTGCCCTTGTTTCTTATATTAGTGGCAACACGTATAAGTCATCAAACGATAGACAAGGTTTAGTCTGTCATGAAATTTCAATGTTGATGGTACATGTACTACAGTCATACTTGTCTATAAAAAAGTAGGAAAATGCCTATGTGGTCTTTATTGACAGATTTACTGTATGTTTATGTATCTGACCCCCACCCTCCATGTTGTGCTAAATTGCATCACCATCTGTATTTTTCAGTGCACATGTATGGATTAATTTTTTTTAATCAATTAAATTCATCTAAATTGCAACTATGTTTAAATGAATTCATCATGTGAATAAAGAAATTGATAAATTCTTATTTAGTTTGGCTATATGACATTTAGTCTGACTTCTTGGGGAGGAGTCCAACAGTAAAGGCCTTGATGCTGGTGGTTTACTTTTTTGGGGAAAAGAGTTTGCATTTATTTAAACATACTCTCAATGCTTGCATACTCTCTTATAATTTACAGGAATATGTAATACTGCAAAACAAGTATGCCTCGCTGGAAGCCCAGTTTCAGATGGTTGCCAAGGCAGCATCGGATGGTAACAAGATGGATGATCAGATAGAGAGTCTGAAGAACGATCAAGAAACGATGAGACAGGAGGAGGAGGAGTTGACGGAAGAGATTAGCAAATGGGAGGAGGATTTCAAAGAGAAGAATGGCAGGGAGCCGACAGAGGAGGAGACGTAAGTGGGATTTACATTACGTTAAGTGCTTCTCTGTACGGTAGTTATTCTAGTGTTTATAAATGATCATAATACAATAATGATGGTAACGATATGATGGCAATGACGATGTCAATGATACGATCAATTCTAAATTCAAGTCTTAACTTTAGTCTATTGAAAACCATGTATAAAAAGTGACAAGCAGTTGGAAATATCACATGTATCTCCGTTACAGATCCTAATTCCTTGAATATTTATGTGATGAAAATGATATTTGTAATGTACAACATGCCAAGTGTTATGATGATAGATAATGTTAATAATGTGTTCTCGCTATTTTCTCAGGCCTATGAGTGTGAGAGAGTTACAGACCCAACTAGATGAGGTCCAGAACATGCAGTCTGACCTAGGGTCAAAGGTCACGACCCTGACCGCTATCAAGGAAGGTAACATCCCTGAGCCAGAACCTGTCAGTGCCCCAGAACCGATCATCAAAACTGTAGAGGTAAGCCATCTTGGCACAGTAGGGAACTTTTGAGAATACACTGAAAGGCGAGCTGAATAAGAAATGTAGAAGAACAAGCTGGCGCAGAATTTAACTACAGGTCTTCTATTTTTCCCTAATTGTCCCTCTGTCATGATAATGGATTTCTGATGATAATCCAGTCAATTCTTTATATTTGAAGATAAATTTCTGATGACTTTGTGATTTTTTTTCAGGAAAATGAGTGAATTCCTATCCATTCAGTATTTCCCAAAGTCTCTAAAAACACTTTTTTGAATTATAAAAAGCATGAAGATGTTTGCCTTTTATAATTGTAAAGAGTGAGACATTATTTTTTTAGTTCAACTGGAAACAGATTTTGCATTGGATTTGCACATGAAGTCTTATTTTGCTGCAACTTTTGGTCTGACATGCAATAACAGAATGTTGCATAACTTCGTTTTTGCTTTCCAGAACATCGCTATTTGGTCTCAAAAGTTGCACAATACATAAGCTACGTCATACGTAAGTCATCCTTAACTTTTTTGTGAAACATCCCCTGTTTCATAATTATTTTATCTTAACAGGATAATATGCCGCAGTAATTAAAATCAAACAAGCTATTCAACTTCCCAAACATTACTTAATGCTCAAACTAATATTCTTGACAGGTGACAGTGCCCGATCCAACAACAGTAGCAGCCCTTGCTGTAGCGCAAAAGAGAATAGCAGAGCTTGAGGCTCAGGTAACGGGACTGGAGAAAGAGATCAAGAAGGCAAAGAAGGAGAAAACGAGCGTGACAAGATCTAAGAAGGATGACAAGGAAGAGAGAAATCTGAGATTAGTTCTTCAAGCAGTTCTTAAACAGGTTAGCAAGCGACCAATATAATTTTCATTCTTTTTTGTACATTTTATCTTGTTTTTCTTCATTTATCTTCATTTTTGTCTCACCTGCATAGCAGAGTGAGACTATAGGCGCCTCTTTTCCGGCAGCGGCGTCAACATCAAATCTTAACCTGAGGTTAAGTTTTTGAAATGATACATAACTTAGAAAGTATATGAGCCTAGTTCATGAAACTTTTCCATAAGATTAATCAAGTATTAATGAAGATCCTATTAGAGTTTCATGTCACATGACTAAGGTCAAAGGTCATTTAGGGCCAATGAACTGAGACCATGTTGGGGGAATCAACATCAAAATCTTAACCTGAGGTTAAGTTTTTGAAATGTCATCATAACTTAGAAAATATATGGACCTAGTTCATTAAACTTGGACATAAGGTTAATCAAGTATCACCAAACATCCTGCATGAGTTTCACGTCACATGACCAAGGTCAAAGGTCATTTAGGGTCAATGAACTTTGGTCGATTTGGGGGTATCTGTTGAATTACAATCAAAACTTGAAAATTTTTTGGATCTGATTCATGAAACTTGGACATAATAGTAATCAAGTATCACTGAATATCCTGTGCAAGTTTAAGGTCACATGATCAAGGTCAAAGGTCATTTAGGGTCAATGAACTTTGGCCGAATTGGGGGTATTTGTTGAATTACCATCATAACTTTGAAAGAATGTTGGTCTAGTTTATAAAACTTGGACATAAGAGTAGTCAAGTATCACTGAACATCCTGTGCACATCTTAGGTCACATGACCAGGGTCAAAGGTCAATGAACTTTGGCCATAATGGGGGTATCTGTTGAATTACCATCATAACTTTGCAAGTTTATTGATCTGACTTTGGAACTTGAACATAAGAGTAATCAAGTATCACTGAATATCCTGTGCAAGTTTCAGGTCACATGATCAAGGTCAAAGGTCATGTGAGATCAATGAACTTTGGTCGCATTGGGGGTATTTGTTGAATTACCATCCTATCTCTGTAAGTGTATTGGTCTAATTCATAAAACATGGAAATAAGAGTAACCAAGTATCACTGAACATCTTGTGTGAGTTATAGTAGTTTTCAAAGTCAGCACTGCTGCTATGTTGAATTGGTGATGCAGGTGAGACGGCCAGAGGCATTCCACTTGTATGATTACTCAAGCCATGAGAGCATTCCACTGTTTCATATGAAGCAGAAACCCAAAGGAATTGTTTGAAAGAGGTCGATCCCGCATAGACAGGATTGGATGTACATGTACTGCTGTGATGATTTTGTTTTTAATGAGCAAATATCATATTGTAAGTTTTACATTGATAGCATTTCTGCAGGCCTATACCATGAGCTTGATTGCTAATAGAATCATTTGTCTTCCTTTGAAACTGTGTAGGTACATGAAATAAATGATGAAGAAATCACGCCAAAGGAAAGAGTAGCAACGAGACTGGAAGAAGCTGAGCTTGCCAAACCTGGCTTGCTAGAACAGAAAGATAAAGCCAAAGAAGATCCAGATGGGTAAGTATACTTCATTTTTGTTTAAGGTTTAAAACAAAATCATGTAGAGTAATGCTTGTATGTTGTGGCCAAGAATGCTGTCTAGGTAATTTTGAAAAAAATATATACATCTGTTTATAAATCATGTCAAATATTTTTCATTTGTATATCAGTGAGTTACTTTGTAAATGATTATTTTGTTGCATTGTAATTTTTGTTGTTGTGATAGATGTAAGATATAAAAACCACTTGAACGTGTACTTAAACAGTGAATTAAAAAGTAGAATTGCTGATTTCATGTACCCGAATCCTTAGCATACAGTTGGCACAAATGCGATTGTTTTGACAGTTTTGAATTCACCTGAGTATGGCACTTTCTCTGTATGTTGGGATCCTTGGTGTTGGTATGTAAAGGTTAACACCTTGGACTGAGGGGTGGTATGGTCACTTCCATTGAAGAGTGGACAGCATCTGCCAGAATCATCTTGAAAAAAAGCACCCTTCATGAGGAATCGGGGTCAGGCCTCTAGGACGGCCTAAATGTAGAATTTGTGCAGAAATCCTCGATTTGCACAGAGATATCATTAATTATTTGGACATACCCATTTTCAATAGATTAAAGAGAAGGTTCAGATTAAGAAAAATAATTTTGTTTTGTAATGGATTTGAATTTGATGCATTCATTTCTTTTTCTTTATCACGTTCATTGCTTGTCTTGTTTAGAAGCGACTCTCTCACTGCAGCCAGTCAGCAGGTTCTTTCCAACGAGATGGATATCCTAGCTCTTGGTATGATACAGACTGGAGCGATACCTGATGAGCTTGGTGGGATGATAACACCACAAGTTATCGTTGCTGGTAAGACTCTTAACATAAAATTATACAACTCAAAGACTATTTACTTTAGAATATAGGAGGTTAACACCAGAAAGGGAAAATGGCCATTAGTATTTTTCATCACATTGCCAATTCTAGTGATCATTTTCTTGAAAAAAATGATAGCTTTCCCTTTGGAAATCTATATTAATAATAATGATATAAACAGCATAATTCCCCAGGGTAGCCACTTCAGTTCTGAAAACTGTTCTCCCAGTGGGCCCTGCTATTATTATGGGACATAAAGAAATCAGTAGTCAACAGGTTGAAATGATATTCGGTTTGCCATAAACATTGTAATAGCATGGAATCTCTTAATGTAAAGTTAAGGAGCTATCCCAAAATGTGATCCTTCTGGTGAAACCACTCTGATGAAGTCTTAACCTGTACATAACACAAAATTGATAAAAAGAACAATTTGACTCTATAAAAAATAATTTTCAGGAGGTGGAGGAGAAGGAGGTGTCTCCAGTGAAGAGATGGAGGAGCTGAAAGCCCGCATCACGGAGCTCGAGGAGGAGAATGAGTCCCTCACAGACTCCAACAAGGAGCTGGAGGACGCCAAGGAGGATATGGAGGAGAAGATAGAGGATCTGGAGGCTAAGATTAAGGAGCTTGAAGAATCAGGAGGAGCTGCTGGAAGTGGAGCCGCTGCAGCTTTAGCCATGGCTAATCTTGACCTGGATGATGATGATATGGAAGTAAGTAAAATCATTTCTTCCTTATACTTTGAAACATGAGTCCTGTCTTGCAAAAACTTGTGATTGATACGATCCACCATCCAAGAAAAAAATGATCTAAAGACAGGTGCTTGTCAAAGACAGTTCTTGTAATTTGACTCAGTGGGAATTATGGCATTTCATCAAAATTTGGTTTCCAACAAGCATTCTGGGGCCCGTTGCAGAAAGAGTTGCGATCAAACGCACCTCAAAAAATCTTGCGCAACTTGATTTTTCAGCAAATGAAGCACCTCTATTCGGGACTTGCGCTTGATATTTTGACTTGCGTTTAAACGTGACTCTTTCTGTAACAGGCCCCCAGATCTGACAACTATAATTGGTTGAAAACCTATCTTTAGTTTTTGATTGGCTGAGTTGCAGTCGTCTCTGACTGTTACTATGTAACTGTCAGACAATGCCGTCCTGTCAGTGCTTCAACCTTCATGAAATTCAGCACGGGTTAAGAAAAGTAGCTGCACGTCTGACTGTTTTTACAGTTTTTTGTATTTATTACCTGGTTTATAGGGAACAGGGAATTTTATAAAAATCAAGAATATAAAAGAATCACCAAATGCAAACTGTTCAGCAAAGTCATTTGCTGTTGTTAACTTCTACAAATTATGGAGAATCATTATTCACCTTTGATGAGCAATAGTGTAGCTGCTACTAGTCCACCCATCTGGCATCTCTTTCTCATTGACATTTTTACAATTGGCATTTCAATCATATCTCTCTTTTCCTTCTCTCCACCTTCTGCTCTCTCTATCTTTCCTTCCCTTTCCTTCATCTTTTCTCTCCTCTCCTGTCCTCCATCCCTCCGCCTCTCATAACCACAGGGTATGAGTGGTCAGGTGACTGCCCTTCAAGTGAAGATGGACAGCCTGGAGAAGGAGCTCCAGAAGGAGAAAGAAGCCCATTCAAAGACCAAGGAGGAGGTAGAGTCCCTCGAGGAGGAGATCGAGAGACTCAAGGCGGAGAAGGCCGATGACTCCGCCGGTGGGGATGCGAAGGTGGAAGCGGCTAAAGCAGCATTGGTCGCAGAGATGGCCCTGCAGACCAAGGTAGGATGAATCAACCTGTAGCTACCCCAGAGCCCTGGAAAGTGAAAAAGAGCCCCTTAAATCCTATAGGGTCCATTGTTTACTGTTAAAATGTAGCAAGTTTGGGCTCATGAGCTGAAAATGTAGTCTTTAAAAAAGTTATTTTTCCCTGGTCTCAAAGGAAACATAATTATATAACTTGTGGCTTGATTTGATATTTGTTTTTTTGTTGGTTTTCATTTCATATATGCATACCCATCAAGTGTTTCTATTGAATAGAAATATTCCTATTTTGGGAAGAAAGACAATTACAAATTTCACCCTCGTTTTCCTATTTCTGTGAAAAATTTGTATGTGGTATTGAATAGGAAATTTTAGAATGTTTTTATTAAGTTTCTTTAGTAATTTGTTCATCTTACTTGGCTATCAGGGTTGGCAGTTATGTACATGTAGATGTGACTCGGCTGATTTCTGAAGCTGTTTGTTAGTTTCAGGTGACTTTACAAATTTCCAGTATGTGTTCATGCTCGTGCTAAATCAGATCTGTAGTCAATTTGATTTTCTAAATATTTTATATTCATAATTCGTGTTGTTATTTTTAACCCACTGATGTATATGTGTGTGTGTTTGTATATTGGACCTTGTGGCAAATTATCAGTATGCTATTTACAGCAATTATTCTATGCAATTTATATGTACCACACTACTACAACAATATTTTTTCAACAGCTCTCATGAAGCACTTCGTGCACGATGTTCATATTCATTCATATTCTGGAAACGTTTAATTCTCTTCTTTCCAGCAAATTTCTGATTATGAGAAGAAAATTGAGGCATTGGAACAGGAAAAGTTGAAGAATGTCCCACCTGACACTGCCAAAGAGATAAACAGTCTGTACGACAGAGTGGTGAGTGCATAGGTCTCTTTTAGGAGACAATATTATGGTTTCTTTTCATCTTAAATACTGGCAATATTTTGCATATTGAATAAATTATTAGAGAGAGAAAAAAGCGTTCAGATAAAACGAAAACATTTCCAATACAGTGTGTTGTGAAATTCCTGAATAAAAGTTGTCTATTCAACTGAAACTACATGTAATCATTACAACATGAAATTTTCAACATGAAAATGATTAGATCTCTGTTAAAAAATGGAATTTGGCAACTGTGTAATGGAATCTTGCAAGTTTATTCTTAATTTTAATACATGTATCATGTTCTTCACTTTTTATGATTTTGTTGGAAATCATTTTGTGATCATGTCCACAACTAGAGGTTGTTCACAAAGTGTTATGTCAGACTAAAAGTCAGTCATAATTGCCATCGGGCACATATAATTCAATTTTTAATCTCATTGATAAAACAAGCTGTACATCACGTCCCATGGGCTTGCCACACCAATGAGGTGATGTATTATCTACCACACGCAACAGTTTAAATGCAAATGTCAGTCAAGACTTAATCTTTGTGACCCCTCCGTGCATTTAAAAGAATGCTCTAATGGATGTTATTGATGTGTTTCTTTACTCCTAAACTCGTAGAGAGAGTTAGAGAGAGAAAGGGATGCTGCTCAGAAGGAGGCCATAGCCAAAACAGCAGAAGCAAATAAGATCAATGTGGACTTTGTCAGTACGCAGAAGTTCTTAGAGAAAGAAAGGGAGGCCAACAAGAAACATCAGGTATGAATGTTATAGATACAGCATATCATGTGGGAAGCTTTGTCTAGATTAGCTAGTTCCGTGTCAGCTTTGATCACGATAATTCTGAAATATTCACAGACCCTATACAGAGACACCACACTCTTTCCAACTTTTGGGGTGTTAAAAGATATTTGAAATCAATTGCAAATTTCTGTTGCAAATTTGAAATTGATATAAGTATTTTGATTACAGCAAATCAATTTAAACTTCTTCTTTCAAAAAAGCACACCAGCAATTAATTGATTGCGAATTTGTAATTAATTTCAGGACCTATGATTGTTTTGGGGTTCAAAATTCTCTTGAAAAGCTACGTTACAATGAAGTTTTTGTTATATGGTGCTTCATGAATTTGTTTAGGCGACCCTAATAAGAGGAATGTTTCCTCCAGCATTCTATAGAATGTTCCTTTGTGTATAAGAATGTTGATTTATGAACTGTACCCCATCTTACAAAGAGTTATGATTGATCCAATCAGTTACAAGACCATGACATTGATTGATTTCTATAGTTAAGATGATTGGTTTAATCACAACTCTTTGTAAGACGGGTCCCAGCTATCTCATGTAATTCCTCCATAATTGCAAATCCTCAACATGTTTGCACCATTTATAAAGGTTTTCCCTCAGACTATGTTTGCAAAGATGTAGCTTCTATCGGTGATGCTTTGGTGTAATTTTTAAAAACAATTGAGAGCCACAGGATGTTAATGTTCTTCCTTTTCTTCACAATAAAAGGCAACACTGAAGGCCAAGATGGCTGAGAAAGACAAGCATGCCAAGGAGCTAGTAGCGAACACAGAGAAGAAATACAATGAAAGGCTCGAGCAGAATAAGAACCAGATCACTGTCCTGGAGAAGAAGGTCAAAACTCTCTCAGCAGCTGGAGCAGGAGCAGGAGCCAAGGCTGGAGCAGCCAAGGTGAGAAGGTGTTGGAGGAAGCTTTGAAGGAAATAGAATACAAGGATAATTAGGTCATGACAGAAGGCCAAGATAAGCTTTGGATGTCTTTGTTAGGATCTAAGAATTGTCTATCTAGTCTAAGCATAGCTCTTGTGTCTGTTCCCTTGAAATCATTCTAGTGCAAGACAGAGAGAAGAGCGTTCAGCTGCCACAAGACCTGGGCTCTGTTGCATAAAGGTTTCCTTGATATCAACTTTGTCATACCATGGTAACAATGCCAAAATGCCAACCAGAATCAAGGGTTTCATTGAAGTTACCTTTGGGTGGCAAAGTTACCATAATGGTGTTACTTTATTGCAGCAGGCCCCAAATGCATCCCTCTTGAACAAACAAACGGGCAACTAAAATCAATGATTTCATTGATATCACCATTGGATAGCAAAGTTACAATAAAAGTAATTTTTCTGCAACAGTCCCCAGAAAGTATATCTCTTGAATAAATGAGGTATTTATCAATGAATCTTTCAAATATCTTCAGTCCAGGGGAAAAAATTACACTAGGGCTTGGAAAGAGCCTCAGAAACTAGAAAAGGAGCCCTGGAAAATCTCCATTTATTGCAATGTTAAAGCCTATACAAAGTTGCAGATTATTAAGGCAGTAAGTTGTGAAAGTAGCACCTGAAAATGTGAAATAAATATTTTGCCTGTCATAGTCTTAACCAAAGCTCTCTTGTTTTCTCTTTTTCCCTGAACCCTTTCAGAGCGATGCAAAGACAGAGAAGAAGATCCAGATGCTGCAGGATCAGAATGCGGCCCTAAAGAAGCAGGTCCAAGAAGAACAAGCCAAGGCTAAACAACTCAAGGATGATGTCAAAGAAGCTAAAGCAGCTGGAGCAGGAGATGTAAGTTATTTCTCATCCTCAAAGCCCATAGAGTACTGAAGTGATGACTTAATTTTTTTTGCATTTTAGTGTTATTTTATATATAAAAAAGTACAACCCACATTTGGTGGGAATCATTCCACGGGGGCCCAAGATGACGTCATGAATACATAATTAGTCACATTTAAATCAATGCATTATTGGTCTTGTTCATAACATTTAGAACCTGGCCAATAATACACTAGTTTAAATGGGGCTTATTATTATGTATTCATCTGGTCACGTCCTGAATCCCCATGGACTGATTCCCACAAACTTCGGATTTGGAGGTATTGCATCATGCTCTATCGAAATATGTTATAAAAGATGCTAAAATGCAAAAAGAAAATTTGATAACGTCACAATTCGGTACTCTACAAACATTGAGTACAGGGGAATGTTTTCATGGTAAAACTAGTCAGTGATTTTCACTGACAAATTTTCTTGTAGCCAATCAGATGCAAAGATTCTGGTAGCTTATAACAGTAGTCAGTTAAGATCTCTGTATTTTGTTTCATGAAACGCTCCCTAGGTCACAGTTCTTTTTTCCTTTGGAGTTATACGTTTGAAACGTGTTAGCATATTTGCCAACTGTCACGATATTTGGTGAATAAGAGAGCAATTTCAAACCCCTGTGTTTCCGATTGTTAAAATTCTATATTCAGTACTATATGTATAAAAAACCCTCTGCAATGTCCATATTCATGTGAGCATAATCGAAATCGGAAACTGCACGCCCTGATAGATTTTCAGCTGGAAATGAATTATATATAAGTGATGTCAAGCCCCCCCCCAAAAAAAAAAACAAAACAACAACATTGTTTCTCTATCCATATATACATTATTACATTGGTAAAAGACACAGCTACATTCTCTGGCTGAAAACTTTGTTACCACCTACCCCCCTCCCCAAATTTACTATAGAGATTATTATGAATTTAAACTACTTGTACCTTTACAGAAAAATGCAACGAAGAAGATTGAGAAACAGATCAAGGATTTGGAGAAGAAACTTGAAATGGAGACAAAGAAACATGAGAGGGAAGCTAAGAAAGCAACAGAATTCGAAGCAGAACTCAAGACAACTACAAAGGTATGCAAATGTGTGTAGAGGCGCTTGAACGTTTTGGTCAAACAAAGATTTGGGAGGGCAGGCTATTTATCGTTTCCAATGGTTTGACTCCCCAAACCTTGAAGGTTTGCATGGTGGCATGTACAATTGCTGATGTGGTTTACGGTACACCATGTGGAGTGTTATAGAAACAGTGGATAGAAGAAGTCTCTTGTCCGAAACGTCGAGTCTCTCTACTACTCATCATCTCTACTCGCCGACTCAAGCCAGCATCTCCTCATCAGCTCTACTACTCGAGCTGTTCTCACTCAACATTTCTTCTGGTTTACAGTCCTTTTCAGGACTACTTTCAAGAAAGAATACTCTACTCTCAAATCTCCACTTTCTCGCCTATCCATTTCTTCCCTTCTTCTATCCACTGTTTCTATGACACTCCACATGGTGTACCGTAATCCACATCAGCAATCCCCAAACCTTGTTCTGCTCACAATTATCTGGCACCACTCATACAGTATGATTCAGGGTTCCCACAGTCAAGGAAAATCCTGGAAAAATTTGTGGTCATGGAAAGTCAGGGAATTTGGAAAATTTGTGATGGAATTGCATTTAGCTTTTGGCTATGGAAGCTCTCCAGTTTGTCGTGTCTCGCAAAGTTCTCTCATACTCTGTGATCATACTCTTCTATTAAAATTGGTGTTCATGATTTCCATTTTTCCCATTTTTGTGACATCCGAAATTCTACATAACTCGAAATTAGCTGCAAATTAGTCATGGAATTCTGTTTTCAAATTTCTGTGGGAACCTTGTTTCTGTATTCTGAACTTGGGTTGAATTAGACTCTGGTCTAAACTTACAGTTGGAGTATGGAAAGCCAATTTTGACACAAATCTCCAACAGTTGAGGTTCTATTTTCAACACATTTGGTGCTTAAGTTTTGTAATTTTCTGGGAATCATGACTAAATAAAAAGTTTCATTCACTATTAAAGTATATGAATAAAACATAGTAAGCGTGATAAACATGCAATATTAACAAACTTTGAATGGCTTCTGACCGTATTAGCCAAAAGGTAGAGATCATGACCTTAACGAGACTGGACTTCAGAATAGGGGCTATTATATATAACTAACTGACTCTTTATATTTCCTTTCAAAACAGGTAACTCAGTTTGGCTTTTAATTTGCATTTTTTGCTGAATTATAGGCACACATCAGAATGCCCACTTTTGGCTCTCAAGATTTTTTTGTAGCAAAAAATGGATAGAGGTGATGGTATAAAAGATACAGAGCTTTCTTATTCAAAGATGAAAAAGGAGATGATATGATTTCAAATGAAATAAATAGTTACACGTTGCAATGCCC
Organism: Lytechinus variegatus; assembly: GCF_018143015.1. NCBI lineage: Eukaryota > Metazoa > Echinodermata > Echinoidea > Temnopleuroida > Toxopneustidae > Lytechinus > Lytechinus variegatus. Next base: position 28,181,889 of record NC_054744.1, on the reverse strand, counting down.
AGTTTTGTTTTTAAGGAATCTAAGAAGATTTAGTGGTAAAAATAATGATGGTGTCACACAAAGATAAGAGCTTACTTATTTAAAGATTGAAATATGGAAAAAAACATGATTCTAAATAATTAATAATTGAAACAAATGGCCAAATCTTTGTCAGTTTGCACATTGATATATCAAGTACATTTATTTACTCAATATAAGGAAGGTACGTATAATTTTTTGAAGTTCATGAAAGATAGGAGAAGCACTAAACATCTCAACGAGCTCAGTCTCTCAAATTTAATTTTTTTCACTCTTACAGGATAGAGACTCGTTGAAGGATGAGGTTGCCAAACTAACGGCTCAGATAGCATCTTTGGGCGTGGCTGCGGAGGAGGCGTTAGAACTCAAAGAGAAATGTACCACTCTGGAGAAGGAGAATAAGGAGCTACAGAAGGAGCTGAAGGCTGCCAATGAAAACTACAATAGCGAGAGGGTTAGTGTTTGAATATGGATACTTAACCTGAAAAATAATGTACAGATATGAGCACCATGTAATGTAGGTGAAGTTGACATCCTCAGACAGTATGACAGTTACTGTCAGTGACCACAGTATTGAATGGTGAAAACAGCGAGTGAGTGCTGAAAATTGTCAATGATAATGTTATAGCCATTTGTAAACATTGCTTTTTTTTGTCATTACAAATCAAAAAGGATGTTAACCCTTATATTCATATATTTTATATATCATATATGGTGATAATAGTGCTGAGCCCTATGGAAGACCAGTGTTTTTTTTTCTTTGAACATGTAATAACTGTTTAATTTGATATATTTTGTATCAATTGTATCTACTCTGGTTAAAGATGTGCAGGAAAAAAGCAAATAAAGTAAATAGATGAATAAATAAATTTGTTCCTGTATAGATTTTCGACTTAAAGTAAAAAAAAATGATATATATGCGCTCGCCTGAAAATTACCTTTTTAACACAATGTCCATACTAGGTACTGAGAAAGAAGTACTACAACATGGTCGAAGATATGAAAGGCAAGATCCGTGTGTATTGCAGAGCAAGGCCCCTCAGTGGTTCGGAGAAAGAAAGGGTAAGAATATTCCATTATTATTCACAGTTGTAGAACAAGACGAGGAATTAACAATCACAAATGAGATGCTAATAATGTGATAGCAATACAGCATGGTGCATACATGTATTACCAAGGCCTCTAAGGAAAGAGTTACAAACATGTTATTGAACACATATGGAATATGTCAGCCATCCTGTCTCATAACCAGGCTGCCAAGCTACTAAGCTACTTTTGATGAACAAAGTGGAATCCAATATAGATTTGTTTGAACTATAGTGGTGGTGTAGTGTATATTTAGAATCATTCTTCATGATTGTTCTTCATCATTGTTTCTAAAGATCAGAAAAATTCCATACTTTCAAGTTAGTGGTAGAGTGCCCGCCTCATGAACACGAGGTCGTGGGTTTATTCTCCATCCAAGTCATACCAAACTCTTATAAACATGGTGTTTTGCTAGATGCTAAGCATTTGTATTGGAGAAGGGTAATAATAAAATTTTATGCTATGCAGGGCCCGCTGGTAGTCTAGTTTTTATTACTGAAGTTGCTACTCTGGGTGATTAAATTATTATTATTATAATTATTGTCTCACCAATTATTGCACACTTTGAGCTGGATGCTCAAATTTAGTGATCCATAGTGACAGAAGAGCACACATATATTTTACCTCAACTCTCAGTTGTAATTGTTGTTCTATGTAATGTCTTTTGTAGGGCAATTATTCAATCATCAAAGCTCCCGATGAATACACGATTGATATCACATCATCGAGAGGCAACAAGGAGTTCCAGTTTGATCACATTTTCATGCCAGAGAACACGCAAGCGGATGTCTTTGAGGATACTGATGTAAGTTGAAGGAGGAGGTGAGGAGAGTAACGATTGTGGTGGTGATGATGATGATAGTGGTGGTGTTCGGGGTTGTGGTGATGATGGTGGTGGTGGTGGTGGTGATGGTATTAGTTGTGGTGATGATGATGGTAGTGGTGGTGTTGGTGGTCGTGGTGGAGGAGGGGGAGATGGATGAAGTTGATGACGATAAAGATGACCATAATAACGATGGTGACGAAGGCAAAGTGATGGTGATGATGGTGACAATAAAGGCCATAACATGAAATATGATTGTGATGATCTCGACACTAATGATGATAATGATAGATAATGATTGTGGTTTTAGTCATGAAGGAGAATGACGATGATGGGGACGTGATAAATGTTCATGAGATCGGTAATAGAGATGAGACTTATTGTTAAGATGATGATGATGATGATTTCAGTGAAGATTGATAATGATGACAAGTGGTCCTCATGTTATAAGCACTCTGCATAACTATACATGCTGCTCTCGCCCTTTCATTTCCACAGCGCTTGATCCAATCAGCAGTGGATGGCTACAATGTTTGTATCTTTGCCTATGGTCAAACTGGCTCGGGAAAGACCTTTACTATGATCGGAGACAAAGAACAGAAGTTCCCTGGTATAGCTCCAAGAGCCTTCACGAAAATCTATGAGCTTATTGAAGAAAACAAGTAAGGGGTTTGTCAAGAAATGTAGAATTTAATCAAGTGAATCATCCAAATTTTGTACTAATAGTGTCTAGTATTCTTATTCCTCTGAGCTTTTAAAATTTGGGTGTGTGTCTCGTGAACATTTCAACTGGCAGTTATCAGCGAAAGGGAGAGATGAGAGAGTGAAGATTGGGGGGGGGGGGAGTTCCATGACATTTGCTCTGGCGACAATTGCTCTGATGGAAAATCTGCATGTTAAGTCAAACATAAAACTTAACCTCCAAAACTAAATAAAATCTTATCCTTATCTTTACATTATTCTGAACCAAAAACTCTTCACTCTTCACTTTGACCCTATGCCTTCTGAGATATTAAAGTTCAAATCCATCTCAGAAAAAAAAGTTGATGTAAATAAATGGAGAAAAATAAAACAGGAGTAATGCTGAAAATTTCATCAAAATCGGATGGAAAATAAGAAAGTTATGACATTTTAAAGTGTTGCTTATTTTCCCCCAAACAGTTCTATGCTCAACTCAGTGATATGCAAATGAGAGAGTTGTTTGAATTATACAATATTTCATTTTTTACGGATATGACAGTTATGACCATCTTGTTTGAACCACAAAATGTTCAAACAATCAAATTCCACATGTTAAGGGAGGAATGAAACTTTGCTCACATGACAATGAGGAGAAAATTCAAATATTTCATATTTCATATAATAAGATACAAAAGAAATAGTGAGTGGGTGATGTCATCAGTCACCTCATTTGCATACTGACCAGGATGTGCATATAACTGATGAAATTTAGCAAATGTTTAAAATGTCATAACTTTATTTCAGATTTGATATTGATGAAATTTTCAGTGTCATTCTTGTTTGATTTTTCTCTTTCTATTCAAATCATCTTTTTTGGGGGGTGGACTTATCCTTTAAGACAGGAGCAAATGTCGGAGGAGCGTATGTCGTGTCAGCAGATGGGTAGCTACATTTAGAGGATATGTTTGAGTGAGTGAGAGAGAGAGAGAAAAAAAGCAACAAATGAACCTACAGAGAGAAATACAAAGAAGAAAAGGGAATGAATATACCCCCAGGATATGATTTAAAAAAAAACTTTTTTATCAGCCTTGTGCATTATGAAATGGTATCGCCTTAATATTGTGACCCACATTTCTGTTCTACTTTGTTCTGATGAATGATGATTTTGTCTATTTACAGATCAAAATTTTCATTCCGTGTCTACTCGTATATGCTGGAGTTGTACAACGACAAGTTGATTGATCTCTACAATAAAACAAAAGGAGAAGTGAGTAAACAGTTCAACCCATTCAGTGTGAAGAAGTCAAACAATGTCATGAAATCAAACAATGTCATGAAACCAAATACATGTAAATGGCTGATTGATGAGCAGTGAAGTTCATGTAATGGATTTGTAACGACCACAAAATTGTACATATTTTGATATTGGCCTTCAATGTTCTTTTTTGTACATAATTTCCAATATAAACATTTAAATATTAACTAATTTAAAAGAAATTGCCAATTTCAGATAGTTATTTCATGATGTTCATTTCTCTCAGCTTTAAGACAACTAACTTAGCCCCCCCCCAAAAAAAAACCCTTTGTATTTCTGATATATTGCAACTACCACTAAGAAGTCTCTAGCTAGAATGATCTAGTATTGATTTTCAGTGTTTGGTATTGCTACATGTACATTTTTTGCTCAACAGATTTGGGTCGAAAATTTCCCTTAGCTGCTAAAAGCCACCATGGTGCATCCATTTTGCTGCAAAGTCCATGTGATATATTTATGTATTAAAATTTATTGTGACTAGGATGTGTTTGTGGAACCTTGGCCAAAAGAATTTCTAAACTGTGGATTGAATTTAGTTCAATTATCAGTCCCATTTTTCACTTATCTACAGCCTCCCAAGTTGGACATCAAGAAGGACAAGAAGGGTATGGTCTACATCAATGGCTCTGTGATCCAAGAGGCCGGGAACTCCAAGGAGCTCTATGGTCTCTTTGAAGAGGGTTCAGCCAACAGGCACGTGGCTTCTACAAGTGAGTTCTTTCTTTCAATTTTGATACCAGAGATAAAGCAATTGAAGGTATTGTATGAAGGATGCAAAATCCAAAGTAGAAGATGTCTTTGCAGTTGGTTCCACCAACAAGCATGTTGCTTCGATATTTGAGTTCTTATTCTTTCAAATCTACCAGAGGTAAAGCGATTGAAGGACTTGTAAGATGCAAAATCCGAAGTTGAATGATATCTTTGAAGTTGGTTCCACCAACAGGAAACGTTGCTTTGACAAGTGAGTCCTAATTCTTTCAAATTTAACAGAGGTAAAGCGATTGAAGGTTTATGTCTTGTAAGATGCAAAATCCGAAGTAGAATGGTATCTTTGAAGTTTGTCCCGCCAACAGTAAGTGATTCTTTGACAAGTGAGTCCTAATTCTTTTAAATTTACCAGAGGGAAAGCGATTGAAGGTTTATGTCTTGTAGGATGCAAAAGCCAAAATAGAATGGTATCTTTGAAGATGGTTCTGCCAGCAGTCATGTTGCTTCGACAAGCAAGTTAAAAACCATTCACATTAAGCTTGAATGGGTGGGGATTTCACTGCAGGTATTAAACGCTATTGAGGGTTTTTGTCAGTACCCTGTGGGATGCAAAAGTCATTGTAGTATGCCTAGCAATTAATAAGAGTTGCTTGATTGCTCACAGGAAGTAGTAAAAGTACATACATTGTGTGAGGGCAAGTCAAAATTCAATGACAAGGAATACTAGCATATATCTGTAGGGCATTTAGACATATTCTTTGATGTATTGATTGCTATGACAGTGGCATATGATTATTTTCATTTTTCTATGACAATTTTTATAAGCTACTAAAATCCTTGCAATGAGTTTGTCAATGAATACTGACTGGTTGCTTCATGAAATGCTTCACCTTCACCTTGGCCCGACTAGATTAATCATGATTTGTGCAAATATTGAACATAAATGTGAAGTACAGCTATAATGGACAGACATGTCATCAATCAAGATCTAATCTTTGTGAGTATTTACATACATGTACTGGTGACACCTTTAAAAATGAAGTGTTTTAGCATTAAACAGGATTTGAGCATGCATCCCCTATAGTACTCCGTTTCTCCACTTACAAGTAATGCCGCTTCATGTTTTGTTGTTTCTGTCACAGTCTATGAAAGTCTGAAGCCCACCATGCGCATGACCTACATTTTTTTTTTTTGGGGGGGGGCATGTATAATGTGAAAGGTAACCAAGCATGTTGGCCCAGTGGTATGAGCACTGCCTCATTTAGAATGGAGAATGGTAATGATAACATAGAACAGTTATGTAGTTGTAAAGAAGCGCTGGCGTGACTACTCTGTGTATTATGTTATCATTATTCAATGCATCTTTTGAAAAAAGAAATAAGGATTCCCAGTTATTTCTTTTACATATCCAAATGGTTTGTGCTTTTTCATTTTACAGCATCATAAAATTCAGCTTTTCTTTTTTATTTTGGTATCAAATAGTGAATAGTACAGTTGTACAGTTGTATATGCATAGATGAGCAAGAAGAGCTTGAAAATTCAATGTCAAAACCAAGTTGAGCAGAAAAATGAATCAAGATTTGTTCAAGATATGTAGAAAAGGGGGATAGCTCATTAGAATATTTGTTTTCGTTGTTAAGTTTCTATCACATGCCTGATTATTTGTTGTTTTAACTCTGCAATAAACAATTCAGTATTTGGTCCCAAATGAAAGAAAGGGTTCCAATCTAACTATTAATTTTTAATTTATGATCAAATTCAATGTTGTGATATATATCTCTACAGTCAGATTTCTTTTTTTTATGCACTCTGTATCCAGCATTAAACAAATTGTAGGCTAATTGACAAGTAAATGTAACTTTCCTCCTGCCATTTCTTGTCATCGACAGAGATGAATGCTGAAAGTTCCCGTTCTCATCTTGTGATTGGGGTCATTATTGAGAGTACTAATCTCGGGACTGGAGCGGTAGTCAAAGGCAAGCTCACCCTGGTCGATTTAGCTGGAAGTGAGCGTTCAGCAAAGACTGGGGCCACTGCAGAACAATTGAAGGTATGTTGATTATCTCTCTGTATGTGCATCTTAATCATGTTTATTTTTTCATTTTAGTTTTGGGGAGGGGATGGGGGGGGGGTTACAAAATATGTATGAGAGATAATTTAAGTTTTGTTCAGACGTAGCATGACAAAGTTTGATAACACTTTTTGTGGAAAAATACTGGTATATGAAATTTTCCTTTGCTATTCAATGTCCCTTTTTTTTTGGGGGGGTATTTTTCATTAAATTTGCTGTTTTCATTATTGATAGTTTGCTGGGATTTGCCATTAAGTTTATCTTATTGATATTGCTAACTTGCATAGTTTTTGCCATTTAATTATCTGTGCTTATAGAGAGGGAATACACATGTACTGCTACTACATGACCCCTCTTCGGAACATCAGTGCCTTTTTATTAATGCAGTATGTGTCCTTGATTTTGAAACAGGAAGCTAATTCGATCAACAAATCTCTGAGTGCCTTGGCCGATGTGATCTCAGCGTTGTCAAGCGAGCAGTCCTTCATCCCGTACAGAAACAACAAACTCACTATGCTCATGCAAGACTCCCTCGGTGGCAATGCCAAGACGCTCATGTTTGTCAACATCTCACCCGCAGATTACAACGCAGAGGAAACCGTTATATCTCTCACGTGAGTACTTGTAGATGTTTATTTGAACCATTGATGCATTGGGAAGACAATAAGGGATAGAGCTCTCTGACAAGTTGCTCTAAGCCAATCAAATGCGTACAATAGCTTATAAAAGCAGCTTTTAACTTGCAATTGATGATAAAGCTTAAGAATTGATCAGTATTCATTTTGTGCTTTGGCAAAAAATCTTTTGATGCAGAGCTTTTGAAATAACACAAAAATAGCAGAAAAAAAAAAAATGTGAATGTCAATCTTATCAACCTCTAGGAATTGATACATAAATTCTGATAAGAAAGATGGTATGATGAAAGAGAATTATTACCATTGCTAATTCCAACAATGAAATATGATCAGGTGTGACCGGAAAAAATTCATTGAATGAGTTGAAGCAAGTTATGATTATGTATAATTCTGTTTTTATTTTTGAACAGGTATGCATCCCGTGTGAAGCTCATTACCAACGATGCATCAAAGAATGCAGACAACAAAGAAATTGCAAGACTTAAGGATGTAAGTTGTTCTTTTAATTTTAGTTAAGGGAAAATACCAGGACAGGGATTTCGGGGATGGGGGGGGGGAGAGATTATGTGTCTTAAATGGTATGGTATGGTTTACAGGAATTTCAAAGCTACATCCCAGATAGGAAGTACTTTCCAAAGAAATTGATATACTTGATAAGGAAGAATGACTTGGTGTTTCATAAAGAGTCAAGTGTGTACATCCTGATGCACGCATGATATTAATAGCATGATGTCATGATATTAATAGCATGATATCACTGAATAATTCACATTAATATGCATCTTCTGAGCATGATATATGAACCATTGCAGCATGATATATGAACCATTGCAGTGATGCAATTTGTACATTAAAAAATGGAATTTAAGTTCGACTTTTAGTCACACTTAAATCGTTGTGAAACGCCCCCTGAATTTTGAAGTAGAGTAGGTGCAAATAGCAAATTTGAAAATAGAAAATTATCACCTGAGCCACCTCTAAGATAAGCTGTATGTATCTTAATATATATGTTCAACGGGTGAATCGCAAAAATATACTAGGTGCATTTCTTGTATCCCTTCCTGGATCCACCACTGTCAATCCAAAGAATATATGTAATCCATTTTGATCAATGGATAGGATTTATACAGTGCGTATAAAAAAAACGGGACAGATTTGAAAATTTTAGTTTCAAATTATTATGTCTATATTTTGGTGTTAATAGGTGCTCTAAGGTCTTGTCTTTCAAATGCTATCAAAAAATTTTAGTTTCGTTCATGCTTGAGCGAACACGGGACGTTTTTGTTGGGGTTCAAAAAGAGGCTTGCGCCAGAATTGCAGAATATGAGTAATATGATGTTTGGACTTCTTGCTAATTAGCAGACTTCCTCTTAACCTTTTCATTATCTTTGCCATAATTTTCAAATCATGCGGTCAAAATTCATTTTCAGATCTATTTATTTGCTTGAATTATTCTGTTATTTCTTTTTAATATGCTCTCTGTTAGCTTTGAATATTCCTTCTTCAAGCTAAATTTTTTTTTTCAACCAAATTATGGGAGAGCATGGATTTTTTTCAAATCCTTTCATTATGTGCTACAAAGGTTATGGTGCCTTTTGAACAAAGCCACACAGATGGGCGGGCGCTCGGGTTGCTCCCCCCCCTCAATTAAAAAAATCATGACCAAGAAAAAAAAGTGGACAGGAAATAAGGAAAGATAGAAAGTAAAATATGATATCATTTTCTGAATATTATGTCAAAATCTATCACAAAATTTGATATTGTAATAAAAAATGGGAATATTTGCGTGCTCACTTCGCAGGCTCACAACGTTTTAATACATTTTACCCGATCTGCCATATCTAGCTCCCTCAAAATTGACTCAGTACACCATTGTCATTGAAAACATGAATCCCTTCCTGTGTTTCCTGTCAAGCAATTAAACTTGGTCAAGGAATTAATGACCCCTTGAAAAATAGATTCATGTCTTTTAAAGGTACATAACATTATTTGTTTCACATAATAAAACGATTTGAATAATCACAAGTTTTCCCAATTAATAATTCAAATCTTCTTGCTTGGGTTGACAAAAAAATCTTCTTTTCTCAGTTACTTATGAAGGAAAATTAAAAGGTAACAGAAGTTTAAATGAAAAAAACAAAATAATTCAATTAAATAAATAACTTTGTAAATGAAATTTGACAGCATAATTCGAAAATTGTGGCACAGATAATGAAAAGGTCAAAAGGAAGTATCCTGATTAGCAAGAAGTCTGATCATTGTATTGCACATATTCTGCAATTCTGGCGCAAGCCTCTTTTTGAGCCCCCCCAAAAAATCACGTGTTCGCTCAAGCATGAATAAAATATATTTTTTTAAATTGCATTTCAAAGAGAAGACCTTAGAGCATCTATTAACACCAAAATATAGACATCATTATTTGAAACAAAAATTTTATAGACTTTTCAAATCTGTCCCGTTTTTTTTTATACGCACTGTAGAGCATAGATACATGTATGTCAACCTTTTCTTGTTAAAAAGATACATTTAAGTGTTCTTCAAGTCATCGCTCGGCAAGTAAGAGGGTAATATGACATATTTAATATTCATAAAGGTATCTGTATAGGTCCCTTTTTCATCTTAGTCAAAGCATGTTTTTCAGACCAGGGCTCCGTAACACAAAGATTAGCGATCAATCGCTAAATGAACTGACCAATCAACATCAATGTTACAAGCGCATTTGGTTTAAAATACTGACCAGGGACCAATCAGTGCGGTTGTTTCATATTTGCATTCCATCGCAAACCTTTGTGTTACGGAGCCCTGAATATGCACATGTGTAATTTACATCTTTGAGGTCGAGTTTTGTACAAGTCAAAAAGATGTCTGTGGTTCCAAAAGATTTTTGCTTGGGGAGAATCACCTGTGTAAACCTCTCTCATTTCATATACTATGATTTTAGTGGCTATCTGGAATAGTAAGTAAAACAAAACAAAATATGATTATATTTTTTCCCCTTTCTTTATTTTCAGGTCATTGCCAAACTCAAGAAGGGAGAGACAGTGGATGAAGAAGATATGGAATAGTGCATTAAAAACAACTGAGCAACGTAGAAAGCTGATTCAGAAGAATGTATGGGTGGCTTGAAACTTCTTTCAGGTGAAGTCATGTCAGTCCAACTGCCAGGGTATCATGAAATGAGAACATCGTTGACTCGAGTCAATTAGTTTAGACACACACATTCTTTGTATCCCCAAGCCTACAAAAGCTGTTTGTGAGTTACACAACATTTTATCAGGGATTTGGGAAATTCATTCCACTTTATTTTAAAAACCGGAGGAAGGGAAGAGTTGCAATACAACAACTGTGGGTGTGTTTCAGAAAGAGTTAAGAATTCCTGAGGCACTCATGATTTCTTTTGGGTAATCTTATTTATCAGTACGCAGCATGATTTGATCAATGCAGCGATGCCTTCTGTGCCGTGTGCAACTGGGAGTTTAAGTGCGACTCTAATTCACACTTGAATCTTTGTTACCCATCATAGTTTACACGTGTTCTTCACGGACATGTGTAAGTGATCGGCTAAAAAAAAAGGCTACAGGAAGTTAACATCAATTCACACTTAAATCTCTGTGACCCCCAACCGAAACCCTTGGTCACTGTTAGTGTGAAAAGTCATGCATTACTTCTGAACATCTTTTCGGAATTGGGAATGTTCAGCTGTTATTACTGTCGCAAACTTTTTTTCAAAAGAAACTGATCAAACTTCACAAGGGCACTGCACAAGTTCCACTCATTCAAAATGAACCATATTTTTATGCAGGCTAGCTTTAATAATCCTTATGAGGCATATGAGAATATTTGAGAGATTGGTTCAATCACAGAGAGGCTATTGCCCCTCACATCAATTGGTTTAAGAATCCAAAGTCACAAACTGGCAAAAGGAAGACCAGTGAAATTCAGATGGGATTAAACAAACTTCCTATTAAATTTACAAGTCTTTCAGGGACATGTTTTAGTGATAAGCTTAATCATAAAGAAGCTCCAGGAAATTAAAATAAAAATTTTAAAAGGAAAAATATTTTAAAGTGTAAAAAATCACCCACAACCCTCCACCCTGGGGATGTCCTGGTAAGTGGGGGACAATCTGAACACGGCATGTCTGTGTATACCTCACTCAGTCACACACAGACAAACACTGTGTTAGATTCTACCCTGCTTATTGGGAAATCCCCCGGGATCTGTGTGTGGCTGTGTGATGACATTTTTATATCTATTGATTTATTTCAATGAACAAAATATGAACAAATGTATTCAGTTCAATAAAATTGTGCCTTTAATTTATTGCAATCTCTGTACTTTTAAAAATACCTGTATATAAATCTAATAAAATTCATCTGTGAAATTAATTGCATAAATGTACATATATGTAACACATAAATTATATGTAAATGAAAATCCAAACTGTATATATACATGTGGAGAAAATAAATTGATATTGAAAATATGAATATATAATTTATACAAAGAAATTGGAAACTGTAAATACATTTACATTGAGTAAAATAAAATTACCTGAAGTCTTTAATTAAAAGTATGCATAGTATGTAAGAAAACTTAAGTTTAACATGAACATCTCACCTACAATTCACGAAAGGTTGACAGATCTTAATATTATTGTGAAATAGACCATTAGTAATGTCACCTAAGATGTAAAATGTATTGTTACAACAATCTGACTAATCAAACAAATTTTCTTTACTAGAAATAATATAAGCATGAATTTTTTATGTAATAGTAGTAATATAAACAAATATTTATGTAAATGTACTTAAAAAAATGGTAACATTAATCTAGCTGTGCAGGCTTTGAAGCCGTTAATATTTAGCCATTATCTTTAAGAAATTGTTTTTCTTAAAAGAATGTGAAACGAACAAAACAAAAGCAACCAACTTTCTACTTCTCATTTGATGTAATCATTAGAAGTTAATTATTGCATCTAAAAGTAACTATGGATAAGGAACAAATAAGAATGAATGTATAAAGTTCAAAGTATTAATTATCCTTATCAACAAGTAGATAATTACATAAAAATGAATAAAATTTGTAATCAAATAAATTAGATAAATCAGAATATACATTTATTCAAAACTGATGTTTTCAAATAAATAGATGTAATAAATGTTGAAAATAATAAAAATTAAACAAATATATTTCCTGAAATGCAATTATGAACATATAATAATTCTGCTTGTAGACATCTTTCTATTTATTTTTTAATGTAGATTTTACACGTTTTCAAATTATCTATCGTCATTTCAATGTAAAATATTTAATTTCCGTCCATTGGTTCCAAACGAACTGTAATCTGTTTTTATGCTTAATCACATTCGTCCATGTTTGTCATTCTTCAGTACTTTCAACTTTTTTACCTTGATTGTAAATGTAAAAGACACCTTTATATTGTGACAAATTTGATTTTTTTGTAGCACTATTAACTTGAATAGCAAGAATGATGTCATATAAGTCAATGAAATCTAGTGTGCCTATTTTGTGTGTGTCTTCATCTCACATTTCTTTTTGATAGGATGTTGCCTTTTAGTGTTATGTTTTGTGCTATGAAGAAGACGTCCAAATAAAGATTATTCTTTTCTACTTACTCAGTGATTGTCAGTTGTGTTTTGTACCATTGTTCATGATGCTGTTTGATGGCTGTGTTTTGTGAAAAATGGCTAGAATGTTATATCATTAAAGGTCAAGTCCACCCCCAAAATGTTTATTTGAATTTAAAAAAATCAAACTAGCAAAACGCTGAAAATTTCATCAAAATCAGATGTGAAATAAGAAAGATATGACATTTTTAAAGCATGCTTATTTTCACAAAACAGTGATATGCACAATATAGATACATGCAAATGAGACAGTCGATGTCCTTTACTCACTATTTCTTTTTTTTATTGTTTGAATTCTACAATATTTCATTTTTTACATATATGACAATAAGGACCAAATTGACTGAACCATATATTAAATAATGCTAATTTTACATGTTCACGGAGGAAATAATCCTGGTTTCACTTGACAATGAGGAGAAAATAAGAATATTTGATATTTCAAATACTAAAATACAAAAGAAATAGTGAGTGGTGAGGTCATCAGTGTCATTTTGCATACCGACCAGTTGCGACTGTTTTGAGAAATGAAGCAAAACTTTAAAATGTTGTAACTTTTTTATTTTACATCCGATTTGATGAAATTTTCAGTGTCATGCTTGTTGGATTTTCCTCTTCTTATTCAAATCAACTTTTTGTTGAGGTGGACTTGTCCGTTGGCATCATGCCATCTATGTCACCTAAGTAAGATTTCTTCACTGGCAACAGTTGCATGCTCTTCCAGTTACTCCATTGTCCTTGTTTTGGTGAGGATCGTTGGTACTTTCGTTGCCCTCTCGAGAATGTTTACCTCGCAGTCTCCTACTCCTCCTAGGCTTCTTTGGTTTGCGCTCTCTCTTAGGTTTGTGGCGATGCCTTCTCTTCCTGCCCGATGGGTCGCTGTTTCCCCCAAAGCCAGGTGGACTTGGGGATCGCAGAAGACGATTCAAGAAGGTCATGTCATCACCATCATCCTGAGCAAAGGTCCCGAGACCATACAACCTCTCTCGCTCCAGAGAACAGCTATCTTGACTTGATGCTGTGTCCCATCCGGAGTTGTAATGGACCTCGTCTTGGCTAGAGTCTTCGGTCTGAAGATAGTTACTCCCCTCAAAGGTTGTGGTTTCTGCAATAGAGGACATAGCTGAGAATGCAGTTGTAGAGAATGGAAAGTTTGGATTGTACTTTGGGCGACTTGACTTGAACTGCTTTTTGGCGGCACTGGGTGACTTCTGGTGTGACTTGGCCGATTCGTTGACAAATCCAGACGCACACTTGTCTGATTTGAGAAAGAGTTCGGTGTTGTCTTGTCTGGGAAACAAAAGATTTCCATGTGACCCACAAGGGTACAGACCTAAATAACTTGTCAGTGGTTTGATATTTGTAGACTTATCAGGATTTGCCTCTTTCTCCGATCTGCAATCCTGCGAATCAGCCAAATTAAGAATGTCAAGAACCGTTCTCTCATCATATGACTTCCGTCGGTCCATTTTATAGGAAGAATCGTCAGAACGCGGTTTGGATTTAGCCAGGTTGGTATTTAAAACTTCGTCGGCGGCAATTTCCAAGGCACTCTTACAAGAGTTGTTATTGATATTACTATGTCTGCCTGATGAACTCGTACCTCTCTTCATATTCAAGCCGTATTCTTTCTTCCCCTTCTCTGCCTTTCTTCTCATCTCACATCTCTCAGTCCCTGCCCGACACAAAGCGCTTACTTTGACAAGATTTGCGGACGATTTTACCGGTCGGCGTCTTTTCTGTTTCTTCGACGTCGATGACGGTTTCTCTTCAACGATGACGAGAGCGCGCTCTTCGTCGTCATCATCATCCTGACTCGTCACGTGCTCGCTTTCTATTGCTTCTGCCTCGCTCTGCGTATTGTAGCCGGTTATCGCGCGTTCCTTAACTCCGATAAGGATGCAATGATTTCCGACCTGTTTTAACATCATGTCATTCTCCCTTGCCCCCTGACGCCGTGAACGCTTTTTAATTCTCCCTCCAACCTCGCTCCCCTTTACCTTACACGTATTTTCCCTTGAAAAACACGTATCACTTTCCCCCTTTTCTCCTCTACTAATTTCCCCAACACCTTCTCCATCAGATACGTCACAGTTTGGCGCTTTGCGCTTCCTACTGCCTCGTTTAGCAGAAACCAATTTTGCAGCAGTCAAGTCGCTATTGTCACTTCTGTCATCCACACCTACATTTTCAGTTGACTCGTCTAAGTGTTCAGTGACAAACACCTCCTGTGCTGGTGTGTCAAAGTGATTATCGTTTCGCATCTCGTCAGATACAGACCCATCCTCTTCGTTCGAATGATGAAGTGACATTGGGACCTAGAGATATCAAAATGGATACATTAAGATGAAATTGATACAATTATTGCAGAATAACAATGAAAAAGGAATTAAGGACGTAAAAATGTTACCACTTATTCATGTCTAATAATCATTTTTTTTCCATTAGCATTCATCCTTGAAGATATTGAGTAATTTCAGTTTAGACAAAGGAATAACTTACTAGCTGCATGGAAGTAATGTTGATAGAGGCACACTCTCGCAATTGACTATTCAATGTGCAGTCTGTGAAAGTGAACCACCTGCTACATGTATTTACAATACTTATTTGTACAAAGTTGAAGCTTAATCGAAACCTAACTTCGGTATCTATTGGACGCTAACGAATCAAACTTTTTTTAATAGTATTACATGTTTGACTGGATAATTTTCCTCCTAAAATTAATGGACGTTATGTTGCCTTTTTATACACTCCTTCCAACGAATGAAACGGATTATCTGATTTTTCTTTCTTTTTTTCTGTAAAAGAAACAAGGAGATGTCGACTCATCCTTTTTAATGAACAATCCGGTTTACCGCTCTTATTTCGTCAAATAAACCGTTCATTCCTGAGCGATGAGAGGAACGGATATAATACATCTTTCAACCCATTGAATTTGAAATCCAAATTACGTCTTCTGCTACATGAAAAAAATATTGGTAAAAGAAATAAAAAAAACGGGAATAAACTACATGCAAATCTATTTTTTAAATAGAAATTATACTGCAGGCCCAAGATTTTTTGCGAGTTAGCGAGCAAATATCCCGAGCAAAGTTTAAATTAATTGAAAGAAATGATGAAATAGCTGACAAAATAATATATGAAAAGGGAAAGAAATTGTTTTATTTTACAACAAGATTATCAGTAGCTTACAGATGGGGGCTTGGGCGCACTTAAAAATTTTCACGACCAAGAAAAAAAAAGAGAAAAGGAAAGAAAGAAGGGTGATATATGATATCATTTCTATCATAAAATTGGATTATTGTAATAATGATGTAGAAATTTTTGCTAGAATCATATTAATATCAAAATTTTTTAATGTTTTGAGTTTGTGAAACAATGGGTCAGTATGAGCCAAGCAGTAATGTTAGCCTATACACATACGGATAGCTCTTTTTTGTAGTTTAAATATAGAGTTTGTTTTAGAAGAGCCACAGTTTGCCTAAACGAAATTGCAGTATGATATATATGGAAGGACTAACGAATTATATAATAAAAATAAAGTTTATGAAGAAGGAATTTTAACTTTGAAATGATTCCAATACTTTAAAACGCACATTGCAACATATTGTATGTGTTGGTTCCAACTTTCATCCATAATTACACCCAAAACTATTTTTCTGTTCTAAAGTTGTACCGTCAATGATAATGTACATCGATGTATTGATAAAATGGGGTTGATGTCGGAAATACATAAAATGGGTCTTTTTTGTATTTAAGGAAAGTTTGTCGGCCTTAAACCAGTCAGATGCCTTTTAAATTTCTCGATCTAGTACGTTGTACGGTTGTTTAATGAATATGATGCTTCAGCGCCAATTAAAGCAGCCCAGCTGAAGCCGGTAATAAAAATAAAAGGGCGTGCTGGGGGAACAGTGTTCGGAACTGAAGTGGCTACCCTTGGTAAAAATGCCGCTTTGCTGCCTAGAAATACAATGAGTAGATAGTTATCACTGCCGTTATTGAATTGACAGCTCCAAACTAAAGTATCTCGAAACGCCACTGACCAATGGTACGAATAAATGAAATGAAACAAAACGTGAACATACAGTAAGTACCACCCTCAACCACTTCTAAAAACATAAAACATATTGTGCATATAGAATGACATCTGTGTATTTTTTTTTCTTTTGAGGGCTGTATAAAAGTTTTATGATATGCCGATTGCTTCAGTGTTTTTTTTTTGAGGAGTGACATATTCACGTAGGCCCTGACACTTCACTGATACAAGTGGAATGATACTTGCATTTATGTAATATTCATGTAATTCATATTAAACTCAGCATGCTCAGTAGGACAATACGTTATTCGGTGCATTTCAACGGTGAGGATAATTTGTCAAATGGCATGTATACCTGTAAAAGCAATATCATTTTAAACCGCGATTGGAACATGCCTTACAGATAAGGCTTATTCTACCTTCACAAAGAATAAGGATACAGTTCCATGCAAATATCTAGATTGGAATTGCATGAGAATTGAAAATATTTTTTTACTTGATGTTTCTCTGTTCATTCTCAAAATATTCTCCGTGCCTTTTTGTTGCTCTTTTTAACATGTTTAATTCAAATTATATTCAATTTAATTTAATTCAAATTGTATGTCCAATGCAAAATCAAATATGACTGGATAAAAGACGAGTGCTTATTTTATTATGGTGTTCGATTGTGATCAAAAAGGAAAACCCAGACAACTTGAAGGAAGTTACCAGCTCTTCCATACAATACAATACAGTTAGCAATAGTATCTTTGTACATGGTGGCTCAGTGGTAGATGAACGGAAGATCGTGGATTCAATCCCCCGCCGAGTCATACCAAAGAGAATAACTCCCCAAACCAAATTCCTTTTTAACAGTAAAAATAATGTCAACACGACCATTTTGGGGGGCACTTTCACAACCCCCTCCACCTTTTCATGCAGATTCCGTCATATTTCGCCATAATTTTAAATTGTCTATACTTTTAAATCGATGTATTTAATTTCAATGATTATGTACATGTATGTCATGACCGATTTATACATGTTGTGTTTTCTGATAAATTGTTTTTTGTCATTACATCTAGTAGTGTGAAATATGTAAAATAAAGTAAAATAAAACAAAAATCATTTATTGTCGAGAGGGGGGGGGGGGGGGGCTGAGATTCTTTATTCAGCTTTCCATCTTTTTTCAGGTGGGGGGGGGGGGGCACTGCCTCCCCCTCCCTTTCTAAGGTACGCTAGGGTGTCTTACCTTTTGATACATTTGTCTGCTCAGGCCGAATTCGAGAGATGAAACTTCATCTATGTCCTCCATGGTATTCATTGGTATTTTTCTCATATTTGACGATGGGCAAGCACTTCTCTGATTATCTTCTTTTATACCTTCATCGTATATTGATTCCTTTGTAGGCCTGTGAAAAGTGGAAAACGGGGATGGATATATATTTGGAAAGAAGTTCGAAATTTCTCGGAATGGACCCAAAAGATGGAAATCCACGTTTGGTTCGTTCATATTCCCAATTTTAAACATGTTTTTTTTTATCACGATTTAAATATTACTCTGGTATATCTTATCATGTATTATTACTTTCGTTGTATTTTGTTGTAATTTGTGAACGGAAAATGAATAAAATCTAATCTGATATTTCACCAATACCGATCTGGGGCCCGTCCTACAAAGAGTTGAGATTGATCCGATCAATCGCAACTATGGAAAGCCAGCAAAGTCAACATATGAAATGAATGTTTGTAAAAAAAAATTATAGATATTAATAGTCAGGCAGCATATGTCATCTACTTCGACAATTGGCTAAGTCTGATTTTTCACTTTTATGTGATTGGTGACATCACAAGGAACAACTTTCAACTTGGTGACAAATTTCTAATGGTCATCTTGACCATGTGAGGGGTCAAAATTAGGTCAATAGGGGTCAATTTTTGAAATTGACCCTATCGTGTCGAGTCATACATCAAATTGTTTGTTTTGTTATACTGAACAAAAAAGTGTACATAGATATATACTCTTGACCTCCCGTTAAAAAGTTATGACCGGAAAGGTCGAAAGGTCAACGAACTTTCGGTAAATGGCAAATTACACTGAAATTAATAAGAAAGCTCCTTTTCCGTGTTTTATGCATGTGTGTACTTTTTTTATTTTCGATTTGATAAGTCCATCGTCAGAGGTCCTTATCCAGAAGATATGAATGGTCAAGACAAGGTCAGGGAACGGTCAAAAGGTCAACAAACTTTCATTGGTAGCCAAAATACACTAAAAGCGGTTAGAATCTAAGAAGTAATTGGTTCTTTATTTTGAAAAGACTCTCTATCTAAGAAGACATCCATTAGAAAAAGGGGTCAAATGTGCTCACTTGAGAACAAAATAGAGATAGACGTTGCATCCATTCAGTAGTATTGCAGGAATACTTTGAAACGACTTGACAAACCCTAATGCCCTTAAAATCGTATCATCTTCATGATGTTATAAGCGCAACCAGCTCTTTCAGAGTTTCTTGATTTAGGAATTCAATTCAAGTTCAATTCATTTTCCATTTACTAGTCTTTGATATGGATAGAAACATTTCATCCATTTGCTTTGTACAGAATATTTTAATCAATATAGTATTGTAATGTATTGGGGTATAAATATGTAATACTATGTTAAAAGAATAAACACATCGATTGATCAGTGCTTCCAGCTCCTAAAAAAGATGCCTAATATCTTATTTGGATTAACTTGCGAATAAGATAATGAGGTTAGGATTGAGGATGATATGATAGGTAGGGCTCCAATTGCTCCTTAATTAATTATAATGTGTGACGTTATTTCTGACAATTAAGAGGCAACTTCGTACAGGCATGCACATTGTAATCAGTCATGTGTGTCCATCATGCTAATGTGATATATTCTGACCATTACTCGATCTCTGGAGCCAAGAAGGACTACACATTTCTGATTATGTGCTGCCATTATGACGGCTTGTTCTATTTTTCCCCGGATTTTATCAAGTGTGTTTTTCCCAGAGCATACAACATGAGACTAAACTTAATACCAGTTCTCACAGCTGCCCCAGAAATTGTGAAGACTTGAATTTTTACTGAAAAATAAATATAATTGACCAAAAGTATGCACGAAATCCTTAAATTTCACGTTGCAAAATGCAAAAGGGCCCCCAATGATAAGCTCAGAACAGCACATGCACCAGAAATGTGTAGCCCTTCTTGGCTTCAGAGATCGAGTAATGGTCAGGATATCACATCTGCATAATGGACACCCATGACTACAATGAGCATGCCTGCACGATCGATGTTACCTCTTTGCCAGAAATAATATAACCGTCACACATTAGAACTAATTGAGGAGCAATTGGAACCCAACTTATCATCCTCAATCCTAACCTCATTATCTTATTCGCAAGTTAATGAAAATGAAATGTTAGGCATCTTTCTTAGGAGCTGGGAGCACTGATCAATCGATTTGGTTTTTTTTGTGTGTTAACATAGTATTTATACCCCAATACATTACAATAATTTAAGGTAATTAAAATATTCTGTACAAAGCAAATGAAGAAAATACTTCTTTACATATAAGACTAGTAAATTGAAAATGAATTGAACTTGAATTGAATTCCTAAATAAATAATTTTTTTAAAAAATCGGAAAGAGCTGGTTGCACTTATCACACCATGATGATGATAAGATTTTAAGGGCATAATGGCGTCAAGTCGTTTCAAAGTATTAATGCAATACCATGATACCACACTGAATGTATTCAACGTCTATCTCTGTTTATCTGTTTTTTCCTAAACAAGCACATTTGACCCCTTTATATATAATGTCTTCTTAGATAGAGACTTTTCAAAACAAAGCACCCACGAAAAATAAGACTTCTAAAATTCTAACCACTTTTAGTGTATTTTGACTTCTAATGAAAGTTTGTTGACCTTTTGACCTTTCCCTGACCTTGTCTTGACCCTTTATATCTTCTGGATAAGAACCTCTGACGATGGACTTATCAAACTCGAAAATAAAAAAGTACACACATGCATAAGAACACGGAAAGGAGCTTTCTTAACAATTTCAGTGTAATTTGCCATTGCCGAAAGTTCGTTGACCTTTCCGGTCATAACTTTTTAAAGGTCAAGTCCACCTCAGAAAAATGTTGATTTAAATCAATAGAGAAAAATCAGATAAGCACAATGCTGAAAATTTCATCAAAATCGGATGTAAAATAAGAAAGTTATGACATTTCAAAATTTCGCTCATTTTCAACAAAATAGCTATATGAACGAGCAGTCACATCCAAATGAGAGTCGATGACGTCACTCACTATTTCTTTTGTTTTTTATTGTTTGAATTATACAATATTCAATTTTTACAAATTTGATGATTAGGACCTCCTTGCCTGAAGCACAAAATGTTAAAATGATGGAATTCCACGTGTTCAGGGAGGAATGAAACTTCATTTCACATGACAACGATGAGAAAATGAAAATATTTCATATTTTCATATAATAAAATACAAAAGAAATAGTGAGTGATGTCATCAACTCTCTCATTTGGATGTAACTGGCTCGTTCATATAACTATTTTGTTGAAAATAAGCGAAAATTTTAAATGCCATATCTTTCTTATTTTACATCCGATTTTGATGAAATTGTCAGTGTTATGCATGTTGAATTTTTCTCTTTTTATTCAAATCAAGTTTTTTGGGGGTGGACTTGTCCTTTAACGGAAAGTCAAGAGTATATGGTTGTGTACACTTTATTGTTTAGTATAAAAAGAAAAACAATTTTATGTATGACTCGACACAATCGGGGCAATTTCAAAAATTGACCACATTTTGACCCCTCACATGGTCAAGATGACCATTAGAAATTTGTCACCAAGTTGAAAGTTGTTCCTTGTGATGTCACCAATCACATAAAAGTGAAAAATCAGACTTAGCCAAATTTTCGAAGTAGCCGGCAAATCATTAATGTAATTGATTTCTTGACAAATTTGGTGAGTTTTTCCTTGTTTACATAGGACATTTTTGTGAATTTCCAGTCGAATAAAATCATGATACTAATGGATTTCCATAAAGTTACGAGTGATTGGATCAATCATAACTCTTTGTAGGACGGGGCCCAGGTCACATTCTCATCAGAAAATTACATGTATTATATTTTCAAGATATTTTCTTAGATAACAATCCTCGAAAAAATAAAACAATCACATTACCATACTGCATATCTTGACTAATTTTCACACAAATGTGATGAATCGATCACTTTTTAATCTACACGTATTCGTGGCGTTTTAAAAACGCTAAAGCTACGTGTATTCTAATAAATATTATGCAATTATACTTCTTTTCTTTTTTTAGGGGGGGGGCAAAATATTTTTTTCTAAAATAGGCCTATCGTCGATAGTCAATAACGAGGCAGTATTTTAACAAAGTGACACAGTCTACAGCGTCGCTGCACACCCCTAATATAAATGCATTGCTATCTCCGAGAGAGCGCCGCACTCTGAAACTTTATTTGACGACACCAATTATCAACAGATCCTATGGGAGTCATTTCTCGGTGAAGGCAGTAAAGAGGTGTCAACAAAACGGCCATGACAAATTGCCTTGGTAGTGGTTAAGAGTAACAAGAACATCCATCACCAATATGTTTTCGACCCTTCATATATATCGAGTTTTGTTGCGGGTACGTCGTACATCTACAAGCAGCTCCTCGATGAGAAAACTTCATATTTTCTTGGAGGAGCACCTCATAAAATGTAAGTAGGCCCATTATAATCAAGAACATTTCGTTTATTGTTGTTATTTTTGTTATGTTGAAGTTTCATTTTCCATATCGTGCCACACGTCGAGTCGAAGACAAGCTGTTTTATATATTCTATTCACAGGAAAGAGCCCTTTATTTTTTTATGCAACGCTGCTTACAACATGAACTTTACAGCAGTTGTCTAACAGCTAAAATAAGTGTTTAACATGTTTACAATTTTAAGCAACGTTTACTTAAATATATGTTTTCAATAAATTAAGCATTTTTTTAAAAACAAATTTTGTAAAGTCCATTATTAGAGTAACCATCGAATAAACAAGTAAACCATATTAATTTGACTGCGTTCGAAGCTTGTAGTAAAAAAATCATGATTTAATTATTAAAAGGCATTTTTTTCGACTCGCGTATGACCACCCTAAGGAAAATGTGACGGCTCCATTAGTTAGATCACAATGTATTCTGTTCATCTACACGTAGATCGTTACAATATGTGGAAAATGTCTTTTACATTTAACTTAGCTAATTACCACTTGTTTGGTTCAGCGTTCAGAGGGTGATCTTCATTGTTTTCCATGTCGTTTAGTATATCTAGAAATTCGAATCGGAGGCCGTCATATTCTCTCAAAATATGAAGTAATCGATTTTCAACGAGGATCTGTCAAATGAAAAACAAAATAAGCTAATAGTAAAAAAAAATTAGTAAAAAAAATGAATTGTTTGTAAAACGACATCACGATAATACTATCTTTCCATGAGGGCCTCAGTTTGTTCTATATTTTGTCATCTTTTCTTGAACAGAAAGGCTTTGTCATGTTTGTAGGAAAAGGCGGCTACGCCATTCCAACATATCCAATAAAATAGCAAAGAACTTGGTAATTTAAAAATGTGAAGCTACTCGGAACTCTGCCAACCTGCATCATTTCCATCATAATCATAATGTATTTATCACCCTTTGTGAACTGACCTATCTTGTAGTTTACATCCAATAAATGCATGAGAATAAAATAATGATAATAGAATAATAATTAAAATACCTACGTTCTTGTAAAGTTTCTCCTTGGTCTTTGAAGTGTCGAACTGTACCAATAGCCCAACAACTTGACGGTAAGTTTCGTCTGGTATCGTATTCTTTATATAATCGGGAATGAAAAATAAAACAAAGAGTGGTCCATTCCGGGCCATATAAATATAGATAACAATATTATTCGTTGATAACACCATTCTGACTCAAGAGGGGCTCTGAATATAAACATGCGCGGCAATACATGTATGTAGGTAAAATATCTTTTTTTTATTGGTCAAAAAAAATGTAATTCCAGCTGCTTTTGATGTAAATCTTACAACTGAAACAATTGTGAATAAAACCTCTTAAACATGTTATGCATTGTTCACACAGAGCCGAGTTGGGTGTACGAGTCCCTGCGAGCTTCCGCGAGTTCCAACTCGGGGAAAAAAATGGTACATTTTCAGGAAAGTTTTAAAGGACAAGTCCACCCCAACAAAAACTTGATTTGAATAAAAAGAGAAAAATCAACAAGCATAACTCTGAAAATTTCATCAAAATCGGATGTAAAATAAGAAAGTTATGGCATTTTAAAGTTTCGCTAATTTTCAACAAAATAGTTATATGAACGAACCAGTTACATCCAAATGAGAGAGTTGATGACATCACTCACTCACTATTTCTTTTGTATTTTATTATATGAAATATGATTTTTTTTTATTTTCTCGTCATTGTCATGTGAAATGAAGTTTCATTCCTCCCTGAACACGTGGAATTCCATTATTTTAACATTTTGTGCTTCAGGCAAGGAGGTCCTAATCGTCAAATTCGTAAAAATTGAAATATTGTATAATTCAAACAATAAAAAACAAAAGAAATAGTGAGTGACATCATCGACTCTCTCATTTGGATGTAACTGGCTCGTTCATGTAACTATTTTGTTGAAAATAAGCGAAACTTTGAAATGTCATAACTTTCTTATTTTACATCCGATTTTGATGAAATTTTCAGCATTGTGCTTGTCTGATTTTTCTGTATTGATTCAAATCAACATTTTTCTGAGGTGGACTTGACCTTAAAGATTAACCAGAGCACAGCACGAGTCACGAAGAGTTATCTCTTTTCAATCGTCTGTTGCTGATTTGTTAAAAAACGTTCCCTCAATTTTAAGTAGATTATTACACCGTAAACACACCATGCCACGCTCATATCGATATTTTCCCCGTGATTATTTCCCGACTTCGCATATAATAGTCTTCCCCGAGATTCCTCGGCAAAATAAAGATTTTTCTGTCGTAACATATAAAGTTTTAATAAATATGACAAAGCCTCATTCCTTGTTAAGGCTAACCTTTTGTCATTAGTTTAAGATGTACACGTACATGTATAACTGCTTCGCTATCAATCGTGTAAATTGTTGGAGTGCTACTTACCTTTAATTTGTTAAAGATATTGAGTATAGGTGCAAGGCTTTCACGATCTACACGAAAATCTAAATGAATAAAATAAAAACAAAAAGGACAATTCATGTTGGATTCCATAGAAGAAAACTAGGAAACAAGAAAGATGGACAGGATAGAGGGAGGGGAACCCACCCCCTGACATCATGTAATTTGTAATGTCTGAGCCATGTTGCATAAAGGTTACCATTATATGGTAACTTTGCCATCCAGTGGTACATGTAACTACCATGGTAACGATTATCAACAGCCAATCAGAATCAATGATTTCAGGGAAGATACCATTGGATGGCAAAGTTACCATAATGGTAACTTTTATGCTTGAATTTCGGCCTACTTCATTTGCCAATCGATTACCGACACTCTGCTTTATAAGAATGAGAAGATTAGGCTATTTTATTATAAAGAGAGAAGACACTGTTCAATACATGATTGGCAGATTAAACAGAGCGTATCTGTTCTGGGATTACAACAGCACCCTCAACATAATTAATTATTCAATTAAGCGTACGTTTCAGTTTCAGTTCAAGCGTTTTCATTTCTCAGGTCAAATTAATAATTAAAGAATATACTATAAAACATTACAAAATTGTATTTACAAATTGAAGTGAATTGAGGATCAAAGTTAGAAATATATACAAATTAGATAGTTTGATATGATGTAGAAAACATGAGACACCAAAAAGACGCAGAGCTTGTAGAAAATTTAGTGCCTCTAAGATTAAGAACAAATTCTATTTCCTAAGTCATAATGTTACAATAAGATTGTATGTATAAAATTATTGACCAATATACATTGCCCTAAAAAAGTAAGAACGTCAATTTAAAATTAAAAAAGGAGGGAAATAAGTAAGGTAAATCGTGTACAAAATGTCGCAGGTAATTAATCTCTTCATGATATAGCCCAGGGTCCTGAAACACAAAAATTAGCAATTAATCGCTAACCTTTGTGTAACGGGGCCCAGATCTCTTGGGCCGTAACAATTACCCTCGCCTTTAATCTACGCGGAGGCTGCAACAGTGCAACTAATAGTAATTTGTTAAAATTACGAGTCTGATTTTGGCATGAGAACACAAGTGATACGTCTGATGTGGCGAGACTACAAAGAGTGACTATTTTTATGTGATTTTCGCACCCAACAGTCTCGCTGCATCAGACGCATTGCTCACATTTATATAATGTTCAGCAAAGACAATTAATAGCTCCAGCCCCTGCCAGGGTTATGGGCTAACAATGACCCAGGGGCCCGTTGCATAAAACTTTTTACCTGAGAAAACTCAGGTTGTTTTTACCGGAGTTTTTGCCCTGTGTTAAAGTCAATGGCAGAAATCAGACTAACCTTAGTTTTCAGTTTTTACCAGAGTTTTCTCATGTAAAAAGTTTTATGCAACAGACCCCTGGTTCATTCCTTCTCCCCAATGTTTGACTTACGGGGTGAAAACTGATCACGCAGCACAGAGAGAGTTTCTGCACTCATGAATTCTTTCTCCAGACTCATTGAAGAGGTTGAATGGTTGGCCTGTAGAAGAGTACGTATAAACTGGGAGGTAGAAAAGAAAACGTAAAATTCACAGGGAGGGGCCGCGTAATTGGGTTGATTAGATAAAATTGCCGTAGTAGTGATTATTTTCGAGAATATCTATTCCCCAAAATAACAGACACAAAAACACACAATTTTTTTAAACACCATAGAACCAATAATATATAACAATGGCTCAAATTAATCCATCTCCAATTCCAAGACCATCCAAGCCAGGACATGACCCTATTTCCTGGCCTCATCTCATTTCCACTCTTACTGGCCTTAGATATTCTGGTGCCCTTCTTTTTTTTGTGTGTGGTCATTTGTGTTGTATGATAAAACAAATACATTGGCCATGCCCTAAATTATTGAAATTTAAGGTCTGAATAGTTATGTCTAAGCCTAGACTAGATCTTGGAGCCCTCCACCATTACGGGTAGAGACCCAAAAAAAAGACTCTATCCTAATATCGACTTTGGATAGAGATAAATTATTAATTTTTTTTCGTGAAAGCTGGAAAACAAATTTCGGAAACTTCACCATGCTTTTTCATGGAATCATCCAACCAGTATTTTATACTCACCTTCATACCAATTACTCCTGAAAATACTTATTTTTTTCTATTTTGTCTGATCAGAGTAGTCTTTATATTTTAGACCTAATACTAAATTACTTCGCATTTCATTTTCTTTTATTAATATTTAAATGACTTGTTTAACGGAAGTTTGACATCTGGAATGTTCCCTTATGATTGGAAATTCTTAAGAACTAGACCGGTTTATAAAAGTAAAGGTGGCACAAATGGCATTTTCAATTATAGACCAATTTTGTTCTATGTCATATCGCTAAATTAGTTGAAAATGAAGTTCCATCCCAATTTTGATTTCATTTACAAACGATCTCATTTATATTGTCCAATACGCCTTCTTGCCAAATATTTCAACTAACTTGTTTCCATAGAATTATTGATGATTGATACGACTCTTTTAATAAAAAAGGGAAAGTTGGTGCATGTTTCCTTGATATTTCTAAATGTTTTGATTGTATCGACCATAACCTACATGTATTTCTCTAAAATGAACGATTATGGCATTTCTGACACTGAGCTCTTTTTGGTTTAAAAGCTTCCTTTTAGACAAAAAAAACATTTTTTTCTCAAGGTAAACAATCTAAAACAAAAAAGAAATATAGGAATTCTTCAGGCTAGTATTTTTGGTCCCGCCCTTTATCTATTTTTGTATTTATAAATGATACACCTGTATTACAGATTGTTTAAGGAATTGCACATGTAATATATACGCTGATGATGTGGTATGTGTCTTATAAAGATATTAATGTCATAACATCCAAGCTTCAGGCAGATTTGAATACTATTAATGAATGGTATTACTATAACAGATTAAGGATTAATGCGAAAAAAGTAATGTTATGATTTTGACCAATAACGTAAGGAATGATAATGATCTTAAATTGAAGGTTCATATTAATAATGAAATCATTGAACAAATACAAAGTATAAGATACCTAGGCATCATGTAAGACTATAAACTATGCTGGGATGCTCATATAAAATATTTAAATAAATCATTAAGTTATCAGATATTTACATTGAAAATAAGTAAATTTTTGAGCACTGAAATTTGGAATAAAATGTATGAATGTACCATATGACCAAACATTTGATTATTCTTATTCCGCATGGGGAAACTGCTCTTCACATCACAGGATTACACTTTTAGGATTGCAGAAAAGGGCTGCACGCGTAGTAACCGGCAATTTTTATTGTAATTTAAATGACAAACCCTTGATAGCAGACGTGATTACTTTTTAGCTTGTATGTACATGTATAACGGTTTTCATGGAAAGGCCCTAGTCCGAATGTGTAATGAAGAGGAAATGATCTTTGAAAGACACTCTTTTAATACTAGACTTGCCAATACGCTGAATGTCGTTTTACAAAAGCCCACTCTCGAATGTTTTAAGAGTTGTTTTAGGTTTTGGAATAACCTTCCATTTGATATTTAGAATGCGAATTCTCTCGAAGTTTTTAAGCGTATACATGTACATTTAAATGCCGTTATTTCAAATTTGTCCTTTTATGATATTACATGTATTGTTCTGTAATTGACCGACCCCTTATTATTACGTCTCGATCTCCGAGTCTCCCCTCTCTATTTATCCCCGCTCTTGTCTTTCTTCCTTCTCTTTGCTTTTATCTTGTTTATCCTTCGAGGTCAGACCATTCAATGAACTTTTCATATTGTTGAGCCATTTTAGTCGTTACATGTCATTACCTCTTTTTGATATTGTGCTTTGTATAAATATCGTGTGTGTGGGTGTGTGTGTGTGTTAGGACCACGATGTAAAACAGCCTTTGGCTGATCACATTTTATCTTTATCCTGAATAAATATGTTACAAAAAAACCCACTCCTCACAACCCCTCCCTCTTTCTTTCTGACTCTCTCTCTCCCTCTCCGTCTCACTCAGTTCTTGATAAGCCAATTCGTACTATTATCTAACGTAGATCTGAACTAACTGTATTGGATGTCTTCTACCAGATGGATCTATATCTATTCTATTGTTTATATCTAGGTCTCACGTTAATTCTATTCATTTATGACCCCGCTGCACTGCAGTGCCACTGTAAATAAGGACCCCGCACTGGAATAAGCTTTCGATCGAGGGTTATCCCATTGCCTGTTGTTTTTGATGAATAATGCTACTGTGTAGGTTATGGTGACTTGCCGAATAAAATCAATCATTCAATTAAGCTATATGTAACACTAACACTAACAGTTTTATACGTTGGCAGTAAAAAAAAGTGAACTGACGCCCTGAGACTGAGTCCTGGGTCTAGACCCAGTCAAATTTGTTAGTCTACTGTCGCCTTTCTTCAATGCCTAAGATAACTATAAATAATAGCTTCCCTGCTATTACTACTACTAGATCTAGTCCAGTGAGTAGTAATACTAGCCTAGGATAACGTTAGACCTAGATAAGGATTGACTTTACGTTACCGGTAGTAAGTTAATAAACGTTAGGACTTGATATGTTTTGGTGCCTGAGCAGTTAGTTAGTGAGCGACTGAGCGTTTCACTTTCATTTCCAGTCTTCAATGTCTCGATAAATAGTTATATAAAACAAAAACTCGTCTCTACCCCCAGTAGGATGTGGGGGGGGGGGGGGGTCGGGTGTCCGGACACTATATTTTTGAAGCCTTCTTGTTTGTCATTGGATTACACTAAAAATATGAACTCAATAGTTGTAATCATCTTTGTTCTCGATAATATTTCCGAACGTTTTGGACTGAAAATTGATGAAACTTTGCCTTTATATTTTTCCAAATGACTTTCAACAATTGATCATCCGGACACACAACAACTGGGTACCACTACCGTACTCACTAGCGTGTGCAAATTTTTCCTTTTGTTTATGTTAACACATCGTTAAAACTTTGTCTTAAGTAGATCTAGGCCTAGTCGAAGACTGTATTTAGAACAAGTGATTGATTGGGGTCAACACACGGACAGATCCAGGGTTTCTCGAAGGGGGGGGGGGCACATTTTCCCGAGGAAAATTGTTAAGGGGAATTCGTCCGCCAAAAAAATCGACAAGCCCCCCCCCAAAAAAAGAAAGTCTTCACTTTCAGGTACCGTACGGTACCTCTTAAATGGGGAGGGGGCACGGGCTGGCTGTGCCCCCTGGATCCACCAGTGGGTCAACAGGATTAACTTTTTAATTTTAGATCAAAGAATCTACCTCTCCTCACCTCGTAATTGATGATTGTCCAGAGACCAGAGATCCCCCACACCAACTGTCCAACAGCACCCCCGCCGGCCGCTGCGGCCCCTGGCCGTACCACCGGCCCGGCTGATCCAAATTAGACGTTGTCGTTAGCAGCCAAGACAGTTTACAACAACATTTGCGGATAAACTACCGTACAGCAGCTCATATTCAGCAAACCGAAACGTTTATGAATATGGAACCATATGGCTCACATCACCTTGTGAATTCGACAAATTGGGCATATCTAAGTGACAATTTATAGCATCGACCGAACTTGGTCTTGGCCCTGGCCTGATGTCTGATGAATTACCGGACGTTCCATTTTTTTACGTTACAGCTGTACGCGCGTACCGTACGCGCGCGCCCGCGCACTCGCGTAGGCTTGCGCATGACGTCACAGTACATGCACAATGAATGATTCGGACTGATTCATCATCCCTTAGAAAATAAGACCATCGCACCATACGATTTACCAATTTGCCTTTTTCCCCAAAAAATAAAGGCTTGCAATCATACAACATCCTTAGACTAGTAGTAGTATTCTTATATTGATTTGGGAACCTCGAATCACTGGCGAAACGGGGGGAGGGGGCAAAGTGAGGACCTATTTTCCCCCTTATTTTTTTTTTTGGGGGGGGGCTTGTCTTTTTTTTGCGCAAGAAATGACCTTAAATTTTGAAAAATGTGCCCCCTTTTTTTTTGGGGGGGGGGAATCCTCGATCCGCCCCTGCCTCATATAAAGAGTTACCCTATTTTACATTTTCATAAAATAAGCAAATTGAGACTTGTTCCGAGATCGGATCGTGGATCAGTCGTCAGGTGTGCGGAGGCTTTTAATATCAGCCCACATTTTGAATAAGGTGAAGTAGTATTATATCTTTGTACTTTTTGGTATAGATTAGTTCAAATTTCTCGGCATGTTTTTATTTGTTTTATTTTTCATACAAGGGCGATAAAGGCTTAAAACTTATTGTGCCCCAAACAGACAATCTCTTTTTAAGTTTTCCTACTGAGCTGAATAATTTGATGAAAATCATGAATAGTTTTTAAGGATTTTAAAACTATAAGAGACCATGGATGTCGAACCGGGGGGGGGGGCATATCCTGATCCAGTAATAATTTACAGTGGAACATTTTCATAATTATGATGAATAATAATTATGGCAAGTATTGGAAACGAATAGAAGTGAATGATCATCATGATTACTAGTATCATATTAGTGCATGAAAACCATCTTGTAATTGTTTATTTATATTGAATGAAACCACTTTAACCGTCAGACACAGATATTTGATAAAATACAGGATGAAAAAGAATAAAAAGTTTTTTTTTTAATAGATGACATTTATTTTTCTTCAAAATTTACCCCTCCCCGAAAGCGAATGATGGGTGTTCACCGTTTATTTTACCGCCATTTTGAATATCATTTCATTTTCGCTAGTAATTATTGTATAGGGTTCCAAATACGGGACAAAATGTGGTTCTAGTCGCAACTTTTTTCTTACAGTAAACCGAATATTTTACTTCCAAGTAAGCAGTCATCTCCACATGAACTAGGCCTACCTCTAAAATATACCTCTTGACGAGTTAGGTTTTATTCGAAATTGACTGACCTACATGCTATGATCCTGGGCTATGGCCTTAATATTTGTCAGTATATTAATACGTAGGCCGACTACAACTGATCACCGTCATATGTGATTTTCGTTATATACAAAACACAAAAAGTAAGTCCCCCTTGAACAAACATCAATAATTTCTGAACCAATGCGAGTTTTTAATATATTTTTACATGAGCGTGTATATAGGTAATTTTATAAGCTACCCTCTGAGGAAATGTTATGGACGTATCTTATGTCATGCTTCAGTGAGTACTATCAGAAGGAAAAAAATGTCACTTTTCAAAAGTCACAAGCCGAATATCATGACTTTGATTCCATTTTATTGGAACTAATTTCACATTCTTATCATGAAAAATCAATCAATTTTTTCCCCAGGAGTTGCCTTATGAGAGTAGAAAACCACCTACGAAATATCATATCTCAAAATAATTCCGTTCAAAACTTACAACAATTTGATTTAGGGGGACTTACTTTTTTTGTTGTGTATAGTTTAGGGAAAGCGTTCCAATAATGGTAGTGGTACTTACGGGGGTCCTTAGCCTTTTTAGTTGTCAGAAAATATCTGCCCCTTAATTTCAACGAGCTCATATTATAGAGCTTAGCCTATCTAACTCTATGATATACTATACGCCTTCCAATGTGATATTATTATTATGACAAGTCCACTCCAGCAAATATAGATTTGAATAAAAAAGAGAAAGTTATGACATTTTAAAGTTTTGCTTAATAAAAAAAACAATTAATATGCACATCATGGTCGGTAGGGAAATGAGGACACTGATGATGTCATCCACTTGCTACTTTCTTTTGTATTTTGTATGAAATGTGAAATATTCTAATTTTCTCCTCATTGTCAAGTAAAACAACGATTATTTCTCCAATGAACATGCGGAATTATTATACATGGTTCAGTCAAGTTGGGCCTTATTGTCAAATATGTAAAATGGGAAATATTGAATAATTCAATAGAAATAGAAAACTGAAGAAAAAGAGAGGGACATTATCGACCGTCTCACTGAGTTGTGCATATTACTGTTTTGTAAAAAAAATGTCATAATTTTCTGAGTTGTGCATATTACTGTTTTGTAAAAAAAATGTCATAATTTTCTTATTTTACATTAGATTTGGATGAAATTTTCAGCGTTTTGCTAGTTTGATTTTTTAATATTCATTCATATCAACATTTTTCTGGGGTAAATCTGACCTTGAAAGGGGTACTCCAGGATAAAGATAATATGATTTAAGCAGATAAACACAAATTAGACAAAACAAAACACTGAAAAAATTGTCCAAAATCGAACAAGAAATAACAAATTAATGACATTCTTACATTTGCATTATTCCACTGAAACAGATCTTTGCATGTCCTCATGAATATTCAATGAGAAAAATGTAGATATCATATCCCCACTTATTCTTTTGTATTTTATTATATAAAGTTTTTTCCTTCAAGAACTAAAAAAGATTGGAGTGACAACTGCTTTAATGCATTAGATATTCATTGCTACAACTTACTCCAATATGTTTGAGACATATTATTTACACATGTAAGAAAAAATTAGCAATCATGACTTGTAATAACATAAAAGGAAAATGGAGATGTGACATCGGCTTTAAGGGGGTACTCCAGAGGCACTGGTGGATCCGGGGGGGGGGGGGCAAAGCCCGCCCATGCCCCCCCTTTGAGAATTAAAATTTGTAATGTAAAAATGCCGTTAAAACAGAAATGTGCCCCCCCCCCTTGTAAGTACATCTCTTTTCTTTCCTTGTCATTTTTGGGGGGATAGAATTGTCATTTTTTGGGGGATAGAATATCCTTAATTTTTAAAAAAAAAAACTTTTTTTTGCTTGTCAAATTTTTCCTCAGAAATATGTGCCCCCCCTTTAAAAAAACCTGGACCCACCCCTGTCCCGGGGTAATGCATAATCATTACAAGTTGAATATTTCAATTGAAGATTTTATTCACATTTCAATAAAATATAATAACTATCATAATAATATTAGGCCTACTAATAATGATAATATTGATAACAGTAAAAGTAATAATAATAACAACAAAAATGTGCTTTTTATGAAAATCTGATAAAATCTGAGAATTCAACGAAAAACTACTTCTTGGTTACCACCTTTATTGTATTTAATGGTTTTGTTTGTCGAAAACCTCCATTCCGTAGCATAAAAAGGGAAATATATACTCAATTCAAATTCAGTGCATTGACATCCATAACATTATCACATTTTGTTTTATTTTTATTTTTTAATTTTTTATTGTGATAGACCTAACGTATACCGATTGTTTAAATCGATTTCTTCCAAACTCTTGTCTATGTTTACACTTTTCAGATATTTCCTCGTATAGACTATATTGTTTCATTCAGAATTAACTTCTTTTGCAAAATGAATTAACGTTATTCCATTATATGATAAGTTTACCCTCTAAAAGAAATCGCTCGGTCGCTCAGGTTTCTTTTATAAGACTCTAATTTACGGTTACCTCACGGCGCATACATTCGTAATTCCGAAGCTCAGTTATTCCGAAGGTTCGGATATTCCGAAGATTTGTTATTCCGAAGGTTCGTATTTCCAAAGGTTCGTAATTCCGAACGTTCGTTAGTCCGAAAACGAAATGAGGTTTCGTAATTCCGAAGGTTCGTTAGTCCGAAAACAAAGTGAGGTTCGTAATTCCGAAGGTTCGTTAGTCCGAAAACGAAATGATTAACGATACTTTATTACGTTTTCGGACTAACGAACCTTATTTTGTTTTCGGATTAACGAACCTTCAGAACATCGAACCTTATTCCGTTTTCAGATTATCGAACCTTCGGAATAACGCCACAAATATTCGAATTAACGAACCCTTATACGTTTTCGGATTAACGAACATCGAGGTATAGGTACGGTTTCGGAATAAAGAACCTTCGGAATTACGAAGTGTATACCGCCTCACGGAACCCATCTATATAGGTCGAACCATGTGGCCCTTGCAACATTCTTTTTGCGCCACACTGACGTTTTACATCACAATTAATGGTTCGGAAAGTTGTGCCGAGCTTTTGAGCGACAGGTCTATATACACGGGCCTTTGGCACATGGCCCTGTGAAGCGGAGGTGATATAGGAGTGCTGAAGCCAAATACTGCTGAAGCACTCTTGAAAGCACCCTCAGGATTTTGTCTGCATGGGGGTAATGCGTACATCATAGGCAGCATCCCTTGGAAATCAGGTTTGTATATGCTGAATTTGAACAACATCCCCTCCTTATTTTGTATCGAAAACTTTTATCACTATCATTATTAAACTTGTAAAAAAAAAAACAGCACCCCCAGTTCAAAATCGTTTCCAGACCTCTGCTTTGGCATGACTATATACACGTAATTAATATCATACTTGGTAGAAATGTGATGACGGTGATTGAATAATCATATCATATTGTATATGTTCGTGTATTTTCAAACGTGTTTATCAAAAAAAACAAAACAAAAAAAAAATCATTTTTTCTTTTCCACGTTGTTTCGGTTACGTATGTCACTCTTGAAACCATTTCGATAATCGAAAAGACCCCAACCTATATCCATAAATTAGCGATAAGTAAAAAAAAAACATGTAAAACAACTTTTTAACCAGACGCTATTCATTCGGGATCATATCATTCATCCTTAAATTAACTGTCAAGTTTTTGGATAGTTCATTCCAGAAATAGCCTTGTCCTCTCGCATCTTCTGTCCAGTGGATATAAGGCCTGCCATCACTGAGATACAACCTCACCAAGAAGGGTAGTTCGTCATCTGGGATGTCTTCAAGAAAGACCACCAAAACGAATTCCGTCTGTGTGTCACTCACGTGGTCCATGGCCGTACGGAACTTGAGAATGAACCAGTGATCACGAACAGCAGCTCTACTGAGCACGATTACAGTCTTGTAACTATGGGTCACTACGTAATCTACGGAATCTAAGTAATGCATGCCTGGGACAAGGTCTTCATCACCAAACAAGTTCCTCTGAAACTGTGGAAGGTGTTCTTCGAGAGCAGGTCGTAGATGATCCTGAATCCATTCTTCGTCGCCGTCGTAGAAAATGACGTTCATGTCATAGTCATAGTCGTCGTGCTCTCGAGCATCCTGTTTTTCTTTGTATCCCAGAACAGCCAGTCTCAAGAGAAATATTTTGTACTTCAACTGCCACTTGTTACGACAGACCAAGATGGTAACAACACTGAAACAGACCACTGCTAATGGAATTATTGAAATGATGCCAATGTTTATTGTACAAAGTTTATCTGCATCAAAATCGAGAAGCTTTTTCTCACGAAGATGGGCAAGAGAGGCTGACGAACAGATGGTTTTGTCTTTGTTTATCAAGTGTAGGCGTTTATTGACCAAATCAACCAGCCACTTGAGATCACAGTTGCAGTTGATTGGGTTCTTTGATAGATCAAGTGATGAAATTGATGAAAACAACGGCTTAAAAGTGCTTTGGTTGAGACGTGTCAATCTGTTGTTGGCCAATGAGAGACTGTGAAGCTTCCCGTTGTTAGAGAACGTTACTTCCTCGATGTAAGAGATCTGATTTCCATATAAGTCGATACTTTCTACTTGTTCCAACATATAGAGTATACCGCCATTAAGATGCTGGATGTTGTTTCCATGCAAATCTAACTTTTGAAGCGATCCTAATCCCGAAAAAACGAGAGGATGTAGTGTTTTGATGAAGCAGTTTGCTAGGCTAAGCTCTTTTAAAGCAGAAAGTCGCTGAAATACTCCAGGCGGTATATCAACTAGTGACAGGGATGGGTTATTACTCAAAATCAAGTAATTAAGATTCAATAACCCGTCGAAAAGGGACGTGTTAGTCGTCGCATCCCATATCTGGTTAATCGCAGAATCTGCCATGTTTAACTTATTAAGGGATTGTAAATGTTGAAAGGATTCACCAGGCCGCAAGGGGGGAAAGTAATAACGAATATAGTTCATAGAAAGTGATTTGAGAGAAGGGGTTTTTAATGCTAGAACAGATATGCGACTTTCAGACAAGGAGACGGTGTGAATGCTGTCAAGTCCAGACTCGTCCGTCAGTTCAAAGACGGAAAGGTATTTGTTTGAGCTCATATCTAAGGTTGTCAAATTCTTCAATCCACGAAATGTGTAGGCTGATATTTCTGAAATGAGATTTCCCATCAGGTAAATCTCTGATAGTTTCAACGACCAAGTCTGATTGTGAGGATTTATTTGCCTGATTTGGTTCTCCGGTAAAACTAGTACCGTCAACGCTTTCATTCCCGTGAAAAAATCTGGTCGAATTTCTGGAATAGAGAGAGCGTTTTCATAAATTCTCAATTCCATTAGTTGTGTCAAGTTCGAGAAAACCATCGGATGAAGGCCAGTCAGGTGATTTTTTCCTAAGTCAAGAACATACATGGGATAATCAAGCAGTGGATCGAAGAAACCTACAGGAAAAGCACCAAGAGAACCTCTTAAAATCTTCAGTTGTTTGATGCTTGATTTTGAAACTCCGAGGATACAGTTTGTCACAACGTCGTCACTCAAAGGGTAATCACCGAGTTCCAACGAGCGAACGTGCAGCGATGAAATTACATCGGGGTCAACTGTTTGAATTGGGTTTCCCTTCAGATCTAAGGAAGACGTCTGGCACGTAAAAATGAACTCACTCAGTGTAAGGTTGTGTATTTCATTACCAGTCATTGCTACCGTATTCGCCATGCCGCAGTAAGTTACATTGACAGTGGAAATCTGGTTGAACGACATTTCTACCAGACCTAGATGTTGGCTGTATTTAAAGATATCATTTGGAAGCGATTTCAGCTTAGATCCCAGTAAATCAAGAATAGAAAGCCGATGAGACATCATGAAAACCCCTGTTTCTGGAAGCACAAGGTCAGGGTTGTAGTCAAGATAGAGGG
This sequence comes from Lytechinus variegatus, assembly GCF_018143015.1. Classification (NCBI taxonomy): domain Eukaryota; kingdom Metazoa; phylum Echinodermata; class Echinoidea; order Temnopleuroida; family Toxopneustidae; genus Lytechinus; species Lytechinus variegatus. The sequence goes on along the minus strand of NC_054744.1, from coordinate 28,143,798 downwards.
ATGTTAAGTCCTTCAGAGGGTAAAATGCGGCCGATTCTATTATTCTTATATTGTTAGAAGAAATGTCCAAGTTATTGATAAGAGGGTATAATTCAAACGAGACATTCAAAAGCCTGGTGATATTATTATGTCCTAAATCAAGTACCTCGATATCCTGAGAAAGATTTTGAGGAACACTGTTCAGGCCTCTATTCCGACAAGAAGCCGTTTTTCGTGTGAAGCTTTGGTCACATCGATGTTCCTTTGATGATCCCGTTGGTGATCTCGTCGGTAAATGACGGTCATGAACATTAGATAGTTGAAGGGACAAAGTAACCAGGAGACAAGTGAGGAGCAAGAAATATATTCTTGAGCCGTTTGCCATGATTTCAACTCTAGTTAAGCACAACCAGATAGTCCTTTGATGATGTATTACCTCTGAAGGCAAGTTGACAGAATGGTTTTATGTATGTACTGTTTTTAATGTAAGACCTTTCATCCTGCAGACGGCATAAGTCCCGATGATGAGTTGTGTTTAACATTATAAATTCAATAATTGTTAACAGAAAGTAAAATATAAACCCTAATGTAAACAAAAACCAGATTTTTAATCACGGCATCCTTTATCCTTCTTTAAGTATTTTCTCATCGATTCTTCATATGGAAGTGAAATACTATATACAAAAATGTCTAAAAGTTCCTGTTATCCTGGTTACTAATTGAATAGTACCGGACATTTCTCAAATGCTAATCATTTCCTTGTAGGTATAATATTTCAACACTTCTCTTAGGAAGCAATGAATGTTATGGCACATCGTTGAAGAGGTGCAAAATGCCCACCCTTTCAATATATTCTAAAATGTTTGTTCAACATAATGCCACATTTTCGGTAATACTTCGGCTTGTTGTCATTTTGTTTGCAAAAATATAGCTCATACTTTTTTTGTACATTCATCACTATGCGCTTAATCCATCGGGGAGATATGTATTGAGTGTTTCTGGAAAAAAAAGATGGTCATGATGGTTGGGACAATGCAGTGGTATGGCTACCTGGGTCTTGTGCGATATATTTGGTGGTAAGAAGAGAACGGGGAGGGGAAAGGACAATCCCCTTTTAAAGGGCTTAATGTTCCAAAATGTCTTTACTTTTTTTTCATGATGGCCAATTAGCTTTTGCGCATCTAGGAATTTAAACAGAATTAATATTGACGGTAATATCGAAGAGAGCATAAAGGTAAGAAGAAGGCTTCTTTTTTCTTTATTGAAATACAAAAAAAAAATTCCTTAACAGGAGTGTAAAAGAGATCACTCATATTGTCGTCCCCTCCCCGGTCAAACATTCTTAAGACCCCCAGATGCATCGCGCTAGAAAGGCTATTGGTACTTGGTTTTGTTGACAATGAGAGTTGCGGTGGTCAGTGGTCTAATGAGGACTTCAAAGGGGGGGGGGGGGGATGGCCTATATAGCTATATACGTGAATGCATGTATGCCTGTGCATGCTCATGTTTAGGTACTGGGTCTTTGATTTTGCTTTTCTTTCACCAAAGTAGTTAGTAAACCATCCCTTTTCACATAACACATCTTTTTTTTTCAGAATTTCTATTGGTAAAGCCACTTTTCAGTAACTGCCAAACGCAGTATCTACACTGAACTTATTAGCAACATCTATATTTTGCACAAGTTGAGATATTAAGCATTTTATTTCATTCTTTCATACCCTTTCGAAACTGTAATATTTTTTATTACTGAGAAATTATTTGTCAATGTGTAATTCAAGGGGATTTTTATTTTGTTTTAATAATAATAAAAATAAAAGCTTAAAACACAGAGATACGATCTTACGTATACGTAAGCTCCCGGCTTAAAACAAACAGGGCGCCCTCTACCAACATGGGCACCATCTGTGGTCCCAAACTTCATGAAAAGTGTCCCATGAAGTTTGGAATTTTGTTACAGAGGGCACCATAGTTCGTAAAGGGTGTCCCAGTTTTTCATAAGCTAGTAAATACATACAAATCTAAGTACAAACTTAAGAGTTATGATAGATATACACAGCAACTCAGGAGACTTGTTAAATACAAACTTTACACGAATGTTTTGTACAATTTTTGATCATTTCGGCGGACTTTTCCACAGAGGACGCCCTCCATATTTCTTAGCTATTATTTTCCCTAGAATTGCACACTCATTCATTATTTCATGGTAATGAAGCAATATGGACTGAGTAAGTGATAATAAAACTAAACGGAATTCTATATAATCTATGCAGATACTGTGTTTTTTCCATGGGGAAATCGAGCATTTTCATCGACCTTCCTCAAGTATCTACATTTTCACCAATATATCTAAAATAAACCATCAACAATATTGGTTTGGGGTGGGGGGGGGGGGGGAGGGAGGTTGAAATAGGCACACACACACACACACACACATATATATATGTATATATATATCTTTATATACATATATATGTATATACTCTACAATTGGATGATAATGGAATACTGAGAAATAAAGTAGTTTTGGGCAGCTTTGTAAAAACATAAAATGCTTAATATCTGAAAAAATGTAGATACACTATTGCGTTTTTCCATGGAGAGTCAGCACATAAAACATAGTCTTAATACAGAAGGAATAATAATGATAATATTAAAAAAACGCTTTTATTCATGAACGGAGAGGAACTCGAACGTGAGTCTTTAAAGGTCAAGTCCACACCAGAAAAAAGTTGATTTGAATAATAGAGGCAAATCAAACTAGCATAAGGCTGAAAATTTCATCAAAATCGGATGTAAATTAAGTTATGATATCTTCAAGTTTTACTTATTTAAAAAAAAAAAAACCCCAGTGATATGCACAACTAAGTGACATGCAAATGGGAAAGTTGATGATGGCCCCAATCACTATTTCTTTTGTTTTTTGTTTGAAAAAAAATATTTTGTTCGACGGCAATAGCATAATTTTATGGAAATGTTTAGCTTGCTCGTTTTGCTCACTCGCAAACATAAAAAAAATCAAGTGACACAAGACAATCGGTTAAACAATAAAAACGTTCCACTGATCAGGGTTTGATAATTAATTCAAATTCACAGCATGTACACATGGGCGGGGGGGGGGGTGACTGGATGAAATGTAATTTTCGGCTTGGCATCATTGATTAATTTGCCGGAAAAACATCTAGCCCCCTCCCATTGAAATCGACGCACCTGACTGAGGCTGTACATAAGCCCAACAATTCCACTACGTGAGGCAAATAGCCGCGATAGCTTCGCCACTGAATCTATCTATTACAAACTTCAATACGTTTACGGGAACGATTCGTTTTTTTTTTCATAATTACCCTTGCTAGTTTATCTCCACCCCTTCTTTTGTAGATTTAGTTTCTGGTGTTGACGACACCAATCACAAACTCCTCCTTTGGGAGTCGCTTGAGATATGAGCGAGAGGCGCCTGCATGAAATAGGCAAAATCAAATTCCTTTAATGTTAGTGGGGGAAGTTAACGAGAAAATTCATCATGGTCTGAGAGCTTTCTGTATGTTGGGTGCAATAAAGGGGCGGTACGTGCTTCAGGGGTAAGGGAAGACTGCATGCCCCCTATAATTTTTAAAATAGTGCAAAAAGAGGAGAAAAAGAGAGGGGAATAGGAAGAAAAAAAGAAAGAGGATTTAAAGGGTAATTTAATTGTCCAATAATCATGTAATTCAAAAGAGCAGAAAATTGATTCATCTTTAAGATGTTTAAGATCTTTAAGATGCCCCCTCCATAATTGAAATACCCTAAAAGCGCCAGTGTTGTTGCATATGCCTCTTATGTTTGAGAGTAAAACACACAGAGTTCAGTACGCAGAGTAGACTGCATGTTTTACCCAGTTAAATAACGTTTGGAAAGGTCAAATATAATCATGGAGGCTGAGAATGTAATTTCAGGCGTGCACAAAGTGACTATTATCCGAGGTTTAGTTTTTTTCTTTCATTTACTTATTGCTGCGGTTATTACCACTGTTTTATCATAATTATTGTTATACTTATGATAACTATTAATATCATGGTTATCATTATGTTAGTGTCATTGTTATTTTCTGTTAGCAGGTTCAGAACCATTTTTTTTCAGATTGTCAACAACATACAGTCAAAGTGTAGACTAAATCGATCTATTTATATTATTTCAAACACCCTCGATCGTAATCAGTTCAGTCGCTTTTCAAGGCCAAAAGATTGTTCTTGAACAATTTAATTTGCAACCTGTGAAACAAAACCCTTTGTATACGTCCTTCGACCCGAAATAACCAGGGCTTTTATCTTTGTGGGAGTGTGCGTATGGTAGGGTGTGTATGTGTGTTGAAAAAAAGTGTGTGGAGGTGCCGTGGCCGAATTGTCTAAGGCGCCTGGCTATACATGTAAAGTCCAGGGTTCGATCCCCGGCCGCGGCACCTATGCCCGTGAGCAAGGCATTTAATCTACAATGTTTAAAATTAAATTTAAAGTTAAAATTTCAGTCCACGCGCGGTAGACGGTATTTACAAGTATGCATGTGAGTCTGGAGGTGAATGGATGCGCGTATGTGTGAGTGTTTCATTGAATGTTTTACAAAATAATGCTTAGCCACAACAAGGGAAGAGAGTTATGCCAAAAAGAAACTTACCATCTATCAAATATATCACGAGATATTTCACGCATTTGGGAAAGAGAAAATAATTTCAGTATAGGCCTACTTGAAAAAAAAACACCCTAAGCAATCATGGCAGTGACCTTTATTAAAATATAACATTTTGTTTAATCAAGAATAAATAACATCTCGAGCGTTTCTGCTCGAGATCTTGAATCACGGATACTTCAGCTGTGTCAACAAATCTGCCTGAAAACAATTTACACAAGCTGGTACACGTGTACACTACTAGAGAGGGAAATAAAGATGGGGAGGGAGCTAGGGAGAGAAAGAGAAAGAAAGAGCTTCGTGAGGGAGGAGGGGGGGGGGGGATGGGAAAGGGGCTGCGTCAGGATATTTTGATGGGGGGGGGGGCAGCCTAAAGATGGTCTCGATTAGTAATATGAGCGTTAAAACGACCAAGAACTGTAATCCCTTTGGGTTCCATTAACTTACTCGCCCACCTCCTCTTTCAGAAAACCGAAAAATCATAAAGGTGGGGGGGGGGTCTAAACCCTGCCTAGTGACGTAATGATATGGTATATCGCGAAAAGTTTATAAAAGAAAAATGTGAGCGAGCGAAAGGAGTGAGCAAAAACTGCGACATTCTTACTACACAAATCCCATTTTATTGTGATAGATTTTGACATAACATTCAGAAAATGATATACTTTACCCTTCTCTCTTTCCTTGCTCTTTGTTTTTATTTTTTGGTCGTGAAAATTGTTGGGGTGTGAGAGCCCTCCAGCCCCCCCCCCCCCCCACCTTTCTGTACGTCACTGTATCTGCCTCCATTTTAGTAGAACCTACCCTGCCGTGATTAAACTCGAAAACACAGATTATGCGTGCAGGTGGGTGTGTATGTTCACAACTATAGTGTGTGTGTGTGAGGGGGGGGGGGTGGGTGGGTGAAAGGGAGATAGACAGATGGCCGAGGGAATCTAGTATTTCAAGAGATCTCTGATCGATCTACACAACGCAGGGCGATGCTACATTCCTCAATTCCAAATGAATTAGAGATCATCTGTACTTCATATCCAACCAGCACAGAGATGAAGATTTTGATTGAATACTTATAAAATTTTAAATGGGACATGGACCTTAATGTTTGTATGTATCCCTGCTACGACTCGCAAATCTTCTATTATACCATTTTGAGGCCGGTAGCTCCAGAAACGGTCATAATGCAGATCGTACGGCATTCAATGCAAGATTTCTTTGAGCGACGTGTAAATAAGTAGGTAAATATTTTATTCCTTGCTGCATTATCGCCAAGTTTTCATTAATAGGTTTTCCATCATGTTTCGGTTTATGAAAACCAACTCGACGTCGTCAGAGTGCACTCTCCTCTGAAGGCTTTTATACTCTAAACATGCGCGTACTATACTTGAAATAACAACCGATTTTATTGTTTGAACATGTTGAAGAGCAATTCCATTTCGCAGCCCTAAAGGCAGAATTATTTGGGAGTTACAGATCACGTGGTTAAAACATTTTTTAACACTATATTGCGATGGTACCATCATGTTCCTTTAAAAAGTTGCATATCAATGGATTGGGAATTATCAAAGTCATCCAGTGGTCGCCCCACCAAGTTTCTGTGATCGCTAACGGTGTAGGCAACTCATCTTTATGGAGAATCGATGGAAAAGGTTTTGTGTGCCTGGATAAGTACTGGATAACATTTCCTGTCGATCTTTCATTTTTACGGTGCGTATTGAAGGTGATGTACGTAGTTCTAGTCTCCGTGACAAAAAACTTATTGATTGCAGGTTTATGTTTTTTTCAACCGATCATTCGCAAGAATCAATGGATTCAATATGAATCAACCCTATATTCAATCGTTAAGCGCTAATTATGTCCGTGCCCAGGTACCTAAAATCGCCTGATAAAAGATTCCTCGATTTTTTACGCCCTCTGTGACTAAGAGGATGTGAAGAATCTTTATTTTATCATTATTTTCCAGGTTCCTATAGTACTTTTTTCAGCCGAGATTCATTATGGGTGCTATAGGCCTACCTCTTAAATCTTTCAATTTAAAATTCTATATGCGAGCTGCATCAGGTCCATGGTCCAGTACGATGTTATCTCCTGAAGTTTAGTGTTTATACCACCGCCACTACTTCTACCACTACTACTATACTGATAAAAATATTAATGTGTATCTTTTAAATTTTATTTAGAGCACACATCGTCCAATGACTCTAACGGTGCTAGTCCAACAACGGTTTTGTATGTACACAAACAAAAAACTACAAATATAAACAAATCCTTCAAATAACATTATATTACACAATTCAAAACTTACAAACATAACATTATATAGCGAGTACATAAATTTCATCAGCAACATTATCCCGGCATGACATTAGTTTCGATTTAGAATCAGACATAGAGTTGGCAAAATATACAAGAACTGCTGAAATACAACGAAATAATGTATTGCTTAAGCGGAGAGGACCCGACGGGACTAAAATGCAAGATATGATTTTGAAGAAATCCAAAATGGAACGTATTCGTGGGTTTGTGCAACATAAACCTGTGCACTATGCATAATAGCTTCATGGCAAATCAGAATATGAACAGGAAAACCATACAAAGCATTATTCTTTTTTGTTCGAAGATTGAACTTTGTCAAGTTGGGTAAATCTCGACAAAAATGGGGTGTCCCTGAACAAAAGCAACACATTATACTCGTACCTCAGTTAGTGGTATGCCTACATACACGAAGAGCTTCTCGTTTGGTACATTGTTAGAAAATATCTGCTTAAAGAAAAAAAATCCTGCAGCAGAGTCTCGATAACACCTTATTGCACTGTGTAATCTTACATGCATTTGTGTAAAAGTACAGAAAATCGGTATATGTAACCTAACAAATTTATTGTAAGAAAACTTTTCCCCCTTTTTAAAACAGATCTGTACTGTAAAATCGTAGAAAAAAATCTTGTCATAACAATTTACAGCACGATTTGGTTATTTCTTTCTGTAAAATTTGTCCGGGGTTCGAACCCCGACCACCGCACCTATGGTCCTTACCTCATGTATTTAAATTGACAGTGCTCATTTATCCAACATTAAAATAAGGGAAAAGCTATAAGCTTTCTTGGTAACTAGGTGTGCCATTTTATCAATATTGCAATTAGAAATCCACCCTCCACCCCGAAATGCTAAAAGCTTTCTTGGTAACTAGGTGTGCCCTTTTATCAATATTGCAAGCTCAATAAAGTCGGTAGACAACTGAGTTCAGAGAAAAGGTGTCCTCTGCCTATAGGAGATCGCATTGGTAACATTGTAAGCCTACTTAATGCTATGTCTGGCATTCCTCTAGCAGAATCTTGGTAATTCAAAATCATGTATTAATGTTTGGCATCAAGGCTGTTTTGATTGGATCATTTCCTCCCGGTATTTCATGCATAACACATTTTGTTTCTTTTAGATATTCCAATGTCTCACTGTGAGTTCTCGTTGCCCTTCTCAACTTCTTGAATTAATATTTCTTTGTGGTGTCTTCCCAATACAGGATAGTCCTCAAGAAATCTCGTAACATGGGTGTTGTACGTCGACTTGGTATTAAGCATATGCTCCTGTTCTTCGCATTCTTTGTACTAAGCCAACTCCTTCTAGCCATTTTACCCTCGAACCCGATTGGAAATCCGATAGGCGATCTCAGGGAGTTTCCAGTTCTGAATGACCAAGTGGTGTATCCTAGAACCGACCATGACCGGAAGGTCTTGGAAATAGGACAAGGAATGCTGCAAGATTTCAAAGAAACGAGAGACAACAATTCAAACCCAAGGGTTCAGTCTCAGAAAGCAAGTGATGTCGATCAAGGAAACGGTCGTGCGCTAAATAAAGAAGCAGATCCATTGGCAGTTTTGCCCAAGCGGAGTGGACCCGACAGGACTAAAATGCAAGATGTGGGGCCAAAGAAAGTAAATGTCGAGAGTAGGTCAAAAGTCAAATACATTCTACCGGTGCTGCTCGGCAACCAAGGAACAAACAATCAAATCCAAGCTGTCAAACTGGTATCCATCATTGCGCAAAGGCGGAACCTGACGCTCGTCCTTGCTCCGTTTTTCGACCATGGACCGACATTGGAAAAACAGCTTCCTCACACGTTTGAAGAAACCCTCGATCCCGACGTCCTGTCCGAATTCGTGCCCGTGGCAACCATGGAAGAATTCGAAAGCCAGTGCAATCAGAAAGCGGACGTCGTGTTTCTTGGCACCAATATGGTGATAAATCAGAGCCAATCTCAAACCGATCAAGTAAATCAACACGTCGGTGATACCATTGAGATATATTACAACTGGACTAGAATCAAGATACCTTCAACTTTTCTGCACACGAATCATTCCGATGAGGTCATCCAGATTGCTGCTGATCTACCATACTATGTAGCCGTTGATGATTTTCTCGATCGCTACCCAGACTCGCTGACAACTACACATAAATGCAATGCATTCCTGTACCCGTATGGGTATCTAGGTCGACTGGTATACTGGGAGCATATAAGTCGATATACCAAGTACTTTGTTAGGGGGAAAGAAGTCCGAGCTATTGCGCAAAACTTTATAAAAACTGCTTTGCAAAATAATAGCTACGTCTGCATACATTGGCGATTCAACGAAGAGTGGAAAAATGGATGGTAATTATACATATTTTGGTAATTATACGTATTTTGTTTGCCTTGAAAGACCCATAACCCTTCAAATTAGATTAAGACTGCTAACATGTAGTCAGTTTTGTCCCTTTGTCATGATTGTCAGCTTGCTGAAAAATAAGGTGATAAAACAAAAATAATCTGGAGCTCCTTTTAAGGAGATGAAAATGGTCTTGAATAACTTATAAATGTGCGTTTGAATTACGAGCTGTAACCTTGCAGCCAGCACTGTACATAAAGAGGAATCAACTTGAATTTAAATTACAGCGGTCTTTAAAGCTTTATATTATTTTCAAATTGCTTTTTAATCGCAGATTTATATCATCTGATTAGCGCTTAATATTGTAAACAAAATGAAAAAGATAAAAAAAATATTCCATTGTGCAATGAGCAATTTCTCCTGCGATGTTGTGTTTTTTTTCCAAGGTTAGACGGCACCTATAATATCATTATTACTGACCAAAAAAGTATGTTTTAAAGTATATACAGTGCGTCTAATGGAAGAAAGAAAGAAAAGAAAGAGAGTCAATTATCGATTATTTATCATAACGTAATTACAAATACAATTATTGCAAAGCTTGGCATGTCCTTTTTACCTGGTATAACTCAGAATTTTCCTCATCTACGCATGATTGAGTAAAAACAGTTCGTAGAAAGAACACCCGTGGGGGTATTATGAATGCATGTCTGAAAGGATCCATATCTACTCTTTTATTTGATATCTCAATCACAGTAAATGGTGAAGATCTAAGAAAGTTCTGTCTCTTAAAAAAATGATTGTATTTCCTTAATTTCGTTAAACAAATGTGTTTTCACAGATTCCCGACGTACCCCTATCACACGGTTAACAAAAGATTTTATGCGAAACGAATTGTTAGTTTAACAACCTGTAAAACTTCATCATTTAAAGACTATTAAAATTCAATATAATTACATCATTATTATTGAAAATTTAAAACAGAATGTTATTTCTTAAACATTTCATGTATTTAAGTTATCAAATGAAAGAGCAGATATTAAACACTTTGGAAATTCAGGTACCCCCACACCGACAAGTGACGATTAAGAATCCTTTCTTCGAATTTACTTACTCATGAGTTAATAAGTTCTGAGTGATACCAGATAAAAAAGAAGATTCTAATGAAAGGTTCCCGTAATTTGTATATTGAATGTGTGGTTAAATTATGATAAATGATCGATGATTCTGGGTTTCCTTTTCTGGGACGCACTCAGTAGGAGTGCACCGATTTGTTGACACGCTGGAAGGGGTATTCCGGGTTGATAATGATATCTTAACCAATAGAGTAAAATTCAATGAGCAAAATGCTGATAATCCCATCAAAATCTGATGACAAATAACGAAGTTTTTGAATTTTAAAGTCTAGCAATATTTTGTGAAAACATTTGTATGAATGTCGTCATGAATATTCATTAGGTGGGTTGATGATACCATGTCCCCACTTTCCTTTTTCTTATGTTATCACATGAAAACATTTATATTTCTACATGCCTATATGAGGGTATGGTATCTCTCTCATAAAATAATATATCGCAGCAATGAATAATGCATTATATCAGTTGTCAATTCGTTTTTTAATTCTTGGAGGACAAAATTTGAATAAATAGAATTCCTTTATAGTAAGATAGGAAAATAAAAAATGTGGAAATGACATCAGTTCGCTCTTTTTTATGCGGCCAAACCTGTTGATTGGAGCGCATTTTCTAAAAAGCAGCTAGCGATTGAAAATGTTGACCCTCTCAATGAAAAAAACTAATTTTATGGATCTGAGATTTTGACAGTTTACAAAATAATAAATCTATTTACCTTTTCCTTTCACTTTTTTTCTCGTGTTATCTTTTTCTTTGGTTGGTGATGGATTTTGGGGGGTTCATGGCCCAAAGGTCCCCCCTCCCATTTATTCGCCAGTGATTAAGCGTTTAGGTTTTACCCTTTTAGAATGTGATCCAACTGAAATCATATTCATATCAAGTGTTTTTTTTTCTTCATTTATTTACCTTTGCTATATACAACATTTCACGAGAAACCTTTTTTGTCGTTGTATTTTAACATTTACAGGTGCAAAAAGGACTATGCGGCGGACCTTTGTAACTCATTAGACGCTCTTACACCGTCCAAACTGGCGATGGCCGTATCGAAGTTTATGGCGGAGAATGGTTTAAAAGGTGCATATTTTGCATCAGAACTTGATAATGCGGTGCGTTTCATCACTTCTTCCTTCCTCCATGTTTTCATTAAATGCAAATTATATACGTTCAAGGCTCATCTGCATCACTCATTCAATAAACAAGGTTATGATATAACCTTGTTCTCAGTTATGTCCATGTGTGGCAAAATAAGGGTGGCAATGTTTGGCTTATTTTCTCTTTTTCTGGGACAAATGCTTGATTTTTTTAGACTGACAGTTTCCATTACACCTATTCGTCAAACAACTTGGCTCTAAAGTAAATTTGATTCTTTAAATTATTTTTTTCTTAATTAAAAATAGAAATAAAAAAAATGAGAATTTTCTTGCCATTTTACTTTCCACCAATAGAGGGCGTACACAAAAATATGCCCAAAATTCAAGTTTTTGAGCGCTCTGGTGAATAATTAATCCCAAGTTACTTATGAAAAATAAATTGCAACTGTATGGAAATTAGTAATTTTGGTCACAAAAGTGATATTTTAATGATTTTTTAAAGTATGTGCTCAATACAGCATAAGCATGCCATAGACCTACATGTAGTTCTCCACAGGCAGGATGGTAGCAGTGAACAAGTGATCTCCATACAGTTATGTCTACTACATCGCGGATTATAGGATATCAGGGGCAATGGAACGGGGGGGGGGGCTGGATGTTTCCAGTTCCCCTCCCCACCCTTTTCGGTATGGGGAAAGGCTACCCCCCACACACACACACTGTGTATCAGTAAACATGTACCAAAACGTGTTCAACATGCATCCCCACGCCACTCAAAACCGTCCTGTGGCCCCAGATTTCTATTTAAATACTCCACAATTCAACAATATTTTTTCCATAATTAATGAAATTTGAATCCACCATTTCTTACCTTCTGCTTCTCTTCAATACCGCAATGGTAGCAATCCTCTTTTCCCCAATAATAGAATCCCGACAATAAGAACTAATTCCATTTGTAGACAGAATCTCATCCTCAAAAATAGGCATAGTTTTCCAGTTCAAATCGTCAATTTACAGCTTTGGTGCAAATCTGTGATAACTTGCATGGAACCTTGTGGTCCATTTAGATCCAGCATTTATCCAAGCTTCTTACCTGTCCCATTGTCTAATCATCACTATATAAAATGGGGTGAACGCTGAACAGGACAGTTTCGGCACATGCCATTTATCATCATTTCCATTACATGATAGAAATAGCCATCGTGCATGTGAGTGGGAAGTCCGTCAAATAAGTTATTCGCAAAACCTTTATAAATAGAATTATCTGGGCTGCTAATGCATCCAGGTTCATATATACATGAATTCGTCTCAACATGCTTGGCATAGGCCTGTCATTCCACCCCCAGCATTCATGAAGGAGCTCCAATTCGAGTATGTCGATGTGTGACAAACTATTGTTGTCTGACACATTCTCACTGAGCTGCTTAAAAGGCTGTATTTGATCATGGACCTACAAAGAGATAGATGTTATTCGGTCCGAATCTGATTAAAGACGATGTGCTGTCCCGGTCCACGAACTTTCGACAATGAACTCTTATCTCTCTATTGTGATTTGATGGGCATTTTCAAAAGATTCGTGAACATTGCAGAAAGCATTTGCGAAGTGGATGCTAAAATATGCTATTTTTTCTACAGTGATAACAGCTGTGACAGCTTTTTAAACTCTGAATAATCAAGCCCTATTAAAAGTGATTTGCGTCCAACTATTTCACAAAAATTTCTTCGGTATGCGTCCTGGCATGATAAATGCAAATGTGTGATTATATTTATATGTATTCGTTTCTGTAAAGTGCTCAAAGGTTGATTTCAGTTTGTTTAATCTCTGTTTAGCTTACAGTATTTTCATGAATTAGTTTTTTTCTAGTGGCAAGGTTTAGATTTCATTCTTTCACCAAAGTATGCACATTCTTAACCATCATGCATGACTAATTGATATCATTTTCTATTGAATATTTTGTTCAGAATGACTTAATCCAAGGTCTTCGTATCGGAGTTGTAAACTGTTTTATGACGGGTGATCTCATTGACGGATCTCCAAAACTATCACGTCATAACAACTACCTGACGTCATTAGTAGAACAGGAGATCTGTAAAGGTAAAAAAAAAGAATGATAATAATGATAGGCATCTACTAGTATAACGCGCCATTCTACTACTAGTAATTACCCCCTGCTTTAACTCGAGTTGCCTCCAAGTTCTCGGTGCATTCAAGGAATTCATCCTGAGCGTACCCATTCATCTGACCTGGAAATTTCAAAAATTTCTCCGAAAATCCAGTATAGGGTTTAAAGAATCGGATTTATAGTAATCATTTGAGGATAAATCTGTACATAATGATTTCAAGTAAAGACGGTAGGCCTATACGATTTTGAGTTTCCCGCAGTTACAATTTGTTTATATCTTATACCTAAAGCAAATAATAATAGATATTTATACTCTCTGATATTATTTCAGCTGATTTTTCAGACATATTTTGTTTTCTTCTAAAAATGGACGCTCGATTTTTATAGGGCGGATTAACTATGCAAACATCTCACTTTCAAGATAATGATTTTTTTATTGCACTATAATGTTGGATTTGCATGGTATTGTTAACTGTTTAATACAAGGTTCTTTTCCTTTCTCCCAGAATCCGCATTCTTCCTGTCAAGCCGTCTCTCATCGTGGTCTGATATGGTAAAACAAGATCGATTCGACCAAAAATGGCGAGAGGTGAATGCACTATTCTAACAGCAGAGAAGTCATCTAAGAAGCTTATATGATATATCGACATATCTGCTTCGGATAGATAGTCACGCCCGTGGAGCTTCATAACTGTAGATTGGACTTTACGTAAAGCTTAATTAAAGTAAGATCTACATGATGAATGTCGGTTTTTATAGGGAGTGGATTAAATTTTGCTAACTCCAGAATTGTTAAAAGCACCCGTAACCATGGTAACAGACATTTTGGGGAAGCAAACTTGGTGTACCAGCAAAAAGCACTTCGGCCGCCCCGCTTAGCCTGGGGCACTATCATGAAATGATAGGGAGAGAAAAAAAATTAATGTAATGACTTTTTATAAGGTTATTTCCAGTGGCATTACATAATATCTGCTGGTTATAAATCGTATTCGATATTCTACTGTGGGTGATTTGCCTCCGAATTGTATCAAAGTCTCAAAGAAAGCAAACGATAATCTGACTTTATGGTTAGAGGGGGGGGGGAGTCTTATCCATGGCAGAGTGACGAATTAACCAACGACCAATCATGGTGCTTTAAGATGGTAATCCAAGTTTAGAGATGATTGATATTGACCGGCTTAGAACTTCTTTTCCACCTCATTCCTCTAACGCCACGTAACTAGGACTGAATAAATATAATGTCGAAGATAATATGAAATCTATTTTATGAAAGTTTATTTGCAAGCAAGACTGAGCATGTGAAAAGAAAAGTTTCGTCGGTGCCCCAGCTAAGTGATTCCATTCTCAGTATATGTAATCCATTGAGTATTCCACCTTTTTGAGCTATGGTAAAGCCTGAAACCTTATTTTTTCTGGATGAATGACTGAATTACTGGGAAGAATCAGAACCTCTATTAATTTTGACACATGTTACAAAATCTGGTGAAGCTGGATTTTTGTACTAATAATGTTAATTCGTTCGGTTATGATGACAGTGGTACAAATAAGGATTCACTGGAAATGTGATGCTCCACCCGACCCCCCCCCCCCATTCGCACAATTTTCAGTTTCTCTGACTTTTCATTATATCCACATTAACTTTAGTTTTCTTTGTGTACCGGGATATCTTGAGGACTTGCGGGAAAAACAAAATGTTTGATTCTTACGAAACTGTAAATGAAGTTTTGAATGGAACTGATTTTCGCAGGGATCTCTTGATGTGATGGTTCTTTCTTTCTTTCTTGATTAATGGATTGATTGATTAATTAATTAATTTATTTATTCATTCATTTATTTATCTATTTTTACCTCATTACTATTGAGGTGCCATGATCTTTAACAGTAATGATAGTTGTTGTGCAATCTAAGAGTTTTTTTATGCATAAGTTATTCTGTCATCTTAGGATGATATGTATAGGTCTATGTAGAACATTTTTGAAAAGTTATATACCATCTTCCCAGTGCAGCTGTAGATATATTAAACATACCTGATGTCTGACACACGTTATGATATTCAGTACTTGAATTGCGTTGGTGACGCCAATATCGTTCCCTTGCCTTTGACTTAACCGGTTACTAGTTATCTTGTATTTCCTAGTGGTTCATATCTAGGATTGACACCTACGAAAATGGGGATACGAATAGATTGATGCCTTGCAATCACTATTTTTTTACGATCCTGAATGTATAAGGGGGGGGGGGTCTAGGAGACAAGATTTGGTTGGGTTATTATATATCATTCTTCAACGCAAACCGTTTTAACATGTTTAATGTAGAATAAAATATGTTTATGCATAATGTAGTGCATTTTCAATATTATTGATGTTATTCATTTTTACTCTAAAAAAGAGACCACGTTCTGTAATCTCAATGAATTTATTTGTGCGTATTTTCTCATTATTGTATATTATTATTATCATTGTTACTTAATATGTACTGCGTTTTTACCAAAATGACCAAAAACATTTAGAACAGTAACAGGAAATATGTCAAAATAGAAAATGAAAATATCAATTTTAAAACACCCTTTAGATAAAGAAACAGATGATGATTGTTTGAGTAAAAGAGGTAACTTATTCGAATATTTAAAAGTAGTTACAATAACGTCCTATACTGCTATATTTCATTAAGCAGGTCAAGTATCCTCAGTTTGTGTCGTATCGAAAATATCGACTAGAGTACTTATTTGTGATACATTTCCTGAAATGTAATTGGAGCCAAGAGAAAGAGTTAACATAATTCTTACTTAGAAATAAATGTAACTTTAATAAAGTATTTGACCAACTGCTATATGCCAGCATATTGGATAATATTGTATTTACAGATTCGTTTGAATATGCGAATGATAATGGTGGTGGTGATGACGACGACGATAAGGATGAAACTCTGATGACGTGATGGTGAAGTAATTAAAGACAGATAACACGCATGACTGACCCACAATTTCGAGCCGTAAACTTTACTGTTTAGAGAGTACATTAAAGGGGAAGTTCACAACATTGATGTAAAAAAGAAGCAGTGATGAAAAAATATTGGTGAAAGTTTGAGGAAAGTTCACCCTGAGATAAACATTGATGTAAAAAAAAAATGATGAAAAAAAAATGCTTAAAGTTTGAGGAAAATCCCTTAAGGATTAAGAAATTCATTACAATATGAATTTTTTTTTATTTGTGAAGTCATAAACGAGCAGCTGCCCCTTATGTTATGTAATATAAAATTTATAAATTTCTTTTTTTTCTAATAGTTCGTGATGACTTATTTCTTATTTTCTTTTTTAGGAGCGAATGAAATAATTTATGTATTCAATTTTCTGAGAAATTGACATTTCATTGACTTTTTACCATACGATATTTAGGAAAGCTTCTCGCATATGACGTCACAAATCAAATAATAAAAAATCGAATTACTTTTCAATTCTATGAAGTTTTGATGGAATTTCTTAAAACCTTCGCCAATTTCTTTCTGCTATTTTTACAACAAACTTTTTTTGTCAGCCTAGTTAACCAGACGAGATAAAAAAACAGATGTGGGGTTAAGTGAATATTTCCATGAAGATATTTATTGGTCTATAGTACATCGAATATAGGACATTCAATAAAGACAAAACATGCCAACAATGTTAATACACCCGACACAATACTAACATGACTAAGTTCAAGTGATTAAAAAAAGTGTAAAAGAAACTTTTATATACTAGGTGATTGTAAAATATCTTAAAGAATAAATCTCTGTGCAAAAGTGTTTATTATTATTTACAATACATCATCTCTATAATAGTTAAAGAAAAAGATC
Organism: Lytechinus variegatus; assembly: GCF_018143015.1. Taxonomy (NCBI): domain Eukaryota; kingdom Metazoa; phylum Echinodermata; class Echinoidea; order Temnopleuroida; family Toxopneustidae; genus Lytechinus; species Lytechinus variegatus. The sequence goes on along the minus strand of NC_054744.1, from coordinate 28,126,354 downwards.
CAAGAATAGCATAATTATCCTGGACATGGTGATACTTATCTATCTAATATCAATATCTTGGTATTAGACGTTTTCGATGTGTGAACTCGATTGCGCGAGATACGAAACGCAGTTTGCACCATGTATTTTAGCAACATTTTTTTGGCTGCGGATATTTTGGTTTGATTTTCTCAGATTTGCTACTTAAGGTTTACTATTTACAGTTTACTACTTCAGGTTTACTACTTAATGTTTGTTACATTGGGTTTACTGCTTAAGGTTTACTACTTATAAGGGTTACTACTTACGCTTTACTATTTCAGATATACCACTGCAGATTTACTACTTCAGATCTACTACTTAAGGGTTACTACTAAAGCTTTACTTCTTAAGCTTTACTACTTGACATCAGGGTGAACACTCTATTTTACTAAATGAGGAGACTGAGAAATACGTGGTGCAGGGGAAATAATTTCCCTGGACAGCTGCAAAATGTGGTGCATCTGACATGAGATGGCGCTAGATCGATGATGTAAACAAGATCCATTAATACCCGCATATAGGGAAAAGTGTTGTAGCCGAACGCTTATTGAAAACACTCTTAATTATTTTAGTACAAGTTTTGTAGGTTATCAGACATGTATTCTTGTGCTTTCAGCAGACCATTTTATATCAACAATTGACTTTTATCATACATTACAATTTGCACAGAATGGTAAGCGGAACATAGTCTAGAATGGATTTGAGAATTGACGATAAATCAGAAATAGCAGCAGTGCCACCATAACGAAAATATAATGTAGAATTTTGCCCCAATGAAAGTAGCTCCTTATCCAATGTAATTTCTAACAAGGTATATCTTTTTCTATCTAATGTCACCTTGTTCTACTTACAATAATCCATGTTGAATACAAGATGCAAATAATGATTTATTACAACGACAACACGACATAGAAAAAGAATCTTAACTAAAGTATTTTCTCTGAAATCAAACAAAACAACAAAATTATATAATATATAATGTAAAAAATACGATCAAGAGTGAAGCACCAACAATAATTTTTCTTTAAGTACATACACTGCAAAACACTGGTGTTAATACTACACTGTGATCACAATCTGTGTTTACAGAGGACACCAAGCATTTTACACCAGTGATAATATCCATCTTGTTAGTTAAACACCAAGGTGTATTTTAACGCAAGAGATGTGGTCCTCTTCAAACACCAACTAATGTATTTATAGCTGTAATTTTTCTTAAATACAGCGTATTGAAAAAAATAATAATAAAGGGGCATCGCAAAAAAAAAACGTTGCAATTGATTGCAATCTTCAATCAAGTGTAAATTTTATTTGCAAATTAGTACGTGAAATCGGATAGATCAGGTTTGATTACATGAATTGTAAATCATTTTTCACACGAGGTGCAGAACAGGAAAGCGCTTCATCAAACTTTTTTTTGTCGTTTGTCAAGTCATATTGAACTTATCCTTGATTTTGATTTGGCTAAGAAGCACTGGGCCCCGTTGCATAAACGTTACTATTATGGTAACTACCATGGTAATGCTGATAAACAGCCAATCAAAATCAAGGATTCCACGCAAGTTACCATTACATGGTTACCGTAACGGTAACTTTTACGCGACGGGGCCCAGGCATCTGCTACTAACTGTTGGATAATACGTCCGACAAGTCATTTCATGAAACGCTCCCCTTCGCAAATAAATTGCAAGACTTATCGCAGAATGTGGCACCTATTGACTGGCAGCTAATTGCGAGTTTCTTGCCACCTTAGACTACACTCTCAGACGTTCAGTTTTGGCACCGTTAATGGTGCAGCACAGTGCCCCACCGGGAACACCGTTAAGAAGGTCGTTACAAAGGTCTAACTTTGTATATTTCATACGAGAAAAAATGCAAGATTTGCCAAATCCAATGCACAGGGAGCCAACAATTCTGAAGGGGAAAATGTGGCGTACAGGGCAATCTTTAAAAAAAGAATTTAACATCATATTACAAAATGCTATGATATTTCATCCCTTTCCATTTCCATTTCTCCTCTCCCGATTATCCTTGGTCACCCCCGTCTATTCTCCACTGAGTCGCTCTAAAAGTTATACTCAGCGTGGCATTGCTATAAGGTGATCTTACAATTACACTGTAAAAACTGTGGTGTTAAAACTGACACCAATTGGTGTTAATAGAGGACCACACCCTGAGGTGTTAAAATAACACCCTAGAGATTGAACACAACACCAAAGAGTGTAAATGTAACAACCAGAGGTGTTGTAATAACACCTATAGGTGTAAAACTAATACCACCAATTTAACACCGGTGTAAAATAACTGGTGTGGTCCTCTATGTACATTGGTTAACACCACAGTTTTTGCTGTGTAACATGATTAACCATTTTCCTCTTAAAGTGTAAATATACATTGTTTAGGACTGGAAACAAAGCAAGTCATTAATAATAATTATTCGAATATCGTTACATGATGAAAAGAATATAATAAACAAAATAAAACAGAATCTGTTTATTCTCTCTAAATCAACATCAATACCATGTTTTCCGCATAACTCTAATATCGTGAAAGAAGTTTCAAGATCTCCATTATAATATAATCCAGATATCAAAATCCTGAGATTGCAGTACAGTACGATCAGAATGTTCTTTCCTTTTAATCAATTATCAAGATCCTGCTTTTCTTGATTTGCATGACAAGATGGGCGCATGTTCTAAACAAGTTACTAGAAAGTATGAAAGAGGAGGAAGGGAGAATGGAAAGGGATGGGAAGAGAGAGAAAGTGAGAGAAATGAAAGAAGAGAAAGTGAGAAGTTGTTTTTAATAGTTATCTGAGAGAGAAAAAAAGAAGAAACGTTAATATAAAGAGCAAACAACAAACCAACATATTGATACCCCATTTCTGATTGAAAAAAAATGCTGCACATCTGAGACCATTGTTAATACTCCAAAGATGTCGGCTCGGTCACACAGGCAATAACCACAGATTGTTGCAGCTTCAGAAGTTTGATATCACATCGTGTTGAACGCGGTGTTGACGAGAGATGGCGCTGTCCATGTATCCGTTCACTCATGCTTCGCCGTGGTTCTGAATAGCTGGGTTGTCTTCGCCTTTTCCCGTTAAATCAGCCATCCCTAATTGCAATATGAAATGAATTAAAAATTCAATATATAAAGGAAATGATAATGATATATTAGAATTTTTTTTTCAAATCATGCAAGTTCAAGGGAAAGACCTTTCTGGAAACCATGAACAAAATGGTAGGCCCTATCTCTTGAAATAAAAATAATCATTGCATTGAACACAAATGAACAATAGCAAATTGAATTATTGTAAAATTAGATATTTCTATCTACAATAAGAAAAACTATTTAAAGTAAAAATATAGATCAACAAATAATACAAAGACAATTATTATCTATCTGACACTCCTTAAGTATCTTATTTTAAAAATTACTATATTTTTGTTGCTATTCCACTATAGGTCCCACCTATCCCTTTCCTCCTCCCCTCTTAATTCTCCTATCTGCCCCTCTCTTTCCCTTTCCTTGTCTTTTCCTCCCTCGTCTTACTATCTCTGTCTTTTCCTCTCTCTGTCCTCAATAACGCGCCGTTTCAATTTGTTTCTCTTTCAATTATCATTGATACGCTAGGTGACGCATTTGTTCTCAATGAAATAATTGGTATTACAGTTTCCTTACTAATCCCCCCACTAATCTCTCTCTCTCTTTCTCTCTCTTGGTACAATTCATATCATTTTTCCTCTTACAATATTCCCACATATTCACCCATGGGAGCTAGTTTGATGGAAACCATTCACTCACGGAAAGTGGCCTGGATATGCAACCTAAACTCCTTGGTCATGACAGGTGCACCAGTTCTCCCTCCCAGTTTACAAATGAAAAAAGAAAATCAATTTGTATTTCATGCAGCTAGTCTTTTGTCAATACCCAAAATGTCAATCAAAATTTCTATCGTGGTCGTAGTGCATGCAGACTGAAAGGGGACCCTGGTGCTCCCCCCCCCCTTGGTTCTACCCGTGCTGAGCAGCACGAAAAAGCAGGTTCCTCTAATAAGGCCATCATGAATTGCAAGGACTGTCTCTAAAGAACTTACGGTAGTCTCCTCCTCCATCTTCGTCTCTCGCCGATGCTGTTTCTGTGTCGTGATGAAGCTCGACAGTGAACACGTAGAGGTATCCACCCAAGATGGCGCCCACACAGGGTCCTACTATGGGCACCCACCACCAATGCATACCATTGGGACTAAGGACATAAAAAATATGGAAAAATCGATGATTAATGTAATTTGCAGTTTGAACATTTTATATAAAATGTGAGATACAGAAAAGCTTCCCTAAAAGTAAAAAAGAGGCTCGACGAAAGTGAATTTACCCTGGGAATTTGCCCATTTGATTTTTTTTTACACAGATACTTGTTATAATGTTTAATGTCTACTCTCAGCGATACAGGAGCAGGATGAAATGCTTTATGGAAAAAAAAAACGTGCAAGGTTTACTTCCCGACGTAGGCATGATTATCAGGGGCAGTGGCACCCATGCTACCAGAGGCGGATCCAGACAGAGGTACATCTGGCGCTGCACAGTGGCTGCCGGGCCCACGATCAATTGGGCAAAGCAAATTTTCGGAGTATTTCATTTCATGTCTATTTCGAACAATAAATTATGGATTTTCATTTTTTTTTTCATTTTCATCCTGTTCGTCCCCATTGTCAAATTTCTAAGATTGAAGATCCTGGATTCGTATATCAAAATAAATTCGTTCTCTAATCTGTGAATGGTAATAGGAGAAGGGGAGGGGGGATACTCACGTCCATACATCTTGACCATAACCTGCGCAGGCGGTGAATAACCTAGGGCCCAGGTCCCTGGCTGGGTTAATGGCGTAGCCGCAGTTGAACCCGAAGCAAATACCAATATTGAACACAACGAGACCAATGAGAAGGGGTTCCATCCCGTTAGGAGGCGAGTTGTTTCTCTTGTCCGTGATAGCCAATATGCAGGACATCAAAAGAGCAGTGCCTAGTATCTGACGGGGTAAAAATACACAAGATAGGGTCATTGAAGTCCATCCTGAATTTGAGCCAGGGATTTTGACTTTATTCAAATTTCTGAAGAACATACATGTACATGTAGTATAGGGCCTACTCTCAATTGAAACATAATTATTTAATAATTCAATTAACAATTAGGTCACAGTTCAGAGGGTATTTCTCATTTGTAGCCTAAACTTTACATAGTTCCACCAACATGACCAATGTCTTCAAACGTTCTTCGTATAGATATAGTCTTTATGCAATATGGATGATCATTAGGACACTTGCCAAGCAATAGAGAAGGTGTGGGTGTGAGAATATGATCGATTGGTAAAATAGAAATCACTTACATAAACAAAGTAAAAGGAAGGTATTTCTCAATTATAAGACCTTTTTGAATTTAAATGTTTTGTATTTAAAGTTTAAACATTCTTGATTAAAACTCCGCCATACAATTTTGGCATACCTGATCGCCAAGTCCACTCCAGATTGAAAGGAAGTCCTTCGGATAGGTTGCAAAAATACCAGCTGTCCCGTTTTCGCCGAGTACTGCTCGAGTTCCTCCGTCAAAGGCATTGATAGCATCTGAAATGGTTAAAAGTTTATAGACCTTAAAATAAAAGTTCATGTTTTCTCTTTTGATTTTCTGTGAACTTCAGATTATGTCCGTCTCAGAATTTACGAAGTTAGAATCAAGTATCTACAGTTACTGCATTAAGACGACCGCACACCTTACGATTGGTCTGCGACCCGATTTTAGAATAAAAAAATGTAGTAGAATTTGATGCTAATATTGAGACTTGGAATATCTTACTGTGTAATGTTCTAAATCATCGTACGAATACCTATGTTCAAATCTATGACTATGCTATCATCCTTCTTAGAATAAAAGCGACTTTAATATCTAGTCGTAATGACGTCATAGCAGTCGAACGATTGGCTACGATTTGAAACTAATTTGGCTTTACACTCTAAAATAAAGGCTTGTAATTTTTTTAAATGGTTATATTCGTAGTCTTTCAATTAATTTTAACCTCAAATAAAATATGTTCCATTCACTTTTTCAGAAAATGAGCAAAGTGCGGTTTGTTCCAAAATCGGATCGCGAACAGTCGTAAGGTGTGCGGTGGCCTTTATTTACAGCCACTTTCAATTTCCACATTACATCGCCCTACCCCAACAGCCATCCAACTCGACGTTATGGTGTACACCTGTAACTGAGGCTGTAGGTGAGGGTGGGGACATTGATGCGGTGGTTTAAGGTTCGAGCCCTAGTCATGCCTTTCGGATGGTAACACTAAAGGTGTCACCATCCGAAAGGCATGACAACTTTTTTTTTAAATATCTAATTGATACACGTCTGAAAAAAAAATCAAGAATCTGAAGGAAAGAAAGAAAGAACAACATTAAGGGGGAAGAAGGGAAGGCTAAAGTGCGCAGTAGCATATTTCTGATGTCGACATACAGGCAAGTTTTAAATGTATTTCAATAAGAATTCACATAATGTCATCGTAAAATTATTGCATTGTACCCCCTTCCCATATACCCTAATGGGGGGGTACTGGGCGAGGGCATGGGAGGGGCTTCAGATATCATTTTCCCACAAGTAAGAAATCATATAGGAGGAAAATAAGAAAACGTGGGAAGAGAGAAAGAGAGACAGATAGAAACGAGAAGAAAAAGTAGAATCGTAAAAGTAAAAAGGAAAAACAATATAGGTAATGTTGTGTACCTTTACCCTGAAGTATTAGTTCGATTTCATCAGTATGCCTTCCCACAGTGCCCTATTATCCAGAGGCAGTCAGTCTGTGGCACTGACAACCGAATCGGAAGCGCGCCATCTACGAATAGAACTCTCACGAGGCTTATCAGATACCACAAAATAAATTAATTTTGTAGTTGGATAGAAAGTAGACAGTGAAACTGATATGACTGAATCGCAGTAATAAACAGAACCAAATAAAAGATAAAGTCTTAAAATTTAAAGGGTAATCCATTTCAGAAAAGAAATATAATAAAGGCCTGATTTTCTATTTTCCCGGCCGTTGATATTTTCGTTATGTCTCACCGATTCCAAATTGCAGTGAGAGAAATTAAATTGAATCCAGTTTGACGAATCTTCTCATTGGACAATAGGTAGAACACCCACATTTCAATACAAATTATATTTATATAAATCTTGTGATGGAATGAACACAAAATAACAATGCATAAACGATACAAAAATACATATATTTTTGCTCTAATTGACCACTTTAAAACAAACAAAACGCTATTTAGAAGTATTCATTTTGATTTATTTTGTTTCATTTACCCAGGGTGGTCTCTTTAGTACAGAACTGCTTTACAAGAGAGAAGTATTATTCTAATTTTACTGTATTCGATTGCACTCGAAGTTATATTGGTTATTTTGTTGTTTTGAATATCATTTTATAAGGTTGGTCCAGGGCTGGCATAATTTCTTCAAATTTATGAATGTTTATTTCCGGATAACCTCATGCCAATTTACCCCCATTTGATTGTTACGTAACAAATTAGGTGATAAATGAACGAAAGTATTGGGATTACCTTGCCATTACACTGAGTACAGGTAGAGGGGGTGGGAGCATATTAAAGGGCCATGACCCCCCTAAAAAAAACCACGACCAAGAAAAAAGGAGAAAAGGAAAGAGAGGGTGAAATATGGGATTAATATTATGTCAAAGTCTATCACAAGATTAGATTTTTACATGGAAAATGTCAAATTCTTGCTCATTCACTTCTCTTGCTCGAAGCATTTTACAAATAACTTGCTTATTTCACAACCGATTTTGATGAAACTTGTTTTAAATTGTTCTTATTTTACTCTTTCCAATAAGATTGCTTCTCATCTTGGGTTTTGGTTTCCTAAAGACAAAGTTCCATACATTACTTTCTAGGGAAAACTTTGAAATCGTAAAAATAGTGTCAGCAATAGACAGGAACATGGAAAATTTTCTAGCTCCAGTAACAACGTAACCTAGTCCAAAGTAACCGATGGTATGCATTTTATGAATTTTATTCTTTTTTTTATTTAGATATGATTATTTTCATTCCGGGGTACCTTTTTTATTCCAAGTGGGCCACCCTCAACACAAAACTGTGTTGTACAATATGACCGGAGTTTGACTCTGAATAAATAGTTAAGTCACGCACACCAGCGAAACCGATCCAAACCGAGCTTTGATCGGTCTAAAGTTGGTTTTATCGATTTGACTGTCGCATAACTAAGATTTTGAGAGCTCAGAGAAGCATCTCCTTGTTGACATCAAAACAAAAATAAAACTTGGCTGGGACTGGGGGTTTGGGGTACAGGAAAGGGGTCCAGATGAACGGAAGAGGAGCATTTCCTCACCCCTCTTCTCTTGCTGTCATGGGGTCGGACATTCATAGTCATTGGATAAGTTTGATTTTGAAAGGAAATCACAAAGAATGTAGAAAAATAATTGGATCGCTTTGTATGGCTTTGTTAAAGTTAAAATTGTAGTCTATGGAACACTCTTAAAACAACTCAGTCAAACTGACTAGACCAGTAGTCAGCTGGATGCAACTGATATGTCTAGTCACACGTGTGAATTATGTTCTAGTCAGAAATAACTCTATTCTAGTAGAATACGACTAGAAAATAGTAAAATATGACTAGAATAACAGTTGCATCTAGCGACCCTATTTATTAGTCATTTCTGACTGATTTGTTTTTGAAGTGATAGAATCAATCAAAATGATGATGATGATATCGTGATGATGATAACGTGATGATATTGATGAATGATGACGACGATGGCGATGATGATGATGATGATGATGATAGCGATGGAGATTAGGAAAATGATATATCACAAATAGGAAGTATAGAGTTGAAAATACAGAAACCTCGAGGGGGTGTTCGTTAGATCTGAAAGTTTATTTTCCGACTTGTTCGTATATATAAATGCCAAAACACTGACTGATCTTTCGGACTAATATATCTTTGGTATACGAAGAAAATGAATTCGGAACCACAAGGTTTAAAACGAAGAGGAGAATAAAGCGAAAAAAAAATTATGTTATTTTGTTCCTTGTTGTGTCCAAGGTCATTGTACTTTGTAGATTATTTTGCAAAAATGCATATCTCCATGCATATTTCACAAATTCTGTCTGAATTAAGAATTTACGTCAAGTTCTATTGTTTTAGACAGGGTAGGAAGGGGGAGGTGCCATTGATTACTGCATAAACAATAGAGTGCTCGGAACTCTGACACTCAGTCACTGATTTGGTGCCAAAAGTATAGAACAAAGCTAGTCCAGGGGTGGGGAGGGGGGTCCCCTCAACTTTGTGGGCAATGATATTGCTAGCCCCTCTCTATATATTGAGAAGTCGCCTCACCAAACAAGATAAAGATTTTTGTCTTACCGGTAATTAATACAGAGACTTCAGTCGTATCTTTTTCTGAATCAACAATTCATTTTATAATGTCGACGATTGATTACTAATTAAAATCGCCCTACAATCCCTTTGTAAAAATCCAACTTGGATTCGTCATTGATAGCTAATCACAGTCGTATGAAATGAGTAGTCGTTTTGTGTAATCTCGGAAGCTGTGCCTGGATCCAAAGACTTTGTATTAATTTCCGATTTCAATAACGAACTTGGCATGCTTTTTGACAAGTTCGACCAAAGGTACGGGATTCCCCCCTACATTCTCTGAATGAGACTCGGTATCAATCGTTTTTGCCAAAAGCTACTTTTATCAGCCATCCATCCCCTTTCCTTCCCCACCATGTTAATTGTAGGGCATAATATTGCAATTTCAGCATCCTAAATTTTTTAATCAAATTTCCTTCAACATGTTCAATATCTCGTATTTTATTATACTTTCCAAATCATAAATATCAGGACAGTATTGTTCATACGGGGCTCAAGGACGTTTTATGAAGGTTTCGCAAGGACGCGGGTGTAAAAAAAAATCAAAGAAAGAAAACAAACCGACGAAGTCCGACATTCGGATTTATGCGGCAAAAGACTGTCAAACGTGCGCAAAACCAAAACATGCGCTTGAGATTTGAAAAGAACGAACATGGAGCTAACAGAGATAATAGCTCTGTTAATAGCTCTATGAACGAAAGTGACCCCCGGCGAACGATAACTTTCGAACCTTAAATCATATTTTGCGCCCTTGATTACACCGCATACAGCTCGCATATTATTTGTCAATTTATTTTAAGTTCATGTCCTTAAAAAAATCTCGCAAAATGTTCTCCCACTTGCATATTTTATTCGTTTTAAAGGAAAAGTGAATCATGAAAATGCAGACCCCTAAAGGCATTGCACCATGATGGAATAGTTGATGTCGGCAGGCTTTGTGCTGTGCCTACCCAAGGGTAACCCACACTCCTGGAGCAATATTTGAATAGAGGATAGATATTTGCCCAAACTGCAATGAATCCCGCCATGGATCCATACAAGTTCGATAGGACAAACGGTTAAACAAATCTCTCTCTTTTTTTTGGGGGGGGGGGCTCGATTACAACCCATTTTACGAGTTTTGGACCTCGTTCATCGCAGCTGAAATCGACTCTGAACAAATTTCTGAGATCAGTACGTTTTATGTTATCGTGGTCTTATCCCGCCATACCATTTTGGTCGGGCCTCTCTTCGTTCAAACTCAATTTAAGACGACAAATGATATAGTGGCCAGTGAACATCGGAATTGACAAACTAGATACCATGATTGTCCCATAACGTAACTGATTCCTATCCGACTGATGATATGTTATTGGGTTAGGCATAATAGATGTGGTTATTTTGGAGTTGGTTCAACTGGTATGACTGCTGGCGTAATGATAACATTTTGACAAATAACAAAATTATCCTCGCGAAACAACAACAACAACAAAAACAAAACTTGTTTTCTGTAACCCAAATAGACCAAATGTTAATAAACTGTGCTTATGGCACAGCAGACGTTGTCCATATCGCTAGCAGAGTACATCTGAACAGCCATTAATCTCCGTATAAAAATGATTTACATATGTAATTCTCCCCCTTCATGTCATTCAATCGAAATTACATTTTTTAAAAAATATCAAACATGTTCCCCTACTCCTTTACAGCCAAAAGTGATTTGTTTTATTTTAAGTCTTACCTGAATACACTCCGAACACACAGGCAGCTGCGACAAAGGCACCGACCATCTGAGCCAAGATGTAAAACGGGACCTTCTTCCAAGGAAACCGTCCCAAGCAGGCAAAGGCCAAGGTCACTGCTGGGTTTATGTGGGCACCTAAGGAGGATATAGAACAAGAGATCGAGTGGGAGAGAGAGAGATATATATATATACATATACATATATATTGTAGTTTACGGTGTATGTTCTTTGAATGGGCGAAACGAAACTCATTCCGTATTGCCTATATGAAATTACTTGTATGCCTATGAAATGAATTAAATTACTTGTATCGCTTATTGGATTCCGACTTTGCAACTTTTTTATAAACTGATTCTGTTTCGCGACGTAGGCACATCTGTTTTTTTTTTATTTGCACACGTAGTTACCAAGATTGCGTTTAGCATTTTCATTTATTTGAATGCAGGATAAAAGAGCATTGTCGATTAAATACCTTGCTCACGGGCATCGGTGCCGCGGTGGGGGATCAAACCCCCGAATTTCCATGTATATTCAGGCGCCTTAGACCACTCGGCCACGGCACCTCTACATGATATTTGTAATCTATTTGTAAGATATGTCTGAAACACACCCTCCCCCATAAGGCGTAATTAGCCAAAAAATTGAGGGGCCAAACACGGTGCAAGGAGCAAAATTTCATTTTTACTGAAAAACCACCATCGAGCAAACACGTGAAACTCTAAATAAGAACGGCCAATTGTATGATAGATCTTGACAATGTATTTAGAAAATAATATTATTCATTTCACTCTTTTCCCTTTACTTTTCTTTCTTTTTCTCATCGTTTTTGCTTGGTGATATTCTTTAAGGGCAATGCCCTCAAGCACCCCCAATATATACACCAGTGTCCTCCTCCCATCTCTTACCTGATACACCAGATGCGAAATAAACGGCGAGTGTGACGGCGATTCCCCATCCCCAATTGATTGAGAGAAAGCCGCCATTAGCCTCGCTACTCAGAACAGACTGTGCTACCGATGCATCACCAAATACCTGGAGTGAAGGAAAATAGATAGATAATAATTTCAATTTGACAGCGTACGTTAAACAGCTTTTATAGAAGTGGTCTGAATTAATAAATATAATTTTAAAGAGTAATATCTACACATTAAAAAAACGCTGTTTGAAATTTTGTACATCGCTCTTTACTACAATTATAAACTTTACAGTATATTTATTCAATAGTTAAAACAATCATAAATGATGTATTGAAGATTAAATTGGTTGTTAAAGACGTTCACATGTTTAAACAACTACTGCAAAGTTCATATAGTAAAAAAAAACGTTGTGTATGGAGAAAAGTAACAGTGTTTTTACTGAGAGTACCTAAAAGTTATTCTGGTGCGTTTTTAATGACGCTAATAAGTATTTCCTCATGAATAGTGGTTAGCAGTGGATTGTTAGAATCAAGCCACTAGCAGATACTCCACATCTCAAGTATACGCAGCAAAAACACTTTTCATCAAATTTATTCATTCACCACTGCCTAGATTCAGGTCAGAAAAAAATTGGAAAAATACCGATCCGCAGACTGGTGCAGACATAATGTATTTCAGACTGAGATGGCCTAGGAGTGGGCCCCAACCCCCGCAGTCAAAAACAGCTATTTATGCGTGTCAGATCGATGGTAATCGTATTGAAAACCACCGCTACAGCAATACTAGTAGTCACCACTTTCACGCGAGAAAGGGAGGAAGAAATTATCGATATTCATTTGGTTCAAAATGATCAATATCACTTTATTCCAAACTATCGATATCATTTTGGTTCAGAATTTGTTTTTAAAATTGAAATATAAAAATTGAAATAAAACGGCTGAACACAGAAGTAGAGGGAAGATATTGATGTGACGCTTAGGGTTAGGGAATGAGCGGCCTTGAGTAAGTTCTGTCGTAGACAATTGAAGGTGATTAATATGATTACTTAATTCATTCGCTAATTATTATCACAGACGGCATATCATCAGCCGGGATCAAATATGCCCGCAATTCATATTAGGATTAAAAGATAATATGATATTATGGAATGTGATATATTTGACATCTTTCTCAAATAGATTGTGTAAGCTTTGCCAACTAGAATGATTACAGATCTTGTTTTTCCCTGTCGCTTTGTCAAATAACGAAACTATTAGAATGATACATTTAAATATTCGTTATAATCATTGCATTCAAAATAATCTTAACTTATTTAATTTAAAACAATAAAATGAATTGTATTTGTATTAAGTGTTCTAATCGCCATGAGCTACAGTACAAGGGGTGCGATTGACCTATATATATACTTGTATGATAGTGCATGCCCCTTTAAGATTAATTTTCCACAGGGTATACGACAACGAAGGAGGATATTGGTTTCCACACTGTAAAAACTGTGGTGTTAAAACTGACACCGATTGGTGTTAATAGAGGACCACATCCTGAGGTGTTAAAACTACACCCTAAAGATTGAACATAACACCAAAGAATGTAAATGTAACAACCAAAGGTGTTGTAATAACACCAATAGGTGTAAAACTAACACCACCAATTTAACACCGGTGTAAAATGACTGGTGTGGTCCTCTATGTACACCGGTTAACACCACAGTTTTTGCTGTGCATTGTGTACAGACTGTGTACCTTTATATTTCATCCCCCATTATATCGCAATGCATCTCGTATTCGTAGTCATTGACCACCAAGAACATGCAGATGTGAACCATTAAATCAAATAAATCATAAATCCAGTATAACCCTCGGGGAAACAGAACAATCGGGTTTACGGATATCCTACCACTTGGGACGGGTTAAAAGAGGTGACTGTGTATGGTGCACTTTCAATCGGTCATCTACATCACTTCAAAGAAGGCTATCTTGAAGATCTGTACATCTACTCTTGATTCTTGAAAGGATTGGTCAAAATACATAGGACTTCAAATAAAAAGACTAAGCAATGTATGTTCAGTGCATCATTTTCTGTTTAAAATGTACATACCAGAAATTGGTTGATTTTGAGTTTGACCATAGGACAGGGTCTGACACTCCCTATTCCAACGATAGGGGGTTTGTAAATGTTTTGCTATAGAATAAAGGGCCTTTTTACGCACTGTGTAGCAATACCAACAAAAATCAACAGGGGTGGTTTGACGTTCATAATTGTAATGGGCTTGATCAATTCAATTCAATTTAATCTTTATTTCGCAAAATAGGATAAAAATACAAAGAAACATCAAATAATGTGATTAGATAATAAAATACATTGCGTGGCTTTCCATGAAGGTTATCAGAAACCTGTAAGGCTGGATCGCCAAAACATAGTAAAAAGACAACAATATTAATAAAAAAGAAAAACCAGAATATCATATCATTGTAGTAAATACAATGTAGGAAAAGGGACAGAGAAAAAAAAACAAAGAATACAAAAAGACACGAATCAAGGAGGGGGGTAGATAGGGTACAAGTAATGCATTGATATCAACTGCGAAAATTAATAATCATTCACTAGAAAATTTTTGTACTGTTTTCTGTGATCAGGGGCTGATCCAGGATTTTCCAAGGATCAAGGATTTTCCAAGGGGGGGGGCATTTTTATACAGGAAAAAAATTGACAAGCACCAAAAAAAAGGGTTTCACTACCAACTCGAGGAAATTTCGTTCCAGAAATATTTGACAGCCAAAAAGAAGAAAAGGGGTATGAATGACATATTTCCCTACAAAATATGTTTTGTGCCTCGGGGGGGGGGGGGGGCCGGATGTGCCCCCACCTGGATTCGCCACTGAGCTTGATTGACAAAAGTAGAGGACTATTAAACGATAACGTCCTGGATTAGGAGCTGGAATAGGGTTTATCCTATCAACACTACTGTCTGGGTTTGAAGACTATTGCTGTGCATTTAGCTGAGTACGATCGACTTGATCAAGGTACTCTCTTAGCTGATATTGCCCGTTCGAGCGTGACAGGTTGGCGAAACGCGTCGCAGCGATTTTTGCACGCACGATTTGCAAAAAGAGCGTTCCGAAATGTGTTTTCTTCGAAGATACTCCTTCCGCGCCGACGGAAGAATTGATTTTAAAGGTAGCTGTGAGCTTTTCATGATGTCTCATGGAAAAATAGGAGATATAAATATCGAACTCTATTACTGAATAACAGAAGAACGGTTTTATTGCTACAGAAATGCAAATAAGGGGGAACATTAGATCACATACATAAGATGGCATGCATGCAATCACTAAATAAAAAGCACTATCCTACTTTTTAACTCTATGTTTGTTCATTTGTATTTTATTGATTGTGAGTTAATAAAAAATAATAAAACCGAGATCTGTAACCGTTTAATAACTTGCTATGATAGAAACATCTGTTAATTATATATAAAAAGTGTTATTGAACAGTACTTGATTTATGTCCTGGCTTTGATTTCAGCGGTTGATTTTGTTTTAATCAAAAGAGTCTATTTCAAAGCAGAAGTTCATATCATCATCCACAAGTCATGTACTATCTTTCCTACCATGAATACATCAACGGATTAAAACGTTGTACTATTTCATTTATTATTTTCGATATCATTCAACTTGATTACATCATGAGGAGCTATCATCTTTCTTTATTTCTGATTGATTATACACTTTGTCTTAAAAGTCAATCTTCCATTATGTACATTGTCACCATGGTAACGGCATATAATTCAAGTAGAAGTGTTTTAATTCATACGCCTTTTATCAAGAACATAAAATGCTCTATAACGTTTGAATGCACTTTCTTCATTATCCAGTGTAGCTGAAAATAATTATAAAGACCGTTGAAAAGCAGTATAGATATGATTCATAATTTCTGCTGGAATTAAACATTATTCCACGTACGCTTGGTTGCTTTGGATTTCTTATTATTATCAATCAAAATTATCATTGATTTGACTAAAGACGACACAATATGGAGAAAAAATGTCTGAAAGCAACATGATAAATAACATTATCTTTCGCTTCAAATGGTTCGGTGTAAAATTGAAATTTGCGTCTCTCAATAACGACTTTGCTCTGTATACAATATGAGGGAATGCTCGCAACCGCTACGCTATACACTCTTTCAGAAATGTGTTGTCATAAAAAAATCCCTTCATGACGATATAGTCTTTGTCGAGGGTTGGTGAATGGAATCGACGGTTTCGTCCTGTGGGGCGTTTCATGAAAGAACTTGTCGGACGTTTTATCCGACAAGTCCCATTTTATCCAACAGTTACCATAGGAACAGTACCTCTCAGCCAATCAAAATCATGGAAAGATGTCAGATCTGACAACTTGTCGGATGAAAATATTGATGAAACGCTCCCCAGGATTCTGGATAAAGGACGTATTTGCAATTTTTTGTCAGCTCCGAAGCGTAGGAAGAAACCGCTGTTCCGATTCACCAATTTTAGACAAAGACCTACAAGATTTTCATTGTGATTTGACTTGCTTTTTACGAGCATTTGCTGTGTTCCAGGATTTGTTCTGCGCTGCGCAGCGGTGTGAAAACTCTGCGTGTACATTATCAGCTATTAATGAATACATCACGTTAAACCGGTATTTCAATTTAGAGTAATTGTTCAATTAAAATAGCGGAATACCAATAATCATGGGTGGATAAAATTGACTTGTGGAAGGTAATGACGACTGACCCTGAAACTAATGTCATTTACGTCAGAAAAGTAAGACAAATAGAATAGGGAATTACAAGTGAAATGATTGAATTGATTATTAACTTAATACTGAAACGGAAGAAATGGGGTGGTAGGCAGAGATGGAAGAAAGAAAGAGAGATGAAAGAGGGAGATTGGAAGAGAGGGTGAGAGTTGGGGAAGGGGGGAGAGAGAGAGAAGGGGGGAAGAAAGAAAGGAAAAAAGAAAATAAATAAAGAGAATTAAGAGAGAGAGAGGGGGAGGGAGAGGGGGGGGGGGGTTGTAGAGAGGAGGGAGGGTAAGAGTACAATTATACTATGAATACAGATAGACCAGCCAGATTACTATATTACTGACATTGCTATCAATCCACCCACAACCATTCATGGGAAATTTTGGTTATCCTGTTCTTTATATATTGCATGCATAATGATGAACACTCTGGGTGACCCGACAGACTCACAAACAAACAAATAAACAAATAACAACACAAACAACGACACAACCAACAATTCTGAACATCAGCTTTGGGGTCAGGATTTCAGGATCCCCCGTCGGTCTATCATCCCCTTTATTCAACAAATTATCTTTTTATCTTTAGGCATGTTGGGAGATGGGGAAAATAGCTTGGATATTTCGGGATGGCATCTCGGTTGGTTTAACACCGGGAAGGGAGAACAACTGTTGTATAACCATCACATCGAATTAGATAACCCTCCTCTTAATCTCCCGCGTCCAGTTGTTTCGCCTTCCAACATCACTGGATACTTAGGGGTTTGGGAGATGAAGCCCCCTACTTCCCCTCCCATCATCCCCCAAAAGAAAAACAGTGTTATAAATGATAAACAATATGTATTAAAAAAAACTATAGAAAAGTGTAAGTATTCAAGTAAAACTATATTCTCTTCATAGAAACATGTAAAATTTAAATTTCATCGAATATCTTTAAATTTACCCATTGGAATTCATTCTAATTCTGTTATTCTCTTTATTTTGCAATTGCCCCTTGATAGGCCTACTATTTTTCAAATGAAGTAAATATGAAGAATCTTTACGTTTAAAATTGTGATTTTTTTTTAATTTTAAGTTTGAAGATAATTACGATCCACATAAAAACTTTGAACCGTTTAAAAATTTATTTGCCGACTACGCCACTGTCCAACACTTTCGATGGTATTAAATATTTCGGTATCTCATCTACCCCTCTCTGTTTCTCTTCAACTCTAATTACTACAGCTGACCAAGAGCACGTGAACTTCAATGTATACTATGACCTGCTCTACATCGTATTGCTGCTCTGTGAAACTTTGATTTTATATGTATCATGGTTCGCGCAACGGCTTGGAAATGTGGGGGGGGGGGGCTGACCATGCAAAAAAAGAAAATTACAATCGGATGGTGAGGGCTGACGCCCCACCAACGACTTGTCTGACGGTGTATTATGGTAATTGCTGGTAGCATAATATCTTATACATAAATATAAAGACATTATATGTACTGTATTGACAACATATCAATAGGCGACATGTCTAGAACATTTATTGATATGCATGTTTAGACTCAAATGGTGTGTATATAAACTGGTAAGAGCCTTTCTTTGAAAGATTGATTTTAAGCATTGTTATTTTTCAACCGTCATAGTATCATTTAGCTTCTAAAAACAAATAAGCAGTCGGGATATCTTTGGCACAATTAAAAAAATATGTTTAAAAAAAATCACAAGGTGCACTTATTGGCTGACTAATTTTTGATTTCGACATTAATTTTGATGAAATGTTATGAGTTTAAACTGAACATAGAATTTTAATGTAGCAATATTGCAACAATCATAATGATGATCACTCAACTCATTGTTTTAATCATTTCGACTTGGAATGAATATCTGCTCATTAACAGTGCGAAAAATATTCGGTCATCAGACATGGGTATGAGCTAATTTGGTATACGCCCTCCAAGGCCTCTCACATCGGCGGATAAAATATCATCAAATCCTTACCGATGGCTTTATTGTGTCTAATACAATAAAGAAAGAACTGATATTCCAGTCTTGTCGCTTAGGGCCAATTTAATATCCTGGCTCGGTGTATCATAATTAATATCACGATTGTTAGCTTTAAGGAATATACGACACTGCATGCAGTCACACAGCACAGAAGAAGAAAAAAAAAAGATGAAGTCTTGTTAATGGGGGTGTGGCATTGGTGTCCCACGAAGAACAGGACTTGACATACCATGCCAATATTTAGTATCCATGGCCAATCATTTTTCCGATTAGATATTCATATTTTGAACATGAATTTTTGAAGGTCATTTAAAGTACAGTGCACTGCTAAAATATGAAGATGTTGTTATGCTGTAGCTTTGAAATGCATCATTGTTGCCAATTTATGAAGTTCGTGCCATTGATAAAGCCTTGGACGCATTTCAGTTTATGATCTATTTTCCGATTGAGTGAAGAACTTATCTAAATGTTATTTCTCAAAGAGAGGGATGCTACTATCATCATTATCATTATCATCACGATCGTCGTCATCATTATCATCGTCGTCGTCATCGTCATTATCATCATAATCATCGTCATCATCGTCGTCATCATCGTCATTATCATGATCGTCCTCGTCATCATCATAACCATAATCATTATCCCTGTCCTCGAGCATTGCTGAGACCATCATCATCATCATAATCATCACTACCATCATCGCTATGATTATTATTATTTTTTATAAATATTAATTTTGTTGATGTTATTGTTATCATTATCATTATCAATATTATCTTTAGTTTCTTATTATCATTATTAAAATCAGCTTATTGTCATCATTATTATAATCATTATTATTATTGGTGATATTGTTATTAATGTCCTGAATATGACTACTAATAATGATAATGATAATAGGGGTTACAATATTATACGAAGGATAGTGATCAGGAAGTTACGATGTCAGTTTTGGTTTCATTCAATAATTATATAATACATGCACCTAGTATTTGTATTTTTCTAAATCTTATACTGTAGCATAATTTTCACTGAATATCCAAATTGGCCACTTGAAGCTACTTTCATACTGTTTTTTTTTGCAGACATCCTTTATTTTTAATCATGACAGAATAAAAGAACATTCATCTACTGTTCACAATTTTTCAGAAATATTACAATTTGTCCAAAATATCAGCATAAAAAACGTTGGTCTCATCATGGTGTTACATGAGGTGCAAATGCAATCATATCAAAATAATAATAATGATACATGAATGGTATTTTGCCAAAGCGGGCGATGTTCATGATGTTTTTGGATTAGAAGTAATGAACACTCGAATCATCATATCATATGAATTCATCCTGTGAGAGAAACAACAATATTTCGCGAAAAATAGATATCCTCTTACTACGATTCGAAGACGAGGGCATTGACCAATATGGTCATGTCGGGCAATAAATAAGAAGGGATTTCTCAAAATGCATATTATAAGTATTATACAAATGGCTGGAATTACTCAGTCAATTGATACAATGTGTTGTATCCATCTGGAAGAGAAAGCCAATACACATTCCCTCTTTGACAGAAGAATGTTGATAAAGAAGCTACGCTTATTATATTAATAACATGTAGCCCCTAAATGTAATAACTCCGCAGTGAAGAAAACGCTTCTGGTGTGAGTGCATTGCAAGGGGTAGAGGGATGGGGGGCCGGCGGGCGCCAGGCGGTATCTCTGCATGCGCTTGCAGGCCTTCTGTTTTTCCAGAAAGAGATGGGTAATGAAGGAACCATTTTTATATTGAATTAAATTCTGATCCAGCTCGAAAGAGGTTTATCATCCCAGTATTACCCTGGTAAATGGGATCATATATCCCTTTGCTACAAACAGAGAAGACGAATGATGAGGCATACATTTTGACGCATAAGAAAATAATTCGAATTCAAATACAGGCATTATTTGACAGAGATCTATATTTTACTTATGGACATAAAATTGAAATCAAATTTGCATTATTTACATAAAGTATATAAGTTTACCAAATGGTATTTGATTATATTGATAATATTGCTTTTCCGATTTGAAACGTGCCGTTTAGCAGATGCAAAGTCGAATCATACAATTGAAACTCTGTGGTTTATTTGCTAAAGTATATTTACTCACCATTTTACAATTGGCCTAATGGGATAGCGTCCATTCATAACGGTCGACATTACTTTTCATCTTCAAAAGATATTTGATTTTACTTAGTAAACATCTTAAGTCATAATGGGCGTATTATAGTTATTTGGGTTATTGCTGTTTCAGATGAATGTTAGTCTTTTGGATACACAGAACACTTTAATCAGGTCTTGCTGAGACTGGCCTAATTTTCTCGCAATTCTCAAATATAGAGAAAATTATTTGATTACGAAGACTAAAATCAATATATCGTGCTTATAGAACCAGAAAAGATGAGAGTTCGACGGCACCATTCTGAGTCAAATTCGACAGATCGGGGGGGGGGGGCGCTTTTAAAAATCAAAACGCTACCATTTCCTGTCAAAATACGATCTCTATACAGTTTCTAGCTAATTTGCATTATTCCACTCGTTTTGGGTAATAACCTACCCTCACAACAGCGGTTGGTCCAAGATTTCGGAATGGGGGGGGGGGGCAAGAAAAGTCTTCACTCAAAAGCGACAATGTCATCATCAATTCAAAATGTAAAAAGTGCGGGGAAGGGCTTACCATCAGCTGGTACTTTAAATGTACTATTTTTGTCAAAGGGGGCGTGTTCACTTACCCCCACCCCTTTCCCCTTATATCAGTGCTGATAATGTGGTTTTGATAATTTGATTTGAAATACTGCCTGCTAATATAGATCATTGCTCACTGCCATGCACGACTCGAATCCAGTGTTGAACAGCTTAAATTTCATTTTCTCTTCAGAATTGAATGACATTTAAACTTGAGAAAAAAAGAAAAAAAAGCCTTTGAACAAGTAAAAAAAATTGATTCGGTTTCAAAGATTTCACGAAATCCATTCAACTGTATTATCAACCCAGAAGCTAGGGATTTACAGTAAAGATGCTACCAGTCCTCAAGAAATAAAATCATTGCTGCTGCTGAAAAAGTTGGCTGTGAACTTCCGGATTTTTCTCAGGAGATGTTGATTTTTTTTATGGGGGGGGGGGGTAAAGAGTGGCAGACATGGCCCTGCAGCAAATTCAATGTTGGATATGTCCGAGTCTGACATAACTACAATTGTTTGAATAATCCCTTGAGAGAATTATGTAGCATATCCGCTCAAGACAAGAGATAAAAAAAAAAACACGGCAGTTAGAAAATTGAGCGACCTGCTTGGTTTCATTTTTCTCCAATTATTGTCTGGAGAGAGTCCTTTAGAAAAGAACGTTAGGAAGGATGGATACATTGTATACTGGAGATGTATACGTAGATGATACACGTACAGATAGAAATCGCTTGATTAATAAACATATTGATAAGTGAGGAATCATAGCGAACAAATTTAATAGATAAATCATAAATTTAAAGAAAGAAAATTAAACTGACTAAACTAAAACCTCGTGTTGACGAAATTCGTTTTACCTCTTCTAAAACTGACCTTGTCGAAATAACTCATAACGTTCACTCGATTATGTTACCCATGTCAGTATATCACTCGCTATATTTAGTTCTCGAAAATTCATGAATGGGCGGGTACTGTGATTTCGACGAGCGTAAGAGATCAAATTTCCGGTGATATGTTCATGTTAAAATGATGAAATGAATGGAAATGAAACACAAATTGCCAAGATGGATAAGGAAATTTTGAATTCATGGCACTGATCCACAGACACGCTCTACATTCCCATTGATAAACATGATCAGGAATCCCTCGAGTACATGCAGTTCCTTTGATGCCACCCCGATAATTTACAAAGTTTGCATTGCATGTTTAAAGGTATTGTTTAACTTTGTGAGCAGCCGATCTAAAAAATTCTCAAACCAAGATGAAACATGTGTACAAGTGCATGTATTAGAACTAATAAACCCTATAAACAACCACTATTGAGAATGAAAAGCGAAAACTATACAAGGCAAACCCTGATTTTGTAAATAGGCGTCTTATAGACACCTAAATAGTACACATAAGAGTATGGGATGAAATTAGGATGGTGTTTCCGGTCACTTTATATTTCAATTTTTGAAGCACTAAATAATTATTTTCGAACTCAATATTTTCTGGGCTTCATTTTTGTAACATATCACAGACACAGGTGACAAGTGTGGCCTTCATAGCTCAAATTTTAAACCGATGTCAACCAATCACTTTAAATGTATGTCTTTATTGAGTTTATCATTATGAATGCACCACGCCTCCCAATGTTTGAAGGTTCGGAGGTATGAAAAAGCTATATCGCAGGCCTGTATTGTAGATGCATGACTATGGGGATCCAGCCTGAATATGCTAAATTTTGTTTAAACTGTGTTTCTTATGTTTATGCGCTCTTTTTCGGGAGAATACCTTGTTTTCATTTCCAGATACCTCTCAATAATTTGAGTCACAAATTAATGTGGTAATCATGGCAACGTTTATTGATCCTCCATTATACTGACGTCACATTTCATTTTCCAGAACCACAACTATAGACAACATCTAAATCTTAATACAAATTTAAGAAAATGGGCATTAATGTTTAAGACAGTCTACTTAAAATGTTCGTCCATGATTAAAGGAAAGAAATAAATGAATTACTTATACAACTGCTTATTCGAACATAACTGACAGCGACTGCAATCTATTACGTCAGACATGTGTGAGATTAAAAATAGAATTTATTTCCCCTTTCTCACCGTCCCATTTATTAGCACTTCGGGATGAGTTTGTTCTTCTTATTCTTCCTTTTATTCCTTCCCCCTCTTTCCTTTCGTTTTACCTTTCTTCTTCTTACTTTCTTTATTTCCCTTTTCCCTTTTCTTGTATTTCCTCTTTTCATTTATCTTCCTTTTCTTTTCTTTCCATTTCTTTCTTTCTTTCTTTTTTCTTTCTTTCTTTCTTTCTTTCTTTCTTTCTTTCTTGCTTTCTTTCTTTCTTTCTTTCTTTCTTTCTTGCTTTCTTTCATTCTTTATTTCTTTCTTTCTTTTTTTTCTTTCTTTCTTTCTTTTCTTTGTTTCTATCTTTCTCCCCTTTTTCTTTTTTCCCGTTTGTTTATTTTACAAGTGAGCTCCGCCAGGGGAGCAGACTGCCCCCTCCCCGCCTGATACGCTACTGGTTTAGAAACAATCTACTGAAGATGTCAACATAACGTTCTGTATGACATAGTACCTACTTAATTTTCTCCCTCAAGGTGGGATATTAACAACAAACACATGCAGGTGTGAAAACCTTTATAATATTGTTTGCACATTTTCCAGTCAAGAATTTGAAATTCACGGAACAACAAGATCTTGAAATTTTATATGGTTTCATTAAATCCAATTTGCCACAGCCATTTTGAACAGCACTACATCAAGTAATATAAATAGAGTCCATAGGCTACAGAACCTTACCAATGGTGCAATGTTTACAACATTCCCAAATCGAATCAACATCATGATTTTAAACAAAAAGAATCATAAGTATATTTCTGATTGTTTAATGAGGGTGTATGTAAACAAGACTCTCTTTAACATTTTATGGCAACGGATTCACCGAGTGCTCGAACTCCTTATATAGAGTTCTTCGCCCCTTTAAAACATTCAGTGCAATTGCAGAGAACTGTATAGGAAACAATAGCTAAGTATCTGTCACCACTCGTGTGTGTCAATATAATTATTCTTCCCCTATTTCTTCCCAATAATAGGGAGATAATTGGTTGATTGGCGGCAACGACATTATCTATGAATTACCAATCAACAGATCCCAATGTGCCCCCAATTACAATAAATAATATATCAGATGGACGAACGATGCGAATGTATAAGCCAAAAACCCCGATGTCTTCAATAGCTGTTCGATGATAACACTAAAGAACAGATTTCGTTAGTAGTAAAGATAAACTAAAAAGATCTAGTGTTGGTTTTACACCAGCCCCATGATATATTATAATTACATGATCACATAGAGAATAATATTGTTGAAACAACTCCAGTTTGTCCAGCAGTGTGTTGTGTTATTTAAACACCATTTGGTGTAAGCCCAATGTTTAACCCGTGCTCTTTCGATGCTTCTCTCATGCTCATATATAGGGCCATAATAGATCATGTTAAATTAACACCTTAGTTTGTTTTATAGATACACTGTAGAATCCCGTGGTTCATCAGAATTCGCTTCCATGGAAACCATGCAGTGCACCAAATAAATCAATTTTTGACAACTCGGCAAAAGAAAACCGGCAGCAAACTTATGGGATTGCCCTTGAAGAAAAGAAAAAGGACCGAGAACAAAAACATCAACACGTATTATAGAAACGAGGGGCGAAAAGAACATTCCATGGGACAGAACAGCAACAGTTACGATTGACAAAGAAAACAAATTGAACAATTATTAAAATATATGAGAACAGTTGAGACCAAGGCTAAAATAAACATTTTAAGAACAACCTTGAAAGGAAATCACCACAGACACAAAATAAAGCACGAAAGGCGGGGTTAAGGTCAAAGTTAAAGCAGACAGTTGTTATGTAGAACAATCATCAAGATATTTTAAATCAACGGCATATCTTTTGATTTTTGTTTCTCTTCAATTCACTCCTTCAAGAACCCCCCTCCCGAAATCAGATTCAAAGGAATATTTACTACTTTCATATAAGTCATTTACAAAAGAAATAGTGGGCTTTGTCATCGGTAACCTAATTTGCATAACGACCAGGATTACTGTAGGCGAAAATTTGAAATGTCATAACCTTCCAATTTGACACCCGGTTTTCAGAGTTAAGCTTGATTTTTTAAATTTTTATTCAAGTCAACTTTTTGTTGGGGTGGCCTTGCCCTTTACGTTGACATTTTAAATAATTTCAAGGGTATAAAATACACACACACACACACACCCTCCCTCACAGGCTTATCGACATTACTGGTAAGCACAAATAAAAATAAAATGTATAGCTCACCATAGCATTTTCTAAAATTGATCGACTGGTCCCATTTTCTTCGATATAAGATTATTCATTTTCGACAGGTTCATTATCGTCAGAGCTATTTCATTCCTATGCTTACTTTCTGAATCTATGCATACATAAAACAAACAAGGAAATGTCTTGAAGTTGCTCAAGTTTGATTTTGTATATTTTGTTGCAGGAATAATTGAATGAATACGAACTTGAACTTGAATGTAACTCAGCTGAATCTTGTAATTCGTCGACATTATCGAAGAACATGTTGACCTTGCATGCTTTTAGTTTTTTAATGGAGCACGAAATTACCATGAAATTTTACAAGTGGCTTTAGAAGACGATTGGAAAAGGCGCAAATGACAGATACGTTTGTATTTAGTATATATGTGTATGTGTGTGTGGGTGTGTATGTGTGTGTGTGCCTATCAAGTCAAACGTAAATAAATTGTTATAATGGTTGATTTCATAACAGCACATTTTATTCCGATGCATCGCTATTTCGTATAAAACTGATGAATTTTTGGAAATCCGGGCCATATGAATTTCCTGGCACGTTTGAGCCAATATACTTACCCATTCTGCAATGGTAAGCTTGTTCGGTAAGCTTGTTCGTGTTTAAATAGAAATCGATTTGAGACCTCACTTTTGTCACCGTATAGAGTTTTCTAGGTGAATCATGTGCATTATTCATTTCTAACCAAGGCTGTTTCTGGTCGAGCGTTTATTTGAAATGATTGTTGCAACTTTCACATCTCAGAGTAAACTTCACAGGCTAGTGTAGGATGAAGTTACCATGACAACCGGTATTTCTAGTCTGCTCGTGTCCTATCTTAAAGAAAGTGACGACAAATTGTTTAGGTTCACTGGTGCATCTGACTTTTACCAATTTTATTCATTTTTTTCACTCATCATCAGTGATTCAAATATTTATATTGCAATTCAATTATTTTCACCCAGTCGTCTAAAACCTCATAAATGGAGAAGGCCATTTCAATCGTATTGAAGATTGAAGGAGGGGGGGGGGGGGGTAATAATGTCCCTCTACTAATCTCAGCCGCAATCAGTGCAACCACAACGAAATTAGGCTGCAGTATTACCGCATTAACTGTAAAATTTTAAAACAAATAAAACCAGAATTATTTTCTTATTGTTATAAAATTTTATAGATGAAAATCGTAATCGAATGCCAAATTTTACTTGAGATTTTCACTTAGTGTCAATGAAAATGTCATCATTATAATGCTTATAATCTAATCTAAAACTTGGGAGAATCAACGATGCGTCTCTTAAAATGGGTCACATGCTCATCCTTTTACATGTCTTAAGGGGTGTTGGAAGAAAATATTTGCAATCAATCGCAAATATTCTGTTGCAATTTTACAATATAGCAAATCAGATATCACTCCTTGTTTCATGGAGCAGATTAGCAATCAATTGCAAATTTGCAATTAATTGGACGGCATAAGCTTGATTTCGGGAACGAAAATAGACTTGCAATTGATCGCAAGTTTCTTGCAACGCCCCATAACAGTTTGGTCAGAAGGTCATGTGACGATTATCAAGTCAGCTGTTGTACCACGTCCTCGTCTGTGCACGAAAATCAAACCTTATGGGAATAAGAGAAATTTGGACCTTGATAGTTTCACCGTTGACACCAACTCAGACCGACTAAAGCTTTAACACCTTTTCCGTTGATACATCATCGGTCGGGTTGGAGTCGGTTTCGTTGGTGTGACTGTAGCGGAAAGCCCTCCCCACGCTTTGAATGTAGCGATGAAAATATACCTGTGGCTGATGAGTACAATTAAAATATTGCCCAAATCATAATTATGTAACATAAGTAGGCCTGTGTGTAACAGCAATCAACATGGCTACTGATAGACAGAACATTCTTCTGATGCCTTACTTATCATGAATCAAAAAATCACAATCAGATGGTCATTTTTTACGTTTTTTCTTCACGGTTTTGAACACAAGTAAGGGGGAGTGGGCGAAGACATCGGCTTCGGCCCCGACTCCGCAATCCTTGTAAATTTAGAAATAATGCTCTTTTTTTTTCTTTATTGGTTGAAGAAAGGTCCAAATAGAGTAAATGTTGAAGGTGTGCATGGTTATACATTACGACCTGGTGGGTGTTTCATAAAGCTGTTAAGGACTACTTGTCATCCTTCCTTAGGCATTAATATCCAGGGGCGGATCCAGCTTTCACCAATAGGGGGGGGGGGCCGAAAAATATTTTCATCAAACTTTTTTCTTGATTGGCCGCTATAATCTGATTTTTTGTGGGTTTTTCAGGGGGTAACTAGAGACTGAAATTTTAAGTATATGTTAGTTTTTTTATTGTTATAAACAAGATAAGGTATCTCATGTGGTCGTAATATATAATGCGAGCGCGAAGCGCGAGCTAAAATTCTTTGATATTTTATGTCCTTAGAACTGAAGATTCTGAGCAGTTTTTATAATCATGAACAAAGATAAGTATCCAACTAAACAATGCGAGCGCGAAGCGCGAGCCGAAATTTTATTATAGTAACGTGAAAAGGGACTCAATTAGGACTGTTTTTAGTGATTAATGAAGAGGATACAAGTATCACCAATTAAATAATGAGAGTGCGAAGCGCGAGCTCAAAATTTTTGATATTCCGACCTGAAAACTAAACAGTCTAAGGAGCATTTTGACAAATTTGGGAAAGAATTTCCAAAGAGAATAGGTATCTCACAAGTCAAACAATGCGAGCGCGCAACGCGAGCTGAAAATTTTGATATAACAATTTGTGTAAATCAAACAAAATAATGAAAGCTTGATGTGCGAGCTAAAATATTGTGTGCAAATTGATTTCAGAACTGGATATATGAAGTGTCATTTAATCCTCTTGCATGGGATTCATTACACAGGCAATGCGAGCGCGAAGCGCGAGCGAAAATTCTTATATAAAGTCTATTTTCCAATTCTTTCCCCTCACCTTTCTCTTGTTTCCTTTCGGGGTCGGGCCGGCCGTTACGAGGCTGTAAATTACACATCATGGGTATAATACCTCTTTCTTACTTTCCTTTCTGTTTTTCGTAGTTTCTATCAAGATAAAGTACACTTTTTTTCTGCAGGTCGTCAAAAAATGGGGGGGGGGGCGGGGCCGGCTCGGCCCCCTCCTGGATCCGCACCTGATATTATTCAATGAAAATTTGGTTGGCGTATATCATTTACCACATAAAGGATCATTAGTCGTTCGTAAAGTCGCTCGTAACTTACGAACAGCTTTATAAAAACATCCACCCAGTGTCTGTTCATCATTCGTGCGTGTCAAGGTTAGGGGCATGGTGCATGAAATATTGTGTCCCGGATGCCTCACTCATGGAGGGCGAGAAGTCTATTTTGGATTTGAATGAGATCGATAATCTAGAAAGTTCAACGTGACGAAGTGCCGTCGCTGTCAACAATTAAACGGGCATGACTTCTGCACTTGCCTTATATAGCAGTGGTCGGTCAAGGCGGGAGCTGCTGACAGCTGCAGATGAAAACTTTAGGCTTGCTCTTG
The DNA here is from genome assembly GCF_018143015.1 of Lytechinus variegatus. Classification (NCBI taxonomy): domain Eukaryota; kingdom Metazoa; phylum Echinodermata; class Echinoidea; order Temnopleuroida; family Toxopneustidae; genus Lytechinus; species Lytechinus variegatus. The sequence goes on along the minus strand of NC_054744.1, from coordinate 28,096,881 downwards.
TCGGTATTTTTGCTAGATACATGCACAACTGCATTTCTATGCCTTGGGAGGAAGGCCAGGCCAACAGGTACTATAGTGGGCTGTGACCAACGTCTTCTCCGCATGGACATGGGTAATGCAATAAACCTTAGCAAAGGGCACCGACCCGGATAACCCGGTTACGAAACCATAACCATTCTTCACTGAATCTGTTTTCATTATTCCTTTTTTTTCTCGACATTATATCATTTGGGAACGCGGGCATGCATTTGTGATGTGAGCCATATATGCAAACTCCCACACACTATAAATCAATAGCTCGCTACTCTAAAAACTCCCCCTCAAGTGAATTTAACCGAAGATCGGTTAGGCAAGACTGTGTTACAAATCCTCTTAACCTGCACTCTTCTTGTTTCTGCTTCTAATGTGATTGGATTTGTAAAGATGGAGGACACACGGAACCGATTTCATAGCTTGCTTGATTGACGTATAACAGAAAAAATAAAGTGGAGTCGGTTTTAAAAGGATGAAAAGAGAGGGATTGAAATCGACTGAAGGGGGGGGGGGGGATAAACAAACAGATATCATAGAAAGATGGAGGTTGAGCACAGAAACCAATTGGAATAATCAGATAATAGTATATAAAATTTAGCAACATTTTATTTGTAGCCATATTCGAAATTAGTGCACTTTTAATCAAATGCCCAAAAGCATGAAATCCGGAACTATAATTTTGAACTTACGAGAGTGGTTTGGGAGGGGGCGAGAGGTCCATCGACATAATGACCAAGTTACTGAATGTTATGTATTTATTCATTTTCTCTGTTATGTGTTTTTGTTATTGTAAACTCGCATTGTTAGTCTTCGGACTTTAAGATGAGTATTGTGAACAAAACCGAATTGAATTTGAATTTGAATTCGAATTTAGTTATTGTTAAAATTTCGTCCATCCAACTAGTTATCATTAACTGACTAATACTGTATGAACATCGTGGAAGCCACCCCCCCCCCCCCTTTGGCCCTACTGGTGCGATTGGGATGATAAAGGCCGCCCCACGATAAGAGCAACTGACAGTAATGCTCACGCTTTAAAGGATGTGACATCCTATCCAATATCTTAAACGATGTCTTCACGTGCAGAGGGGTATCATTTACCCCCGCCTGGATACCACTACTGCCACAACAGGGCTCCATCATCCACCCCGCATCAATCTCGAAACGACCAAGAACGTCTTGTAGTACTGATTAAAGGGGAGTATATTCACTTCATGTGGGATATTGACTGCATGGATTGCGTATTGTGTATGCGTTGGAAGGGATGTGAATAAAATGGCGTCATACAAAGTGGGTCGTCATCGTCATCATCATCCTCATCATCAACAACATCATCATCAACATCATCAACACCATCAATATCTTTTTCTTCTTCTTCTTCATCATCATAATCATCCTTATCATCCTTATTCTTCTTTTTCTTTTCCTCCTCCTTCTTCTTTTTGAGCATCACAATTATCATCAGCAGCAACATCATTAACAACAGCATCATCCTAACTTTCACCATCATCTCCTTCTTTTCCATTACCTTCGTTACCAGCACCATGATCAGTAAAAGAGTCATGCAGGAGCATCATTATCCCCAGCTGCAACAGGAGCAGCATTAGCTTATCCGCATATCATCATCATCATCAGCAGCAGCAGCAGCAGCAGCAGCATCGTCTTCTCCATCTCCATCATCATTAGCATGATCAACATCATCAGCAGCAGCATCACGAGCACCAACAGCATCACTTGACAAAATCACCTGATAGCTTGCAATGTCAACCGTCATCATCATCATCATCATCATCATCATCACCAATCGCCAATAACACCATGATCATTATTCATGATCCATTTTGTTCAATGACCTTCCTCCATTTGACCTATTTGTCTGTCGTGTCATGTTTCAAATTCGCGCACGGTAACCTGTATCTTGATATTGACCCCCCCCCGGCCCCGACACACACCCCAACCACACATTATTTTCTTTTTTTTTCCTGTTCCCTCTCTTTCTCATCTCTCCTCGCTTTCTTCCCTTCTTTCGTTCTGGCTCTCCCAATATCGGAATATCACTTACTTGTGATGATTAGAGGATAAATACTAATTCCTAATTTAATTGGCTGAGACTAAGAGCATCACATGACCGTCCTATATTTATAGCCATTGTATACCTGAGATACTATACTATCAGTGAATCGTTGCAGTATACTGTAAACCTTAACATTTTGTTATTGTTATTGATTGCATTCATTGTAATATGAACATAATTATAAACTGACTGATGACAGTGGTTCTCCGTTCATATCAATAAAGCACAATTATCGTCACCAGCAAGAACATAAATACACCATCGAGAAACACAATAAGAACTCTCGATCACCACGGTATTATTATGCAAACAGGCAAGTCAGGTGCGTTGAAAGAGACAAGCTTCAATGAAGAAGGAATGCTAATTGAATTACACATGTACATCTACCTAAGATGTAGACCTACTGCCCCATTTTTTCTGCTCGCTACTCTCATCCATTCCCCCAACGTCGCCTGATCGCACGTAAAGTCTCTCAAACTTCTTCTTCTCTTCCTCTCTCTCCCCCTCTGTCTCTTTTTCTCGCTTTCTCTATATCTAAGATGAAGAACTAGTACCCCATTTATTTTTCCTTCTGTCCGCCACTCTCATCCATATACCCTCAATGTCGCCTGGTCGCAAGACAAGTCTCTCTCTCTCTCTTCCTTCCTTCCTTTCTTTCTTTCTTTCTTTCTTTCTTTCTTTCTTTCTTTCTTTCTTCCTTCCTTTTTGTCTGTCTTTCTTTCTTTCTTTCTTTATTTCTTTCTTTCTTCCTTCTTCTTCTTTTCTTCTTTTTCTTCTTCTTTTTCTTCTTCTTTTTCTTCTTCTTTTTCTTCTTCTTTTTCTTCTTTTTCTTCTTCTTTTTCTTCTTCTTTTCTTCTTCTTTTTCTTCTCCTTTTTCTTCTTCTTTTTCTTCTTCTTTTTCTTCTTCTTTTTCTTCTTCTTTTTCTTCTTCTTCTTTATCATCTATCTCTCTCTCCCTGTACCTAAGATGTGGAACTACTACCCCATTTATCCTTTTCTATTCGACACTCTCGTCCATACCCTCAATGTCGCCTGGCCGCAAAACAAGTCTCTCTCTCATCCTTCTTTTCCTTCTACTCCTTCTATTGCTCTCAATCTTTCCCTCCATTTCTCTCCCGACCCTCCTCTACCTAAGATGTAAAACTACTGCCCCATTTTTTGGTCTGTTTGCCACTGTGAAACGAGTCTCATCACTCTATCTCACTTCCTCTCATGTTGTCTCCCCGTCTTAGCTCCATCTTATCTTTCCCTCTCTTTCTCACTCTCTCTCCTTCTTTCTCCATCTCTCCCTGGCTTATCCACCAATCCCCATTAGTTCTTAATTCTTACCACTCCCCTCTTCAAACGTTGGCTCTCAGTCAGATCAGCTGATGTTGTTTCAACATGTGTAAAACAGACTGCTAGTGCACTTTTCAAGCTATCTACTCTACAATCTAACATTTTCCATCTTAGTAACGAGAACGGTCAAGGGACTTCGGATGACCCTTTCAAAGAGGAGCAATACCGTCGAAATTGGTTTTCAAGAGTGTTTGTTAATTCTTGTTTTTACGGAGTAGGGCCTAAAAGATCTAGCTCCGATTTGACATTAAATCGAGTCATTTTCACCATAGTCAAAGTAGCTTATCTAAATAATTTTGACTGGGATTATGATCAGTTCTCGGTTGATGCCCAAGTCTCTCTGACTCAAGTTAAAGCGGCAGTCTGATACAAACGCCATGTCAAATTTGACTCGTCCATAAGTGAACAATTCGAAAAAAAGTGTCTTTGAATAGAAGAAATGAAACAAATGAGTCAGAAGTACAAATTGTATTGTGCACTCCTAGATGCAGTTATTCAGAGTGAGATAAGGGACGAGATACGAGGAGATCGGTGATTATGTGTTTTGAAAAGCGATATACCATGGGTTCAAAACCAAATCAAACAGCTCAAGTGTTACCTATATCAAATGCAGTATTCTCATTACAGAGTCGATCATCACGTAAAGCAACCTTAAGACCCCTCCCCGCCGCCTTCCCCACTTCACATCGCACTTATTTTAAAATGTTCATTTTCTTCAATAATTATTATCTTCTCCTAACAGCCACGTACCCCCAACACCCTCCCCCTACCGCACGAAAGTCGAATGATGAATATACAATGGAATGAACTTTAATGGTCTCGATATTGTCTCAACACAGCCGATGCAGTGTGGAGTGCAAGGCCAACAGAAGCTAATTGAAGGTTAAATAGGAGGCATAAACAGTTGTTGTTTTGCCTTTGATCTGAATCAAAAACTCCTCTGGTACGCCCAGTTGTGCTCGCTATAGCTCTCTACCATCAGCGAAATGGCAATGGGAAGCGGGGGGGGGGGGGGTGCTGCGTGTATTATTTACCAATAGCAGTACCCCTAGAAATCTGGTAAATCGTAGAATTAAAAAAAAATCAAAATCAGCTTTATTTATTTTACGAAACCCTCTTCTTTGCTTGCCAAATTTTACTGGTATAAAATCACGGTCATTTTGTATCAAAACTTTTTTTATTGTCAAATTTCAAATGACCAAAATGACCACCATTTTGTAATGAAAACTTTTTTTTTGCTTGTCAAATTTAAACCAGCACCCCTATTAAAAATTGTTCCCAGGGTCCTGACCATCGAGGAAGGACTGTGAATCTTCGACCAAGAAAAAAAATTATCAGTTGAAGTCAAAATCCACCCCAAACATGCCAAATCCAAGTTTATTCTATCATGTTGAATGAGAAATATACAATATGAACTAGAACAACACTGAAAATCTTATCGAAATCGGATGGAAAATAGTATACGAAAAACCCATGCCATCTATGATTTCTAAACCCGCAAAAAAATAGACAAGCAAAAAAAGAAAAAAAAAGTCTTCAACCACAAATAAAGGATTTCGTACCAGAAAAAAATTGACAAGCAAAAAAAAGAGAAAAAAGTCTTCAATTTCAAAAGGGGGAGCACACGTCTGTTTTCATTGCATTTTTACATTACAAATTATTAATTTGTTATTTCCCCTGGATCAGTTGTGACTCGTCATAGGGGGTGGGGGCAGGGGCACGTCCCCTGGATCAGTTGTGACTCGTCATAGGGGGTGGGGGCAGGGGCACGTCCCCTGGATCAGTTGTGACTCGTCAGGGGGATGGGGGCAGTCTGCCCCTGCCCCCCACCCCTCCCTTAGGTACGCTAGTGCACACTAATCTCTCTTTTACGTATAAGACTGTATATCAACTATTTCAATTGTTAGCATTGATGATATATAAACTCTTCTCTGATTCACAATAATCGGAATACTGAAAGAAGACTCATTCTAGTCTATTTTTGGCTGCTCGAACTCAAGCATTTTGGCTTATAATAGTTGGCGTCGGCATTTTTCGTTTATTGCTTTATCGTATGCTTATTGTATGTTTGTCTAAATTTCGTTATCGCTTCTCTGTTATAAGTTTTTCATGTAGTAATGTACTTTGTGATGTCATATTATGATGTTCATGTATTGTAAATTTATGTTGACTGAAATATATGATAATATGATAATAAGATATGATAATACTCTAATCGAGGAAGCCCCACCTTGGGGTACGAGTGGCACCCTCCCCCTTCAAAGAATGTGAAAATCGAGGAAAATAGAAAAAAGTGGAAGAAAAGGGAAGAAGAAACAATTTAAAATATTCTATTATGACGTCATCTCTCTCTCTCTCTATTCAAACACCCCATACGCCGGTATCCATCACCATTATGTAATAATCTTTATTACAGCAATAATAAAAGACACGCCCACGACTTCCATACTTTGTGACAGAGCCAGTTCCCTTGTAAATCAATCTCATTCCAAAATGATAATTTCAATATTGCAACCATATTTCTCAATTTCATTTCGATTTGACACGTGCTTACGACTTCCATATACTTTGTGCCTGAGCCACTTCCCTTGCAAATCAATCTCAATTTAAGTTAATGATAATAATTGCAATTATATCGAAGCAATATATCTCAATTTCATTCAGATTTGACAATGTTTACTATAAAGCAACAAACATTAATAAGATTGCCAGCAGAAGAAATGGGATGCTGTAAAAAGTACAGCCATTATCCTGAGATGGCATTTCGTCGGACATCAACAAACAAACACCGGAGGACAGAGAGAGACGAATTTTCGTCTGATTGGAACTCAATGAAACTTGAAAGGGGAATGGCCGTGACTCCTCGATAGTCTCTTGTTTTGTTAAAGAGCTTTTACTTGATTCATTTCCCGTCTGTGCCCCGTCTTTATCGAAGTCTCCCCTCAATTTCTCATTATCACTTCGTATGTATTTTTTCGGTAACGACATGACTGAAGTTATGTATCCTTTCTCTTTTACGAGTCGTTTCTTCATCTCATCTCTCTTTCTTTTCATGCATGTACAGTGTTGCTCAAAAGTTAATGCACGCACCCCACCAGAAAATTAACGTAGTTAAAGCGTCTAAGTTTTGCCTTGTTTTAGATTCTTAATGAAGTCAGGTGATAAAACATTACACGTAATCAAGTTTATTTCTCTGAGCTCGCAAAACACTGTAATGTTGTTGTCTACATTCAACACTTTGCATGAAATACTGCATTTTCTGGAGGGGTGCATTAACTTTTGATCACAACTCTACATGCATTAAAAGAGAGATGAGATGAAGAAACGACATTCTCTTTCCACCCCCTCCCTCCCTTCCTATCTCCCTTTCTCTCCTCCTCTCTATCTCTCTATCTACCATGTCTATCTCTATTTCAAGTGGCGATATGAGCACCCAAAATTTCGACATGTTTGAGGGGCAAAATATAGCGTATAAGAAACATTTCTTCAACCGTCACATTCATGCGAGAGAAAATTCTACTTTTAATAATCAAAAGACAATTTCAAACTTTTATAATCAAAATATAAAATATTAATTTTATGGTAGATATCTAAATAATATTCAATAATAAAACGATATCATCCTTTTCCTATTCTTTCCTTTCCTTTCACATCTTTCCGTTTGCCGTAGATTTTCTTAAATATATTTAAAAAAGCTTTTCTTATGGGGGCGGCCCGCGCCCCAAGCCCCCCCCCCACCTCCTTTATACTCCACAACCTCTTATTCAGTGTCCTCTCACTATTTATCAACTTTTTCTTCCCTCACTTTGCTCACTTGGATCGACAGAATGTCTTGTCCGTCTAAATACTCTCTCGAATCAGCCTATCTATATACACACACATTTTCCTAAAGGCATTTGCTAACATTGATTTGACTTAAAAAAAATCAGAGCTGCGAGGTCCAAATTGTCGCCTACGCCTGTGATATGTTACAAAAATGAAGCCCAGAAAAAATCGCGTCCGAAAATCATTATTTAGTGCTCTCAAAAAAGTGAAATATAAAATGACCGGAAATGCCATCTTAATTTCATCCATACACTTAAGTGTTGTAATTATTATCGGCACGATAGAAATTACACAAAATCTTCAATTATAACGTATCAAAAGCATTTCTTTCAATTTTTTGGTTGGTTTCAGAGTTTTTAGGTTGACACTAAGGCATTCATGTACATATTTCATCTCTCCTTTGATTTTTTTAAAATTACATGTCTACAACGTTAGCATATGCCTTTAATCAATAAAGCACCCTTTCCCATGGAATCAACACCATTTACCTTGGTCTATGAGAATAAGTTCGCGGAAGAAGTCATCGTGAGATTCTAAAAAAATGTATTGAGCAAGAATATGTAGTAGAGTGCGGAACGATGAACATAGAAGAATAGGGGCATGCCCCGCCCCACCCAACCCCCAACCCCCCCGTCTTTATCCAAACTTCATATTCTGTATCTATTTCTTTCAGCAACACTATCAACACATTTAAGTTTATGAACATCTTAATTACCATCACACGATCAGTACAATGCGTCATGTGGACTTTAACTTCCATCTTTCATAAGTCATGCAATATAGTTATGATTAATGTGCGAGAAGTAAACACCCGGAGTAAACATCAATGACATATTTATTGCTAACATCTCTTGAGCGCGTAAAGCATGGACATTGAATAGTCTGTAAACGCAACCGAAAAAGTTAAGGGAGATTATAATCATTAACAAACCATGAACAAAATGTTACTGCTAAAACCGAATCTCATTGGTCTATATACTTATCTATTTCCCCCCTTTTACTTGATATCTGTTTCGCACTTTCCTCACCATATCTATATTTGATTTGTAAATCTTATTCCCCGACACATTCAAAGAGCCCTTTTTCATATCCATTATTTAAGTATTACATTTGTGTACTAGTTCCTATTCGTAATTGATATATTCTAGAGCATTTCTGTATTCAAGAAGAATTTTGATTTCATTGAATCCAAGGATTCAGTATAATTGTAAACAGCATATTATATTGTCACCTTAATTTCCTATAAAACAATATCAAATATATTTGAAGCGATTGTATTGTTACCTTTGGCATGTTTGGTGTAATTTTTACATGTATTGATTTGATTTGTATACTGTGATCAATAATATACAAGCAATTGTTCTTCCTTTGGCCCCTCGACATGTATAATACCTTCTTATGTCGATGGCTTTGTATATTAATATATTTTTCAAATGTGGAAATAAAGTTGAATTTGAATTTGAATTTGAGAAAAAAATAGTAGATGGGTATTTAGAAGAAGCAGGAATTTAAACATTCGTCAAATGTTCAGTCTATTACGTCGATCAATATTTGTATGGTCTAATTGTTTTGGTTAACATTTAAAACAGTGAAAAAAAAAGAAAATAAAATACAATAGGACCGTGTATAGGTTGGCTAGCATTTTTCCAAAATCACGCCTATGCAAAAGACGTGTAGAAACAAAATGAAGCTTGATAGTTGTTTAGTTTTCGCCAGTCAAAATATAGCACCAACCTACTTGAACTTCAGACGGTGCTAATTGCCCTACTAACTAGCGAGAGAGATAGGTGAGTAATTCCAAGTCTGGACTCGAGTTACATGTACACTGATATAAGGTCAGGGGTTCAAACCACCCTGGGACAACATTGGACATGCTGACTGATAACTTGTTTTGTCTTGCCAGTGTGCGAGATGCACGAACCAAACCAGGGGAAGAAAAGGGACGGGGAAGATAGCTGGTCAATCTATTTTTTTCTTCGAAATTATCCTCTGAGCAAAAAAGTAAGAATAAAATAATATGGTATTTGTATAGCGCATGTATCCACCTTGCTAAGTGCTAAAGGTGGTCCTATATTAGCTCGGCTAAGCTGGTCTACCGACTTTGGTGCGCACAGCTTTTTGAGGAATTACTTCCTGTCGGTACCCATTTACCTCACCTGGGTCGAGTGCAGCATGCAGTGTGGATAAATTTCTAGCTGAAGGAAAACACACCATGGATAGGAATCGAACTCACGACCCTTAATAATGATAATAATAATGATAAAAGGGTAGAGCACACAACGTATATGTAATTTACAATTGTCTGCAAATAAAATCCGATACGAAAAAAGAAAAGTATAATCACAATAAATTCTTGGAAAGGGGAGGGGTGGGGATCTTCTATAGATAAAACAGATATACGGCGGCGCGGTATAGGGACATAGCATCCATGCAATCGTTCATGCATTTAATATCGATTCTTATATCGAAAATCATACCCTATTAGACTTCTCAGTCAGGGGCATGTAACACAAAATTGGAAAATCATTTCTTATTACTTTGCACAGAGCAGATTGAGTCCTGCGGAATAGGCGAAGATTAAATAGCCACGAAAACGAAAAACGGAAGATATAATATAAAATAATTGTTTTGTTTTCATGGGGTATTTAAAAGAAGGTCGAATGCCTATTGTTGCTGCCAGTTTTATTTTCATATCCAACTTTACAGTTGCCAACTAGGCCTATGCATTTCTTACTCGAGCGTGGACTGTGGAGTGGGATTGTACTTGATAAAGCCAAAACGGAAATGACGTAGTAAGTTTTACAAAATCTGACGATGAACAGGTGAAAAGGGGAACATTATATGATTTTTGGCGAGGAGGCATAATTTTTCAATAAGGCCTACTGAAGTGTACCGGTTGTGACAGACATGGGCCTATATGAGTTTTATATTCAGTCTATAAATCTACACATTCAATGAATAACTATTTTTCCCCTTTCCGGAACATTTCTTTTATCATAATCATGACAATAGGCCTACAATCTTGACATAGGCCATATTTGTGTACATTTAACAGGAAATTATGAATAAAATAAGTTATCAGGCGCAGATCCATGATTTTTCATTGAAGAATGAAGGGACTTTAATTGGGCTCCAGAAAAAAAAGCAATGCAAAGCAAAAAACAACAACAATAACAATAAAGTTATTAAAAAACAACAGGTAATCACTCCAAAATGAAGGCATTTTGGGATCTCTATTCTTGATATTGCAATTCAACCGTGGGGAGACATGTGCCCCCTTTATCTGCCTCCCTCATGATCCGCGCTCGATTTAATATGTTAACAAGCAAAAATGTTTCGCTCAACTGTAGGCCACGCATGCCAAATATCGTGGTTGTTCGATAAATTCAATTCAATTAAATTCATATTTCTACACGTATAGCCTGAAACTGTACATTTTCTATCCTGGAACTTTCACTCGTGCGCCATCGTAATACAAACTCCAACAGAAGCCACGGAAGCGGGGGAGGGGGGGGGGGAGGTGGGGGGCTTCAGCCCCCCCACTTTGTCACAAAAACGTAAAAATGACCATTATGATTGTGATTTTTTTGCATGAAAGCAAGCTCCCCCCCCCACTTTGAAAACCGTTCCGCAGCCCCTGTCCAATAACAAAAACATCAAGTAAAAAGTCCCGACATTCGATTCAGAAGACGCTCGACCTACCGACCTCCCGACCTGCTCCTTCCTCTCGATACCTTGACATTCGAACCGAATTCTACGTCACGTGATCCCCAATCCCCCGACACACCCCCCGCTGTCCGTAGTAACCCAAATGTGACCCTGCTACTATGATCATCGCTGGGGTGATTTATGAACACAACATTCCACTTCGACATAGAAACATTCTGTGTGATACACACTGTACATACAGTTTTCCATTCACCTAGTCATTAGACCTTTGCCAAGTAAGCTCCAGTTTTAAGTCACAATGAGATTAATATTATTCATGACATCAGGAAAAGATGAACAGCAAACTAACAAAAGCACGCATACAGTCTTAATTTCTGATCTGGTGAATTCAATAAATTGTTGCTGACCCTTGCTCCGTCGGGACCATTTTCTTTTAATTCAAGATGAAACTAATATTCACTGCATAATCAGTAAAAAAATATGCATAACTCAATTAATTGCATACATGACTAAGTGCATAATTGCATACATTCCTAATTTCTGATAAATTCAATTGTTGCTCAGGGTTTCTAAATGACTTATATGAATGATAAGTTTTGGCATCATATTTTTTGTTGATTGATTGAACCTTCCCATATTTTGACAACTGAATGGAGAATTGACTAAATTTCCACGTACACACGAGATAATTATGAAAGCGAGGCATGTTTGGCACTCATAAAATATGAAGTTTGCTTCTTCTTTTATGCTATTTGATGCCAGAACATGCACCTCAATACAATACGGGCAAATGAATATCTGAAAAATTAATACTGCATAGGTTTAATATTGATAATCACTTGACAATTTATACAGAATTAAACTCAACGTATCGACCATAAATGAGTAAAATTCCTGAAATTTTAACAGAAAGTATAGCTCGTTGACACTGTTTATATACGATTGTAACTTACAATGATTTATGCAAGCAAATGAATATTACAATGTAGGTTTGTATGCCTTGCCCAAGATTACTCAGTCATAATGCATGCCCAAAGTAAAGTAATACGGGTAGATCGTAGGCCTACACGAAATAAAGATAAGAAAAAGGTGATAAATTAGTATTGACACTCATCTAATCGAACTTTGCTCTGTCAAATAAAGCACCATCTGGAAGTGCATTTTAAAGCTATTCTATTTCACAGCCCGACAACTAAGTTCTACAACAGCCCAGGAATGGTAATCTTTTACCTCACTACTTACAATTAAAATGAAGGTACCGATTGCCTCGGCTAGGATCTCCTTCGCAAGCTTGTTGCGAATTTGCAGCGGGCTCAAAATCCTGTCCACGGCGTTTGTCATGTCGTTTGTTGTGACAGCTAGTGTCGTCTGCTAGCTGGGAAAAATTCTTGCGACCAAATTCGAAAGCAGAGTATAGAAGAGGCCACGAATAGGCCCGAAAATGGGTGACACTTTCGGTTGGAAATCACTTCTCATAGAAGAATACTGCTGTAATAGTTCAAGTATCCACAATCAGCTGTTACAATTTTGTTGAGCAATTCCTGGGGCAATTCCCGCCGCTCGTTCGAAAGTCCACGTTGAAGTTTAACTCTACGCTGTGTTATTATTTATCCACTCCCTCGCACAAGCCCTCTACAACCGAGTGTGTACTATTACAACGTTAGTGGCATAGAGATGTACTATTACATCGACATCTTCGCGCGCTGCCGCAGCACGCGAGGGAAGTCCGTCTATAGATACACTTCAATATAATTGTTTCAAACCTCAAGATATAGGACACGAGTGATGCACTAACTGATGTCAACACAACTTGCTCAGCTTGTAAACTGGTGCGTAATTTGGGGGTTGTGGGTATGTAGCCCCCCCCCTCATCTCAACAGCTACCAGCCTGTAAACTGAACTTTTAGCCCCTTTCAGATGGGAATCTAGTCTGTTTCGAGCAATTAATACATTTGACACATTTATGATCCAAAATGGCGTTAAAATAGGCCTTCCCAGTATCGAGATCCACTGCTCATACCCACTGTCAGTTATAAAACATATACGTTATCACTAAAGGAAATACCAAACACAAATTTGTTCTTAAAAAAGGATAGGAAACTTACATACTTACGTGTCCAATATGATAAATCAGGTGCTTTAGCTGGGAGAAAAGTCGAAATAACGAAAAAAAATCGATTTAGTAATACTCTTTTTTGTTTAACAATCAGATAGCACCAAATTATTATTTAGAATAATTTCAGAATCACAGAAACATAAAAAGACGATTGACAATTGTCCTCTTGGGATCCGGTGAGCAATCTTTTTCTTTATTCTCCAGAATCTTTTCCGATGACCAAGATGGTGCGCCCCTGAATGTAGTCTTGACAAAATCAATGTGATTTCACAATGAAATAGTTAGAGCGCCATCACTTGGTCTGGTGTGTGTTAGTACGCACTTATTGTTATTAAAAAAAAAGACGCTGAATAGCGAATTGATCAAGAGAATTAAAAGGAATATACGTTAATAATGATAATCATCTATAGCATCTATGAGGCGCCGATTATCTAGTAGCTATTCAGTCATGTCAATGGCATTCGTATTGTGTTACCCCGGCTTTCTTATTTCACATCCGATTTTGATGAAATTTTCAGCATTAATAATTATGATTATGATTTTTCTGTATTTATTCAAATCAACATTTTTCAGGGGTGGACTTGACATACAAGGTTTTAGTTCGTGACATCACAGACGGGTAGCTCCTCATTGCGTCGTGTGATAGAAATCCCTCAAGTATATTTAAACAAATATGAAAGTGATTTAATTTATGCGGAGAATAAATCACTAGACACAACATTTCATACCCCAGTCTATGAGAACCAAATAAATGCATTCATCATATTCTAGTTAAAAAAAGAATAGACAATCATAGAATATTAGCTGCTCGCGTATGACGATAAAAAAATTAAAACTTCATAAAAAATCATAATTCTCTTATTCTTTGATGGATTTTCATCGAACCTTCACCAATATGTTTCTCAAATTTTTCTGCTTTTATCAAAACCTGTGATTTTGAAGTTGTGATTATATGACGATGCCCCCGCTCACAACCAGATTTTAAAATAAAAAGTCGTAACTCTTTGTCCGAATGTTGACACACTGAACTTACGTTAAGTTTTTAACTCATCATGGGAACTTTCTGTTCAAATCCGTAACAATCATATGACCCTTCATATTAAAAAAATACAAGCGGATCAAAATCTAATCGTGATTGTCAAAAGTTTGTACAAGGAAATCTAATGCCTTATTGCACAAACTTTTAACAATCATACTAACGTCATAATTATAACGACCGGCTACGTTTTGACAAATATTTTGCTATTCATAATCTAAAGTAAAGGCTTACAATTATCCAAATAGTATTCTTACACTTAATTTGAACTTCAAATGAAGATTGTAATCATTTCTTTATTTCGAAGGAAAGCAGTTTACAAATGAACAAAGTGAAACAATGAAAAAGTCACAAGCCAAACAAGGTCCATGGAGTTATATACTGGTCCAAGGCAGGTTGAAATGTACATAAAAAGTAAAATTACAAAGACATAAGATTGATTGCAAGCAGAAAGCAATGACTGTACAATAAAACTGAATAGCCTAAGTGAATTTGCATTAACATCAAAAAATGTCTTTAAAATTGAGACCTGCTTACATGAGCAAAGGTACATAAAAATGGCATCAAAAGTGGAACATTCCGTACATCCGTTATGGTAGCAATAATCATTATACATAATAACATAGTATTTTACATTAAGGAAGGCAGTAAAGAGAACCCACCAAAACAGGTTCGATAATTAAGTTTATAATGTGGAACATAATCATGATAATGTGGGTAATAGGATGTGGGCTATCAAAGCAACAAAAAAAACCCCGGATGGGTTGAATATTGGGAAAAAAATACATTCAAGGACAAGTCCACCCCAACAAAAACTTGATTTGAATAAAAAGAGAAAATTCAATAAGCATAACACTGAAAATTTCATCAAAATCCGATGTAAAATAAGAAAGTTATGGCATTTTAAAGTTTCGCTTCATTCCACAAAACAGTAATATGCACATTTCGGTCGGTATGCAAATGAGGAACTGATGACATCACTCATTCACTATTTCTTTTGTATTTTACTATATGAAATATTATTATCTCTCGTCATTGTCATGTGAAATGAAGTTTCATACCTCCCTGAACACGTGGAATTCCATTTTTATCATTTTGTGTTTCAGGCAAGGAGGTCCTAATCGTCAAATTCATAAAAATTGAAATATTGTATAATTTAAACAATAAAAAACAAAAGAAATAGTGAGTGAGTGACATCATCGACTTGTTCATTTGGATGTAACTGGCTCGTTCATAATAACTATTTTGTTGAAAATAAGCGAAACTTTGAAATGTCATAACTTTCTTACTTTACATCCGATTTTGATGAAATTTTCAGCATTGTGCTTGTCTGATTTTTCTCTATTAATTCAAATCAAAATTTTTCTGGGGTGGACTTGACCTTTAACGAGTGATACCATGCGCGACCCCAAAAAAAAATCACGTAAAAGGGATGTCTTTTTCAAGATAGGGCACTTTACGTACGTAACGCAATAAGCGTGTCAAAAACACTAAAATAATGAAAAAGGGTCTATTTTCGCTAGGAAGCTACGTGTTTGGGGTCAAATTTACGAGGTTATAAAAAATTAAGACTAAAACGTTTTATAAAGGATTTACTTTTTGCCCAAAGAGTCGTGTTTATAGTACGATATGGGCGAGGTGTGGGAGGTGGGGCTGTACTAAACCCAATGATGTAGGTAAATGTAAAACGGACGACAGATCCACGTCTAATTGAAATATCCCTGTAACTTGTTTAGGGGTTCAATTCAGGAAATACTTGCCAAGAGCATATCGTTTTGTAATACTTGTTAAGGGTAGGGTTTTACACGCCATTACTTGTTAAGGGATGCATTTTCAGTATATGGAAAATACATGTTTAAGGTGCTTTTCGAGACCCCATGGTCGCGCTTGGTATCCACTCATGAATGGAAGTGCCCCCCCCCGTGCTGATTCTTCCTACTGTAAAAAATAACAAAAGATGATAAAAGGGCATGCTTACTTATGATCCTTGTCAAATTCCTTGGGCTTATGTTACAATTACACATCCGAATCATTGTCTGAAGTCTTGCTATGAGTTCTCATTAGATATATTTTCATATTTTCAGAAAAACCCGATTTATTCCTCACGGGTTCATTGAGGATGGTCGTAATTTTCCATCCCAAAGAAATGTATCACTTTATAGTAAGTTATCGTAATGAAGTGCATCAATGACTTTAATGAATGATCTTAAGCTGATTAGGTGACGTAAGTGGGTGAAATACCCAAACCATAATCGTTTGCAATTTGATCTTTGAAGAAAAAATGCAATAATATCTTTAAACAAAAATTCCTACACAGTAAAAACGCTGTTTAATATGCGAATCTTACAGTATTCCTTTAACCGTTTAAACAATCATGTTTAATTATTGAAGATTAGACTTTTAGAATTAAACTTTGTTGCTTAAGATTTAAACACTTGTTTAAACTGTTTAAACAATTAATGTAAGGTTCATATAGTGAACAGCGTTGTATATTTGTTTTACTTTGTACCCAGTGGCGTAATGAGCCCCCCCAAAAAAATATGAGGGGTTCATATATGGGTAATGGTCCTACATTTGGCGAGGGGAGGGGGTCCAGCCCCCTCTCTCCTTATGGCATGGCCCAGCCTGTAAAATAATAATGATCATTATTTGACATGATTTATATAAATACTAAAATTCAAAAATTCAGTCCATCACGAGCTTCTCTGTACAGGGAATAAAACGAATCGAAATCGAAGTCGTGTAGTGATAGCAATCTTGACACGATTTGGACTTTACTCCGACACATGACAAGGCACACAATTTGTTTTGAAATATTCGAAGTACTAGTAGAACTTTAAATTCAGCTTATGCCCTTTTTAAGACCCTTTTTTGAAATGCAAATTCGTATTTAAAAATCGGGTCGCAGTCGGATCAGAAGCCCAATATAAAAAGTATCTTTGTAATATTTAAAAGGTATAAAAATGGTATTTAAAAATCAAAGAATTGCACTTATATTAAAATAAATGTTCCGTGGGTCTCAAGGTTTCAAGTTTCAGCTACGTCCCCATGAAATAAAATACGAATATTTTTGAAAAAATATCACGAAGAGAGGAAACAACGAAAAAAAGAGAATACAGAAAGGAAGACAATACCTTCCAAGCAATTTAAAATGCATTAACGAAAGTGTGTAGAACAAGTTTCAACTTAGGAATAACAGAATAAATATGCCTACTGCCTGCAAATATGACCAATTCTGCTTTCTGTCTTTCAAAAGAAAGAAAGACCATTTTTGTTCGCGTGTTTGCTTTTCTGCAATACCGTAGAGTACAAAAGCTAAGGAGTGTCTAGAGAATATATCTAGCAAATAAAGACATATTTGCTAAGACTCCACACGAGCATTTAACTGGCTTTGATGCTGATATGTTACAAGATGGTGGCTGGCGTTTTTGACACCATCTTAAAAACATTTCATGGCGTCCTTGGGAAAGAGAGAATGACTTTTCTGATTTCGGTTTGGACGTTTTATGATAAATAGGTTTGAGTGGAGATGCATAAAAATCAGGCTATAGTTTTAGATGTTTTTTTTAGAATACGTCTGTTTTTATTGCCATAGTAACTGTGCTCCTCACCCAATCAAAAGGAAGGAAAATTCTTAGATTTCAGAACTTGTCCTGGTTGACATATTGATGAAAAGTGGAGAATGTCAGGCAGCAGTGATCATCATCAGACATAATCCTTGATACATTCAAAGATACAGGTGTTTATCGAAGACTGCAATAGGGTTTTCAAATTAATTTTTTGATACGTACATTTTCTTTCATAATAATCTAATGAAAACGACCTTAGTCACCCTTGAATTGAATTGAACTGAAATGAATGTAATTGAAAAGTTTAAAATGCTTTCAAGCGTACCTTCCTTGAAAAGTTTTGAGTCTTTGAACTTAAAGGAATATGTTATTCCGTGAATGAGATGTATTGAGGTTAAGTTTCAATTAGTTTTTCAAGCGCCACTTTCCTCTCTCTTACACCCCCGTCCCATCCCATGCCCCGCCTCTGTTCCCCTCCCTTTTCCCTCTCTAAAGAAACCTTCACCACTTATCCAATATCACATACAAGATCTTATCATTGACAATGAATTAGAAAGGAGACAAAAACCTTCTCATTGTCGATCTGTAAAAGACATTGCATTGAATACCACCACGGTTGAGCGACGGCGCCGAAATTATTTGTCGCGCTCCTTCAAATCCGTCTTCGATTCAGCGCAGAAAGTGCAAACAAATAAGAGACACACGTAACTCACCTTGGTGACGACTGTGTACACGCTTTGTCAATCAATAATCCACTGTCTCGTGGAATTCACAACAGACAAAAGGTCCTTAGATGCGATGGGTCGATAGTAATAATGTTCTTTTTCAATCACGGTCTTGAGTCATTCAATTGGAAGTGTGGAATCTCTCTCGCCCCCTTTTCACGCAGGCATACGTGGGATTGATTTTTACATGAAATCAATGCAAAATCTCGATTTTGGTGATGCGAGAGAAGAAATCAGTGCTACGTACTGTGTCAGTGTTAACATCCTTACGTTGAACAAGTGTTTTATTACACCAATAAAAGGTGTTATGATTGTGGACATCAACGGAAAGACAAGACGGTGATTTGGAAAATGAGAAATCCCTCGCAGAGTCGCAGCTCGAGATAAGGTCAGTCACTGCAAATGTCGCCACTTAGTACTTAGTCGACGAAATCATTATACAGTGCGTATAAAAAAACGGGACAGTTTTAAAAAGTCTATAAAAAAATTGTTCCAAAATATTATATCTATATTTTGATGTTAATAGATGCTCTTAGATCTTATCTTTCAAATGCCATTTGAAAATATAAATTTTGTTCATGCTTGAGCGAACACGGGCCGTTTTTGTCGGGGGTTCAAAAAGAGGCTTGCGCCAAAATGGCAGAAATGAGAAATTTGATGATTAGACTTTTGGCTAATCAGCAAACTTTCTCTTAATCTTTTCATTATCTTTGCCATAATTTTCGAATTATGCTGTCGAATTTCATTTACAAATTTATTTATTTACCTGAAATATTTTGTTTTTTATTTAAACTTCTTTTACCTTTGAATTTCCCTTCATAAGTAAGATAAGAAGACTTTTTGTCAACCCAAGTAAGAAGATTTGCATTATTAATTGGGAGAATTTGTAATTATTCAAATCCTTTTATTATGTGAAACAAATTATGTTATGGTACCTATAAAAGACATGAATCCTATTTTAAGGGGTTATTGAATCCTTCACCAAGTTTAATTATGTTCTTGACAGGACAAACAGGAAGGGAATTCATGTCTCTCAATGGCAATGGTGTATTGAGTCAATTTTGAAGGAGCAAAATATGGCAGATCGGGTAAAATGTATTTTACAAAAATTTTAGCAAAAATTTCCACTTCTTTTTATTAAAATATCAAATTTTGTGATTTTGACATAATATTCAGAAAATGATATCATATTTCGCTTTCTATGTTTTCTGTTTTTTTTCTTTCCACTTTTTTTCTTGGTCGTGATTTTTTTTATTTGATGGGGGGAGAACACCCCCAGCCCCCGCCCATCAGTATGCCACTGTTCAAAGGCACCATAAACTTTGTAGCATACAAAGAAAGGAATTGAAGAAAAAACACGCTCTCCCATACTTCGGTTAAAAAAAAAATGTTCTTGTCTAAAAAAGGAATATTCAAAGCTAAAAGAGAACATATTAAAAAGGAACAATAACAGAAATATTCAAGCAAATAAGTAGATTTGGAAATGAATTTTGACCGGATAATTCGAAAACTATGGCAAAGATAATGAAAAGGTTAAGAGGAAGTCTGCTGATTAGCAAGAAGTCCGACCAACATATTGATCATTTTATGCCATTTTGGCGCAAGCGTCCTTTTAACCCCAGACAAAAACATTCCGTGTTCGCTTAAGTATGAACGAAACTAAATTATTTTAATGGCATTTGAAGGATAAGACTTTAGAGCACCTATGGACACCAAAATATAGAGATCATAATTTGAAACAAAAATTTAATAGACTTTTCAAATCTGTCCCCCTTTTTTGATACGCACTGTATATCACTTTCTAAGAGAGAATGTTCGATGTGAAAATGTCTAGAAACTTTGTTTAAGAGAGATACCATACCATCACCATTAAGAAGTTAAGATCACATCTCTCTAGAGGAAACCTTCTAATTTGTCAAGTTACTACTACCATGACTACAAAGAATAATGTTGCATCAATGATAGTATCATTTGATGATCAGATAGAGATTTACTCTTAAATGGGATGAAATTTGATAAATCCGTAAATGTTATTGTATATTCATCATTTGTGATAAAGATCACCTCAACTACACAGACTACATGAATTCAGACGAAAGTTTTAGTTCAATGGTTTATATTGTTTGTTTATATGCTTAGTCGTGTTAGTATAATAGAACCATAATATAACCCGCTTTTTGTAAATATGATTACTTATTTCGCACGGTGATTCTTAGATCGGATTTCTTTTAAAATTACTCAGGAATATCCAAACCATTTTTTTTTATTTCTATGGGAACTATCAAATTTAAATGAATTTGATTTAGGGTTTAGTACACCGATGCGTGATATACTTTATTTTTGTCATAAATAGAAAAATATTTATAAAAAGATTTATATTTAGCGAAAATACATATAAGGACATATTGTCTATCAACACGATCAATACGTATCATAAACCATTCATAGCAAGCATTACTTTTTAGTATAATTCAGCATGCAATAGGAGATAGCAGGTCGACTGTATCTCAGTAAATGCTGATTAGGCTACCCACCCGAACTAGTCCATTTCAGTATAAGCTCTCGCCTGGTCGCGTCACTCCCTCGCATGCATGTTCCCATTATTAGCAAGGACAGGCTAAAAAAAGTTCTAACTCCTTAAGTTGGCAACCCCCCCCCCCCCCACACACACACACAAGGGGGGCTCCCAATTTGGGTCAAATATCTACATCATATAACATACCATCTTCATTTCCAAGCGGTGCCTCACGCCCCAGAAAAATATCGGGGTGGGGGGGTGCCTCAGCATCCTTAGCAGCCCCGCTTCTAGAGGCCATGCCAATCAGTGTCAGATATATTTTTGAATGAAACGCCCCCTAAAAAATTAATGCGTAAAGTCGTGATATTTTATAGTCACCATAATCTGAAACGCAGGAAAGATTTTAATAAGCCAGTTCGTAGTTCCTTTCTGCGCATGATCAAAAGATTCTACGCATGATCAGTGGAAGGTCATTTGTACTAAAGTGACATGGTGGTTTAAAATCTAATGAGATAAGCACCAACTTTGATGTCTTGATTATTCATATATTCTTTTGAATTGTGGTTTTCATTTACATCCACAAAATACAACAATGCGTCAACGAACGACTGGTATTTCACAGTTTGCCAAGTACATTGTGCAACATGTTATGATATGGATTCAAAGTAGGAATGCAACAAATACCTTCATAAAGTGTTCATTGGTGTGCTATTCTAGTCACCTGGTCTATTCAATTTCTTCATCCTGCTATGTAAGGCAAGCTTACGTAATATCTTGCTTTGAAATCTGCCTATCATAATGAAAGAAATGAAAGGTCATTTGAACAAAATTGTCCATGAAGTAACTACGAACTGGTCTATTACAATCCATGCATTTGCGTTCTGTCCCTCTTCATTTACTTGCTCATATTATCATTCCTTCGTCATTGTCATTTTGTTTTCCTGTTTTCCTTTCTTCCTTTTTAAAAAATACTTTTCTATAGGCCTACGGTCGCCCCTCTAATTCATCTTTTTCTTTTGACTTCTTATTCTTTGCATAATTCTTTGGATTATTCTCGTCTTTCTCCTCCTTTTTCCCTGTTCCATTTTCTTTTCTTCCTTTTCTATTGTATTGTATGATAATTTATGTCAATAATTTTATGAAAAGAATGTAGAGCTCCTGAAATGGCCTACGGTGCTCTGTTTTACCTATATACAGCCGGCATTAGTGATTCTGTGGACATATATAGCTCGATTAAATACCATTTGTCATTTTCAGCGAAACAGCTTGCCGAAACACCTGTCTTAACCGTTTTCTTTTCACTTGTCTTTCAGATATAGCGATCGATGGATCTTGGCCGAGAACAACAAAGATGTTAGCGGACTCTGCGAGAGATTGTGATAAATCTCAGAGTTAAACGAGGACAAGCAAATTCGACATGATCGACTCGGAGGAGCAAATAGTGCCTCTTGCGCATCACATGACCTGGATTCATAATTTTCCTAAATGCGACAGCTGCGTCACCATGAACGCAGCCGAAAAGGGACGCCATTCACACGAACATCGCCCATTTCCACAAGAATCGGCTCATCCCCATGCAGTTGTCATGGTAAACGGTGAGTCGTCACGTGGATTGCTTCAAGGTGCAAAGTTCCTTCCTGGGATCGTGCAAGGAAGATCTATTGAGAGGGAGCAGAGGTTGGGGACGAGTCGCACTACGGTGGATAACATGCCGGTGCCCAATCCTGATAGGTCAAATTATCTGCCTCAAATATCAACTCGACATCGGATAGCCGATAACACCAGTCCGACAACACGATTCAAAGTGGGCATCACAAGAGCTCAACAAAGACTTGCAAAGTCTCTAGATTCTGAGGAGCAGAGTAAGATAAGGGCACACAGATCTATGAGTTTGCCGTCCATTTCGTCTGAAAAAATGACTTCCGGTTCATCTGGTACTTCTGCTTCAGACAGCGGTGTGTATGACGTCACAAATGAGGAGGACGAAGACACATTCCTCAGCCGGGTATCCCTGGAGGAATCCGCCTCAGAGGATGAAGAAGATAACAGTAATCTTACAATCGATCCATTCCCTTATCAATCAGAAAGGTCCCCGTACGAAAGTGAAATTGATACTGCACCTCCGAAACCAGCGACAATTAAGCCAAAGAAGAAAAAGAAGAAGGAAAAGCTAGCGCCTCCTCCTCCACCGAAGCCGCGTCCTAAGAGAGCGAAGAAGCCTTTTAAGCGGAAACGTCCGATAAACTTTGCAGCTCTCCGCCGCCACGAGCAAGAAGTTGCAAGACGTCACCCAATCAAGAAGCAGTTCTTGTACTCGAACGTTCTGGAGTCTGAACTCAAAAGTTACATTCCACCTCGATTGCCCGGCGGGAAGCTCAAATCTGTCTACAAACGAACCCAAACGGGAGATATCATGTTCCCTCATGATCCAATCACAGTGCATTATACTGAACTTAAGAATGAGTCGGAGCAGGATACGCAGTCGCCGTGGCAACGTCGGAGACAAGAAGCGCTTCAGGCTTTCTTAGAAAGGAGGAAGAAGTTACTGAAGCGCGTTTCATCAAACGACAAGAAAAGACGCGTCCGGTTCACTTTGCCTCCAGGTCATATAGATAGTGCCAGCGAAAGCGACGACAATGCCGATAAGTCAAACGATACCAGCCATGGAAGTGGTGCCGGCAACGATGAACGATCAGAAGGTGATTCCCAAATAAACGACGAAGACGGTGCTCAACCACCTCGCATAAGCCTTGTCGTTGAGGAAGCCCTTCGCGCACTTGAGAGCAAACCATCACGAAAAGATTCCGATGATTTAGTTCAAAACTGGCTGCAGACGACAGAAGACAAGAGCAGTGTCGAAAAAACACCACTCGGCACCAAACTTCCGAAGATATCCGAAGATATTGTATTATCGATATCACCTCCGCTTGTTCATGACGATCCCCATCGCCGATTACACGATGCGAGCAACATCACTGTGAATGTGACTGAATTTATCGACACAACTGGTTTATAATCGCAATCCCAGTATGCACCTATTGTCTTTATTGTCCCTTTTCTACATTTTAAATGAATTTTTGTTACACCCCCTTGTTTTCCCATTTAAAATCTCTCATGCTTCCGTCCAAAATCGAAAATTCTCTTTTGATTTTACGCTTTACTGTTCAAAGATGAACGTCACCCCATTAAGTGTTCCACGAGGCAAAAGTCGGCAAACTTTAGCAAAATAGAGAAAAAAGGGTATCGGTGTTTGAACTGCGTTGTCGGTTGACGGTGACGACAGCGTATAATACCTCAGTCACCTTTTTTCAACGGCAGCCCTACGGCGAGTCGAAAATAGCCGTTTTAACATTTGTTTTTGGTACCAGCTACATTATGTGGCTTGAATACAAATGAATAAATCGGCTGTTTTCGACTCGCCGTACGGCCGGCGTAGAGCAAATGTGGCTATTGTATAAGGATGAAATTCAGACAATCACATACTTTAATAGTCAAAACTCAGATGCTGAATTGATTTATGTCAAAACTTGTTTTTGCCCTTCGACATACAACTGGGACATTTCGGTATTAGAATGGCAAATTGGTACATAGTTTAGATAAATGTAGGTTTAACGTGCACTTATATTAAAAAAAATATGTTCCAAGTAGTTTAGAATTATTCAGTGACAGCGAGGATGTGCAAATTTCTTTTAAAATTAATACCATTTTTATTGACCGGCTTGATTTCAAATATTACTTGTGATTTTACAAAAACTTAATTAATTCGGCAAGTTTAGTGATTCAGCGCCATCTAGTGTTATTGCAATGGCTGTGAAAAAAAATCTTGCTTAAATTGATTTTTGGCCAACCTAAGATTGTATGGTAAGATGTTAATTTGATATTTTAATTTGAAAAAAGAGCTTGTAATCAGGCGTATGATTATATGAATGATAATTGATTTCAAACGTTTTAAAGAGCCAAGCTTCGTGATAACATTCTGAACTGTTGAGTATTTCATATTACCGAGTAACTGGTCGAGGGGTTCATGTTCCTAGCTTTCGCTTGATTGCCACTGTGTAACTAATTATAGTAGATTACTTTCACTTGTTGTGAAGTTGGAATAAAAGTAGAGTCATCTCAAGAAATTGAAAAGAAATTGAAAATATTGTTTGTTTTCTTCTTTTCTGATGACTGCGTAATTAACGAAACATGGCGTATGGGACAAAATTTTAGAAAAAAGGAAGTGTAATTCTTTTGACAGAGTTTAACCTATTATTCAGAATAAGATTGTTGTTGCACCTTTCCCCCTTCATTGTCATTGTATTTTTCCTTTGGCCACACACTATTATTTCTTCACATAGGTCCAAAGGTTAAAAAATGAGATTTGATAAAATCACCAGAAATAAGGGCTAATTATAACACAAATTCATACCCTAGCGTCATTAACAGATCATCAAATATCCTTATACCATGTCATATGTAACGTTTCCTGAGAATATTAGAATACATGTATGTTATTCTGATTTTCTACTCGATGGAGGGTCTAAAACCCAGAATACTCTGAAACTTGGACACAGCAATCGTCGTGATAGGTATTCTTTGGCAACTACCAGTCCCCATAAAATGCTAAAATTATATAGTCTGCTGGGTAAACCCTTCACTCGAGTTAAGGGTCTGAATGTGCAGCCTACTCATGCCTTGTGTACTGAAGGCTTTCAGCAATTTTGTATGTGCTAGTCTATGCGTGGAGGCACATTTGTTGGTCAAAGTTCCAATCAGGGTCTGTGCCTGCAGACTTAAAATGATACTACGTCACTGGATTTATGTAAAGTAGCAATAGTCTCAATTCATGTTCATGTGATAAAAAGTTCTCACATGTGCATCATTCAATTTACTTCTATGTATGACGTATTTTTAAATTTTACGGGACAAGGGAAACTCCCCGTCTTATAACCGGAGAACAGTGGTGTACGGCCATTGTACGTTCGTGATCTGCAGATGACGCACTTCTCACTACACCGTTTACCCGTATTGATCATCTGAGGGAGGGCGCTTTGAGATTATGATGTCATATACATAAGATCTAGTATAAGGGACGGTGCCACATGAAAGGGGAAATGGGCTACTGCCCCCATAACTTTTCAAGTGCTAAATGAGGGAGAGAAGAAAACAAACATAGTTATAAAGAACATGAAGTGAGATTATGAAGAAGACTTTTAAAAATGTAGTGCTGCAACTATAAAATTATAATTACCCCCTTTTTATTTGGAAAAATATGCCATTGGTCGCCTTACCCCCCATAGCATTTGTCACAATGCCATGGCAACACTCCCTACATGCAGTGAAGATGGTGCACGTGATTGTTTTTAAAAACATGACTTTGCGTGCAAGCTGTAATTCTGAAGAACCATTGATTTCGAGGTCAAAAGGTCTGTCATCTTTTGCTTTGTTTTAAACATGTCACTGTCAAGATGATGGTTTTTGAAAAGCTAGAAAGTTAAAAACTATATACTGAAATCATGTCAGAAATAGAGCTGGCTAGCAGCATGAAAATAATTCAACATTATTATGTTACTTAAATTAGATGTTTGTACTCCTACATAAACAGCTTTTCAGATAATATTTTTACTACTTTATCGTCAAACGAATTCCCATAGTATCCAAGGAGATGTTTTACTTTCTCACAAACAAGCACGAAAATAATGTTCATAATCATACAGAAATCATACACATTTGTCAAAATAAATACATTTGTAAAAGAGTTGAATATGGATGGACTTAGTATCTATAAGACCCCTTTTCAATATAAAAATCTAAAAAAAAAGACATATCTAAAATTGCTAGCATTTTTTCATATATCTGCTTATACAAACTTTTATTTCGAACTTTGTTAAAGAAATCAATATTGAATATTTCATTTTAAGTTTGTAAGGAAATTACCATCAGTTACTTCAACAAAAGAACTTTTACGATTTACAACCAACAGTGCGTTGGAAGTTTGAATTAAAATCTCTTTTTAGCCTTATACGACATCCTTCTGAAAACGGCGGGTAATGTAATGTCAGATATGATAATAGTTATGATGGTAGAATGTTATCAGTAGCAATCATTAATGATAAGTGGTTGAAAGCAAAATTAGTTAAGAGCTTGAAGGTCATGAAGAATTCCTGGATGACGAGTTCCACTTTCTTTATCAATTTTGTCAGGTAATACTTTATAGATGACATGGTTGTCAAAAATCTTCAAGTGGCTATAGCTCCACTTTCTGTACCCATGTTATCAGATGATACTTTATAGATGACAGGGTTGTCAAAAATCTTCAAGTGGCTATAGCTCCACTTTCTTTACCCATGTTATCAGATGACACTTTATAGATGACAGGCTTGTCAAAAATCTTCAAGAGGCTATAGTTCCACTTTCTGTACCCATGTTATCAGATGATACTTTATAGATGACAGGGTTGTCAAAAATCTTCAAGTGGCTGTCAGAGACAGCGGACAGGCAAATGTGGAGAGTAGTTTGGGGAGGGGACTGGGCGTGTACACTGATTGGTTGGATGAATGGTAATAAAGTGCGTATCAAAAAAAGTTTACACTTTGAAAAAGCCCTGGGAATTAAAGTATATACAACATGTGGGAAATTTTTTCACATATTATCTTGGGTTTGGGTCTCATCTATCCAATGAATATAAAAGTTTTGACAGAATATATTACACTTTAGTGAGCACTGTCCATTTTTATAAAGCTCGCAGAAATCTGTTTGCGCAGAAATGCTCGTTTATACGATGTGTCAAGGGGAAAGGGCGAAATCAAACTTACCCTGCGAAACATATCTCATAAATTTCCCTCGGATTTTTGGTCACTTGAAATAGAAGGGATACATTCAAGCATTTTGTAACAATTTTGCCACCCAAATTGAAATTTCAACACTTAGTAAGCACAACCTTTACCCCTTTTGTGCCAGCTGGATCTGAGGACATCACTGAATCTGAAGAAAAGTTTATCTCAAACATTTTCACCTTTTTTTCATTAAGTTTTTATCATTTAAAGTGGGTTTTCATGTCATTTCTCATTTGATACTTGTTTCTCCACACTTTTCCCAAGCTTGACAATGATTAACAAAATGAAAATCAAGCCTAAGCCATTTCATGGAAATCGCAGCTCAGTGTAAAGCAAATATCGTCACGATGGCCTCGGTGTGTGGGGGAGTGGGGTGGGGCGCAATGCACTCTTCGAAGTGTTTTGGGCAAGGAAACAAGATAAAAAGGTAAAACATATCTTCAAATCAAGTTTACTAGCTAAATTCCATATGTTCTTCATGATTAAGGCCTGCTTTTATTCGCATAACTATTTCAAAGTTCTGCGCAAATAATTTTTCACTAACTTTTCAAAAGTAAGTGGTGCTCACTCAAGCGAAAATATTTTTCGACAGTTATATCGTCATTTGCTCAAATGGATCTGTACCAATGTTAAAATGTTGAAAAATTTTCAGGATATTACAAATGTATAATTTTACAGGATTTTTCTAAGTGTAAACTTTTTTTGATACGCACTGTAGAGGGAAGAAGGGGGATGGGGGGGGGGGGTAAGGATGTGAATGGAAAGGAGGGGAGTGGAGGTGCCGTGGACAAAAGCGCCTGACTAGACAGACACGTGATTCAATCTGGGGCTCCATCACCTGAATTCACCCACTCCTCAATCCTAAGGAAGAGTGTCTGAAATGTCCCTTTTTCAGGTCAGTAGGCCTATATCAGTTATTTCCAGCGATTTTCATTCGCATCAAAGGGGCACAAAAAAATTTGTGTAACAAATTTCAGCTCGTCTGTAGGGCCTAGATACGCATCTTGATCATCATTACAAAAATTGCTCTGAGCCGAGTTTACTTTTCAGGTCTGAATACTTAAAATATCAAAATATTCGAGCTTGTCCTCTCATTATTATTTTAGCGGCCGATCGGGGAAATTAGGATGACTTTTTTCTGCCCCCTCCCTATTGGCGAAAGTTGGATCCCGGGGAATAACGAAACTGATCATAAATTAAAAAGGGCCGCTCCTTGTAATTGGGAACCCCCTCCCTCCTCGTGGAATATCCTGTTACGGGTCTGTAATAGTATAAACATCAATATTTCTTCACTTAACTGCTTAAGCAAATGCTATTCAAATGACTGAGAGAACAACATAGCTCACCACATTCGCTATCTATCGTAATTTTGTGCATATATTTTCGTAATATAAATGCTATTGTGTGAAATTATCAGTTTTGAAATAATTCATGTAGTTTTGTCACATCTTTAGTTTGTCATGGTCATATGGATTGTGCATAGTTTCTGGATTTTTAAATCATCATTCTAATTTTTTATTTCTCATTTTGTTTCTATATTTTGCTCTCTTCTTATTTTATCTATTATCTATTTAATTTTGGTTTGTTCATTTATTCATATATTTATAGATTTGTTCGTTTGTTTATTTATTTCTTTATCCATTCATTTATTCATTTGATTGTTTATTCATTTATTTTTTTATTGAAGGTGAAGTGTCTGGTTGCTGTTTTGGATCTGTTACCGTATGTTGTGTAACCTGTTCAACTTTAAATAAATAAACAATGGCCCAAGTCATATCAAGGAAGACCATTAAGCGGTAGAAATGATATGACTACTGACCAGTCATTTCACCTTTTCAAGTGTCTTATTTGTATATTACTATCATTTGACCCTCCTCAGCCAAAGGAGGTCAATGGTTCTTGTCCGTCGTTAATTAGCAACAATTTTTGGTCATCTGATCCCGTAATAATGGTAAGTGGAAACCTGAAGCAAAAACTAATTTAGATTACTATATAATGACACTCATTGAGCTCTTAAGAAACCAATAGAAATTGGTTGCTATGAAAATTCATAATTATGATATTCAAATAATGAAAACGATGGAACAATAATTATTGTATAATTAGAAATGATAATGATATTTCGTTTGTATATCAGGCTCCGGACAATGAACTGCGTCACTCATAAAATTTTATCATCGGATTATGCATGGTTTGCCCACACGCATGCAATTTTCGCACCCCCTGTCGAATATTCACGCAAGAGATGAAATGTCAGGCATGTTGATTATCACTGGCATAGATAGGGGGCTTGGGAGCCATGGACCCCCCCCCCAAAAAAAATTCAGAATCAAGAAAAGAAAAGGAAAGGAGAGGAAAGAAAAAAGGTTGATATCTGATGCTTATTTTCTGAATATTATGTCAAATTCTATAACCAAATTGTATTGAATGGATTTTTTTCCCCTCGTTCACTCGGAGCCTTTTCGCAAGTTTTACACATACATTTGGGCCCCTTCATTTTTTTAATCATTACGCCACTGCTAGTTATTGCATGCTTCTTATCATCTTCATCATCATCCCTATCATCATCACCATCATCATCATCATCATCAATATCGCCCACAAAATTGTCGTCGTCGTCATCATCATCATCACCACCACCATCACTTCCGTTGGCGCGTCATCATCAGTTCCCCCACCATCAACATCAACAAATTTCTTACCAATCGTCACAACCACAACTAATGATATCCTAACGAATGGCAATCAAATTACTGATTTTTATTTTGAAACGACGGGAAGCCCACTATTAATTTTTTGACAATTAACATTATATTACAATAATATATACATGTCTAATTAACCATTAACTTACGGAAATGGTTCGTATACAAACAATAGTAAAATATACCCATGGCTTCAAGATCTATTTACATAACAATTACAAAGTACGGGCATTATAAAATCAATTTCACTTTTCTATATCATTATTAATGAAACAACCAAAAGTTAATTCAAACACAATTATGTCTTGGATTACAGCCACGTGAAAAATATAATTCAACGGGTAGTACAATTCGTACCATACTAAATTTACATTTCTCGAAGTGTTTTTTTTAATGGAAATGGAATGGTAGTTTTCCTCTTCTATCGTGGATTTAATGAAAGTGATTATGTGCATGTATATAGATAAAAATGTTCCCGTATCAATTTCTTGGGGAAATATGTGTAAACTTTTGTTCAATGCCATATAATTGTAGCTTATTATAGGCCTATACTTATTTCATAGATAAGATTAGCATTTATTGTCTCCATAAAACAGTGAGAAATTGATTTGACCATTTGGTTGTAAAAATATCATCAAAAGCATACAGTATTATAGAACAGACAAAAAACAATAAAGTCAATTAGAGTTAAAAATAAATATATATACAGTGGAGGCAAAATGCATGTGCAAAGATGTAGCTAGATATGATAAAAGAGATAAGAGAAGAAAAGTAGGAAGAGGGGTGAAACAAATCTAAATCATAGCTGGATCTGAAATACCAATATTTCATTAAAGTTTAATAACTAAATCTTAATGCGTCTCACAAAATATTGTATAGATCATTAACTTAAAATCTGGCACTGGCCTAGTTTTTCTTTTCTTATCCTCATTCATTGTTAGCATGTTACTTATCACATTCAATATAATGGTTCCATGCACGTTTCATTAGAACAACACCACAAAATCGCTCTGTAGGGGTATATAGCAGACCAATTTCACTTAAAAAATTCAATAACAATCACCAATTTACATGTTTTATACTGGCAATTCCAAAAAATAAATAGAAATGTGACATAAGGCACATAATATGCTCATAAAAAAAATCAAATTCATGTAGCTGACATAATGCTATCCATCTCCAAGGTTGCCTGTGCCTGATGGCTAGATGGCGCTTCATCATGTTCATATACATGCAAATATCACAGAGGAGGTGCCATGTGCGAGTGAATGAAAGTGCAGGGTTTGATCCCCAGTAAGGCAATTTATGCTCTAGAGCAAGGCATCTTATATACATGGCTTTTAAAATCTTCATTCAAATAAATGAAAATGCTCCATGGATTACTGATAAAATGTGTGTATGTGTTCATTACAAAATCAAAATACAGAATGTTGTGAAAAAATGTACAATTCGTAACGACAATTTAATTTCAACCATGTAATACTAGTAAGTGATAACCTTATACAAATATATAATTATCCATTTTTACAAATCCGTTCTCATTTAATATACATGATATACAACAATACAGTAGGCTATTTCGAAGGATCATTACTGCAACATTACAACTTATAATCAAATATTAAACAACGTTATATAAAAAGGACGCTTATAAATTGAATGCCAAAGAAATTAAGTTTTGAGAGTAAAGGTGAAATAAAAATCGGAAAAGTTAGAAGGTGCAACTGGACATGCTGGAGAGTGTTACCATTTTGAAATGTCCGTCGCCAAATTTGGGATATTTTTGTGACGTATTTATTATTGACGAAAAACCTCATTTGCTGACAATGGTAATTTGGTGTGATTATTATATAAGATTTTTGGTAACGTTTGAATGCTTGAAACCTTGCTAATGTCAACATTGAAGTTTTTATCAACGAATTACTGCCTGGTTCTCTCCCATAAATTACAACGCAGTTGCAGTTAAAAAAACCTATGCTGTGCTCATTCAGCCGTTAAGTCACGGATTTCGCTCATTTTCGGAAACCGCTTCCCAATGATTCTAGCTATATCACAGGCTTAGTATAAACTTGAATAATTTGTTACATTGGAATATGTAATGGGGTTCTTTCGGGGTACTTTCTTTTGATGTTATGTTTAGATCAACCATAAATGCAAATATGCATTAAAGTGTTTGATTGATAATTTGAATTGAAGAAAAGAGAAAGGAGAATGGATGATTAAAAAAAGATATCACTGCAATGCATTCTCCTCGTAGTAACGCTGCGACTCACATAATAATAATAATATGTCAATTTATATAGCGCAGTTACTATGTGCATATACTCAACTGCGCTTTTGTACTTGGTATCATATTATTACCCCGGCTGTAGCTGAGCCGCCATATCAATAGGCGTTAAAGCGTTCAAGGAATAAATCCTACCGATTACCCATTCACCAAACCTGGGTCGAGTGCTGCACGATATGGATGATTTTCTTGCCAAAGGAAATTACGCCATGGCTCATCGTTGTAGTGAACTAATTGTCTACAATCTGAATTCGATGTGTCCTATACTCAGGATGTAAGGCATGTCAGAATTACTACGTTTACAGTTTAGTATGCAGTGTATTCGAATTATTGTTCAGAACATAATCACACAATTCGTGTTTTTAATGCCTAGCTTAATGCTAAAGATTTATTAACAAAATGCGATAGTCATAGAGTTAATAGCAAAGCGTGAAGCGAACACAATGAGGTGTGGTTATAATAATTGTTGAAAGTAATCATCGTTTGGATAATTCGGAAAACATTTAACGCGTCGACCCCGTTTCGTTCGTACGAAGGTTGGACGAAGAACGCTGACGCTCTATGCCAGATGACCTCAGAACAAACTTGAGGAGAGTGGATGGTTGAGGAATCTCATCCCAGTTCCCTCGACACATCATCCTGAAAATGATATTGAAATGAGGATGCTTGAAGCTGTAGATGAGAGGGTTTACACAGGAGTTGGCCATGAGGAGAACACCGGCGTAGACGTCCGCAACGCTCTTGAAGGGGATGGTGAGCGAGATCGGGTAGGGAAGGATGCAAAAGAAGAAGGCGCACACCACATAGAATAGATTTTTGGTGATCTGTATCTCGCGTTTGTTGCGGGACTTCTTAGCCTGTGTTTCCAGTGTGGAATTGTGGCATTTTTCGGTTATTTTAACGGACGACCCGTTCATGAGCTCACGGGTAGAAGCAGCGTCGCTGGGCTTGGTTGGGTTGTTGGAATAAAAGACCTGAAGACGACGGTTGTGACGCCTAACGTGGACGTAGATCATCGCATAGCAGACAATGATGATGATGAATGAGATCAAGAAGGTGAGAGCGACGATGTAGTCGTTGATATAGACAAGTTCGTGGTCATCGTCCCAGAAGCAAACCTTGTATGCCTCCGAATACCCAAGCTTACCAATTCCCAGAGATGGCGGTAAGGCAAACGCCATGATGGGGTAGAACCAGGCGAAGAACACCATTAGACCCAACTTGACAGGACTGTAGAGTTTGCAATAATTATCTCTCGGGTTCACGATCAAATAGGCACGATTGATGGCTATGAGGGCCAGGTTGACCAGGGTAGCTCCTAGACATACCATGGTAATCCCACCAGCTATGGTGCAAACTCCTGGAGCGAGTGGCCATCCAGACTTGCTCAGCATGGACACCGCATTGAACGGCAGGAAGAGACAGTTCAGGAAGTCGACGCAACTGGTGTTGAGAACGAAGGCATTGGTCGCCGTTTGCAGCTTGCGGGAGAGACTGACGGCGACAATGACCATGAGATTGCCAACCAGCCCTACAGCTGAGATCAAGATAAAGAGAATACCAATGAAGACTCTTTGCTTGTAGTCCGTGAATTCCCAATCTGTCCCGTTACTAGCCGGTGTTCTGTTAAGGAGAACTGTTTCCTCACTAGGTGTTGATGAATCCATGTCGTAGGATGGACGTCACGTTATCAGCAGAACAGGTCTCTATGAAATGAAATAACATTAGAAGTAATTACAAAGAAAGTATTAAAAAAATGGAAATAATCTCAATGTTGCGACGTTTCGCCAATTACCAAGAGGCTTCTTCGGGCAAATGACGATCCTAATGAAGGGGAGGCCCTAATAATCTTTGAGATTGTGCAAAGTCTGTTCGCACCGAGCTATGTCCATCGCGCGAAAGACGGCTAGCATGGAATCTTTTAAATCAGTTCAGTTACTGCTATCTCATGCTTGAGATGAGAATGGTTTGATGTCACGTTTAGCTCCTTGGGCATGATACATGTAACAAATGAAGAGTTAAGTTGCAAAAGGGGTTAGGTCCACTCTGGACCATTCCGAGAAAAGCCATGATTTTTATTCTCACTTGTTGCAATACTCTTATGAGAAACTAACTTGTCATGACGTACTACCCTATCATGGGATCATAAAATTGGATATAAAAGAAATCTACCTGTCTTCATATTTTTTAAGATATCCTTTTCCCAAAAAATTGTGTTGGCATAACCCCTTTTGCAACAAAACTGAAATGGACCTAACCCTTTTTGAAAAAAAAGTGATTTTTTTTCTTTGCCATTTTAGTTCACGTTTTTATCGGAATTTCAACTTTTCTTTGGTATCATACATTGAGACATCAACATGAAAAATCAAATTTGATGAAACAGGCACCTATCCCCTTTTGCAAGTGAGCTCTTTAAACATAAATTGAGAAAAATAGTATTGCATAATAATTTGCCCACATTCCGAATCCTGTTTTATCATGAAGACAATGAACTCCTTTAATGAAAATGATGTCGATCCGAATGAAACATTAGTCAAAGTGCCGGATATGAATGTCATTAAATCATGAAGTCCTGCTTTGACGTAGAAGAAAAATAATCCCACCTTTTTTCTTTCTTAAAACCAGCTAGGTTTTTTTTTCACCTTAAAACAAAGTCTCGGAAGGGGGCCGACTTGTTCCGATAGTAGGGATAAATTAGTTTCTCAAAATGAAAAATGCCTCCGTTTATATCGAATTCCATACAGTTGAGTTATCTGAATTTAACCTATGTGTGCTTCAGGAGGTGCTCCGGAGTAGTAAAAAAAAATGCTTATATATCTAAATAAAGGGGGAAACCTCATCGAGTAAAATGCTGATATTTTAGTATCAGAATATGATAAGAAATAACAAAGTTATTGGATTTTGAAATTAACCAATATCTTTTGCCCAAATTTGATGAAATATTCAGTTTTCTTTTTTTTCTTTGTCTGATGTTTCTCTATCTGTTCAAATCACATTATTTCTAGCATGCATGGAGTACCCTTTTAAAGAGATTATGCCAACATTAATTTCCACGAAAGTACCCTACCCTCTTTGAATATTTTTTTTTTGGCCTAAATGATGCCTCAAAAAGTTTCCAAAAAACATTTTCCCTCTCATTTTGAGGACAAATTATTCATTAGATAAACTACAAGGACAATAATGAATATAGCCTCAGAGCGAGGACTTACCTATCGAGCATTAATCCAAGAATATTAAATGGTATGGTCCAGATGTAATAATTCAGTTCGCATGAGAGCATTTCAACCAGGTGCCACTGTGATGTAAGCCAAAAATGAAGTGATTTGGGAGAATGAATCGACTCTCACCAAGACCACCGGTTTTCAAACAACCAGAAAAACCTTGTTTGTTGGGAGAACTACCAGCAAAAGACCGGATTGATTTCAATAATTGTAGGCTACGGTTACCGGAATGGTTTAGGTGCATCATCATGTGCCCTCTCTCAAGAGTTTTATCGTCTCCCCATCACCGGGTATTGACATCAAAATACCGGACAACGCTATAGGCTATCAGGGAGGACTGGTGCCAAAAGTATTTAGAAATTATTTAAAACATTATGAGGCTTGTTTGTTATCCGCTTTGGAAGCCATGCACGTAACGAATGTGTTGCTTGCAATGGCGGCAGATGATGTCGATGAAGAAGCAGAGAAAATAGTCATTATTTCAACAAGTACGAGCAAGGGCCTTTCCACACGTGGATATCTAATCATGCCATTGTAATCGTGACTGTAATTAGCGTTCGTGATTCTAATCATGTTCTAGTTTGGTTTCACATTCAATTCAATTCAATTCAATTCAATCATGGTTTATTTCATATAAAAAACAATACATGTTACAAAGCCAGAAGGCTGAAATTAACATGTTTACAATAAAACGTTCACAAGTCATGGATAAAAGCAAACATTTACAATTTACAATGTACATTGATAATAAATAAATTTCAACGAGCAAGTGTACATAAAAATTCATTAAATATGATAAAATAGAGCGAAAAAAGAAATACGATATCAAAAAGTGATGAATATTAGACAATTAAAAATTCAAATATCAATTGGATTGAAATGGAGACTAAAATAATGGCAAACATTTGAGTTGATTTCAAGGATATGAAAAGAAAAAAAATTCTTTAGAATTTAGTAAATCAATGAAATATGGTATTGCACTTTTTCTAAAGCGATCTGTTTTGCATTTTAACTGAGCAAAGTTTGGAACACTCCTTAATGAGATTGAGACATTTTCCTTTTTGGTAGCCAGTTATTACAGTGAGGGTTTTTTTTAAAGAGATTTAGCAAACTCCAAACACAGTCTTTTTCGTCTTCTTTCAAGACATTCCAATCCACATTTTGTTGATGCACTTTCATAGTCTATAAAATCTGAGCCAAGAATTATTTTGCAGACTCTTTTTTGTATTTTTTCTAAGTCTTTAACCTGTTTAGCAGTTAGTGCTCCATTAAAAACCGGTACACAATACTCCAAAATTGGACGAATATATCCAATGTAAATTTGAACAAGGTCTGACATAGGGAGTTTACATTGTTTGACAAGTCTGAACATATACAATTTTCTGTTACACCTTTTTATAATATCTGAAATTTGTGCTAAATATTTGTCATTATCCTAATTTCTTATGATGGAATCATCATTCAAATTACGATTTTTTACTGTGTGGAAGGGCGGCAAGCTTAATCTATGCCGTTAAGTTTGAAGAAATAATGACACTCCCATGATCATATTATGCATTTGCTTTCAAATATCAATTTAGCATTTGTAATTGATATAGATCAATTTTAGCGACAGCAAATCACCTTATACTTTCGGATACAATTAGCAAACTACACTCTTAAAACAAATCAGTCAAATTGACTAGACTAGTAGTCAGCTGGGTGCAACTGATATGGCAATCACTGATATTCGAATTTCTGACATATATTCTAGTCGGAAATAACTCCGTTCTAGTCAAATATGACTAGAAAATAGTCAAATATGACTAGAATAACAGTTGCTCCCAGCTGACCCTATTAACTAGTCATTTTTGACTGATTTGTTTTTAGAGTGTATATAATTCAATATCAAACACGAATATTGCTGAATTAAGATTGATTTGGAAATCTGCCTAATTTGCAATCAATTGCAAATTATTCACAGCCTCTTAGTTTTCTTAATAAGAACATGAAGAAAAATTATTTAATACTCTCCATTCTGGGTAAGAACAATGAGCAATGTCAGACTGTCAGAAATGAGAAAAGAAAAATGATCAAATTAAATTTCATTAGTTTAAAATCAAGTGGTGCTAATCTTCTTAAAAAGCCGAACCTCCTCCCATAAGTTATTTCTCATACAGATAAAGCGTAATCATCAGCTACCACAGCGGGTACCGTACGTAAATTATTTGTATCATTACAGATTCATAAAATTAGATCAAACTCTAGGAAAAACAAAACCCGGATGAAAAGAACCTCATGTAGACCACAGAAGGCGCTAATATCGTAAACATTATGGATAAGTTTATAGCCCAATAAAAAATTATGTTTCGTTTTTGTTCTTTGCTCGACGTCAGGAAAACTTGAAGATGACCCATTTCCTGTGCCCATTATTTCTAAATCTTGAGTAGTGCATGATGTTATACTGTCGCCTAACGACACCTTGTGGAAAATCAATGTGAACGTTTATTGGACCATGGACCTACTACTCAGAGAAGTAGGTCCATGATTGGACTTTTATAGATATTCTTCAGCTACAGTCACATCAACGGATGACACGACATTTGCTCCTGTGACATTTACTCCGGTCTTAATATCTCATTCAGATGGCATAGGGTTAGAGTTAGAGTTGTAATAGAGCTTTATCTGTAAATATAATGATTAGGGTTTATTTAGGCCCGGAAGTTCGGTTTTATGTTTTGCTTAACGTGCAAATTTTCCATTGGAGCAATTGTCGCCAGAGCAAATGTCATGGAACCCACAAACGGAACCGGCTCAAAATCCCGATGTGTGACACTTTTTAATGTTGATAAGGCAGCATTACTTTGCGATGCATCTTAAGAAACATTGTAACCTACGTGAAATGATGTGGAGTGCCACAGGGATCACTTCTCGGATCAACCTTATTTTTAATGACGAGATTTCACTTGTTGATTCCCTTCAACTTTCATTGGTTGAAAGGTGTTTCATACTGTTCATTCTGACAATGAACAATGGACATTGTCAGACATGCCAGATAATGAGCAAAGAATTGCGGTTGAATTCAGTCTAGATAACCCTACGTTTTGAAGCCAGTTTCAGAATCGACAATGATCCATAAATTGATCTCATTGATTTATAGTTTTTTTAAAACACAAATCAACTAGATATAAGCAATGTCTTGGTTCCGATTTTTTAACTTCACGATCCAAAGACGCGACTCAGGCTCTACATTGCTTCTTAAGTTTAATCTTTATCAGTTTATAACTCTCACTTTTAGTCAGGTTAACCACTTATAAGGTTGATTGGACTTCCTAGTTAATAAAAATAACCTTTTATCAGCTTGTTTTTGCACGCAAACTTCTTTTGGCCAGCAGTTGGTATAGGCCTTATAGGTTTCATTATGTTAATCAATGTATTTTTTTCTGGTAAAGTACAGACGCCGGCCATGACATCAAGTTTGGCATTGATCATGTTGATTAACGTAAGTGAATAAATCCAGGGATTCAGCGAAATACCAACTAGAACGACTTGATTGAGGGTCATATTCCTCTTCAAACTTCACCGGCACCGCAGTTGGCTCATTTGGAGCACTTCCGTGTCCGTGGAA
The DNA here is from genome assembly GCF_018143015.1 of Lytechinus variegatus. Classification (NCBI taxonomy): domain Eukaryota; kingdom Metazoa; phylum Echinodermata; class Echinoidea; order Temnopleuroida; family Toxopneustidae; genus Lytechinus; species Lytechinus variegatus. The sequence goes on along the minus strand of NC_054744.1, from coordinate 28,057,340 downwards.
CGCGGAGGTTCGTTTCTCGACGGGTTTCTCTTCAGCGGGTGTGCCAATTTTCTAATAATTGGCGGAATTTAGTTATTTAAACCTGTAAGAACACAACGCCGTCGAAAAAACCGGGCCTTTGCGCTCCATGGTCACGACGGTGCTCGAAATGACCCAACTACCATTTAGCTATCATAACAATGACCTAATACAGCATAAATGGTTGTTCCAAACACTGTAATATTGAATAAAATCAAGGAGATATCACACCGCCCATAATCATGATGTGTATGGCATGGTACATGTAGCTCAGTCAAAAGGCGCCCACCTCATGAATAGGAGGTAACAGGTTCCACATGCATAGTCTGGGGTATACCAACATATTCTAACAGAAAATGAGATATTTTGCATTTTCTTCCAGGGATTTAGGTGCATTATAATTAGAAGGAGCATTACATTTTATTTTGGTGCAGGAACACCTGAAGGATAGGGATAATATTTTTATGAAAATTCTGTTTTTGTAATTTCTTAATTCAGGCGTGCCTTAAAAAAATATCATCAATGCGTTACACTTGAAATTGAAAGGATTTGAATTCAATCCAGGTGGACTGCTGTTAGGGACCAATCGAATTCGGATATGTTTTTCATCAAAAAGATTCATTTTTAAATCCCAAAGGATTTATATTTGAATCTCCGAGACTTAAAAATATAGTTTAAGGATTAAGACTAAATCCAGAATTCGATTGGTCCCTATCTACAGTTCATCTGGATTTACTTTAATTCCCTTTAATGAGAGTAACGCAGCAACGCACCTGGTTCATCCAATGAAAGTTTCTTAGTTTGTTCCTCTTAAAAAGGCTCCAACTATAACCGCCATACGTTAAAGGGATGCTCCGGGATGAAACTAATATGATTTAAACAAATAAAGAAAAATCAGACAAACAAAACAATGAAAATCTGATCGAAATCGGATAAGAAATAACAAAGTTATGCCATTTTAATGAGCAAATCGATGATGTCATAATTATCCCCACTCGTTCGTTTGTGTATGATATGAAATAAGGTCTATTCAATTTTTGCTCTACGAAAACTGAAAAAATGGATTGACAACTGATCTAGTGCATTAGATATTTTGTTTTTTGCAACTTGTTTTATTATAAAGGAGACACATCATTCACACATGTATGAAAAAAATTAAACAATTATGATTTCATGTAATAACATAATAAAAAAGCAAAGTGGGATGTGCCACCATCAGCCCACCTAATGAATATCCATGAAAACGTACATATAACTATTTTCACAACATATTGCTAAACTTTCAAATTCAATAACTTCAATAACTTATCCGATTTTGATGAAACTTTCAGCATTTTGCTCTGTGAATTTTACTCTATTTATTTAGATATAAATATTTCATCCCGGAGTACGTACGCCTTTAATCTATCAATATACATAACTGATGAAGAGCAACCCAGCTAGTGGCTACCCCCATGAGGGTTATAGGGTAATTTTCGCAACCACTACGCAGACGCCTTGAGTATCTATTGTCAAAGTCCTCCATGACCAATTAGCATTTGTCGAAAATAACGAGAGCGCTAACAATAAGCCCTGACACATATTTCGGATATCTAAGTCATTTCTTTTTAAATTTAAGGTGTGTAAGTACGACTGTTGTAACATTAGGCATCGTCGCCATTTTACCGATCGTAACAGTGCCTCTGTTCGCGCTGTGTGAGTACTAATAATTTAGGTTTCTGTGCGGTCAGTCATGTCAAGTAGGCCTACTGGACTCTGGACAAAGGACATAATGCAATTTTTCGTATGACGATCTGCTGTCCCGGTTCGACAATGATATCTCAGTTATGATTTGACGGCCATTTCCAATGGATTCACAAAGTTCCAGAAAGCGTCTGCCTATTGGTTGCCAAAACTATCTATAATTATTGGCATTATTGAATATTATCTCAAGGCAGTAGATCAATAGAAAACAAAAACCTTGGACGAAAGTGTTACTATCGTTAAAATTATATAGGTCATAGAATTTACAGCTCCATAAAATATTATGTTTCAATGTTTCCTTTTTTGCTCGTTGGGAAATTTTGAAGATGACCCATTTTTCGTTCCCAGTCATTAATAATTTCTGCCCTATTCTACCCCCATAGGCCGATAAGACTTGACCAGGGCTCGAACCTCGACCCTCTGCACCATTTCGTAACTTGCCTCTCAATGTCCAGTTAATATAACTATCATGTTTGCCATTAAGCGCGTCGCAGAGGCTGCGTCGCAAAACTAAAGCTGCTTCGTATCGAGATGGACGGAGACATTATTTTTTATTACGACACAACATGGCAAGGCCTTTGAAGACCCAAGGCTGGTGAAAGCCATGCAGGATTCATGCCTAACCTGGCTGAGATATTCAAGTACCTTAATCGTGAAACAGTATTCCACTTCAAGGAGCATCCTGCCAGTAACACCTGCATAATGCGAATCGCTCATCTAACTTGTTCGATCTCCTGGTAATATTATCTTTCGTTACTCCTTGGGAGAAAGGGGGGGGGGGGAAGCTGCTCTCTAAATAAAAGAGAGATTCCAATATGTTGTGTTTGAGGAAATTGAAGACATTAATGATCGAACAATTAGTAGTGTAAACACAAAGATAACGGGATCCTTGGGGTTGTTGTATGGTATCAATCACACTATATGTAAAGAAAGGACTCTGTGGCTTATGGGCCAAAATAAATGAAGGGGGCATGGGGCACATGGGCAAATTTATTATCTAAAAAATCGCAAGCGAGCAAAGCAAGAAGCAAGTAAGCTCAGAATATAATGTTGTGATATACATGTATTTCTACATATGATTTAAAAAATAATTCATTTCACCCTCTCTCTTTCCTTTTTAACTGTTCCCTATAATATATTTTTTTGGGTTGGAAGTGGAAATTTCTTGGCGGCAAGTGTCCCCCCTCCCGCCCCCCCCCCCATCTAGCTTAGCAAGACAGTGAAAGGTTGAGTGGCAAAGTGTGAATTCATGGCTTGCCAAAGGATGCTAGGCCACGCCCCGATTACAAAGCGATAGTCATAACTGCCATATATAAATGAAAATAATTAGATAGACAACCTTACAATACCCACTCATCGTCAATATTTATTAAGATAAATATGAGACAAATTCTTTGAATATTGCAACTTTCATGTTTAAGTGCCCCATGTATTACCATCGTACACACATTCTAGATTTTATTTTATAAATAAAGTTCATGAATAAAACACTTGTTGTGCATGTGCCATACATTTTCATTTACCCACGATAAACATGATAACGAGAAAAGTTGAAGAAAATGAATTTATTAGTTTTGAATAATATCTCAATGTATCCAAGAATTATCCCTTCTTTCAAGAGTTTTAAATGCAATTAAAGCTAAATCTTATGAATTAGCATGATTTTGATTGATTTATAATCTTCTTTGCTTACGTTCATGTCTACTCCCCTCCATTTGTTTTTAATAGTTTATTTGTTGATATTTTTATTCTGCAATATTATATTTGCTTTGACTTTTGTTCGCTGGGGTCGGCGTGTTACAAGGCTTCTAGCTATATATTTTTTTTCGACCCCAGTTCCCAAAGGACGAGTGTTTAAGTAATTGTATTTTCAGGCTTGTTACCATTAATTGTTTCTGGGAATAGGAATTCATAAATTATAATAATGAATTGGAATTATGTTGTTGATTTATCAATGCTAAGGACGGGCTTAAAAATATATTAGCAGATGTACAACCATGATCATCGACCACTCTAAGAGATCCTATCAGGCACAGAGCCTGCACTGTGATCATCAAGTTGGTCTTCACACACGACTAGCTCGGATATAACTTTTTTTTCATTAAGTTTTTATTGATCGATAAAATGATTACACAAATATCAAAATACAATCGAAATCAAACACAATAATAAAAAAAAACAATAACATAATCATAATGAATCAGAACAAAGCAGTATTACATGGAATAAAGGAGCTCAGCTAGTAAACAAGTACATCTAATATACAAGCAGTTTCTTACACAAGTACACTGTACATCAGAACACATATTTCCACTTCCTAAAGTGGAGTGCAAGAGTACCTTTCTTTATGGCAATGCGATATTCTGTTTCCTTACAAGTTTTCAAATAGACTTTAAAACCCTGAAATGAAGGAATGTTATTTTTGAATTTACATAAGTAAATATAATATTTGAATATCAGGAAAATATAAGTGATAAATTTGTCATCTTTAACTCCAAAAATCTTTTCAAAGGGGGACGGATTAAAAACCTTCTTGGTATGTCACGGATATAACTTGTTGTTGAGCGAAAGGGACCTCCTCTCCACACAGAATTGTAGGCTGCATTATTCAGACCTTCTTCCCCGAGTGAAGGGCTTGCACAGCAGACTACTCCAAATCCACCTTTATACCCTTATAATGTGATCCTCAGATTAAATAAGAAGAGGACACACCTGCATACAGATCTTCGCTATTATATATACCCTTTGATTTAATTTAGCTTTAAGACTTTGATTTACTGGTAGGATACGAACGTTGATTTGAAACTATGGATAGCACTTCATGGATGAAGAATATTGCTTCAAGGTATGTAAATGCGCATGGGGTGGGTTTTTTAATGATAAATCTGACACCATTATTCTCGTAATAACGGGTGTTGTAAATCACGGATACTGAAGGGTGTTACATAATCCACCAATCTTCTCCCGCTTGAAAACAATAGCGGGTAAGCAGAAACGCTGTTAAAAAATGAAAAACTTTCCTGCAATTTAACCGAACATGTCCATCAAAAAATGGGGGAAAAAGAAGATGAATTACGGGACTTTGTAAGGTTTCATCATGTCAATTCCATGTATTTTACACAATATAAAGGTTAGACCTATTCTCGAGACGCTGCTGCAGGACCTTTTTAAAATAGAAATTCTTATTGTGTGGAAAAAGTCTAAACATTAAAGCAGTTTGTCCGTAACAATCATGTCCAAACTATAACGGTCAGAATGGATATGCTCATAGAACTCCCCCCCCCCCGCTACGCGCTCCGCGTTTCCAACGTAACAATTAGCCCGTTTTACACAGTGGGCAAGAAAATTCTCACACAAACCTACAGAGATAAAAGCGAAAACAAACTGTTAAACGGCTATGGGTATTTTTCCATTCACCTTAGCGCAGTAATCAAGATTGCTAATAGCCGAACTGTCATTACTTGTTTTAAAAACATGCAAGAATTAAATCCGAGAATCTGAGGGAACGTCAACACTATATATATGTATATACATATATATATATATATATATATATATATATATATATATATATATATATATATATATGTGTGTGTGTGTGTGTGTGTGTGTGTGTGAAGCTATACATGTACAACAGCTTTGGCAACTCTTCCTCTACAAGTCATGAAATGATAGTGAACATATTGAAGTGAAATGGTTATTGCCATACACTAATTTCTAAATAAAAACTGCGGGAGATAGGCATGATAGGGGAGTATGACGTGCCCTTCATGCCATAAACATTCATTCATTCACTCTCTCGACCGAATGAGTGATGGTATAATACGTACCAATCATTCACTCACTCGAGTGAGTGAATGAATGAATGTTTGTGGCGTGGAGGGCACGTCATTGGGGAGAGCGGGGCAGTTTTGCTACACTTTCCCCTCTATTCTACAGCCGTCATTTCTAAGCCGTCATTTCTTTGGTAGGAATGTCGTGCTTTATCATAAATAAAGGCCCATGTATTTTCTCAGAGGACATGCACAGTGCACGGTTTGACAAAGACGGGCCCTAAAGAAAATTTCAGCCATAGGGCAAACTTGCCTTACCCCGAGGCAAGCTCGCCCACAGGGGAAAACCATAGATGATGGGTTCAAAGGCACAAAATATTTTTTTTATGTTGGTACCACGACTACTAAAATTCTTGATAATCTGTGAAAAGTTATATGATTTAGCACCAATAAACCGACGAATTAAGTATGTCATGTCATGTATACAAAAATTGTTTTGTATATGCCTAAATGCCTATTATGTACATAAAGTAAGGGCGGACCTGCCCTGTCACAAGAGGGACGAACCTGCCCCACGGGCAGCCATTTTTTCTCTTGTTCTTCGCAAAATGTACAACCTATGTTGAATTATCAACGGCATACTTCACTACGGAAAATATCACACCTTGCTAACAACAAAACTTATTATAACTGCATTCATTCTATAGAAAAAAAAATTCTGGCATTCTCTCGCTAAGGTATGTTGATATATACCTTCGTCTTCGAACAGGTTGTCATTACATCATCAACAAAACTTATATCCGATCACAGCAAAGTGGACAATCACGTAGTGGACGGACTAGCCCCTAGGGCGGACTATATTTTTTTTCATCGAGCCTTATTATAGCTCACTCCAAGAATTATTGAAAAAATATTTTCACTTCATTTCCAAGCTAAACTCATTTTAAATTAAACTCCGTTTAGAATAAACCTTTGTACTCATTTTCGGGTGCACATTTCCCTTCTTTCAGTCATATATTCCATATCATCGCATGCTGAACGAAGTGCAATCTGACACCTGTTTACAACGGAGCCAGGCAAGTTGAAGAGCAAGGGTTTCTTTTCTCAAGAGCAATTATAGCGAAGGTGAAGTACGAATCAAAGTCGCTGAAAAACAAGGTCACAAAGAAAGGTTATGTTAATAACCCTTATAATTATAGGTATCTTCTCGGCTTTGTTATCGTAACCCAAAGACAATAAAGGGAAAATCCATGTATTCACATATTAACATTTTGTCTAACCCCTTTTGGTTTGAATTTTCATAAAAAGATGTATAATTATGATCATTTACATAACTGATTATACCAAGGTTGCAGACATTCAGGGTATGACAATATAAGCAGATGCTTGAGCTGTTGTCACACCTTTGGATATATGAAATACATACATAAATATTAAAAAATACTCAAAACTAACGATTACACAAAGAAAAAACAAACAAACAAATTATTATGTGCCACAACTATTTACAAATATTTACATGGAGTGTGTAAGGCGTAATAAAAATTGGAATTATATAAATCTTTAAGTTTGAAATATACAGTACAACAAAAATGTGTCTTGCTAGAGAATTACATGTTAGAGACAAGTTTGCGTTTTACCGCACTTTTGAAGGAATGAACTGATAATATATTCCTATAGCTAGTACTAGTAAGTATATTCCAAACATCTGGTCCATAATGTCTGATAGGTAGATTTATTCATTAGAAAATATCTATTCAGGATAAAAAGATCAGCTGAATTGCTGTTTTACATCAATGTCATGATTTAACAAGGATAAAAACATATAAAATTACAATAATATCATGATCCAAAAATAAATAGAAATATTTAAACTTAGCTACTAAAATATGATAACAAAAATACTGTAAATAATTATGCTAAGACATTTAAAAAATAAAATTACTTAGCTACTGAAATATGATAATGAAATACTGTAAATAATTATGTTATGACATTAAAAAAAAGTGAAATTCAGTTCGAACTAGTTAAGTGATAACGGCAAGATAATCTGTTATCACCACCCCAACTTTCGCAAGCAAACTCGGACCTGTCCCCGTCCAACGCCGATTAAGTCCGGCGCACACTATGCGATTCGTTGTGATCCGAATTTCAAAGATATTGTAATATTTGGGATGAACATTCTAGCAAATAAAAGTCTTAGCAATCAGAGTTCAGAATAGTGGTAGGACTATAATTATACTGAAATCGAAATTCAGTCTAGTTCGAGCCTCCCTGTAGAATTAAAAGCAAATTCAAATCTAAAGTTGTAATGACGTCATCATCGGCTGCGACTTGAAGCCGATTTGAACTTTATTTCCAGCACAGGGCTTGCAGCAAAGCAAAATTATGGTTTTGTTGTTCCCAACATTATGCCGAACTTAAAATGAAATAACTTTGCTTCTTGTAACTTTCACATTTGCTGCAAAGAATAATTTATTAAAAATCGCGTCGCATCAGATAGCATAGTGGTGCGGTGGGCTTTATTAAAAAAATAAATAAATCGGGAACACATCCATATTACTCACAACAGAGGAATTATTCTTTGTATCCATTTTTGCGACGAAGGTGTTTTGATTATTATTTATACAATTCAAGTATTCATTTTCTTATCCTCGTCTACTTCCTCCATGATGTCTACCCCTCCCTCTCCTTCCAATTTCTCTTCTTCTCCTTCTTTACATTCTTCTTTTTCTTCTTCTTCCTCTACTTCTTACCCTTCTTTATCTTCCTCTCCTCACGTTTTTTTTTACTTCGTCTTACACTTCCACCTTTTATTCTCCCCTTTCCTTATTCTTCTCCTTTTCTTCCTGCTTCCTATCCCATTCCCAGGTTCTCCTTCGAGTACAGAAAAAAAAAACAGTCTGGGGCATTAATGTGATCCGTCATATGAGGGCGTTGTTGACTTCCTAAAATCTCGTCCATAAAGCGTCATTTCATTTTATCTAGACAAATGGGAGAAAATATAGCGCGATGCATGTGCTCGCTATTTTTTAATTTTTATTTACAAGGTTTCAGTTAAAGTACGTATAAATATACGAAATATCAAAGGTGAATTCTAAGAAAAAAAAGGTAGAAATATGATTTTGAAGGAATTACTTATTACCATTACGACAACATAAGAAGAAAGAAGTGAGGAGTGGTTTGGATTCACCCCCTTCCCTGACCAGTTCCTATCTTTGTGCATTTATATCTTTATGTATAAAATATCTCGAGCGTCCCCCTCCCGTTATATTTACGCTACTAATACTGAATCTAGTGAAAATTGAAAATTCATACGTGTTTCTAACTTTACAAAAGATCTTCCATATCTACAGGGGCCGCGGAACGGTTTTCACGGGGGGGGGGGGGGATGACCATGCAAAAAATCATAATCGTATGGTCATTTTTACGTTTTTGTACATGGTTTTTGATAAAAAGTGGGGGGGGGGCTGAAGCCCCGCAGCCCACCCCCCTCCGCAACACCTGATCTATCATGATGTAAGATTAAAATAAGTTTCATGATAAAAAGTGGGTAAGATATTTAAAATGGCATGGTTACCGACATAGCACAAGCATGTGGTCACGTGATTGAACATACCATGTATACTGAGTCGCGTATAGCCATTTTAGCGAAGTGGTATTGCGCATAAAATTCACTTGAACTGGTACAGCCTGTAACATGATCTCGTTCTCGGTAATATGTTACACAACTTATCAGCAAGTATACATTCGTTATTCATTGGAGCTTTCTAAACTTTTTAACTCTATATTTTCTTTCAGAACCAATCCAGGATGGTCTCCGACAGAAAGGTTTTCACCAACATACCTTTTCATAAAAATTCCTCTTGGAAGAGGGGGTATTCTAACTTTTAATGCATTTCTAAGATTGTTTATTAATATGTAACAGTTTGTTTTCTCAATCATGGACATTTCCAGAGCGGGGTTCATTAAACGCGAGAGGACATTTTGGGTATATAAAATCGGTACAAATATACACATTTCTATTTATTTCCCTTGTTTTAATGTACATGTGTAATGAAGAAAAGTACTGTTGATGAAATTGACTTGCACGAGGCCGAGGATCGAACCCCGAACTTTCATTTTTCTAGTCAGCTCGGAGGCCTTAGAGTCCACTCGGCCACGACATCTTCACTTAAAATGCTTAAGAAAGGGAAGGACGACCCACCCCGTCTGATAAAGAAGGGGGGGGGGGGATGGCGAGAGATTTGCGTTCTGTATTCTTATTTTTGCCCCAAGCACTGAGTTAGAGTTCAATGTCGTAGTGTAAACATACCCTTACATAAACATACTCCCAAAGCATTCAAGAGCACACACTGGAATTGATACCTCTAAATTGCACAACGAAAGCGTCATCACATCTAAAATGGATCGAGTAACGGGTTTGATCATTTCACGTTGATTTAAAGTCTTCTCTCCCGTGACTTTTTTCCCCTCTTGTGTCCGTTGTGCTTTCAATCAAGAATGCAGTGTTCACCCCCTCTAAAAATAAATGGATTTTTTAAAGAGGTCCTCGTCTATTTGGGGAATGTTGCTAGCCTCTTTCTTATTTTTTTTCGAGAGAAGGGGGGGGGGGTGTAGACATGGATTCCAACCGAAGAAGAAAACAAGATTCATCTAAATTATTCAATTAATAATGCATTAATACTTGCCAGTGTGACCACATTTCATTATATAGAGATCAAGGAAGTTTTCTTTCAGAAAAGGTGATTCATTAAAAACAAAAGGAATTCGATGTGTTTTTTTGCCAGTGTAGAAAGGTGGCGAACCCATCAAAAACTGTGCCTCCGCACAGCGCCCCCCCCCCCTCTTCCTCCTCTCTTTGTCTGTTTCACTGACTCTCATGTATCTTCCTCCTCGCTATCCTGTTCTGTCTTTCTCCCTCATACCATTTTACCATCCCCCGATCTTCTCTTTATTAACATTTTTCTATTCTCTTTGTTCTGTTTCATTCTCTTTTTTTTACAGGATCTTTTAACCTTTTTGGTCCACATACACTTGAGTATTTTGAGTAAATATCGTCTTAATCTATGACTGACGTCGGCAGTAATGTAGTCGATTGATTGATCGTCCATCCTTCTCGTTACCCATGTTCCCTAATACCTCAGTCACATTTGCCATACGGCGGCCGCACGGCGAGTCGAAATAGCCTTTCACTATTTTTGTACCAGCTGCATATGTGGATTGAACAACTAGTGGAACGCTCAATTGCAGTCTCGCCTGCATTACGTGATGAGAAATAGCAGCAGTGCTGACTTTGAAAACAGCTATGGAATAAGAAAACATTCATATGATAATAATTATTTAAAAAATGTCCATTGACCCAAAATGGCCTTTGACCATGATTATGTGACCTAAGACGTGTGCAAAACAATCATTCATACTTGATTACCCTTAACTGTCAATGTTTCATGAACTAGATCCATAAACTTTCTAAGTTATGATGCCAATGCAACAAATACCACTAACACGACCAAAGCTTATTGACCTTAAATGACCTTTGACCTTGGTCATGTGTCCTGAAACGTGCACAGGATATTCAGGGATAAATGGTTGCTCTTATGTCCAAGTTTCATACTCTAGATCTATAAATTCTTAAAGTTCCGATGACAATTCCATAATTGCCCTCAACATTAACAGATTTCGTTGACCCTAAATGACCTTTGACATTAGTCATGTGACCTGAAAATCAAGCAAGATGTCCAGTACTACTTGATTACCATTAAGCTCAAGTTTCATTTACTAGGTCCATAGTTATGACATTTCAAAAACTTAACTTTGGTTAAGATTTCTATAATGTTGACGACGCCGCCGCCGCTGTCTGAAAAGCGGCACCTAGTCCCGCTCTGCTATGCAGGCGATACATGAAAAGGAATAAAACGGCTGTTTTCGACTACCCATATATATAGGGGAAATGTAATTGTAGCATAATGTACAGTTACACCGACGAAATCTACTCTAAAGTGATCGATGTAATGTAATTGGTAATAACTTCATACTGTTGTCATGTTTGTTTATCTTTGAGCTAGCATGACAAATGGTGTAATTTCTCCATGTGCATATGGAACTGACTTTGTTGTAACATGTAATGATTTTGATTAACATGATCAAGAGTCTATTTATTTTCAAATATGCTTGTAATGAGTTGAAAGATTGTGTAAATACAATAACAAAACAAGAGAATTCCTGAGTGAGTGACATCATCACTGTGTTGGACATAAATGTATAACTGCTTCATGAACAAATGAGCGAAAATTTAAAAGCTTTTTTATTTTATATCCAATTTAGAAGTAATTTTCAGTGATGTGCTTTTTATGCTCTCTTTTTATTCAAATACACATTTTCTGTAGGGTGAAATTCTCCCTTTTATCTGAAGATAATTATTATTGAGTATGCAATTAATGCCACCTCGTTCAATGTCATGGTAATTTCATTTGAGCAAGCGAAAAATATTCCCCGATAAATAAAAGACCCCTGTTACATAAAATTGGAATTGTATGAGAATAATAAGAACTCATTTGCCCCCCTCCAAGAAAAAGGCATGACTTTATCAAAATAGCGTACATTGACAAAATGAGGTTCGACGTATAAATAGTAATACATTATAGCTGAATAGCAGCATTCCTCATGCCCATCTCCCCCCCCCCCCTTTTACTAAAAAATAAAAGATGACAATTTTCCCGAAAGAGAAATTTGTTAACCTAGTTCAGAATGTGGCTTGTGGCATTATACTGCCAAGATGCTATATTATCAATCAAAAGATATTTCCATTTATTCTAAAATTTCGAGTTAGTTTAATATTATCCCAAAATGTGTAAGCACATAACTAAGCTCCTTGCTATAGACCTATATAGCTGCGTGAACCCATCGAGTCAACACATCTTGACCACGCCCCTCCTCCCTCTTACAAGCACACACCAAAATATACGAAAACACGAAAAAAAAAATTGCCACTGTTTTCTAACAAAAACAAAGACTTAAAGATCTCTCCTGTTTTTGCAGAATTCACGTTGCTCAAAAATCGATATCTCTCCTTGAAGGGAAAATACAAATTTACTGAATTGATTTTCTGTCAGAATGTTACTCCTTTTTCTTGACAAACTCAAATAAGATGCAATTGGGTCGCGTGGGGGAAATTTGTGGCATTCTCTAAAAATGAGAGTGAGACCCTTTACAAAATCTGAAGGTTTTTTTGAGGAAAATCCTATGGCAGATATACCAAAGAAATAACCGAATTAAACGAAATGTACTTTTTCATTCAAAGAGATCTATTTAACCGAATTAAACAATTTTCCACTTTAAAGCAAGAAATAATTGATAGTTAGCTTTGCTGTTTGAACAATATTTGTTGTTTAAATTAAATAATACGTGATCAGTGCATTTACATCATATAATTCTAACACCTTTAATTCATTTCAGCGCTAGTATTAACTATTCAAGCAAATATATTGATAATCACTCGTATTCTTTCTCTTTAATATCAAGTGTCTTGAATTCAGTAAAAAAATACTACATAAAAGTTTGCCTACGTTACCCACAGTGCAACACGTCACGTAATAACATTGCATCTTTAATTAGTGATTGGTGATTTAAAAAAAAACCTCTATTATTTTTGGCTGTCCGTACACAAATACTTTCTATAGCAAAATATATAGGGTCTATGTATGTATCTGATGAATCATTAGAACATCCATTGTTCGTTTCAAATGATTCTTTAGATTTGCACAATTCTGAATAAAATGTCAGGAAATTTTAAAAGTAGGATCTAAATTGCAATTAAATCTAGAATCGACATATTTCATAATTGCTGTGCCATAGAAATTATATATGAATTGCATTATCATTTATAATTTCAGGGTCCTTATACAAGTCTGTTTTCCACCCCAGTTCATTTCAAATTTAATTTTCTTTGCAAACGTTTTAAAACAATTAACATACAAATCTAAATAAAATGAGGTCTAAATTTACGCCAAGATTTACATATTTATCAAATTGCCCATCGTCATTATCTTATTTGCCAAGCCGTTGAAAAGTAATTTTCTTTTCTCAACAAACTTGAAAAAGGGTTACTTCTTGATTGTTTGTATAATTCAAGTTCGTGATCACGTTTACTGTTTCCTATCTTATCTACATAAATTTCTGTTTTGTTTTCTCAATTTATATTGCCATTACATTGAACTACCGAAATTCGCTTTTGAAAAACGCCAGGTAAATACAATTTTCATGTTCTTTTCTTAGGAAAAAATCTAAAAATTAAAGTGCTAATTTATGTAATTGAAGAGCTCGTACAGACACTGCATTTTTGCATGTTTGGGTGCTAACAGCAGCACTTGACATGCTACAATGAGCATGATGAGAGCCTGAAGTGCTGATTTTGCTCCAAAAAGTGCTGAAAATCAATGCTCTCACTTTGTCATCTCCTCATTGTGCTGAATTTTGCACTTGATTGTTAACATTATAATTGTCATGATTATAGAAGCACCTTCCTCCTCGAAAATACCAAGGGGAAAACACATAAATTCATGATTTTTATATGGCATAACATATTGTTAAAGAATATAATTATTACTCTTTGTTACAAGTATTCTGCATTTTAATACATGGCAGAAAATAATGACAATGATAAGAAAGTACTTTCAGATGTAAGTCGCAGTGTAAAAAAACAACACGAAAAATGCCAAGACAACAGTTCAGGGCAGTGAAAAGATTCTTGGAAAACGAGTAGTAATGATAAAGCGACTACAAAAACGAGATTCCTGTTTAAAGAAAAAAATCACTTTCCTGTAGGTGTGGCATAGGAAAGGACGGGGAAGAACGACTGGCTGTTTGAGGAAAGGCGATTCATGTCTGCCCTTGGGAATTGCAATAACCTGCTCCGATGGCTGCAATTTTATAGCAGGCGACATACACGTGTTGTCTCTCAAGTGCATATTCTCTCCAGGGTTTCCCGCCTTTTTCGTGATGAAGTAGGCAAGGAAGGGGCTCTCTCTATTTGAGTTGGTCATTATGGCGCAATAAATTCGTTTCCACGACTCATAATTTACAACAATCAAGCCCGCACCTCTCTTGCCTGCTCGCTTAGCTTAATTCAATAAACCACACCTTTCTTTAATTCCCCAAGCACTTTATTTAGTCCGCGTTCCCGATTCGTCCAGTCACCGAGTTTATAATTTCATTCGTTTGCGGCAATTATACGACCATGGAGGGGAAAATAATTTACAAGACTTTTGAATACTGCCATACAAGGTTCACGACAAAATGAGGGAAGTCGGTTAAGGATAAACATTCCTATCAGCGCGTGAATTATTTCCCTTCAACTTGTCCTCTCGATTATTAAGAAAATTTATGCATGTCATCATCCTTCCCTTATCTAAATGCAATATTGAAGGATTAAAGAAAAAAAAACGCAATGATGCCAGAATTATAGAAGAGTGTACGCGATTCAATGTAATTTATTTAGTCTAAAAGTTTTACCACTTGGAACCTTAAAAACGGTAAACATTTATTATCGCGAGAGGGGGGTAGATCTTAGCATAAAATATAAATTAATAAGAGATAAGATGTATAGGCAGCGGAACGGAACGAGAGACAGGTATATATATATATATATAGGCCTATATGTATATATGTAATCACAGAGGAGTGGGAAGGGGGGTTGGTACGTTACGTTTGTTTGTATGAGTGGTATAAGGGGGAAGTCTTAGTGTATGAGAAGGGATTTTCCCTTCCATTCTTACAAGGTACTGAGACATTCATATCTTCCAAAGACAGGACTTATTGTCTGTTCGGGGGACTGTTTCATAAAAAGTTGATCCTACAGATACGCGTGACTTTAAGATCAAATGGAACGTGTTCTAACGTCATGCATGTGATGAATCTATTCTAAACCATCTGCTTGAGAAAAAAAATCGAAATGTATATCCCGTAGTTTTCGACATGCATTTTTATGCATTTTTTTAAATATTTATTTCAAGAATATGGTGGAGACGGCAGGTACAACTGTCTAGTTAATAATCAATGCCGTTTTGGCAGAAGTTTGTAACAGAGAACAATTAACTACACTAAATACGGTATTTTGAGAAATCCATGTGAATTTGAAAATTGATAGATTTATAAATTTGATAAAATAAATATCTAAATGAATAGAAAGATAAATGCACTAATAGATAAATAGCTATGCTAGATGAATAAATGAATTCTCTAATTCTAATAAAAATCAAATTATAGGTTTGTTTATCGATATGTTAACAATGACGGGATGAGACAAATATCAACGATCATTACTCAAATTTATGTCTTAGAGGATTATAGCTTTACGACAAGCCCCTCATTTTAATTTTGTCAAGTAATTTGAAATCTGTAATATGCTTATTTGTATACCGATTCTCAACATTTCTAGTTGAAGTCCATTATCATCTTGATTGATTGAAAATAAAAAATACATGATTTTAAATAACGAAAATAATGAATGAGAATTACTATTCACGAATAAAATAAATGAAAACAATGAAGATAATTGTGTGAATATTATAACAGGCAATTGGAAAGGGTAAACTCTGACCATCTCAAAATAAAATGTATATTCCTTCCCACACCCCTCTCCTCCCCCTCCTCCATTTCCCTCTTTCTTCTGCCGTGTAAGGGTTTCTTTCATCACAATTATGTATGCTTATCCATTCTTAATATGAGATTATTATGGCAACGCTCATAGGCGTCAAAGCAGAGTTGTGTCAGATGAAAAAGATATACAAACGGACGACAGTGATAATTCTTTCCCCGCGCAAACAAAGAATGTCTCCTAAAAGTGATAGTGCCAACACAGACCTCCCCAGACGTCTGAAATGCATATTCTTGCACACTTTCCAAATAAAACACGTTATTTCCATATCAAATTGAATAGAATTTGGTATATTACGCAAGCAGATCCAGCGTCATTTTCAAGTTTCTCCCGTCGGTTCTTTTTTCATGATAATTTCTGTCCCCGGGAAGTTTATATTCTTGGAATTGGAACAACTTATCATCGACCAACTCATACGAACAAGCAAATTTGAATTAAGGGTATTCTAATTAGCATGATTAGTGCGTGCTTTTGCCTTTTACCTAGTTTACAATCATGTCACTTAAAGTTGGTTTCCCTTTATAATATCAAGATCATAAATATGAGCGTCAGCAGCGGTATAGATGTTTCAAACGGTATTTAATCATTGATGGTGTTGAGAGGCATGGAGGTTATTATGATAATCCAAATGACCTCAAAAGGCTTTCTAAAGATAAATACTTAATGGAATTCAAACATTATTAGATCCCGCAAGAAATTTGGTTTCAATTAGACTCGATCAATAGAAGTGCGAATGAAGGTTAACAACTCTTGGTGATCTGAATTGTCATCAAATGATGGGGGGGGGGGGGGGTAAGGTAGATAGAATTGATTTCAATTAGTACTGAATTTACATGAGTTTATTTATACAGTTAAATTGACGAGGTAATTTATTGAGTTCTCGCTGTTTGGGAAAGCCTGTCTTTATAGCGTTGGTAAATTTCCCAAGTTATGTATATTACTATTCCAATTCATGAATGTGATTTGTGATTACATTTCATAAACTTAACCTTGGTTAAGATTTCGATGTTGACGACGCGGTGGTGGATAGGAAATGAAAAAAAAAAATATGTTACTGGATAATTTAGCGATTTTAAATTGAAATATATTCTGACAAATAAGTGTCCTTCAAAATGAAATTTCTGCGAGATTTTCCATTTTTTCTATTTGAAGTAATATTTGAAGTAAAACCCGTTTCATAGCATGGAATGGCCTGAAAAAAAGGACATCATTTTTATTGCATGGTCAGCCCCACCCCCTCACTTTCAAAACCGTTCCGCAGCCCCTGAAACATATAGATTTACGATAAAATGCGTCATTTAGCTCCACTTGCTTAAAATTATATCATGTATAATGAAGGCTTATTCCTTAAAAAAAAATGTGTTACACTACTAAGATGACCAAGACAAGGGCCTATATTGTATAATTAATAGTTATCAATACCCATAAACCGCGATACAAATATGAGGATTAAAAGAAATAAATGCACTACAAAGCAAGAACAATCGCTTTTACATCAATGCAACAAATCTTCGACAATGGATAGGGACGGGTTAAAGTTGTGGAACGCTCTCAAAATGAGTGTTAGTTTGTAAAAACGAATAGAATAATTATGTGCCAAATGATTCAGGAACAAAATTTTAATTCCTGACAATTGAGAAGAAAATAAGCATGGCGTTCCAACCAAAATAATGCCGGGTCTTTTTCTAAGAAATAAAAATACACTGTCCCTCATGTCAGTAGAGTTTATCCGTGTCAGCGATCATCAGTGTCTTTTTGAGCTTAGATTAATATGATTTTACGGTAAACTGCCGATTCGTCTATTGCCAACTCGTCCACTCATCACAAGGTCTACCTTCATTTAGTCTAATGCCATTCCGTCCATCAACATTTCATCGAACAGCCGTTTTATCCAATAAGCATTTGTCCAATAGTCACTCCGTCCATTCACCAGTTCGTCTTTGACCATTTCGTCTTATAACCACTTGGTCTAATATCCATTTTCCTTTCATTGATTACGCCCAATTAACACTTTTAATTAGACTAGATGGTGTATTGACTATTAATGGCTATTGGACCATGTGGATAGTGGACGAACTGATTGTAGACCACAGATGATAGTAGACGAGTTGGGAATTGGACGAATTGGCATTAGACCAATCGGAAATAAACAGATTTGACAGAGTTAGGTGTATTTACATGAACCAGATCAAGACTTAAAATGGTATGATGACAATTTACCTTGAATTTAAATACTTCTCAAGAATCCCAATAGCTGCAATCGAATCCCTTAACCTTTGACATGAGATTTGTACTGACATTTGCACTTGGAAAAAATATATATTTCTTAGCCTGAAGGATAGGCATGGCCAGTGCAGGTCAGATGAGAAGTTAGCTCTATTCTGACCGAACCCGGTAACGGAAATAATTTCGAGGCTAGAAAAAGGAAGAACGTTTTAAATTGGAAATTGAATTAGTTATTGAACGAGTCGGTGCCCAATTCAATCCCTCTCCCCCATCCTTCCTAGCCCCCTCTTTCTCTTTCGTTCTTTCTTTTTTTTCTTTTCTTTCTCTCTCTCTCTCTCTTTCTCTTTCTTTGCTCTCTTTATTTATACCCATGTCTCTCATTTCTTCCATATTCACGACCGATATAATGATTACAGTTTAAGCTAGAAAAGTCTAATATCGAAAGACCGAAACAATTATTCATTACCTTCATATACAAGTATAAGGGTTCTCTACAAAAAAAATCATTGGTATTTTTCATTTCGTTAAAAAGTCTAAATAAGGATTGATTTCTGATTTATACAAAGTACATTACTACGCACATGATATTTCATTTTCCCCGTCTGTCAAAGGCATCGGATGCAATCGCAGAAGCGCTGCTAAAAATCATTTTGGTTTGTTAAATAGCAACATATTTTTCTTTTGATTAAAAATAATGTCCATTATGACTTGTTTTAAAAGCAAACTTTGTTTTGATATTACCAGAAATTTGCATCAATAGCAACATATTTTTCTTTTGATTAAAAATAATGTCCATTATGACTTGTTTTAAAAGCAAACTTTGTTTTGATATTACCAGAAATTTGCAATTAGTAAATTAAGTGATACACTAAAAAAATGAAGTGTTAATTCAGAACTTAATGTCCTTGTATAGAGACTGCATTTTGAGTGCTGATTTAGTCATTCAAATTTGAACTCGAAAATAAGCACTCAAAGTGCAGTCACTATACAAGGATGCTAAGTGCTAAATTAGTACATTTTTAGAGTATATATAGTGCTTCTATAATGTATTGTGTCGTCACATCATTCAAATTCAAGAACGATACTGAGAATTAAAGGGTACTGGGGTCCACAGGGGCCAAGCAAGGGAACTTGGTGATAGTCCCGGGATTGAATTTGCACTTAATATTTCAGATCAAATATGCGATATGGGTTCATAAGCGCATTACACAGAAACAGACGTGACATATAAACCTGGTAACCATATTGGGTCACGCGTGATCTTTAGCTCTGATATCTAGCAATTATTCCTAGGAGAAATTCCGTCGACAAAACCAAATGTAGATCTAAATATAGGAAATTAAATAACTTGTGAATTGGGAACACATAAATACTTAAAAATACAATATCATGGTTTAGGAACAGTGGGAACAATCGAGAAACTTAACATCAAATGGATATGTTTGAAATGATGCTTTGAGTTCAATTCTATAAATGAAAAATGCAAAAGAAAATGCACAGTTCCCCTGAATTCATTGACGGAACCAGGTGCATGTAATAAAACACCGAAGTGAAATTGACCGTGTCTCAATAAGGGTTTTGTTTTAAATCTCTAACACCCCCAAACAAAACAAACAGGAAAAACCAAAATGCTTTGATGGAGCAGCAGCTAGACGCTAATTAAAGAAGAGGTGAAAGGAGAAAAAAAATAAATCTGAAAGAGAAAACAAGCATACAATTATATTACACACAAACTATGAGAATCCATTTTTTTCATCTGTATTGTAAATAATACCAATAATAATAATAATAATAATAATAATAATAATGATAATAATAAAAACAATAATAATGATAATAATGATAATGATAATGATAATAATAATAATAACTATAATAAATGCACTTGTACGCCCCAAATCCAATCTGCAGAATGTTCATGGCGCTTTTAAAGAAATTTTCCAGGGAATTGTAAAGAATCAAACAGAAATGTTTCTATTTTTTGTCAAAATTTCAAAAGTTACACATGTTTTAATGTCTGCAGGAAGGCTATTCCAAAACTTAGAAAACGAGGAGTGGAAGAATGACCCCCTTAGGTTTTTGGAAGATTGGGTGTAACAACAGGACTGGTGGAATGTAACGATCTTGAAAGGGTGTATACCTTTCAATCAATGAAATGAGGTAATGCGTAGAAGAATAATTTCCCTCCTTATAATTATTGAAAAGATAATTTGCTATCTTGATAAGCTTCGCGTGACCTTGATACTGCTCCTCTAGGCAAATTACGATTAACTGAAATGATAATCATACCAGCATAAATAGAAGGAAATAAATCAGTATTGAAATCAAGCACCTCAAACATGTCAGATGAATATCCCCCGAACGATTTGACGTTAAGTCAGGTAGAAAACTGTGTAAATCAAATTCGAGGAGTGACAGTAAGATCGCCTATTTGCTCTCGAGTTTTGAAGGTTCATCTATTAACGAATAATTTTTGTCATCATGCTACAAATGAATCCTCGATTGTGAAACAGGCATGATAAAAGTTGCTTTGTGTAAAAAAAATTGGGCCAAGTCCATACAATCAGCCAATTAAATAAATAAGAAATCAAATTGGATAAGAAGGAAGAACCCAGTAGGACCACAAAACTGAATGCTGATGAAAGCTGGAAGTGGAATAACTTTTTTTTGGATGTTTTGATTTTATATTTGGTGGCAGAAGTGTAATTTCCTTACCCAAATACACAATACCTCTATGTGAGATGAGATATCTGGATCCATTTGCTTTGATATAGAGTACCGCAGTGTGACGTCATCAATGTTAACTTTTTGCATATCAAAGTTTTTGATATATTTTGGTAGAGCATGAGGAAAACCACCCTCAACCCAAATTTGGTGGGAATCAGTCAATGGGGCTCCAAGATATGACCTCGTCAATACATAATTAGCCCCATTGGAGACAATATATTATTGGCCTGGATCTAAATTTTAGGAATTAAATACACAGTCTTCAATGGGCTAATTATGTATTCATGATGTCATATTTAAGGCCCCCACGGACAGATTACCACCAAATTTTGGTAGTACTGGTATTTCATCAAAATATGGTATAACAAACGCTGAAATGCTAAAAGAGGGTTTGTTTTGTGTGCATGACGTCATACTTTGGTACTCTACACTGAATCCACTGGCGTACAGATAAGGGAGGGGGGGGGGCTTGGGGCCATAGATCCCCCCCCCCCCAAAAAAAAGGGGGAAAATCACGACCAAGAAAAAAAAATGAAGTGAAAAGAAGGCGAGGAAAAGTGTAAACTATGATATCATCATTTTCTTAATATTTTGAGACAAACTATAATATCAAATGTAAACTTCATGTACTAAAAAGGTTTTAACAAAAATTACTCGCTCGCTTTATAGGAATGTTGCCTCTAATATTATGCCACGTCCGGCCACTGATTTTATTTTATTTTTACACTACTGACTAAATCTTACTGAATATGATTATACAGGGGAGCGTAGTAAGCGAGGAATGAATCGTACCCACGAGGCGGACGCTAATATACTCAGTCACACAGTCATGACAATAGTTTCGCCAGATTATATGACAGCAAAGGACAGAGGGGGAGATCGGGGAAGGGGGGGGTAAATGATTATTATAATATCAAATTTACAAACTCCCGACACCCTTCCTACGATGCCCACAGCTATAGTAAGCCTATTTTCACTATTTTACCTTCCTTACAAGTTATATGGCGCCTGTCAGGCAGCATCATGTTGATTTGAGCTCTCAATAAACAGAAGGATATTTATTGATTTTGAGGACAGATTTTGCTCTTATCTGTATCAGTCATGCTCTCTTCATATTAAATTATTTCGTTTGATGGTTTTTAACCAGTTGTACTGCCATATATACTTGTAAATTGTATACAATTCAGCCTTTTGGCTGCGAATGTGCAATAATAATAAAACCTATTTAATTTCATTCTAAATAAAAATCCTATTGGGACGAATTCGTTTTAATGAAGATTTATGACGATTGTCATATACCAGCATAAATACGAGAAAGACACTAGGTTAATTTTGTAACTTTTACATATATGAATGATACGTTGGTCGGAAAACCAAATTTACTTATTTATATTGGAACTATCACGTCGAAAAGAAAAGATTTGAGGATGGACGTGGATGAAAACGTCTCTGAATATGAGAGAAATTCATCTTCATACGAGTGGTACGAGCCAGGGACATGTATCTCATACATTGGAGACTACGATCCTCCTCGTATTGTCTACGGATACGCATCGAAGGTTATTTATACCATCACCGGGATCATTTCAGTCATTGGTATCATCATCACGGCCATCACATTACTAACTATCGCCTGCAATCGCCGATTTCGAAAGAAACACTTTATTTTCGCCTTAAACATCGTCCTCGCTGATTTGTTGCTGGATGTCATGATCCTCTTTGAATGTATAAATCCTTATACTCATATCATGGTAGGTATCATGCGACATAAATTAAATAAATTGAATAAATTGAATTGAAATTCAAAGCACAGTCAGTCTGTATTTAAAGGGGAATCCAACCTTGGTCATATAATATGTCGTGTGTGAAAGGATAGAAATAAGGTAAAACAGAATGGTGACATTTTACAGGAAATCGGACGATAAGAATAAGCAATAAGAGAAGTTATGCCTGATTTTAAATTGAGTACCCTAAAACTATGAAAAATTTCAAAAAGGCAAGTGTGTAAGTAAACTATGACAAGCAAGGGCGGAAATCTCTCTCCCCAAAGGTAGGGGGACCAGGGGCTGGAAAATTTGACAAGCAAAAAAAAAGTGAAAAAAGGTTATCACCTCTAACGTAAGGTCATTTCGACCAAAAGAAATTTGACAAGCAAAGAAAAAAAAGGGTTATCACTCCAAATGTTAAGCCCTTTCCATCAAAAGAAATTTGACAAGCAAAAAAAAAAAAAGAAAAAGGTCATCTCGTTTAGAAAAAACACGTTTTATTTCCATTTTGATGGAATGATGTATTTCTTTTCATCATAAAAGTCCCCCCCCCCGAAAAAAAAATCATAACAGCTCGATTTATAAAGCGATTTTTGGCCTGAGGATACAAAACACTGCTATTATTAGCCCGGTTTTAATTCGAGTTATACCATCACCGGTGCTCAGTGCATGCAAGGATTTCCTGCTGCCGGGTACCCATTCACGTCGCCTGGGTCGAGTGCAGCCCAGTGTGGATAAATTTCTTGCTGAAGGAAAGCAAGCCCTGGCTAGGAATCGAACCCATGACCCTCTGTTAAAGCAAGGAAGCTCCTTGGTTAAAGGCGAGAGTTAATAAATAAACCACGTCGCACCCACAAGGGGGACATTTGATATTGTGTCCCCCTACTTACTATATTTTGGGTAGACGCGTCCCCTGGGATTTCCGCCAATGATGACAAGGGTAAGGGAAACTTTACTTATAGGATTTGTGGTTTCCTACCAAGTGCCTATTCTCCTAGGGCAGTAATAAAAATATAGCCCAGGTATATTGTTTTATGTCCTCATGAAAGAAAAATATAACTTCAAGTAATTTTTCTGAAAAATGAAATTTTAGCCATTAATTGTGACTGAAGCACATGGAAGAATATACCCTAGTCATTGCCTTACATCACTATATATATATATATATATATATATATAGTAAATAGTGGTAGTAAAATACGAGCTGTGATTGGCTGGATTGGTACCACGTGACCTCCCTTCAAAAAGTTATATTGTACATATGTACAATATAACTTTCGATTTTTGGATGGCAAAACCCGTGTTAAATGAATAGGGAGAATATCGATTAATTTGTTTTCAATCGATATATTTGTATATCGATTTCCCAAAGTAGCATTTTTATAATTTCCGATCGCAGATAGAAATACAAATTTACGTGGTTTAACCCCTTACAGCAGACGACAAATTTTGAGTATCGATAGCTATCATGCCTATCGTAGGTGAAAATTATCGGACACTTTTTCTGTCATTTCTTCACCGGCGAACAATTTCGCGAAGAACTGCAAAATGGATAATAATTTCCGATTTCCTTCCCTTACGGAAGAGGATCTTGCTTCCATTGTGGATGACAAGGATTCCACGCGGACAAAAGGAGTAATAAGCTACTCTTTGAACATCGTGAGGTCGTATTGTAGGCAGAAAGAAGTGGATTTTGCAGTACTAACTGAGCGATGCAGTGCCCCAGAACTGAACGATTTTCTACGGTCTTTCTACGCCGAGCTCCGCCAAGGTAACGGGGAGTCTTATGCGAAGAGGTCGATGATCACTCTTCGGTACGGTTTGCAGCGTCACTTTTTGAAGCACCGTCAATTTGATATCTGTAAAGATGCTGCATTCGATGGATGTAATGAAATGTTCAAAGCCATACTCCACAAATTGAAGGCTGAGGGAAAAGGTGCAATTCGACATAAGGACCCGGTTACACCTGAGGACATGAATAAAATCAGGGAGTCTTTTGACCTGACCGTACCAAAGGATTTGCAGAATAAGGTGTTCTTAGACCTCATGTTGCATCTCTGCAACCGGGGCAGGGAGAATCTTCGACAAATGAAGAAAGATGATTTCGCTGTACAGACAGATTCAGCTAATCAACGATATGTCCATGTTGTTCGAGATATGATTACCAAGAACCATCGCGGCGAACTTAATCACGATGAAGAAAGCCAGGGTGGACGGATGTATGCAACTGGTAAGTCTGACTGCCCTGTAAACTCGTTTCTTGAATATCTCTCTCACCTGAATGAAAACTGTGATGCACTATGGCAGCGACCAAAGGCAAGAAGGCCTGCTCAGTCAGCTAGCCCTTGGTATGACAATGTACCTGTGGGTTTACATACACTTGGAAACAAGATGTCAGTGATATCGAAACAAGCACAATGCTCGAAAGTGTACACCAATCACTGCCTCCGTGCCACGGCCATCAACAAACTTGATAATGCTGGCTTTGAAGCTCGCCACATAATGGCAATTTCTGGCCATCGCTCCGAGAACAGCATCAAACATTACTCAAGAGTTGGAGAGAGTCAAAAGAGGAGAATGAGTTTAACCATCGCCAGTAACAATGAAGAGATAGCAACATGTTCTTCAACCTCTGACTCTGCCAGAGAGGTACTTAGATCTTCTAAGTTTGTCAGGTTCTCTAGCACTGCCACTACTAGCAACGTTCCTCGATCGCCTTCACCACCACAGGAACATGCACAGTCATCACAACTTGTGGTAAACAGTCAGCCGACTTCCTCCCCTATCAATATCAACTCTTCAGTTTCTTCTAGAATGCACCTCCACTTCAACAATTGTAAGGTCAAAATTGTATGTAATCAAAAATAACTACCTTTCAACATACTTACTAGACTAGGTCTAGGCCTAAACTGTCTAAGTTAGACCAAGACTTGTGTAAATATTTCTGTCAAAGTGTCATTCTAAACTTTTGGATTGGAATCTATGGATCTAGACTGTCTATTTGGAGTTCATTATTTTGGAGTTCATTGTTTGGAGTTAGCCTAATTGTTTGGAGTTCATTCAACTGGCCTAGGAGTTCATCGACTGTTTGGAGTTCATTTGTTGCTACATGTAATTAGGAGTTCATCGTGTTCAATTGGAATTTCACAAATATAAGGTAAGAAGAACGTATGCCATCTAGATCTAGACTATGGTAAAATCCATGATGGGGGGCTTAGATTGAGGGATCTATTTACTATAATAAATAGTGAACGTTCTATCATACAATATTACTGGACTATATGAACTCCTAATATAAAATTATCCCTCGTGCAAGCCTATTTCACCTCGGCCTTCGGCCTCGGTGAAATAAACCTGCACTCGGGATAATTTTATATTTGTCGTACATATAATCCAGTATATTGTACAATAGATTGTACACTATTTATATAATATATCCCTGTGGAGGGGAAACAAATTGAAAAAAAATATACATATATATATATATATAATGCGGTCAATTTTAAGTCTCCATTATTGTAGTTATTAACAATTTTTACAACTTAATAAAACTTCTAACGTTCTTATTGTTTGTCGGATAATGTTGAAACTTATCACACCCATCACATTGGCTGATTTTTCTTTTTCCTCTATTTTTTAAAAATTTGGGTTGGATACTCTTATAAGCATGATGAGAGCAATATAAACAGTGATATCATCACCCCCATATACATCCAGGAATAGAAGCGCCAATGTCCTGTGTTATTACGATCATCAGGAAGATGATGATGGTGGTTGTGATGACGATGCTGGTGGTGACGATGATGATGATGATGGCGATAATGAGGATTGTGATGATCGCAGAATCGGTAGAGGAATATCTCCCAAGAGCGGTAGTAATTTTATTTGACACAAGTTCTGAATTAGAAGCCATTAAAAATTTCCAGGAAAGAAGTATGATAATTGAAATGTATAAACAATTAATGATCATCAAAAGGTATGGAATAGAAGTAAATTTGGAATGGGTACCAGCATACTGCGGCCTAGCAGGCAATGAGGAACAGACTCTTTACCCAAACAAGCCGCTTAAAAAAAAATAACACAATTCAAAAGCAATTTTGTGACATACGTTTGCGGAGTCAGGTGTCATAAGAGAGTCTTGCATGTAAACTTTAACATTGATCTGAAAATGACCTTTGACCTTACCATATGACCTCAGACTGCAGCAAAACATGCACGTCCCCCAAGTCCATCTACCATCCAAGTTTGGTTGAAAAGCGACTATACGGTTGCGGGGTTAAGAGTCTTGCATGTAAACTTTAACGTTGACCTGAAAATGACCTTTGACCTTACCATGTGACCTCCGACTGCAGCATAGCATGCAAGTCCCCCAAGTCTATCTACCATCCAAGTTTGGTTGAAAAGTGACTTACAGTTGTGGAGTTAGGTGTCATAAGAGAGTCTTGCAGGTAAACTTTAACGTTGACCTGAAATTACCTTTGAACTTACCATGTGACTTCAGTCTGCAGCATAACATGCAGGTCCCCCAAGTCCATCCACCATCCAAGTTTGGTTGAAAAGCGACTTATGGTTGTGAAGTTACAGGTTTGTGGCAGACGGACGACGGACGGACATTTGGATACCTAAGTCTCGCCTTCACCCCTGGTGGGCGAGACAATAAATGTTTTCATCAAGAAAAATAAACGAGAATACTTGAGTGAAAGGTCAGACTTTTATAAAAATGAATGGCAGAGATAGTGGAAAACACGGAGAAAGGCAGACACCTTTTAAACAAACAACCAGAGGTGAAATATAAAAGTTTTATGAAAGGTTTATGCAGGAAAGATGAAAGAATTTTGCATCAATTCCGTTTTGGTAAATGAAGTTTAAATTATCATAATCATTTGATTAAAAACCATGATTCAGGACTTTGTAATAATTATCAGACTTATGAAATCTATTTTATGTTATTATGTCCTTTATCTTGGCCCTCTCTTTTTTATTGTACATTAATGACCTGCAACACGTAAGTGACATTTTAGAGACTACCTTATTTGCTGACGATACAAGTTTATTCTTATCAGATAAGGATCCCGTTCAATTAAAAAAATATCCTAAATTATGAAATGGAAAATACTAACTTGTGGTTCCAAGCGAACAGACTTCAAATAAATACAAAAAGACATCTCTTTTTTTAAGCCCCAAAAGTAAGAAAATTGAAGAAAACACAATAAAATTATATTAATGATATATCTAACATTGGTAGTGCAATACACAAAATTCCCTGAAGTTCTAATTCATGACAATATAAGTTGGAAACAACATGTAAATAAAATTTCCATGAAGATCTCTCAAATCATTGGTGTACTTTATAGACTTTAAGGTGATCTTCCATTGCATGTTCTTGTACAATTCTATAATACAATGATACTACCACATTTAAGCTATTGCAATATCGTATGGGGGATTGTGCGATTTTTTTAAATGTTACAACTATTTAGCTTACAGAAGGGGCAATTTGAATAATAACAAATTCTTCATACTTAGCTCATTGCCATCAAATATTATGTAAGTTAAAGATCTTGAAAATACATGATATACACCCTCTCAAAATTTCGTGTTTTATGTTTTCATATTACATGAATAAGTTGCCTGAAAATTTCGCGGTTATTTTACAACAAATCGAAGTATAAAAACATAGTACAAGAATATCTGTTTTTAATAAATTATATATTCCTTTTTACCGTCACAATTTCTCGAGAACAGTCATAAGTTATAGTGGACCACTCGGATGGAACAATTTGCCCCTTGAAATGAAACAATGTCCTTCTTTTATCTCGTTCAAAAGAAAATGTAAATCGCTACCTGTTAAATAATTGTACTGCTCATGAATAGGCTTGCCTGTTTTATTCTATGTTTTTTCTTCTTTTTTCTGCTTTTAATTGCTGTTCTTTTGTTCTACCAGTCTACTGGTTTGTTTTGATTTTGCGATCTTTGTTT
The DNA here is from genome assembly GCF_018143015.1 of Lytechinus variegatus. Taxonomy (NCBI): domain Eukaryota; kingdom Metazoa; phylum Echinodermata; class Echinoidea; order Temnopleuroida; family Toxopneustidae; genus Lytechinus; species Lytechinus variegatus. Next base: position 28,028,451 of record NC_054744.1, on the reverse strand, counting down.
TCAATCTCAAAAGCTGAGGTGAGCTTATATAGGCAGGGCCCTTGGAGTTCATGTGCACAGTCATTGTCATTACAGGTACCCTTGGCGATCAATATATACGTTCAATTATGAAGTATTTATAGATAAATGAACCTTCTCCCATCTAAAATATTACATTCATGCATACATATGAACACAAATTCGTACAAAAGACTTTTTAAATCACATGCCAATCTATTACCTTTTAACCAGGTTACCTTCAACTTACAACCAATGATGTGATACTAATTTGGAAAGTGTCTCGGTCTATAATTGTTAATATTGTAATTTCTAGACTCTAAACTGTCTTAGACGGATATTTACGCGCGAGCGATTTGAGAAATGATAATTATTTTGTTAATGACAGACGATGATGCTATAAAATACGGCATTGACAAAGATTATACATAATGTTGATTACGATGATTGGGATTGTAATTATCATTTTATTTTTAATAGTAATATCAATAATGATAATTATAATTATCATCATTGTCAAATTATCCTTACATTATCATCATCATCATCATCATTATTATGCGCCTTGAGCACTATACAGAGTGGTTTTCGCGCTTTATAAGTTACATTATTATCATTATTATTATCATCGTCATCGTTATTATAACCATTGTCATCAATATCATCACCATCTTCATCCTGATCATCATGATCATCATGGTCATCATCACTACTAGTATTGGAAGAGCAGCTGCTGTGAGACACACTGACTGTCAAGATTTTTCATTTTATCTCCCCAGCTGCAGATGAATGTCCTGCTTTATATGATGCATTTCGTAATCTACAGAGCGGCAAAACAAGTATCCAGCTCCAGTGTATTATGTGTGGCCCTTGATCAGTTCATCGCATTCAAACTGGACCCTTACGGCACAAGGAACATTCTCACCAACTTTCGTCGAATCGTCGTCTGTGTCTTAACCTGGCTGATTATGCTATCTGTATACAGTTATTCGTGGACTTCCAGAAAAGGGTATTATACGAGTTTTCACATTTTTACAGTTCTTCTTGGTACCCTCACAGGAATCGTCTATGTCTTCGTATATAAGACTGTAACTAGGACACCCCCTGGACATGCTGGATCAACTGATATTCAGCAACAAATGTGGAGAAGAAATACAAAACGAGTGTTCCGGAATTACGCACTTATTTTGATAACAAACTTACTCCTCTTGACATTACCACATCTCATATATTTCGTTGTGATCTTTGTTTTACATTTCTTGAATATTTTTGGATGTGTACATAGTGTTTTATCAATTGCAACTGTTCTGAATACGATAGCAAATGCTTTTATCTACTGGTGGCGAGTGGGAGAATTTCGAGCCATTCTGAGTTGTTAAAGGTCATACAATAGCTTGATTTTTTTAAAGAAAAGGTCAAGCAAAGCGGAATGAAAAGAAGAACGTACTGACAATTGTATCTTTCAAAGAGAGGACTGTCAAAACTGACAAATATGTTTCACTTGTGAAGTAAAATTACGGGTGATGCTGACGATCGCTGACACTAATTGAGGGAGAATACCAGACAGAGTGAGAGAGACAGGTGTTTTGGTTCAGTTGGGAGAGCGTCCGCCTCACAACCGTGAGGTCGGAAGTTCCAACCCCAAACCGCATCAGACCAAAAATATGGGAGTTGCTGCTCCCTGTTTGGCGCCAATCGGTTCAAGGGATAGAGGTATATCGATCCGGCACTGCACAGTGGCTGCCGGGGCCCACGATCAATAGGAGAAAACGAATTTTCGGAGTATTTCTGTTTCAGATTACTATTTTGGGATTATGAATTTTCATTTCATTTTCCTTGCAGAAGATATTTGTAAGAATAGCATCCTCATCTAAATATCTTGCACTTATGTTTTTGAGGATTAAGTTATTCTGAACATTTGTAAATTGAATGCAATATTTCTTTTTTTAACATAGGTTAGGACTATTACCTTACAATATTATGTAACATGTTGCAATTAAATTGTTCGGTGCATAGTTATAATACCAGAAATAAGAATAGGACCATTTATAACAATTTCATACAATATGAAGTGGATTCTTCTAGAAACAAAGCTCCATCACTTTGGAACTCTCTGCCAGCAGATATATAAAAAGTAGGAATTACTTTAAACAAAAAGTTTGAAATATCAATGAATAAAAGTGGTGTGAGCAGTGTGAAAGTAGGCCTATAGCTACTTGTGTTATATTCCACAGTGGTGTCTAAGATTGTTCGGGGTAACAAAAAATGTTTTTGGTGTTTTTCTTATGTTTTGTCATATTTTGGGGCTGTTTTGTTGTATTTTTTTCTTATTATGCAATCAAACTATTGTGATGTTTAGCTCCTTATTTTTTGTTATTTCTTTTCCTATTAACAATAATAATAATATGTCCATTTATATAGCGCAGTTACAATGTGCATATACTCAATTGCGATTTGATACTTGGTATCGTATTATTACCCTGGTTGTAGCTGATCCGCCATATTAATAGGGGCTAAAGCGTTCAAGGAATTCTATTATGTTTAATGTTGTGGTGGCTCATATGTCATGACAAACCCTCTGGAGTTTTATACTTATCATTTTTAACCATGTTATTTTATCTATATCATTGTAATATTATATTTTGATTACAATATTCATACATATTGATGTAAATATTTAATATAGAATGGAATAAAGTCAAATTGAAATGAAATTAAATTATCTTCAACTCGCTATCAGCTCATCTCATCAGTAAAACATCATGTCTGGAAGACATTTGAGAGTGTTCCACTCTCAAAGCTTACATAATTATCATGCATATTAATGATTTAACTTCCCAAATGCTCCAAACTCATTTAAAAACATATAGTTTTTATGACAATTACAGCCAATCATGCCAATTAGAAGGGCACAAAGTTATGCCACCCTGAGAGGAATCGTGCAATAAATCAGAGCTATTCAAAATACTATAAAGACTATAAAGAGTTTTGCTACATTGACCTTCGAATTGGACGGGGCAACTTAAAAATATGGAAATATATTAATGCCCATTAAACCATCCAAAGACTAGTTTTAATAGATTTGGGGGGGGGGGGTCATATAAATATCATCTTTCAATGCTTTCTATTTTTGGCACCCTTTCCAAGTGCAACCCGGAGAACTTTAAGCCTGCTCCCAAGATACACCAATGCTAATTCAGTAACATTCCCCGGTAATGGAGTTGGTCATTGTCGATATCTGTATAGCACTACTTTGCTCAATCAATTTATCCGTTTAATAGACGATTTCTCCATGTAAAATGATAAAAATAAAACGATCCCCCTGCCAATTTCAGAATCAAAATCGACGCCTTGATACTTACGGATGGAAGGATGTGATACCAACTGTTCCCATCCTTTTTCAACAAATGACCTTGGAATACATGTGCAGGTTTCGAAATGGCTCCCTATGGATCCGGTATTATTATTTAGCTGTCAAAATACACTTTATGCCGATCTATCTTAATATTCTTACGTTCACACCGCGCCATAAACCCCATCTCTCTTTTAACCTCACTCAAACTCTAACCCTCACGCACATTACATTGTTTGCTACCAAGTCTCTTTCTTCACTTCTCCTCACTCCCATCTTTTTTTTTCTCTCTCTCTCTTTCTACATTTCTCACACCTCCCCCTAATTGCTCTTCTCTCTCTCCATCTCTTTCTCTCATTCTCACCCAAGGAATACGTCCTTGTAATATTACATCTTCTGAAGATATGAACTTAATATGAGGTCCATTACCGACATTCTTTTTCTCTCGCACACACACACAAACCCAAAATCGACACTAATTGCGTCTATTCTCATCCTCGTATTTCTCAACCAGTCTATCTGTCTCTCCCATACCCACACCCCCACACACATGCACATACACACACACACATTCACACCTCTTCCAATCGGATACATCCTTGTTGTATCCTCTGAAGATATTAACGTATTGGAAGAGGTCCAATAGCCGCTTCGAGGGCCATTACTAAAGACAAGCAGCCATCCATAGCGCAAACAGAAATTATACATTGTAATGGAATGTGGATATTGTGAATGCGAGAAAAAAAAAAGAATCGTGTATGTATGTATTATTATTTGTAGTAGTAGTAGTAGTACTACTACTATTTATACCAAATTTATTTTTATTACTAGTTGGGAGAAGCAGACCAGCAATCTAGTGTGGATTTGCAATTAATTGCCAGACTCGGGACTGATTTTGTGACCAAAATTTGACTTGCAATTGATTGGAATGTTCTTGCTACGCCTCATAAAGGAAATAAACAGTTCAGTGAAACATACCCTGTCCAATTGGCTCAATTCCATGGATTGGCAAGGGAGGGAAGTAGTGTGAACATTTTGACAACGCACCAGCTGCGGACGTAAATCAAACTAAAAAAAAAAAAAAATCAATTCCCAGTTCTCTATGAGGCTTATTGAGAAGAGAATGGTTTACCCAGGCATGCACGGTTTATTTAAGATTGCAGTGATTGCAATGATCACTGTCGATAGATGATAAACTCCCCCGTCCATCCCCGCCAATCACCTTCTCTAATAATCAGAAACCAAATCTTTTAACATGTTTGAACATGACTATCATTAAAACAATATTGACGACATAGTAATTCTGCTTTCTTTTTAATTTCATTTCCTTTATTTTCATCTACGAGTTTGGTTCCTGAGTTGTTTTGATTGTGCTTATTCCAGGTTCTCCATTATCTCGGCGGCATCTTTGCATTTAGCCTAGATTAGTTTCCGCTCGCTCAAGTCCAATATTTTACGATAGAGAATCTAAATGCGGTGAATCCCCTAATACTTATCATCTTTCCCACTACATGTAGTTCGTCAGGCTGCTCACAGTGAGCACGGTGCACGGATCCTTCTAATTCAAGAGAAAGGAACGTAGCCACCCGTAGAAACGTCGTTACCCATTCTGGCATTCATGTAATCTTTTACTACGTTTTCAGAGAGGACAAATTTAGAGATGTTGGTGTGTCCGCTTAAATAATTATATCGAATGAGATATTCTCACTAGGTCCTCTTTAGTCATGGTGGTTCTCGGTCTAAAGGCATGTGCATTTCGTTCATTCTCCTATGAAGATCTTTCGTTCTAGATCTTATATCGCCGCAAGTTAGTTGATGATTGAATGATATGACCCATTACGATCCTTTCAGTGCTCCGCTAATGGGTTTTTCTTTAACATCCTACTAAATAGGTCGTCGAAATAGCACTAGCTCAGTTTCAGATAATCTTTCGATCCAGACCTAGGAGTACGCTGATACCAATATCTGGCATTTCTGCTATCTTTCATTCAATTGTTCACATATGATAGTAAATTCGTCGTAATGTCGACTGGGTTAGCCTTGCCACCTTGTCAGGGTAAGAGCCAAAGCCTGCTATATCTCTGTGTTTCGTCTATCCATCTTGAAGGCTTTTTCCTACCTACGCTATTGGTCTTGCCTTCTTTAGTTATTGCTCCTTTCTCGCCTGTATGTTCAAGGTTTCCTCTCACTCGTCCTCCTCCTCGGCAATCGTTGGAGGAATCTTGCTCCCCAGCAAGACCTTTACCTTGTGGGATTGGAAGCGTCCTTCAGCGCGATTATCAAGGTAAAGATCAGCCAATTCTTGCTTCTGCTTTGGCAGCTGAGCTGGCATGGGACTTGCTGCAGGAGAAGGGGATTTCATGTTGGCTTTGATGGAATCCACAAGACGCTCTTGTCTCTCTTCGATGTCATCCAGTTGTTCGGTGACGCAGTAGAAGTTGAAGAACACCTTGTTCATCTCGCCGAGATATCGAGCCGTCTCCGATCTAAGTCCAAGAGTCTTGTCATCGACGACTTCTGCCTTGGTCTTGTACTTTCCTGGCTCTCGTGGAAAAGGACCCTGGGAGATCCTAGACCATTTCTTGAGAGCCCTCTCCAGTTGGCGTGTGGCACACTTGGACAAATCTACTGCAGATCGAAGATTCCTGATGACCTCAGACTTTGGGCATCGGTCAAGAAGGTCTTCGAGGTTGTTGTCATCATCCCCTTCTTCACTGGTTTTATCAAAGTATCGAATCTCATCATCAAGACTGTCCTCATCTGCATATGGTATCTTCACGTCCCTGCAGGTTGCAACACGGTCAATTTCACCATGATCCTCTAGTATGTCCTGTGATTTGACATTCTCACATGGTGATGCAACTATGTCCATATCTGGCTTTCCTGTGGTGTCCTTTAAATCATTGTCCATAGAGCACTCAGGTTTACAGATAACGGCATCTTCGGTTGGCATTTCATCATCAGAGCTAGAAGGGCTTAATGTAAATTTCTCCACCAAGGTCAGTTCTGGCGATTCCCCTTGAACATCCTGCACACATGCGCCTTGTTTGACTTTTTCATCGCTGTGATTGATGACCAGGATATTCACTTCATGAGCAGGGGCAGCCTGTCCTGTAAATGTCTTTTCATCACCATGGACATGGCTAGGCGCTGTCTCATTTGAATTGATTGATCCAGGGTTGGCCTTGTTAGTGTCCATTTCACTGTGGCAAGATACCCTTGAAGTTCCATCATCAATAGGGCAAGAGATCGACTCAACTTCGTCAATCACGGCACCAGGAAGGCTGAAGACGCACTTGATGGGTCCTTGCTCAGAACCTTGCTGGCTTCTCCTGCTTGGTGTTGACCTTGTCTTGCCCTTCTGTGCACCAAATTCTATCCTGGCAAAGTGGTCGGTCACTGCACCAACTGACTTTGACCCCCTCAGTTCCTTGACGCAGGTTACTCCGTGATCTTGTGTGCCGTAGAATGGGATCACTGGAGTTGAATGACGCTTTCTGAAGAGGCTGAAAAGGGAACGGCTGGTACTCGCCGGGCGTGATTGTGATGTCACCGAAGTGGAAGCGCGTAGCCTCATCTGAAATGACCTCACGGCGGCTGGGATGTTGGGTCTGGGCATGCGCCATGGGCAGCATGAAACAGGCTTATCGTCATGACAATATTCAGACGGCAAGCTGGACGACACTGAACAAGATTTCTTGTTTTTTGGTGACGTCACCTTTTGAAGAGATGAAGAACAGAAAAGATTTTTTTTCTTCATTCGAATTATGCTCATCAGAACTCTTAAGTACTACTTCTCTCTTTACTCACAATCTGTTTCTTATTAACACACAGACCCAATCTACTATTTCCCACATAGTTTTGTGAATGTTATTGCATAAAATACAATCATCAGAGAAAAGAAAATCTTGATATCCTTATTGGCTAATAATATATATATATATTAGATTCAGTGTGCCTTAATCAAATAATAAATTTCACTATCCCTGGATTACTTTATAATCTGATTTTCTTTTATAAATAAACAATATTTATTCCTATCATCTTTATTTTGTTTAATTCTGTCTTAACTTCCCAGTAATTTTAATCAGATGAGTTATTTGTTTGTAATATTGTATTATTAAGTTTGTTTGCATATAGGGGAATTAAAAAATAATCCCATATAACATATCGTTACTCACCAAACGCAACATTGTGCAAAGGTTTGAAAATACTTCTCAGTAATAAGATAGAAGGAACTCGGAAACACGTCCTAAGCTCGGAAAGTCAGAATGACAGAGTGATTAAAATAAACAAAAGCCTACAAACAAGGTATATTTGCATTGTGATGTCATATCAACTGCGCGTTTCCCAACATTGCGCAGAATGGACATACGAGAAATCAACTGCGACCTATTTACGTCACAATGCAAAATGCACCCCGCCTCTCTCTCTCACCCCCCCCCCGAAACTGTCTTTCTCTCAATGTTTCTTCATCTGGTTTTGAAAATGATTTGCCTTCCTATACTTTCTCACTTAGTATTTTCATCAATTAAAAAGTCTAAACCATATGCACGCGACCTGGGAGAATGGTACGATATCGTGTACGACATTCTTTAATTTACATAAATTTGGTATTTGGGAAGTGCCAAAAGTGCCGTCTTCAGCAGAAAACAAAATTTTCTCTATTTGGTAACATTGTCATTGTGTATTTGTTTCACTGTTCTATGTTACGCCATATATGAGTTTAGCTCTTTCCTCTGATGTAAAGTATACCAATTCACATGAAGCATTTGAACACCATCCTTCGATTCAACTATTTTTTTTGTCCTCACATACGTTCTCCATGTTCTGTACGTGCTCCGACCATCTTTCACATATTTACCGAATTTGGCACAAAATTGAGTTACTTAATAAATCTTATTTGCCTTAATATGCGATCAAAGCTTGTCACGTATGTTAAAGCAAACATTGTATTCCTCTATTCAATTTTATGTGATATTTTATTATTTTGTACACATAACTGAAATGCATAAATGTATTATTGATTAAAAGATATTGATGATTATTCAGAATACTTTTAACGGACTGTAATAATGGGATATTAACCATCCTGAAAACATAGTGCTATAAAAATCACCATCACGTACAATTCAGCTTTTCAAAATAGTTTCGTAAAAGAATAACTGAAGATTATTCATAAATATGCTACACATTTTGGCATAAATTGAAATTAAAACCTAGTATATGCCTATACTTAACCAAAGATAGATATATAGATCAATAATTATTATCATAATAATAACAATGATAATAATGATAATGATAATAATAATGGTCGCTATTATACAGCGCACAGGTCCACCTATTGGTGCTCATGGCGCTCCAAGAAAATCAAATATACATTTACTAAATAAATAAAGAAATAGAAGCTAGATAGAAAGATAGATGGATATTATAATTATGAAAATTAATTCAACAAAATAAATCAAGATGATAAATATTTCCAACTTGTAGTCAAGTCAAGAGCCATTTTCGTTAAATTCCCTTTGACGTGTATAGAGTAACGATTTGATACGTCACAATCGTGTCTCTCTCTCTCTCTTTTATGGGGGGGGGGGGATTCTGCCATTCCCTCACCGCGAAACCCAGTCATTGCCAGTGCGTTCACAGCGTATCAACAGTGTGGAACAAAAATGGAACAAACTGTTTAGTCACATCTTCACAATGTCCACACTGTGAAATTCCCACACTGTCGAGGTGTCCGCAGTGTGAATCACATTTTACGTAGTCCAATATGAAACACTGCACTATGACTTTGTTCTTTCTCTACCGTATCATTGGTTTAAACACTCGATTCCCCTTCCCATCATCTAATGTTACCTGTCATACAACGATTTGTTTATATTTTTAAACGATGCAAACAAAATAAACCCTTTATAATCAATCAAACAGATGGAAGTTTGATTCACTCAAAGATTATATTCTTAATCGCACGGGGATCAGACTAAATCCCCTTTGAAATGGTAAATTGTAATTTGGCAATGATACAAGATAGCAATTCAGTGATTGATGGAAATTGCCTTCTAAAAACATCAATCCTCGATAAATCTGTTAAATGTCTCTTTGCAGAAGTCGACATTTGGAAAATCCATACAATAATGATTTTGAATTTGATTAACACTTCGACAGATCGAAAATTGTAATGGTCATCTATTTATTGTGCATTATTTCCATGGGGGGGGGGGTGGTAGCCCGCAAGTCACCCACTGCGACTGGAGTACAAATGGGGGGGGGGACTTGGGGGCCATGGGCCCTCAAAAAAACTTCCTAAGAAAAAAAGAGGGAAAAGAAACGGAAAGGAATGTCTGAAATATTTACCTATTTTCTGAATATTAAGTAAAAATGTATTTAAAAAATAACTTGTTGGAATATCGAGGTAATTTTTGCCCAACAAGGTCACAAAGGTAATAGTGATTTTGATCTAGTATTAAAAGCAGCCTTCTTAAATCATAACGCTTATGTCTAAATAATAAACCTCCTTTAAAATAGGGCAAAGAGTGTGCCACATTATTTTTTGAGTGGACAGTTGTGCTATGCCATTATTTCAGACATCCTTTTTGCCGTCATGCATTTTAAAACGTTTGATTTTTTAATGATTTTTTTTAGTATAAAAAGGAAATTGTAACATTTATGATATATTGCCAATTTGTTAATGGCATAGCACAACTGTTCACTCATAAATGTGGCACACTCGAGAAATGTACACAGTCTATTCTTTTAAAAGCCCTATATCATTTAAAAGGAGGATTATTATTTAGACATACGATTCCCTGTCCTGCACAAAAATACTTCAAATGGGCCAAGCACAAAAGGGCTATAATATCGAGATTAAAGATAAATTCCAGTATTGGTAACGATCTCAAAATGACTTTTTATAAAATATAATATAATGACCACCCAAGTGTCTGTTTGTATGAATAACAATTATGTGCCAAAGGATTCTGGAAGATATTGTGTAATTGCTGAGAAATAAGCAAAATAAGCGCGGATTCGGTTACTTCCGTCCCCTCCGTCGGGTCTTTATTCCAGCAATAATGATACACTGTCCCACGTGTCCCTATATGTGTTGGTGATCATCAGTGTGAAAATTTTTCAGCGTAGATTTCAAGATTTCACAAATTTCAGTTTACGTAACTGTATCAGATCTAGATCCTCGATGATATACTGACAATTAAGCCTGGTTTTACAGACTTTCTCATGAAATCAGTGTTCACTGCAACTACTGGCATTTCTCTTTTAAAAAAGGAAATCTAGGGAGAATGAGAAACAACAGCTATAGGGTAAAGTGTTACTTAGACACGGATAACAATGGGAAGTGGAAACTATTTTTGAAACGTTTAGTTGGCAAGTTTAAAGGTAAATGCTAGTTTTGGTAACGATATCAAAATGAGTTCGTACAGAATCCAATGAAATGACCACCAAAGTGTCTGTTTGTATAAATAAAACGCATGTGCCAAAGAATACTGGAAGAAATTGTGTAATTGCTGAGAAATCAGCAAATAAGCACAGGAATCGGGTAGGGCGTCGGGCCAGACGCCCTAAGGCCCCCATCTCACTAGGATGGCGATCATGGCGACCATGGCGATCTGTCTAAATCCCGCAAAGCGTAGCAGAATCGTCCTCGAATTCTATTTTTAGCCCGCGAGGCGATTGCACTGCAACTTCACTGCGACGAACCTGCGCTGAAGGCGATGGTAATACGCTGATAGTACGACGCTGCCACTCTCTTGCTACGATTTGAGGCAGATATGATGCGCTGCTACTGCGATCAAAGCGACCTTACAACGAGGCTCATACGCTAATTAGGACCTCGGTACGGTGGTGCTACGAATGGAGCGATTGTGTTACGTTCATGATGGGCTCTTGAAACGATTTCGAGCAATCGGCATATTAATCGCGGCACATGATACATTTTTCAGTCGATTGCCAACCTCCGGCCAAGATATGGATGTCCAGAATTTGGTTGGACTTATACATCTTAGCATTATACAACAACATCAGTTAGAAGTGGAATACAAGGACCTGATACGAGGACAGGAGGAGGAGGCCAAAAAGATACTGGGTCCGATCCTGGCTCTCACTTAAGTCATAATATACAATATCTAGTAAATTTCATGTCGAAAGGATGTCGATGAGCCTAAAGCAATAATTATACATTGTCCCACGTGCGCTTATCTGTGTTGGGGATCTTCGGTGTGAACATTTTTCAGCGTAGATTTCAAGATTTCACAAATTTCAGTTTACGTAACTGTATCAGATCTAGATCCTCGATGATATACTGACAATTAAGCCTTGTTTTACAGACTTTCTCATGAAATCAGTGTTCACTTCAACTACTGGAATTTCTCTTTAACGATGTTCAAGTTTTTCATTCAATGTAATATGAAGTCTGTTGACTTACATATCAACTTTGACAATGTAATTTGGAAAGACGTTCTTGATGCATGGATTTTTTTAATACTTCAACCCTATAAAAAAAATATATATCTCACACTCTTTGGCTTAACTCACATATCAAAGTTGATAAAAAATAATTTTATACAGAAACTGGTTCCAAGCTGGTATGGGATATGCGAAAGATGTTTTAAATGTAGACGGTTATTCGTTTAACGTCTTATAAAGAAATATGTGATAAATTTGGAAATGAACCGTCTGTATACTATTTTTCTCTTTTACATGCTATACCATTAGAATGGAATGGGCAATAAAAAATGTTCATGACGTCAATTACGATGATCAAATTGGAGATGAAAGATGAAGTCGTTTTACGAAAAGTAAAAAGGTCACGATATTGCGTTATAATACTTTTTTTTATAGAAAGAAACATGTCCCTTTCGATGACGAACCAATAATTCAAATGGTAAAACGATCTGAGTGATAATTAATTTTGTCAGACCATATTTGGGATTCTCGCTTACCTCTTTTATATAAGTCATCAATTGATAATAAACTTCATAATCAAATTTATTTACAGAATAATTTCAACACAATATTTTCATTTAAAATTGTAGTAAGAGCTTCTCCTTCATGTAATTTCTGTGCAAACCACGTTCAAACAATTGCTCATCTATTTCTTAGATGTGGATATGTAATTTCATTTTGGAACGAAGTTCAGAAGTGGTTGAAGGCCAAGCATAGTAGAAGTACACCTTACCAATATTATTGTTGTTTTCAAAATATTTTATTCATTCATATAAATACAAGAATATTAAACCCACTTTTGCTTATCTTATGTTTGGTTTGGAAAAAAAGAAACTCGATAAAAAAAAACCCCGAGAGAATTATTGCTTTTAAACGTAATCAGAAAAATTGAATATTAATTTTGAATACAAAATGAACCATTTATTTGAATTAGTTTGAACTGTATGCTGTTTTCTCCATTACAATGTATCTGGGCATGTGATACCAATGTATGCAATGAGTTGAGAAATAAAAAAATCTTGAAAGAGAAAAAAAGACTGAGAGAAAGGGAAGGGAGAGGACTAGAAAATAGATAGAGACGGGCGTTTGGTTACCTTTTACATTGTTACGTAAGTCGGCCTGGTTCAGGAAATGAATACTCGCATACGCATTTATCACAAAAAATATAACTGCGCACCAGGATATGCGCATCTGGAATGACATCATAATGGAAAGTGCTTCATTTTTATGTAGGATTTTGTTTACTTTTTTCACTCTGTCATTTTGACTTTCTGAGCTTAGGACGTGTTTCCGAGATCCTTCTTTAGCTTTATTTACTGAGAAGTATTTTCAAGCCTTTACAAAATGATGCATTTGGTAAGTGATGCAAGCTTTGTAAGCTCAAAATGTATGAAGTGTCAAACTACGTCTTCATAAAAATAGAATTTGGAATGTTTAATGGTTGAAAAGGTGATTAGAAGTCAATATACCTTATTCGAAACGTAGAACACACAGGCACCTCAAGTATGTGAAAGTTTTACATTTACAATGACTATAAATTGCCTCAAAATCTCAAATAATAATTTTGTTTTGTTTTGTTTCCATAATAAAAACAAACTATGGACATGACAAAAGGGCCATAATATTTATTACTGAGATGAGTAGAGATGGAGTGTGAAAAAAAATGAAATGATGAAAATCATTTAATAATGGGAAGCTTTTTATATTCTCGATATCTGTCATAGGTGACGTCACCAAAAGGAAACAAACATTTCCCAGTTTCCATGTCACCTGACTCTAGTCACGACGACAAGCCAATTTCATGCTGTCCATGGCGCATGCCCAGACCCAACATTCCAGCCGCCGTGAGGTCATTTCAGATGAGGCTACGCGCTTCCACTTCTGTGACGTCACAATCACGCCCGGTGGGAGCAAGCCGTTCCCTCTTCAGCCTCTTTAAAAAACGTCATTCAACTCCAGTGGTCCCATTCATTGGCACACAAGATCATGGGATGACCTGCATCCAGGAACTGAAGGGGTCAAAGTCAGTTGGTGCAGTGACCGACCACTTTGCAAGGATAGAATTTGGTGCGCAGAAGGGCAAGACAAGGTCAACACCAAGCAGGAGAAGCCAGCAAGGTTCAGAGCAAGGACCCATCAAGTGTGTCTTCAGCCTTCCTGGTGCAGTGATTGACGATGAAGTTGAATCGAACTCTTGCCCCATTGATGATGGAATTCCAAGGGTATCTTGCCACAGTGAAATGGACACTAATAAGGCCAACCCTGGATCAATCCATTCAAATGAGACAGTGCCTAGTCATGTCTATTGTGATGAAAAGACATTTACTGGACAGGCTGCCCCTGTTCATGAAGTGAATATCCTGGTCATCAATCACAGCGATGAAGAAATCAAAGAAGACGCCTGTGTGCAGGATGTTCAAGGGGAATCTCCAGAACTGACCTTGGTGGAGAAATTTACATTAAGCCCTTCTAGCTCTGATGATGAAATGCCAGCAAATGCAACCGAAAAGGCCGTTATCTGTGAACCTGAGTGCTCTATGGACAATGATTTAAAGGACACCACAGGAAAGCCAGATATGGACATAGTTGCATCACCATGTGAGAATGTCAAATCACAGGACATACTAGAGGATCATGGTGATACTGACCGTGTTGCAACCTGCGGGGACGTGAAGGTGCCATATGCAGATGAGGACAATCTTGAAGAAGAGATTAGATTCTTCGATGAAATCAGTGAAGAAGGTGATGACTACGTCAACCTCGATGACCTTCTTGATCGATGCCCCAAGTCTGAGGTCATCAGTAATCTTCAGTCCGCAGTAAATTTATCCAAGTGTGCCACACGCCAGCTGGAGAGGGCTCTCAAAAAATGGTCTAGGATCTCCCAGGGTCCTTTCCCACGAGAGCCAGGAAAGTACACGAACAAGGCACAAGTAGTCGATGACAAGACTGTTGGACTTAGGACTGAGACTGCCAGATATCTAGACGAGATGAACAAGGTGTTTTTCAACTTCTACTGCGTCACCGAACAACTGGATGACATCGAAGAGAGGCAAGAACGGCTTGTGGATTCCATCAAAGCCAACATGAAATCACCTTCTCCTGTTGCAAGTCCCAAACCAGCTGAACTGCCAAGGAGGAAACAAGACTTGGCTAATCTCTACCTTGATAATCGCGCTGAAGGACGCTTAGATATCCATAAGGTAAAGGTCTTACTGGGGAGCAAGATCCCAGCAACAATCACCGAGGATGAGGAAGACTGAGGGGGAGACTGAGGGGGAGACTGAGGAGACAGGCATAGCCAGGAGGCAATAACTATGACATTCTTGAAATAGAGAGGATAAAAAGTATAGATAAGAAGGCCGATGAGGAGAACCAACCGTCCACCGGGACTGGCTATAGATATGCCACAAATGGATGCCAGGATGTCGACTTGTTGGGGTTGCCTGCAAGTTGTGTTCAAATTTTGTGGTTCGTTTAGTGAAACAGATACAACTGCGACAAACTGTCGAGGTGGAGGTAAAGAGATAGTCATCTTTGGAGAATTTCAAAGGAACATGCTAATGGTCCGTAACCAGTCATCAGACGATCCCCTGACCTACGGACAGTTCAGTCTGGTAAAGCACTCCACAAGAACTTGAGGCTATGAGTTGTCGGAAGAGAGCACACAAAATTTGACATTCTAAACTTTAAAATCCTTCAGAGGAAACACAATATGCATGTTCAGAAATAAAGGAAATGAATAATGAAAAGCATGAAGATTTAAAATAAGTTGTTTTCTTCTTAAAGTTGTTCTTGGGAGAATGTCATGAAGCACATACCCAGTGATTTTTCACTATAACTGAAATCATTGTATCTAGTACTAGGATCATAGCAAAATTGTCAGTGGTAATTATCTATGAGATGTTCCCCCTTAAAGTTGTGCATTAGTCGGACGAGGTTCCTTACTAACCAACACCTCTAAATAAGCATATCTGGCCACTCTCCCCTTCCTAAAAAGAAAATACATTTATTTGTTTTTTTATGTATCCTATGGTGAATGAGACAGATTTAGGGTAAGAGAGGGAGAGAGAGGGAGATAGGGAGTGAGTGGGGGATGGGGCCAATGTTTAACTGAATTAACGATCTTTAAATTCCTCTGAGACACCAAGCAAATGCTGATTTTGGAAATAAGATTTTTACGTCGAAAACAATCATTATTAATAATTCACCATTAATGAAATGGTGAAACGATTTTTTTTCCTCAAAAGGGACTAACATATCATGACGATGAGGGTGATGAGAATACTATTGATGACGATGGTGTTCACTAGGGTACCTAAGGTGGCAGAAAATGTTTGTCCCCCTAAATAGGTGTCGTAGGTAAGCCTCTGGTAGAAATGATGGTGTCTGGGTTGATGGCATATTTTATTATGCATACGTCTTGGTGGTGGTGGTGGCTATGATGATGATGACGATGGTGATGATGACGATGGTGATGATGACGGCGTGAATATTCGTTTCGGTGGCGTAATGAGCAAAAAAAAAATGACTGGGAGCGATTATGCGTATCGGGCAGATAGATGCTAGCGAGCAAAGCGAGAAAACCAAATTGTTGACATTTTTTATTACAAAAACCCTCCTTCGTCATAGATTTTGGCATAATATTAAGAAAATAATACCATATTCACCCTTCTGTCTTTTAATTTCTTTCGTTTCCTCTCTTTTTTTTATTCAACAACGACTCATGTCAGTCTATTTGTTTTTCTAATAGCCAGCTATTTTCTTTCAATCCACTTTCATTACAAATAAGGAGAAGGGGGGGGGGTCGGATGACGCCGAGATCATACTTATTTGCTTTCCATCTCATTATGCGATCCTATAGTCTGCATTAATTTATGAACAAATTTTCGGCATTACTCCTATGTGTTTAAGATCGCATGCTCGATCTGTAATGAAAATCATAAGTCAGAAAAAAATGGAACCAGTGGGATTCGAACCTGTCATCTACTGCTGTTCAGGTTCATGGCTTAGTCATGATGAACTGGAATACAAATACTCTCGATCCTCTTCTTTCTGACTCATTAATATGATTTTCATTACAGATCGAGCATGCGATCTTAAACACATAAGGAGTAATGCCGCAAATTTGTTCACAAATTATTATTACCTCCTATTAAAGCCTCTTTATTTACTATACAGTGCGTATCAAAAAAAAGTTTACACTCCTGTAAAATTACATATTTATAATATTCTGAAGATTCTTCCACATTTTAACATTGGTACAGATCCATTTGAGCAAATGACGATATAACTGTTGAAAATTATTTCCGCTTGAGTGACCACCACTTACTTTTAAAAAGTTAGTGAAAAATCATTTTCGCAGGACTTTGAAATAGTTATGCGAATAAAAGTAGACCCTAATCATGACGAACGCGTAGAATTTAGCTAGTAAAATCGATTTGATGATATCCTGTGCTTGTTTTAAGTTGTTTCCTTGTCCAAAACATTTCGAAGAGTGCTTTGCGCTCCATCCCACTCCCCCACACACCGAGGCCATCGTGACGATATTTGCTTTACACTGAGCAGTTATTTACATTAAATGGCTTAGGCTCATTTTCATTTTGTTAATCATTGTCAAGCTTGGGAAAAGTGTGGAGAAACAAGTATTAAATGAAAAATGAAATGAAGCCCACTTCAGAAGATACAAACTTAGTGAAAAAAAATACTGGAGATGTCTGATGTAAATTTTTTTACCAGAATCAGTTATGTCCTCAGGTCCAGCTGGCACAAAAAAGGTAACGGTTGTGCTTACTTAGTGTTGAAATTTCAATTTGGGGGGCAAAATTGTTACAAAATGCATGAACAATTGAATGTATCCGTTTTATTTTAATTGACTAAAAGTGCAAGGGAAATGGATGAGAAAGTTCGCAGGGTAAGTTTGATTTCGCCCTTTCCCCTTTACACAGCGTGAAAACGAGCATGCATTTCTGAGATTTCTGCGAGCTTTAGAGAAATGGACAGTGCTCACTCAAGTGTAACAATCTGTCAAAACTTTTACCTTCATTAGTAAGATGAGACCCAAACCAAAGATTATATGTAAAAAAAATTACCCACATGTTGTATATTTTTTTTTATTCCCAGGGCTCTTTCAAAGTGTAAACTTTTTTTTTTGATACACACTAAAGTTTGCAATACTTTTTAAGTTTGTTGTTGGAAATTTGAAATGAAATCAATCAGTCAATCAATCAATCAATCCATCATCATTTCATCCATCCATCCATCCATCAATCAATCAATCATTTTAATGTCATTCACACTTTCAATTTCTGAATAATTTCTACATGATGCGTAATTCAGCTTAATCTTATTGATTCTTTCTGATGACAAACTAGGTCAATTTTAATGACATATTGCATTTTTGTCGACATTGTAGAATCTACATACAATCCCAGGCAATTCCCCATAAGTCGAACCAAATTAATTACGTAAAATAATCAATTCAAACAAGAATTGATAGTCGTGTTGGAAAATATAAAAGGTTAACTAGCTAGGGGATCTCAAGATCAACCCTAATCATGTTCATGATTATGTCGACTAAACCGACCTGAAAACGTTCTCCACTAATTAATTTTGCTGGCAGGAAGGGGGAGGGGGTCAGAGATCCTATAATATAGAGGGGGGTTATCTCTTACGCAAAGCGAACAAGCAATAGAATGTGATTTAACTAATATTTGAAAGGGAAATCCCCAAATTTGAACATTGAAATCACTGGCGTAGAGAAGATTAGGATAAACAGTGAGGCAGTTATAAATGGAACTCTTTTCTTGAAAATCATGTCCAAACCTTTCAAAAAATTAAAAAGTAAAACGTCCGCCCTTAAGCCATGTTCTGGATGCACCCCCCCCCCCCCAAACTGACTGAAACTGCCCCGAAAGCATTTGCTTCTGGGAGCGAAGAAAAGGCACAAATGATAGAGGAAAGAAAAAAAATTATTGTTCTTCGTGCCTGAGTAGAGGTGCATTATGGACATTACATTCGTTCATGTCAAATAAAATGTGTATAAAATCTTCCATATGCCAGTATTGAACGACAATTTGTATAAATAAAGAAATTAATAATGTGAATTATATTACAATCCAGGCTCCATGATTACATAAATGAGGGGGCACATAAATCCATTGGGACAATTATTCACCCATTTGTTTTATAAGCCCCCCCCCCCCATTATGGCTTATTTAGGGGTGAGAAGGGAGAGGTTTACAACCGTGCCCCAGCAGGGCCCCATATATCCCTGGATTCGCAAATAATGATACGTACTTGTTAGTACTCTATACAAACCTTGACAATGTCACACGCCTTGTTTACAAGCACAACAAAATAGATTTCTTTCAGCGTGAAAGGAAACACCCCTAAAGTATCCTAACTCTTTAAGCACACATTGGTTTTCACCACTTGTGGAGATTTTACGTTGGAATCTGACATGCACCATTGAAAGTTGCATTACATGCATATTGTTAGGTTTACGTCTGCAAATTACTATATGCATGCGTGCATTAAAAACAGTTGGGGATATATTGCCTTTGGAATTTAATAAGATGCATTGGACAGATATAGATAGATGGATTATTATTAACATTATTATTTCATTTTGCATTTCAAAAGAGAGTATACAGAGTTACAAAACAAATCAAAGAGAAGATCGATTGCAATTTTGCATGATAAAGAAAATAAGACCTGGATGAAAGTTGGAGAGGCTGTCTGGGCAAGGAAATTACGATAACACACAGGCATGACGGGTCTTCTCCCCAAACCTCCTCATCTCCATCCAGGTAAGAATAAAGCAATAAAATGAAGATTTTTAGAGCAAAAGTGATACTGGGAACCCGTAAAAAACAATGGTCAAACATGTATCTTGGTCGCTTCAAGCCAACCCCCACAATACCCTCCCCTATCACATCATAAATTATCTACAAGCATTGAAATAATAATCAAACATTAAGCATTCATAAATTATAAAATATATGGGATCAATTATACAATAGGAAGGATGTTCAATGAAGAGCCCCTTTCTTTCCCTCTCCATTTCCCCCTCCTTCTCTCTGCCCCCCCCCCTCTCTCTACTCCCCTCTGTTTTCTGTCTCTTTCATTTTCCAGAACAAAAAAAGCGTCACAATTAAATTCAACCCTTTCCCTGATGGACGATGCCCATACTGTGTACAAACGGCCTTGATCGACTTCGGACATTGGTCCATTCCATCATGGAGGTATAGAATTTCATAAAACAATCGAAAACGTAGCTAGTATAGCTATAGAGCCGTACTCGCAACGAAATCTCCAGATGGAATCCATGTAGAGCCGTAAAGATGAAGAGGTGAGTAAAACAAAAATGAACGGGGTATCTGCAACAATGGGGATATACTTATGGAGAGGCATGAGGTGAAAGACGGTCGATAGTTTCATGCTATAAGACGTAGGAAATGGACAATGTTTGCATTTACTTTGGAAGAGGAAGTCATCTGTAATGAAGGGTAAAAAAAATCTGCTAGCTACAACAATACTATCAATCAATGGATATAAAGATAAATAGATATAGATTGATAGATAGATAATGATGAATATACTCTGAATATAAGATACATGAATGAACGGAAAACAAAAATAATAGATGCATAGAGGCCAAGATGATAGTCAAAACATAGTGAGAATTAAAGAAATAAGAAACAAAGTGAAAGAGAAATCTAGATTAAGAGATCGAGCTGTGCTTCCGTGCAGACGCTGTGTGCATCTCTTAATCCTACTTTCCAGTGCCCATGATTGCTACGTGATGACGACCCTTAAAAACATCTCGACCAAATATTCTTTACCTCCTCTTGATATAACCGATTGAAAATTATTTTTAGTTGAATGATCATCTCCATCCCAAATACTTAAAGGCGTGAAGCATCAAATGACGATTCCAAGGGAAGGTGGATGAAGAGGGGAGGGGAAGGGGAAGGAAAGACCTATCTACATCTATGTATGTATGTATGTATGTATGTATGTATGTATGTATGTATGTATGAGGGTGTGTGTGTGTGTATGTATCTACCTACCTATCTTTTTATCTATTATATATATGTTTATCTATGTATCTATCTTTTAATTTAGTAATTCATTAAATTATATATCTATTGAGTTTATTATTAATATTGCTTCATCACTCGTAGCATAGGAATATTAAATAATGATGATGATTTGATTGCATTTGGGGCCCAACAACTTACGTTTTCTTCAAATTCACCGAATTACTTTAACGACTTGCCGCCAATAATGAACTAGTCATATTTGCACAAAAGACCAAATCAATTTTTCAAGTGGAATATTGCGTGCGCGAAACACATCGGTAAAGACAGATTCAGGGTTTTTGCAACATAATGTATTCACTCGAACTAACTGGAAAACCGAATGAACACTCTCAATTAATTTCAGGGTAACATAATCAGAAATTCTGTTTTCCAAGATAAGAAATATTGGTCCAATCATAACATTCCTTGGCATGGAATAGTTCAGAAAAAAATCTCTGATAATTGGGCTGTATAGCTGTAAAAAAAAGGGGTAAAAGATGAAAACGTCGATTCCGAAAATCAAGACAAAGTTCATCGGTATTTTGATGAAAATAGTTTACTTCGTAAAAAGTTAAACCATGCAACAAGGCCCTAATATAAGCTATTACGAATGATTTTAGAGACAACTTAACTCAGGAAGTCATTTCTAGATCCAATAACGATGAAATGTATGAATATCGATACATATCCTTACAATAAATATCTTCTTTTTGGGTTAAAACATTCAAAATTTGTATGATGATATCACTTTAGATATTAAGAAAAATCACAAAAAAAGATAAAAAAGAAAATCACAAAATATATTTTAAAAAGCTGGGATTCATATAATATCACAATCAACCGCATGAATAATAATAACAAAAATAAATTATATTTTATTATTTGAAAGACTTAAAGAACATAGACAAATCACTTTGAATTTTAAGCAACAGGTAAGAGACTAACCCTCCCCCCAAAAAAAAATATAATAAGAATAAAGATTTCTTGATATGAATTGTAATTCTGACACACTTTTTTTCTATTTTGATAAATCGTCAACTCAATAACAGGCAACAGGTTTTTATCTTTAGCAGGGAGTTAGGAGGTTCCAACTCCCTGGTTGTATCATAACAACACATTTACACAGCGACAGAAGTGTTTTCACGTATGCAAGTGGGATGAAAACGGTCATTTATTTTTGAAAGAGACCGTTGCAAATTAATTATGTCTCTAAATTTAGTTAACGACATAATTGTGGTCTTCACAACTGGGAACCTCTGCATATGTGCCTCTCATAAACCTCACCCTCTCTCTCTCTCTTGCAAAATAATTCAACTAGCGATGCCTTGTGGGGCAAAGACCATATGAAAACTCAAGCACGTAGGAGCGGTGCCCTATTTCTATACGGCTCACGGCAATTCCGCTTTAAAAAAAACATCTTCCTTTCCGACATTCGAAAAAAAATATTCCTCAATACCTCATACCTGTCGCGCGGTTCAAACGAGACGAAGAAAAATTAGAATTCAACACAAAGTCACGTGATAGATGGATCATAAAGTTTAATGAATAGTGCATTGATATTGCATTGGTCGCTAATTTCGCCACAGTAAACACAGACTGCCTGACTATGATAGGGGACCTGAATTCTTTCGATTCTATAGCAATTTGAGACAATTAAGTCATGCAATTAAGTGGACAATACTTACATCTGGTATTTCCAGAAAAAAAAATCTTTTACAACCTAGGGGCGTTTCATCCTAACTTTTGGTTGTCAGATCTGACAACCTTCCTTGAATTTCATTGGTTGAGAAGATAAAGCATCCGACAGGTCCTTTCATTAAAAGCTCCCCAGTGATCTGTTTGAAATGGTATATAGGTAAATAGGAATATTTATCGCTTATAAAAGTTTGACTGACTGCTTACCTTTCAAAACGCATGTTAAACTCTATTCAACCTCTTATAGAACGGTACCGTAAATTCATATCTCGGTTGTATAAAATTTACACACATATTTTTTTTCACGCATGGTTGATAATCGTGATAAGGTTATCACCCCGATGTCTTATACAACAAATGCGGTCACGGGCGGTGCAAGATTTCATGAAAGAGAGCACAGAATTTATAATTTTCGAACAAGCAATAGCAATATTTTTACCTCACAAAAGGACAAAAATATATCCAAAGCAGAAAAGGGGAAAACTCTCGAATTGGTAACCTGCCATGATGAATTTCGAGAACAGCAGGCATGCTCCCCCCCCCCCCGATCCGCACCTGAGTGGAGGTCTACATTTCACAGGGGGGGGGGGAGTAATGTATGCAAGCCTTGATCTACAAAGGTAAGCTCTTTGAAACCTTCGAATTTTATCCATCACTTCGGGACGAAAGGATTTCTTTCTTGTGTTCCCCTTCTAGAATATAAGTGGAGCGTTTTGCTTTACTCATTTGATCCTCTAGTCAGTAGGGCATCTGTGACTCTGTGACTGAACGAGTAGACATGCAGTCCTGTGCTTAGTCAAGTGTTATGCTTCACTTTTGAAAAATTATGTTACTTTCGTACGGAAACGTTATAGTGTTATTTAATTGACGAGAAAGCCAGATATTTTATTTTACCTTCTCGACCAAACAGCCTTATCATGTCGACGTGGCAAAATAAGTTATCTTGCCAAGTCTAGTACTTATGAAAAATTGCCATGCCAACTTATTACGTCATTTTTATCTACTACGAATCTTGCCAAGACATCATATATTTGTTATATTTTGACGTGTCAAGATAAGCATAATATAGTCATAAGATAAATAATCTCGTCATGTCGAAGAAATGACGCTATCAAATCAACATGGAAAAATAAAATATCTTCCTATCTCGTCAAGAAAATGGCATTTTAAAGTTTCCGTTCTAGTTATCTGGCTCAGAATTGATTTAACCAAGCAGAGGCAAAGGACGAACGTAAAGATCAATATTTTCGACAAAATCGATACAAAATACATCTGCCCATGGGTATTTCCCCTTTACACTGATATCAATGCAAGATATTGTGTGATGCCCAACATATCTCGTAAAAGGAAGCAGGTAAATACTAAAGAGAATGAACTTGTTTCATATCTACTGTAGATAGTACCACGTGATATTTTATGAATTTAAAATGTATCATAATTTTGTTCAAGCATAGTGTGCATTCTCTTAAAAAATGCATGGTAGTTAGAATCAATGCCATGGGGTATTGGCTTATATATTGACGAATGACAGAAAATACACTGAGACATCTTTGTTACAAAATGTGAACTCGTGTACCTAATAGGCCTACAGACTATATACCCAGTTAGGTTGTGTAGTCACAAAAACTATTTGAGTTACATACATGTATCTCTGATATCACATTGCATTACATTTCTTCTTCTTTCATGTATTTTCGCAATAATTATTATGTAGCATGTGATTTATCTTTCCGAAGCGTAGGCCTATGTACCAACAGAGAGACAGGCGTATTTTACCATCAACTTTGCAGACGCTTTTTGGAACGTTGAGAATCTATTGAAAGTGTTCGTTAAATCACAATGGATAGATGAGAGGTCATTGTCGAAAGTTGGTGGACCGGGACAGCACTTTGTCGTAAGATTTCGGACCGGACGAAAAATGGCAATAGATAGCTTTTCCAGAGTCACGGACGCGGTGTTTTGATTCATCGATTTTCGACAAAGGCTGCTTTACATTTCTCTTTTGAATGTCCGGATTTTTTCATCATGTTATTTTGAATTGCTAAATCCATCAAGTTTTTTTAATGAAAAAACTTATATTTTGTATAAGAATATACTGTTAATCACTGGATATAAACTCGATTTATTTAACAAAACTAATCACCAAACTTATCACGATACTCCTTTTTACAAATGCTATACCGGTGACATCCAAGGGGATTTTATGAAAGGGCCTGTCTGGTGCTTTAATCGACATTAAAGGGGAATGAAACCTTTGGAACAAGTAGGCTTGTGTGGAAAGAGAAAAATCAAAGAATAAGAACAAGGAAAGCTTGAGAAAAATCGGACATATAGTGAGAAAGTTATGAGCATTTGAATATTGCAATCACTAATGCTATGGAGATCCTCAGATTGGCAATGCGACAAGGTTTTATGATGTCACATGTGAACAACTTTCCCTTTGATGGACTATGAAATACTCTCAAAATGTCTCTGTTTGCTTTTTTCTAATGGTGATATAAACTCTTTATCCATGATGTATTCTTAAAAAAATCTGTATTATATGCCCTCCTATAGAAAGTATACATGATCTACTGATAGATGTGAAAAAAGAGACAATTTAAGTGAAATATATACTAAAATAATGGGAAGAGTTGTTCACAAGTGACATCACACATCTTTGTCGCATTGCCAAATTGAGGATCTCCATAGCATGAGTGATCACAATATTCAAATGCTCATAACTTTCTCATTATTTGCCCGATTTTTATCAAACTTTCATTTATCTGTTTATCTAATTTTTCTGTTTTCACACATGTCAAGCTGTCTTGTTCCAAATGTTTTATTCTCATTTAACCACAGCAACAGTCAGACACGTGGGATTGTAAGCCAATAAAATTTGTTAGATATGAAAACTTGTCTGATTAAAAAAAATGATAAAACGCCCTACTGGGAAGCATCTCATCAATATTTGTCATCAGCAAGTTGTGGTCCTGTGGTCAGAGCATTGGACTCACAATCGCTAGGTTGTGAGTTCGAATCCCCACTCTGCCATTGTCTCCACTTTGACAAAAAGGCCCCTGTCGTCTATAAGGTCAGCCACTATGACTGATTAATCTTGACGTAAAATGTTTCCTAGGTCATTGGTTATATACCAGCTTGGCGTTTACCAGTAAAATGCTGTTCTGCTAAGTTCCTACGGGAGTTACCATAAACAGAAACAGAAGATCTGACAACTATCGTTGGTTGAAATTGGTTGGGAGGCCAAATTGTACGACTGTTACTGTGGTAAGCGCTATAATATAAAACAAAGCTTGTCAAGCATCCAAGTCCTATCAATAAAAAACAAATGTTTGTATTTTTGCGAAAACATGTAACGACTAGGCCTGCTCTATATTATTCACAATACTAACTTGTGTTTATGCATTTTTTTGGTAATCTGTACCTGTCCACCGTAACTTTCTATAATTCAATCCAATAAATTCAAATCAAGTGCAAAAATAAATAAGATAAACATCGATATACTAGCAAAATAGAAGTTTTATATAAATCTTTCAAATGAGATATTGAAAAAAAAGATCTAGCACGAATACATCATAGATTATTGTGCATACTCATCATTTCTTACTGTGTAAATATACCAGAAAAGTGTATCCATCATTCCCCATTTATCTATAGTTGCATTTACCGCAACTTAAAATGAAGGAGTTTCAAAGCGTGATTTTACTTGGTTAGTAATTAATTCAAATTTGATTGGAATTCTTTATGCACCCAGTTCAAGTTGAATGTTACGGTAACATCGTGATTACAACAAGATTTTAGGTATGAGAAAACTAAAGATAAAACCGAATCATTGCATTGAAAGAAATTTAAACAGCAATAAGTTCGACCATAGTTCGACATATTTGAACGATTTTCTCTAGGCTTCTGTCTCTGTCACTGTTGTTGACTCAGAATGTATACGAGTCTGACTTCGAGTTGGCAAAACATCGTTATTCGACGTCGCAGTGCTAACGACCGACGAGTTCGAAGAAGTTTGATACACGGATGCGCGTCGAACACTCTCACTCGAGTTCCGGTAACTGGATCGCAGTGATTGCGCGTTTCCACTCTTTGGCCCACAGCATCCGATCTTCGCGAACACCATTTTCTTAAATTCGTCACTGTAACAAGCAAACAATGTTGGATTCACAAGCGCGTTGAACGCGCCCATCAGGTTCGCGATAACGAACAGCGAGAAACCGTTGTTTCTCAAGAATCCAAAATAAATATAGTACAGGTTGATGTAGAAGTAGATAGAGTAGCAGAAGCAGTAAGACAGCACAGAACAACCCATTATCCGCAAAATATTTCGCGAAGCTGCACGGTGAAACTTTTGGCGGCTTACGCGCACCGAGTCTCTTCGCATGTATATGGAGTATATTCGATCGTCTGCGGCTGCTGGAGATGGTTTTCTTTGTCTCAGAGAGAACACTATTTTAATGTACAGACCAATTGTTGTGACCAGTGTTGACAGATAGAAGATTGTAAAGACGGTTGCGGTGTAAACGTGCGGCGTGTAAGGATTATCACTAGGTTTGCGGCTTATACAAAAGTTGACCTGGTATGCACTTCTTCCACCATGCATTTCGTACGATTCACTGGCTACCCCTTTTAAGAGGAAGATGTTTCCAAAGTGTGGAATCATCGATATCGACCAAACCAGCACCAGAATAAATCCAGCTCGAGTGTTCGTGGGCGTCGCAAATGCCCTTGTGGTGAGCGGATGAATGATCATGCAGTAACGGTCGATATTGAGTGCCAACTGTGTCATGATTGAGGCAGTACCGAAAAAGGAGTTGAAGTAAAAAGACATGATGCAAACCCAGGATGTCTTTGGGTTGAAGATTATTTTCGAGACATCGCCAGGCAACAGGAATTGTGCATAGACCATTGGGCACTCGATGAGCACAACCATGAGATCGGAAAAGGCAAGACTGGCGGCATACACGTTGTGAGACGACTTCCGACCTCGGGGCGATCTCGCCATGACAAAGAGCACCAGCGAATTCATGACGACGGCGGCAATGATGATGAACCCAAAAGCAAACATAAAGAACGTGGCAACATGCGGGTAGAACAGAGGATCGCGACATACCTGTCTTACAAGAGGTGTCCCAGGACGGCATGAACTAATGAACGTTGAAGGAATCGTTGTTTTAAAAAGCGTAACTCCGCTTGTACTTGACGGGTGGACCAAAGTTTTGAGGTCAGAATAATTTGAGGTCGGAAACACGTCAGTCTCACTCGATGTGATGTATATTCCGTCCGTAAAATTAATCCAAGTTTCGGTGATGACTTCCGTAAACACTGAAAAATTAACTACATTTTTTCTGTTTGGAACAGGGGGCTCCATTTTCGCGTTCACAGTGTAACATGTTCAAACCACTTCACCATTTTGAGACACAGACGCATCCTCATGCGAGAACAAAAATGAATTGCAATCGGATACGAGTGCACTTTTCATCTACTCGTGAAAGATGACTCCTCTCAATCAACTCGCAACTGCAACTCGCGACCCGCCAATCGAATAAGTCCAAATGAGACATATCAGTGTCGTCTGACAGAAAAGTTCGTGACAAGCCAGTCCCGCGGTGCGGCCACTGATCAGTGCAGTCCGATGCACTCCGCCGAAAACGCCAGCCGACACGCGCAAACCAGTTTAATCGCAGTAGAATCGAAGCGAAAATGAACTTTGAATTTTAATGAAAGATTACTCTCTTGCGAAGACATTCCGTATTCTCCCCAAACACGAGCCTATTTTGCCTTCTTTGTTGTCATACACGTATCGAATCATTCAAAAAGAGAGACGCGAGGAAGACGCGGGTTTGAATGAAATAATCTGGTTGGGTGTTGGGAGGGGTTTGGGTGCTCGAATGTAGTGCATAATATTCCAAGCCTTTTCAGTAACACGAGTTGCAACTTTTAAAATTCATATCGTTACAAATCAGATAATACGGCATGGCAAACATAGTGATGATGAACGTACCCTAACGATTTCAAAAGATTTCTTTATTCCTGATGAGATAAATGCATAAAATTGGGTTTGATAACGTTTGGCCCGATAAAAATCTCTTTACAAGTTTCGTAGACAACCTCACATCCGCAGTATATTACGAAAATCATTTCTAGACAAGAATCAAATTCCAAGTTTCTTTCGCAAATCATTCATTTCTTCATAAATTTGAAACGTCAATGACGACGTCACGGAAATGAATAAATAAATATGAATCCTTGTCCGATCCGGGGTAGGGGTACTAATATTGGGGTAGGACGTGGTGTGCAGTTGAAAGTGTTAAGGGTAATTTGGCAGAAAAGGACAGGTGCGATCCAAGGGGCACATGCTCCCCCCCTCCCTTTTGAGAAGAAAAATTAAAATGTGTAATGTAAAAATGCCATTGCCAATCTCCCCCCCCCCTCCTTTTTGAAATTGAAGACCTTTTTTTTTTGCTTGTCCAATTTTTTCGGGTAGGAAATATCCTTAATTTGTGGTTGAAAACCTTTTAGGGGGGCTTGTCAAAATTTTCCTCTGAAAAATTTGCCCCCCCCCCTTGGAAAATCCTGGATACGCCTCTGGAAAAGGGGAACCACTATTGGGCGATTCCATGCTAGAAAAATCAGCCATATTCGCAACATTTTACAAACTGCCCAAACAAATGAGGGACTCCATTTTTTGTGGTAATAATAAAGTACTACTGGGTAGTCATATAAAAAAAAAGATTGAAACCAACACAAAATATGTTGCCCATGAGTGAACTGGAAGTGAAATTTTGCTTGTAGTACGGGAAATACAGCCCATACATTTTTACCTTTTATTCACCCAAAATCAAACATTTTTTTTTGGATATCAGTTTTCACATGACTACCTAGTATAACTTTATAGAAAATAAATGAATTTTTATTGCTCAAGCAAACAAATAAACTGGCGTTGTGGCCCAGTGGATTAGTCTTCGGACTTTGAAACAGAGGGTTGTGGGTTCGAATCCTAGCCATGGCGTAATTTCATTCAGCAAGAAACTGATCCACAATGTGCTGCACTCAACCCAGGTGAGGTAAATGGGTACCGGTACGAAGTAATTCCTCAAGATGCTGTGTGTGCTGTGAACGACTAGCTTAGCCGGGTAATATAGGCATGATAGGAGCGCCTTGAGCACCTAACAAGGTGCGCAATATAAATACCCGATATAATTAATAGACTGGAAATTGTTGTTGAAATGACTCGTATGGATTATGGAATCGCTCGCCATATGGATTTTCTCCCAAAGAGACTCATGTCAAACCTCCAGTCTTCTCCTTCCCTCTGCATCCCTCATCTTGTTTTTTCTTACTTTAGACTTCTCCTGTTTCAACTTCGATCTTCTGAACATCCTTGTTCTTCTCCCTCGTATTCATATTCTTAATTAAATTCGTATTCATCTTCTCCTTTTCTTCTTTCCTCTTTTGCCTGCCTTTTCCCTTCTTGTTCTTCCTCTTTTGCCTCTTTCACCTTCGATCTTCTGAACATGCTTGTTCTTACGATCTTCCGTCTTCCCTCCACCTCCTTGCTCCCATTCTCTTCTTCCTCTAAATCATTCCCCCCCCCCCCCTCTTCCACTACTTCTCTTCAACAATAATCCTCATCCTCCTCGTTGCCCCCATCCTCCCCCTCTTTTACTTCTTCTTCAACTTCTTATTATTCCTCCTCTCTATCTTCTCTTGAACGATTAACTGGTACGTTAAATTAACCGCGTTTAAGAGCACATGTCAACCTGTCACATTTTCTTCTCAATGGCCCATTAATTTATTCTCACATCATAAACCTTCTTTTCAGACAATATTGATCTGGTAATAATGTTGCAGAAGCTACACATCAGAATACATTCACTCACGTTTTGCAAACAAATTTGATGTGTGCTTTGAGCAGTGACTATTCTTTGCGCCATTTTTCAACAATATTCTACAGTTAGCATGGTAATGTATCCAGTATTGAGAGACGTTGTGTAAACCTAAACTCATTTAAAGATCAGGTCCAGCATAGAATGTATTCTATCTATGATATAAAATCAGACAAAATAATTGAACAAACAAAAGTGGGCGGGGGGGGGGGGTGTTGGGGCACTATGAAAAGGGGGCCAGTACACATAACATGGGTAACAAAAAAGCAAGTATATGAGATGTCAAATATATTGCATCAGGAGACATACACCTGGAATAGTCAACCGCCTCCAAATACCACCCATCCCTCGAGATATATACCCTCGAGGATAATTACCTCTTACGACATTAACCCTCTCAGAACCAAGTAGGATAATTACTAAAACAAGGTGGTTCACAAACTCTGAGTCTCATCTAATTTTGAGACCAATAAAATATGCAGTATGATCCTCTTTCCCATAAACGCCCTCTGACCTTATAAACCTCATGAATATGCATGTGTTGTTTATACCCAAGGATTATTTGCATCATGTGTAAATGCAATTGATACAGAAAGAAATGAGAGCAAGTCGAACAAAATGAACAAGACCCCATACCATTTGACCTTTTGACTCCTAGATGACCTTTGACCGATCATTTTCATAGACACAAAAGTGGTATTACCCCCGGATCACATGTTCCAAGTGTGAACATAACTGATGAGGAAATAAATAAATGAGAGCAAGTTTTAAAAAAAAGAAGATATTTTGACCCCTAGATGACCTTTAACTCCATCATCCTCATAAACGCAAATAATGGTTTTACCCAAGGGTCATTTGAACCAAGTGTGATCAAAATTGATGCAGGAATTAAGAAATGAGAGCAAGTTGAAAATTTCAAAGGATGAACACGACCTCAAAACATTTGACCTTTTGACCCCTGATGACCTTTAACCCCATCATCCTCATGGACACACATATGGTATTACTCAAACTCAAAGATCATATTATGTACCAAGTGTGAACATAATTGATGCAGAAATAAGTAAATGAGAGCAAGGTTGAACAAAAACTTTCACATTTGTGTAACAGACGAACAAACAAACTACCAAACAGACAGACCAACGGACCAACAGACAGACAGGAAAAGTGGTCGCAAGGTCTCTGCCGGGCTACACAAAAAATAATTGCATGTTATATGATCTTTAGGTATTGTATCCACTCAGCCTGCAAGAATTATAACACAACTCAAAATAAGAACCAAACTAATCATAATCCAAGAGGAACAATTGCTTTTCTAATAATTTCTTACTCAATCACACTCTCTCACTCCTGCTCTAACAGTTTTGATGATATTTATACTTCTTTCATACAGTTTCCTTCATTCATTCTATACTGATCAAATAAACCCCTCAAAAAAGTTCTGCAACTCAAGTTTGAGTGCTAATAAATTTCTTAGTGTGCCATCATCATATGTAAAAGTGGTATCATTGGAAAGTATGATTATTCCTCTTTACGATCATGTGTCTTTTGTAATGCTAGTGTTATCATGAAATACACAGACATGATAAATAAGCAGCAATGTAAAAAATGAAATGTTGCAAAATTCGTTGCCATGTCATGTTTGAGTTCTGCAACTCAAACTGCAAGTTTGAGTGCTAATAAATTTCTTAATGTGCCATCATCATGTGTAAAAGTGATATTTTTAGAAAGCATGATTATTCTTCTTTACAATCATGTGTCATTTGTAATGCTAGTGTTATCATGAAATACACAGACATAATAATACGCAGCAATGTTAGAAATGAAATGCTGCAAAATGCGTCGTTTCAAATAGCGAATTTCCAATTGTTTTGAGGATGGATCGAGTGCATTCACTGTCACCTGCGTGGTGGAAATTCTATAGAAATGGAGACTCTTGTTAGAAATCAATGCATTTTGCAACATTTCACTTCTGACTTTTCTCAATGTTCAGGGTGACTGCATATTCCATGATTACATAATCATGACAAATGGCATGTCATTGTAAAGAGGAATAATTCAGCTTTCCAATGATACCAGTTTCATCTTTTATACTTCATTAACCAAAAAGAAATCATCCCCCAAAACTGAGTTGCAAAACTTTTTTTGAGGGGTTTATATAATTCTCATTAACAATATACATGTAGCCTCCCATTGACATTGAATTTATAAATATTTCTTGGCAAATATTTTTTGGGGGTATTTTTTGCAAAATTACACTAATTGCTTACTTAATATTCTAATAACTATGAATTTTCTTGACACTTTATATGTTGAATATAGATTTTTAATGCATGGAAGAGCGTTGTATAATTGAAAATGTTTTGTTTTTAAATCAGGCCTATACTGTTCAATATTTCAAGGGGTCTGCCAGAGCATTAGGACATGTAATACTAAAATATTTCTTACAGGTCAGTATTCTCTAAATTGTGGGTGTCCAGCAAGAGAAGTGGCAGAATCTCTACTATTCTCATCTTGTGCTTCTAATGAATGTAGCTTTATTGTTATGAATGGTACTTGACAACTTCCATACTGAAAATATTTTTTTCTAATTCACTCCTATGAGGCAGAAAATGAATATCTCTTCATGCACTTTTAAAAGTGTCCAACATTCTTTTGTGACGGGCAACATTTCTCCTTTTCTTCCATTTTATTGTATGGACACCATTAGCAGTTACATCCTCAAGAGACTATTTCATCTGATGCTCAACAGCAATGAACATTGCTCTGGACATTAGATAAAACAATTGAGACACTCAAGAGTGGTGACATTTTTAAAAGAGACCTGTTAGGCCATTATTATTTTTTTTCTTCTTGTTCTCTCTTATCACCTTCTCTCCAAAAATCTATCATATCTTATTTTTCTACTCTCATCTGCGTATCTTTCATCATCTCCATATTCATTTAAGATAAAAATCAGACAAAACTCATGATAAAAACAGCCAAGGCTAAGGAATTTTGTTTTTAAATGGTTCAGGCGGAAACCAGCTTAAAGAAAAACTCATATTGTTTTATAGCAGTACATATTTATTCTTCTTATAATTCACTTGCTTATAAGTCATTTATTGTAAAAATCAATTCATGAATTTAAAGAGTTAGGATTATCAAAATGAATGATCAACATGCCCGGGAAAAATATTTTCATTATTTGATTTAAATATAGTCCATCAATAAGTTGTTGTAATTGTTTGGTCAGGCAAAACACATAAAAGCCATAATTAAATTGAGACAGTGTTCATAACCGTGTTTTTTCTGATAGTTGAAAAGACCAACTATAAAATAGAGAGTGATAGATAGAGAGTGGGGGGGGGGGGAATTGGAAAGAGATGTAGAAAAAGAGTGGAGAAGGGGAGGGAGAGAGATGGGGGCGAAGGGAGACAGGACTTGGATGGGGAGAGGGGGAGAGAAAGAATGGGGTGATTGAGAGAAGGGACTCAGGGAGATCCTCCTTTAGAATTCTACAAGGCACACAATAATAAGTATTAATATAGCACATTAATATGGTTGTTCTTGGGTCACTGGGATTAGAAACCAAGATGTCAAGCCTCGTTGATTGTAATTTGGTTCCTTGGATAATGAACATTATTTAAAGTATATCCCTTGCTTGGGTATTATCTCAATACAGTGTATATGAAAACCTTATTGATTTTTCATCATTGAATCACTGGATATTCCTTTGAATGACCATTTAAACATAAAGATAAGTTCTCATTCAATAGTGAAATCAAATACCATTTCTTAATCATTATCAAATGCATTGCCACCTTTTATTTTTTATTGCTGTTCCATCTCTGAAAAAAGTAGGGGTTGAATGAAATAACAAATATACATGTCATCATTCAGGAAATGTGCCAGAAAACTAATGTACAGTAACATTCTGAAAACCTCTTGTAATGCTGGTGCTATTAAAGTCAACTGGCACAAAAATACTGTTATATGGAATACCTAGAAATTCCTAATCATCTTCTGATCAGGAACTATGTTGTCAGAGAGCGGTCGGGTCAACATTCTTCCCTTTTTATTCACATCAAAACAAATTGAGTCAATTTGTTTAATTTTTATGGCTTGTTTGACCACTTTTATGTTTGAAGTATCAAATCTCAGAAAATAATATTCATTAATTTATTTCAATCCGACTTTGGTCTCACATATGAGAAATGCGGCAGATTGGAGTCACATCCTCGGCTCGGCTTCTGATCAGGAACTATGTTGTCAGAGAGCGGTCGGGTCAACATTCTTCCCTTTTTATTCACATCAAAACAAATTGAGTCAATTTGTTTGATTTTTATGGCTTGTTTGACCACTTTTATGTTTGAAGTATCAAATCTCAGAAAATAATATTCATTAATTTATTTCAATCCGACTTTGGTCTCACATATGAGAAATGCGGCAGATTGGAGTCACATCCTCGGCTCATATCCGTCGCTTGAAAATATGGGCTATGATCAAATAAAAGTCATTTATTAAGCTCACTTTTTAACCAGCCACTAAACAAATTTGTGGCGGATTATTCAGACTATTCGAAGGCAGTTCTATGACATCATCCTTTCATCAACCTTACAACTCCAACATCATGCAAGATAATGCTCCTCTGCAAGTCAATACTCTACTTAACATGGAACAAACATGGTTTCACAGTGATTTCTGTTCACAATCATATCTTCATTTCTCAAATCCTTTTCAGATAACCTATGCCACTAGTCAAAGGACTGAGTAGAGTTTTTAAGTAGGAATTCCACCACAAAGGCGTCTATGCATAGTGGGTTTCCTGCATTCTCAATTAATTTGTCTCTGATAAAATGTGAGCACTGGTCATGAAAAGCCAAACGCGGCTTCCCTGTGTGAAAGACTTGCCTTAACTTTCCTCATCAAATCAATACATGCACTTCACTTTAATAACATGGAACAAAAACCAATGTCTGAGGGATTTCTATTCCCTACTCCATCTTCTTCTCACATATAAACCAATTCAAACAATTCTTGTCACTTTTCACAATAATAAGCAGAGAAATGCTACCCCTACCTACTACCTTGACTTGAGGAAACCAACTTCATCCTCTTCATACCCCCATTTCATTTCATTGTCATGATTCCTGGCTGATGTCTTGAGACTTCTCGTCAGGTTGAGATGGAGTTGCTTCCTTGACCTCGTCTTTTGCCCTAGACTGTCTTCCTTGCCCCGCTCTTCTTGGGGTTGTATCATCTTCCTTAATCTTTGAGGTAGTACTGTCACTGGTTTTCTTTGATTTCTTCAGACCCTAAGGTATCATGATAATAGGAAATTAGTTTAAAAGCTGTGGTGAAAAACACAAACTAGATGGGTTCTCGACTGATACTCTAACTTATGCCTCTGCAATTGCCAGATATATGAAGAATATATTACACACGTAACTTTTAAGCTTTCAAATAATGACCTCTGTGGCTTGCAACCCCAAAATTGCCCTAAATGGGTTCTCGACTGATACTCTAACTTATGCCTCTGCAATTGCCAGATATATGAAGAATATATTACACACGTAACTTTTAAGCTTTCAAATAATGACCTCTGTGGCTTGCAACCCCAAAATTGAAGCAGATCATCATCATTCACATATATACATAAATACATAAACCAAGTTTTAAGTTTATCTCTTGAAAGGTTCTTAGGTTTTCATGATAACAATTTATATTAATAACCTTTGCTTTCATGACCCCAAACTAATCAGAATACTGTCACTCCTATAAGAATACTTTGCCAAAGTCTGAGGTTGATCTGTTAAACTATTATCCCCCAAATGACCTGTAAACATAATACCTGTGGCAATCACTTACACGTACATGTACATGTAAAATGGGCTGCGGCATAAAAAAGAACTGTAACAGAATCCAACACAAAGACCACCAAGTTGGTGTTTGCATACTATATATATAAATGATAATCTTGTGCCAAATGATCTGGGTGAATATGAATAACATATGACTCAGTAGTCAATAAAAATCAAGATTTACATGGTAGCTTTCAAAGTGGCAAACTTATAAATCCTATATGTCTTTCCGAAATGTGCCCCTCAATGGTTAAAGAAAGGACACGAACCTACCTCATAATAACCAGTATGATAGCCACTCATATACCAAGACATCAACATAGAATGCAGAGCCTCTTTGTCCATATCTTCAACATCATCCGGCAGAGGGGGATGAGGAGGTGGTGTGGGCGGCATTGAAGGAATCCGCTGGTGTCGGTACAACAAAGCATATTGATTCAATTAAGCAATTGTGCCTTAGTTCGTGTAAAAATTGTGCAATTGTCTAAAACTGAGGGTAAAAGTTCTAAGTTCTGTAAAAGTTGAGCAATGGTGAAAAGATTTGCATTTTCAGAAGCCGTTTTTTTTTTAACATCACATCTTTAAAACTCTCCTCTGCCGAAAAATGGTTTGCTGTAGCAGCTGCCATAACTTGGAATGCTATCCCTCTTTCAATAAGAAATGTTTCCAGTGTTCTTGGCTTCAAATCATCCCTTAAGACATACCTTTTTCCTCAATAATTAATATTTCCCTTTTTATCTTGAATATTGTAGTAATCATTGCAAATATTAAATTGTTTCCTACTTTTGTACATGCTATGGTACTTTTTGTTTTTAGCGCCTCTAAATACCCATTATTATTATTATTTAAAAAGAGAAAGCTGTAAAACCATTAAAACCATTGTTTTGACAGAATCCAAATCCTTTATTAAACATTTATCATAATAATATATAGCATTTAGAGTGCGCCTTCTATCTAGTTTCCTATTTAGAGGTGCAGAGGGAATTATTACACAGAGAGGGGGGTGTTATTTGAAATATGATGAGAATAGATATGTATTAAGGTTGGCTTTGAAGGACTCTATATATTTGGCATTACTGATAAAATCAAGAAAAAATATAATACCTGAACCCAAGTTCATGATAAAGTTGTGAAATACAACTGTAGTACTTTTCCTTGATTTAAAGGGACACTTATAAAGCAATAAATAAAAGTTGCAGGCTAGCCAACATAGGTATGTGATTGATCATGCTGACTTCTTTGCAAGCTATCTGCATTGGTCAATGGGATTTGTAGATCTAAAGTGATTTTGGAAGACTGATTGCTGCGAAGCGACTGCCACTCACAGGTCCGTCACTGCAAGGATTTCAGCAAACATCTGTTAAGGTTTTACTGCCTTATGAGGAATGTTACCCCCTTTTCTACCCCCATTTTATCCTCCTTTTAAAAGGACATTCTTTATTAAACGGGATTGTAGAAGAACTTTTGGATAAGAGAAAAAGGAAAAATTAGAAAATACCTCTTTACCATTGATTTTTAAAGTAAGTTTCTTGCAATGCATTATTTTAACCCTATATAGCCAGGGGGGGGGGGGGGCCCTAAAAGGCCCCCTTGACATTTTTCGCGATAATTTCTAAATGCAAAAAAATAATACGCTGAAATTTCATGAGTTTTTTCTTTCACATCTCCCGCACATTTTGAGACCCTGTTTGCGAAAATCTGGATTACACTTGCGGAGATATAGCACATATTCATGACGAATGTCACCGAAAATGGCAATTTCCATTGACTTTTGTGTGTACAATGTGTGGGTTTTACAAGAAGATGAATGTTTTTTTCTGTTTTTCCTCACATAACTTTCTTTTGGGCTATCACCAACTATTCTAGATTTAAGCAAACAATAAAAAATAGAGATTTCGAAACAAAGAAATAAATAATGAATTAAAAACAAAGAAATACATAAGAATTTGGAAACACAGAAGGAAAAAAGAATATTATCGAGAAAAATTAGCATATGCGCATAATCAATTACTATTATAACCTAATAATTATACAATTTCAATACCCTTGAGTGAGCTGTCTTTTAGATTACATGACTGGCTACTAACATGCTTGATTCCATTGCATTTTCTCAAAAAATGGATGGGAAAAAAAATGAAAATTCCTTGAAAATATTTGAATAATTAATTAGATAAATATAAAATGATAATAAATATCACAAATTTGACAACGCATTCTTGTAAAATACATAATGAGACACCCACACACCAAATTTGGTCGCAAATCGGTCGAAAAATGGCCGAGATCTGCAGGGGGGAATAGCCCCCCCCCCCCCCGGATATGCAATTTCAAAATAGCCCGGGCTATATAGGGTTAAATAAATAAATAAATATATAGGTTTTAAAATGAATGTACTTACTGGGGGTGTTTGAGAAGCAGGATGTGGTGAAGTTCCTCCCCAACCAGGCATCATCTAAAAAATAAAGAGACATTGGTCAATTCTAACCTCGGTGTTGGTGTTTTTCTTAGAAGCAAAATTCAGATTGCTGTCCCCAGCTTAAACACCTCATGTGATTTTCCAAATGACCCAAAGCATGTAATTAATAGTTCAACTTCTAGCATGATTAGTCCCTGGACAGGGCTGTATTTTAAGTGCGGTGATGTACAGATGTCAAATCTAGGAGATGTAAGGTGATTTTGAGTTTGGTGTTAGAATTGGTGTTTATGTAGAACCACAATGTAGCTGGTCATCTTTCGCTTGAACGCATCATGTGAGTTTACATAAATAATCCAACTCACATCACTGATTTTAAATTTGGTGATGTGTTTTATGTACAAATTTATCCTACCACCAACACTGAAGTGGGAATGTAAAATTTCTAATAGTTAAATTTGACTTTTTTATAAGATTGAAATGCTTCTTATTGACAAAATCTGATAGCAAGTTTATCATCTGTCAAATTTGATTAACATTTCAGGAAATTGATCCCTACTTTGTTGAGATATCAGGGAAAAGATCCTATATTAAGCAATACCATTTATATGTAATCAAAAACCATCCTAAACTTATCAGTAATTCCAATGTGGAAAATTTACTCTAGATTCTTAGTCAACATGAAATGAGAATGAAAAAATTGGCATTTATCATCTGCTCCACTTACTACTTAATTTATATTGTAGTATAAAAATATATTTAAAAAGTATTAGTAATTTCTTCAATGCGGAACTTTGACCCTTGGTCTCAGGATTCATGGTCTCACCTGTGTAGTTGCAGGGGATCCCCATGGAGCAAAGGGCAACGGTGACATCATCGGAGGTGGTGGTGGCATCGGAGGTGGGGGTCCTGGATGGGGTGGATACCATGTCCCCCCATAGGGATTTGGGTAGCCAAGGGGTTGAGGCATGCTTGCTGGATGTGGTGGTGGAACATGTGGCGGGTGTGGTGGGTAAGGATGGTGGGAACGTTTCCTGGGGCCAGCACCACTTCCACTGGGGTGCAGGGGGCTCTGACTGTGGTCTGTCCACTCCATGGAATCATACCCATTCTGTACAGGAACAAAATGACAGGAAAACAGTAAAGATATCAGTTTGCTATGCTTGAAAAGGATCTGAATTTGCAGACTACAGGCTCTGACCTGGATTTCCAATCAGAGTCTTAGCCTGCAGTAAGTAGATATGGGGGTAATTCATGAATTCATTGCATTCTGTAAATCACTCTGTAGTCTCATCACCTGTATATTGAAAACATATTCACCACTTCTTTGTTCAAAAACAAATTTATCTCATGATGCCAATCACAGCAATTATACATTAAAATACTAAAATGTAATCAGAAACAAAAAGAACAAGTACTGTGCACATTGGTCAACATGGTATTGGGGAAAATTTCTACATGCTAGATTGGAAATATAGCTTATCTTACAGAAAAAATAACCTGAACACTCAACTAAAATCTTTAAAAAGGAAAAACATCACCATGGGCACAAGTCAGATATGAATGTCATTTCTAGATTAAATAAATGGATAACGTCCAACCATTGGAATAAAACAACAGGAACCATTGTCTACCCCAATGAAATTGAATTACCGCAGAAACATACCTCAAGCTCTGCTTTTGAGTTTACAGAGGCCTCCGCCTCGGATTCCGTGAAAAGATCAGAGAGCCTCTTCTCTTCCTCGTTCCCATAGCCAGAGTATCT
The DNA here is from genome assembly GCF_018143015.1 of Lytechinus variegatus. Lineage (NCBI taxonomy): Eukaryota > Metazoa > Echinodermata > Echinoidea > Temnopleuroida > Toxopneustidae > Lytechinus > Lytechinus variegatus. The sequence continues at coordinate 27,987,945 of NC_054744.1, read as the reverse complement.
AACGATGCAAGACGATTTCTTATTGTTGATGCTCGTTACCATGGCACTGTACACCATGTCATCCTCTGTGAATACAGATTTACAGCGATCCCCAACTTTCCATCTCTGAAAGGTAGACAGGTCAAGTTTGAATGGAAACTACAATTACAAAGAAACTTCTCCAGCAAGAAAAAGGCCTACATTTAACACTAAAAACATATATCAAATTTGTGTTGTATTTTTTTTAATCAACAATGGAAGATAGGCAGGTTGATTTCGGCCCTTTATTGAATATGATATTGAATAGTTCTTGCAAACAGAGTTTTCAAAGAAATTTGATCTTCTACGTCAAGTCAGATATAATAAACATTCATATTTTAAATGTCTTTGAATAATGTCTTTTTTATTCCAGAGTGTCATCCAAACAAAGAACTAGGCAGAGTCATCGTAATCAGAATGGTGGAAGACAGTAAGGGAGGGCCATAGTTATGATATAACGAAAACTACAAAAAAAATCCAGAGGCAGGGCTGGGGGCAAGGATGACCAAGATTATGCTCAAGGTATGTCTGCTTCTGCCATTTGCAATAAAAAATTAAAGATATTGAATGAGATGCATTACATGTACATTAACTCTAGGCGGGGGGGGGGGGCCTCGGAGGCCCCCCCTCAACGAATTGCGCGATATTTTCGCCGTGCGAAATTTTTTGACCGCGCCGCTCACTGAGTTTTTACTTTTAAGTCTTGCGCAACTTTTGAGACCAATTTTGCGTCACCCGGATACGTGGTTCCGAAATTACGCAACATTATGTAAGTGCATGTCAGACCGAAAATTGATTTCGTATACAAAATCAATGCAAATTGTGTTTTCAACCAAACTTCATAAATGTATGATTATTTTTAGTTTTGCTAGTCTAAATTTATTCATGTTATGATTTTTATGATCACAGAAGAGTCCCCAACAAATTTCATTGAAAAAACAATGAAAAACGAAACGTCAAAAAACAAAGAAATAGATAAGAAATTGCAAAAAACAATATAATACATAAGAAAATGATTTGATATCACAATTTTGTCATGTATTCTTGCTAAGGACACCACAAAGAGTTTCTATACCAAAAATTAGTACATTTGGAGCTTTATTTAGGGAGTAAGAGGAAAAAGTATGATTTCGCATACTAATTACGCATAAATTAGCATAATCACTTACCGGTAATAGCGATTCGCATGAAATAAATTATTATAGAATCTTGTAGATTATGTCCCAGACAACCCGCGTGCCAATTTTTGGCGCGATCACGCGGTCGACGGCCGAGATCTTAGGGGGGCCTGGGAGGCTCCCCCCGGCCATAGGAACTCCCAAAATACCCCGGCCTAGATAGGGTTAATTACATTGGCATCGATTCTTAACCATGACTAAGTCACAACTGTCTGCGGAAAGACTGATGCTTGTAGATCATGTATTAGGAATCAAGAAAATGGTGAAATCTAGAGTACCAACTAAATGTACAAATATCATGCAAAGATTTACCGTTTGTGCTGGTATAAAGTTCTTCTTCTTCTTGTTCTTCTTCCCTCCTCTCTTTTTCTTAGGTTTGTTTTTTCCGTCCTTCTCACTTCCATCATCAGTCATACCCTATATTAATAGAAACAATGATATATAAACAAGTGGAATGCCTCTGGCCCTCTCACCTGCATCACGTAGTTCGGTTACACTTCGTATTTCCGAAGCTTCGTAATTCCGAAGGTTCTTTATTCCGAAGGTTCGTATTTCCGAAACACGTAAATTGCCTATACCTCGATGTTCGTTAATCCGAAAACGAAAAAGGGTTCGTTAATCCAAACATTTGTGGCGTTATTCCGACGGTTCGTTATTCCGACGGTTCGTTATTCCGAAGGTTCGATAATCCGAAAACGAAATAAGGTTCGTTGTTCTGAAGGTTCGATAATCCAAAAACGAAATAAGGTTCGTTGTTCCGAAGGTTCGTTAATCCGAAAACGAAATAAGGTTCGTTGTTCCGAAGGTTCGTTAATCCGAAAACGAAATAAGGTTCGTTGTTCCGAAGGTTCGTTAATCCGAAAACAAAATAAGGTTCGTTTTTCCGAAGGTTCATTAATCCGAAAAAGAAATAAGGTTCGTTAATCCGAAAACGAAATAAGATTCGTTAATCCGAAAACGAAATAAGGTTCGTTAATCCGAAAACGAAATAAGGTTCGTTAATCCGAAAACGAAATAAGGTTCGTTCATCCGAAAACAAAATAAGGTTCGTTAATCCGAAAACGAAATAAGGTTCGTTCATCCGAAAACAAAATAAGGTTCGTTAATCCGAAAAATGAAAACCGGGAAAGCAGAGGCAAGGGGGAGGGGGCGGGGGACACTGTTGCCGTTCAATTGTTATGAGGATGGGAAGGCAAGGGCGGCCGAACGAATTTTCGTTTGGGGGTAAAGCCAAAAAATGAAACTCATACGTCAAAATGGACACTTTGGTGATATTTTCCCCTTAAGATTATCATCTGCTTGAAGTCATTGTGTTTGATAGTGATTAAGTAGAGAAAAACCTTTTTTGAAGTGATTTCTTATTATGGCAAAACGTATATTTAGGCTTTATTTTTCGAGAGAGAGTGTAATGAGCGAGCGGCTTGGTAAAATAAATTCAAAGGTGAAGTTGTAAAACGTTTTGGGGGGTCAATTATTCTTAAAATGGCATAATTGCGAGGTGTTGCGAGCGTGAATCACAAGCTAAAACTTTAGGGTAATTCAATAAAAAATGAAAATAAGTTTTTAAAAATCCGAGCAGATTTCTGCTGTCATTAAAAAGATGTGCATCTAACTGAAAAAATAACACGAGCGCAAAACGCAGCTTAAACATACTGACCAGAAAGGAACCTGTTAAAGAAAGCATTTAGTGACCTCTTTAGGATGCATATTTCACCAATCGAATGAGAGTGCGAAGCGCAAGCTGAAAATTTGCAATATTCCAGCCTGAAAACTTAACTTGTATACTTTAAAAAGAGTATTTTATTTCGAAAAAACACGAAAAACCGCATATTTATTTTTGAAAAAGGAACTTTCCCATTTTGGAAAATATTCATTTCCCTGTTTTTTATTTCATTTTGGGGGTGCAAGTGCCCCCTGCCTCCCTCCCGGCGGATCCAACTTTCGTCAAATAGGGGGGGGGGGCAATATTTTTTTCAGCCACATTTTCCTCGATCGGCAGCTTAAAGTTGATTTTTGTTTGTTTCTTTGAAAGGGTAGTCCTAACAGTCAATAATTAGCTTTATACTTATAAAAAAGTAAATATGTAATAACATGATAAACCCTTTTTAAATAATGCGAGCACGAGCTATATATTTTTTTTTAATATGATGGGCAATATGTTTGTGATCTTCAAAATGAAATGCCTACGTAACTAACTTTAGATAATAACTGCGAGTAAGGTCGCAAAGAGAAATTTTAAATATATAAGCTCTGACCTGATCTAAAGGGGACATTTAAAGATTTTTTTGCAGTTAGCCATGAAGACGATGCGTGTTTCAACCAGTGGCGGCGGAATATATTTTCCTGGGGGGGGGGCAAAGCCAAAAAAAGGGGACCAATAGGGGCAATTTGGTGCAAACGTATATTTTCACCATGAGATTATCATCTTTGTAAAGAGGTTGTGTGTTTTGTAGTAATTGAATTGAGCAAAAAAAATTAAGTGATCACTGATTGATAAATTATATATTTACGTTTCATTTCTGCGAGCGTAGCGAGCAAACGGTTGGGGGGGGAAGAAATCAAATCTGAAGATGTAAAATTCGCCTTTTTGGTCAATTACTGTTAAAGGGTATCCTTGTGAGATGTTGCGAGCGAATCACGTGCTCAAACTTTTGGAAATTTCATGTACAGGTAGGCCTAGAATGATAATAATGATATAGATAGGGAAGCCACTTCAGTTCTGAAAACTGTTCTCCCAGCTATTATTTTTTTAACAAGAATACTTAGAATGTCCAGTTTTCAGGTTGGAAATCGGAAAATTTTGGCTCACGTTTCTCGCTCGCATCAAGTATTGTTTTCCTTCAGCAAGAAATTTATCCGCAATGTGCTGCACTCGACCCAGGTGAGGTGAATGGGTACCCGGCAGGATTAATTCCTTGCATGCACTGAGCGCCGGTGATGGCAGCTCGAGCTAAAGCCGGGGTAATAATAGCAGCGCTTTGTATCCTCACGCAAAAGGCGCTTTATAAATACTGCTATTATTATTATTATTTTTTATTGAGGAACTCATTCTATTCCTGGTTACAAAAAAATATAAAATGTCCAGTTTTCAGGTGGAATATCACAAATTTTAAGCTTGCGGTTTGCGCTCTCATTTAGTTCGTGAGATATATATTCTATTCATTAATCACTAAATGCAGTCCTTAAAAGATTACTTAGGTCACTATATAAACAAATTACAGCTCGCTCTCGAGTTAATTCTTTAGAAAGATACACATCTTTCTCACGATTAAAAAACCTGCTCAGAATGTTTAAGTTCACGTCTTGTTACATGAAATGTCTATTAGTTTGAGCTTGCGACCCGGGCTTCCGATTCGCGCTTTCAACATCTCACAAGGATCATTATTATAGTATTATTTTTTATTACCAGCAGAAGCTGTTATTAAAAATGACATCCCTTCCAATACAAATCCTATTATCTAGAGGTTACTCGCACGCGACCAACACACTTGATACCCTGCATCTTTAAACCATTTGCTTAGGCAGCAATTGCTCAGATAAATCGAAATTAGCCTATTATATGCTTGATCAGGGCGCCTATTCTTAATGAAATACAGCGACCACAACACATGCATGTATCATCGATCGTCATTGCATAATATCGTGTAATCTTGTAATGACATCACCGTTTTTGTTACCAAAATGAATAATTTTTCATTTTCGGAAATACGAACCGTATTTAATTTTCGGATTAACGAACCTTATTGAATTTTCGGATTAACGAACCTTATTTCGTTTTCGGATTAATGAACCTTATTTCGTTTTCGGATTAACGAACCTTATTTCGTTTTCGGAATGACGAACCTTCGGAATTACGAACCTTATTTCGTTTTCGGATTAACGAACCTTCGGAATTACGAACCTTATTTCGTTTTCGGATTAACGAACCTTCGGAATTACGAACCTTATTTCGTTTTCGGATTAACGAACCTTCGGAATTACGAACCTTATTTCGTTTTCGGATTGACGAACCTTCGGAATTACGAACCTTCGGAAATACGAACCTTCGGAATAACCGAACCTTCGGAATTACGAAGCTTCGGAATTACGAATGTATGCGCGTAGTTCAATATAGCAGCAGTGCTGACTTTGAAAACTACTCTAACTCGCACAAGATGTTCAGTGATACATGGTTACTCTTATGTCCACTTTTTATGAACTAGACCAATAAACTTACAGAGATATGGTTATTCAACAAAAAAAAACCCAACATGGTCAAAGTTCATTGACCTTACATGACCTTTGACCTTGATCATGTGACCTGAAACTCACACAGGATGTTCAGTGATACTTGATTACTCTTATGTCCAAGTTTCATGAATCAGATCCATAAACTTTCAAAGTTATGATGGTAATTCAACAGATACACCCAATTCGGCCAAAGTTCATTGACCTTTGACCTTGGTCATGTGACCTGAAATGCACACAGGATGTTCAGTGATACTTGATTACTCTAATGTCCAAGTTTAACGTACTAGACCAATAAACTTTCAAAGTTATGATGGTAATTCAACAGATTCCCCCAATTTGGCCAAAGTTCATTGATTGACCTTAATCATGAGACCTGAAACTTGCACAAAATGTTCAGTGATGCTTGATTACTATTATGCCCAAGTTTCATGAATCAGATCCATAAACTTTCAAAGTTATGATGGGAATTCAACAGATATCCCCAATTCGGCCAAAGTTCATTGACCCTAAATGACCTTTGACCTTGGTCATGTGACATAAAACTCATGCAGGATGTTCAGTGATACTTGATTAACCTTATGTCCAAGTTTCATGAACTAGGTCTATATATTTTCTAAGATATGATGACATTTCAAAAACTTAACCTCAGGTTAAGATTTTGATGTTGATTCCTCCAACATGGTCTAAGTTCATTGCTAAATGACCTTTGACCTTGGTCATGTGACATGAAACTCTAATAGGATGTTCAGTAATACTTGATTAACCTTATGACCAAGTTTCATGAACTAGGTCCATATACTTTCTAAGTTATGATGTCATTTCAAAAACTTAACCTCAGGTTAAGATTTGATGTTGACGCCGCCGCCGTTGGAAAAGCGGCGCCTATAGTCTCACTCTGCTATGCAGGTGAGACAAAAATGGAAATTATCAAAACTGAAATATCACAAACTTATAGATGATTAAAACAATAATTGGGGATTCTATTGATTACATGCTTTGCCTTTCAGGCAATTAAATACTTTGCCTTTCAATCATTATATATTATATGTTATCAAGCAATTCACACATTAGAGTCAATCATTCTTGAGCTATTTGGGGGAAGAGATTGTAATTTACAGACACTACCCTGGAAATACCATTTGGGATATGGGCTCTACCAATTAAACCATCCTATTGAATTGAATCACTTTACCTAACCATAATAACCCAGTTACTTATTAGGGGCTGTAAGAGACATACATGTACATTGTGCGTGCATATCTTTGCGGTTTAATTATCAACAAATGCAATTCCTCCAATTTCTAAGAAATAATAGTCCAGTCAGTCGATTTGTGAAATCATTGGCAATGGCGAGAAGAATAAATATACAACAAGATCTATACAATAATAATTTCTGTTATTTCATTCACTACCAAACAGGGTTACCAAACTCATCAATCCCAAATGAAATATCCGCCTTTTTTTCATTAAAGAGACTGTAGAATTATAATTTTTTTTCTTATGAAGCAGAACACTCAACCTCATATAACGTTATTTGTTTGAATATGGAGCACAATGAAAGTTTAGCACCTACCTTAACACAACTAATGGCTTTATCATAGGCTTTAATCAGAGCAGAATCATCCCACAGGTCTGAGTCATTGTCACTCTGCAACAAACAAAAATGGACAAAATAAAGTACAGAACTTTATCATACATGTACACCATCTGAATTCTGAACCATCATATGCGATTCCAATTTCAGAGAAAATAAACTTCAAAGTTTACTATAATATGGACTTTTGTCCTAAACCTTACAAAATATTTATTGCTAGAAGATTATATGGAAGGAAATACCAAGCAAGACAAGTGCTTCACATTGATGTCTGTATTTTCACACAGAACCGTGAAATAGAAAACAGGGGCAGCGGAATGGTTTTCAAAATGGGGGGCAATGCTAAAAATCACAATCATATGTTAATTTTCACATTTTTGTACACAGTTTTGAAAAAGCTGCACATAATATCACAATCCTATGGTCATATTTTTACGTTTATGTTTGGAAAAAGGTAGGGGATGAAGTACCCCCCTCCCATCCCCCCACTTCCGCAGCCATACCCTAAAATGTTTTATCCTTGTCACATTGCATCGGGAAACTGTCCCCATCCCCATGTTGAACGAGCACGATTTTATTTTGTGAGGGGACGGTATCAAGAGTATGATATGCTGTTGGAGCTATCCCCACTGCGTGCCAAACGAACTGTGTATCCCATAGCATAGGGATTGTGTCACGAGTATACTATACTGTTGAAACTGTCCCCACTGCGTACAAAGTGAACTGTGTATCCCATAGCGTGGGGACTGCATCACGAGTATACTATACTGTTGAAACTGTCCCCACCGCCGTGAAAATCAAACTTGATTTCCCATTGAGTGGGGACTGTATCACGAGTATATAATAGGGAGAGAACCCTAGTGTATATACAGTGTGTTTCATTTGTGTGTGTGTTATCATTTTGCTACAGAGCTGTGCGAGAGTTGGGGACTGTGTTCTGGAGAAAGGACGTGATTTTCATGCGTTCTGGTAGGTGTGATTCTAATAATCCCCACTTTTGGATTTGGGGACTATATCATGATCATGCCTAAATTTCACTAGCTAGTAAACTGTCTTTATCTACTCGTGAAAATGGGAAACAGCATAGCTGGAGGTAGACAGCTGGTAGCCATCTGTTTCGAGGAGTTTTTGAACGTTTTTTTTTTTTAATTTCTCCTCGTACACAGACGGCTCGCTATCGTGCAGCCACCATTAGGGGACTTGCAATGCAAAATCCCCCCATCGGGGCTCTTCAATTTTTGTCTTTAATGAATAAAAATTTTGAAAATTAATGCGACCAAAATGCAAATTAATATTCCCTCTTGGCATTAATTAACAAAAAACGGAGAAAAATCAAGTTAAAAGGAACAAAAACAGTGACTTACCTCGGCTGTCGCGCAAATTCACTTCCCCGTTTTATCCGATCTTAAGTACATAAACACATGGCCATTGAGTCCACTCCTAGTACCAATGAGGTCCAAACATTAACATGTATGGACCTCATAGGCGACATTACCAAAAAATATGGGTTAGACAATGCTGTTCTGATTTCCAACCCAAGACTTTGGTAAATGTACGCCTTAATACAAATTGGAGTTAAGTGATATGACTTTCATTTGGTGGGGAGACATTAAAAGTATTAATTAAGTAGTTCAAATTAAAATAGATTATCATTAAACTTACATTTCAGGCCCTTTTTGTTGATTTTCGGTGAGCGTTCCACACAGCTGCGACGAGTGATCAACTCCGAAGTGATACGCGAACTGGTCAGCTGATCGGTCAGGTGATCGGTAGATTATCTTTTTCTCAGACGTTCATAATTTATGTAAAGCGTATCAATCTTCAGTATCTTGATTCCAAAGTATCAGTATTGCAGATAAATGTCATTATTGATTGGAATCAGTGGCGGATCGGGGGGGGGGGGGGGGGTGGGGGTGGGGGTGAGCATTTCTGGCGGATCGGGGGGTGGGGGTGAGCATTTCTGCCCGATCCCCCTATTGAGATTTGTAGTAAATATTTTGGAATTAAATACGTTGTTCATACTAGTTATGCGACCCCTCCCTTATGATGATCACAGCATTATTTGTAATGGGGATATTTCGTTCATAATTATTCTTGTCTCTTCTTTCTCCTTTTTAGCCTATTTTTGCTTGTTAAAACCTTTTTTCCTTTTTTTTTGGGGGGGGGGCTCGCCAAATTTTACGTGGGTCAAAATTACCTTCATTTTTTTAGTGACAATCTTTTTTTCATTTGTCCAGTTCTACGCGAGACAAAATTACCTTCGATCATTATTATAGTTAAAAACTTTTTTTTATTTTTTATTTATTTTTTTTTGGGGGGGGAGGTTGCCAAATATCACGCGAACGTTTTTCAGCTTTTACTGTTTTATTCGACTTATAATCAAATATTAAATGGGGCTTACCACAGTTTTTTTTAAAGTCAATTCATAAGAATATTCCTCCTCGGGATTTGAGCTTTCTTTCATGAAATATCAATTTTTTTCATGATTACCAAAAATACTTTTTTATCGGTGTATGCCTATAAAGCTTTAGCTCATGCGTTGCGCCTGCCATATTTTAATGCTGATCAACTTTATGCTTTTAATGAATTCCTAAAAACAATAAATTCTCAGATCATCAATTTTGTCGCAATCGAATAATTCGATTGCGTCTCTCTATCAGTTTTGAATATTCATAAAAAATATCAGCTCGTGCTTTTTGCTCATATTTTGATTAGTAAATTCTTCTCTTATATAATCGAGTCGGATAGATAGATAGATAACTAGAGAGAGAGAGTTGGGGGGGGGGTCCCTCAGCTACTTGTCCTCGCTTATTTGTTATTATTTGTTATTATGCTCATGTTGTGAGAGCTTTGTGTTTTCACATTTTTTTCTTTTTCAACCTTTTTATTGTCTCGGAGCTTCCCTCTATTTCTTTACACTATATAATGTAGTCCTTTTTACCTCATTGTTTCAATCATTGGCGGCGGAAGCCCCAAATTTTAGGAGGGGACAACCTAAAAAATTTTGACAAGCAAAAAAAAAAGGCTCTCAACCCAAACATTTTAGGGGGGACGTAGGAAAATAAATTGACAAGCAAAAAAAAAAAAAAAGGTCAACAACAAATTTAGGGGGGAACGTCCCCGCTTCCGCCGCCTATGGTTTCAATTCTTTTTTTGTTCTCATTTCAATGAAAACATCATTATTAAACTGACGTAGAAGACTTTATTACGAAATTTTGACATTGTTTTGTTTCATTTGTTTGGCTTTCTTTTTTTCTTCTCCTCATCTTCTTTTTCTTCTTACTTTTTCCCTTTCCTTATTTTCTCTTCAGTATTTCATTCAGGTATCCGCCAATTTATACAACACCAAGCATATAGAGGCGGATAATCAGTGAGGGAGCATGACGGTGTGCCGCTCTAAAAAAAAAGGAGGAATATTGGAAGAAAAAAAACAAAGAAGGGATGGGGAAAAAATAAAGAAAAAAAAGATGATGATGGCAATGACGATGATGAAAATTATCTTGGTGATGATGATGGTTGTGGTGACGGTTGTGGTGATGATGATGGTGATGCTAATGATAGTGGTGATGATGATGATGACGAGATGTAATTTTGTTATTTTGTCTTTGAAAAAATTAAGTAGTGCAAAGTTGAATTCATTTAAAGTTTATTATGAAAATAGCAGAAAAAAATTGGTATGCGTTCGAGGAAAATCCATCCCCACCAATCTTTTTCAAAGGTAAGATTTTTTTTTGCCCGGGGGGGGGGGGGGCCACTTCCATTCACGAGTGGATACCATGCGCGACCATGGGGTCTCGAAAAGCACCCTAAACACGTAATTTCCATATTCTGAAAATGCACCCCTTAACAAGTATTGGCGTGTGAAACCCTACCCTTAACAAGTATTGGAAACAAAACGATACTCTTGGCAAATATTCCCTGAAATGAACCCCTAAACAAGTACAGGAATGTTTTATTGTTACGGGTCCTTCGGTCGTCGGCTTTACCTTATTTGGTTTAGTACGACCCCACCTTCTACACCTCGCGCAAATCGGACTCTAAACACGAAGTGTTGGAGCAAAAAGGACATCCTTTATAAAACATTTTGATTTTGTTTTACCATCCCCGCAAATTAGACCCTAAACACGACGGTTTTCCTAGCGAATTAATAGATACCCTTTTTTCGTTATTTTTGTGTTTTTGACACCCTTATCACGTTACGTAGGTAACGTGCCCTATCGTGAAAAGGACATCCTTTTTACGTTTTTTTTTTGGTCCCGCATGGTATCCACTCGTCAATGTAAGTGGCCCCCCCCCCCGGGTTTTTTTGTGACGGCGTAGGCCTTTGCAAGCAGCTATTATTATGGTAAAAAAGTACATGAAATGTCAAGAAATACATGATGATTTTTATGGTACATTTTAGTAGGCCTATATCAATTCATACTTGTTATCAAAAAGAAAAAAGTGGGTCGTTACGGACCATTAAAAATGGGAAATTTGGGCATTTTATATTTAGGATAGAGCAACTGCTCGTTATAGACGTCACAATAAATCAAGCATTCTAAATTCTATCAACTCCATTTTTTGTCAAATAACACCTTCATCGATATTTTGAAATGATTTTTCTCATATTTTCATCATCTTTTTATCAGGGTGAAATTCCCCTTTAATTTACAAAACAGATTCGCAAACAATATCAAGAGTAGTGGGAGGCAAGGGTGGAAATCTAAGGTAGGGGACCAGGGGCTGGAAAACAGGCAAAAAAAAAAAAAAAAAACTAACAAAAAAAAAAAAAAGGAAGGTTTATCACCCCCAAAAGAAGGTCGTCTCGTCCAAAATACGTTTTACTTCGATTTAAATGATGTAGGCCTATTTCTTTCCATCATATATAAAAGAACAAAAATAGTAGGGGGACATTTGATAATGTGCCCCTACTATTTTGGGTTAGGGGGAAGTGTCCCCCTGGGATTTGCGCCCATGTGGGTGGGGGGTGTTGTACCTCCTTTCGGAATCATTATGGAACAGTGTGAATAGTCGCTGTGATTTCGATCTCATACCTATAAAAAAAAATAGAACAGAAGAACGCCTTGACCACAGGCCAAAATGCCTAACAATTTTTCCGCGGCATTAGCGACTCTCGTAAGGCATGCTCCATTTATAAATAAAGTTGCATGTGTAGCTGTCTATGGCAACAGAATCTATCGCACAATTGAAGCCAGAAGCGTGGGAATTTTCAAGAAAATTCAAGAAAAGAACCGGTGAGTACCGATTTAACAGTATTAATCTAATTAGTTACATGTATTGAATTATAAGAATATTCAATTTTTCGTGAAACAAAGCTTAGTTCTAAGCTAGGGCGGCCCAAATGCGCGTGAGTGGAGTCCCAATTTCTTAACACGGGTAAGTATTGCGTTGTCGCCTAGAGTGATTGAGTCCCCTGTACAGATCACGCTAGAACTTCGGTCTCTGTATTTGGTGAGTGAAGCCAACGGAGTTCAGCTGAACAACCAACATAACGGAGACCGAAGCTTTTGGTCTAAGCTGGAGGTACAAATTCCATTTGGTGACCAGTTCCCAATCCCAAAAGCACGGAATGGCCAACCGGGGTAAGAAAAACTGAAAAACGTATGATGGTGGGCCCCAAGTCTGCGCACTTAACAATTTGAGTTAAGATTTAACCAAATTCCTTCTTATTTCACAAAATCTTTCAATCAATAATGTTCCTTATATTATTGTAAGTGTACAAAATTTCTCATGAAAAAATGAAAAAAAAGAAAGAAAATATAGGATTTTCTTGAAAAAACCTCGGGCTGTCATTTTCAGATTGAAAAAAAAATGGTATGGTTGGAACTACCCCTTATCGACCACCTAATATTCTAAGCATTGTATCTGCGAAAGTATTCATCAATTTTACCTAGTTTTCATCTCATTTGTGCAGAAAATTAAGCAGATCAGATTCCATGTTTCTCACGGCGACTCCGATTCAATCAGCGTATATATCGACGAACAACGAATGCGACGATTTTTCATTTGCTCATTTGCACCCATCTTTTGAAACCGACCACCCGCGATACACTAAGTTTACAGCCTATTCTTGTCGCTGTGGCGAAGTATTTTGACTCTTCCAAATCAGTTCTGTGATGTCGACAACATGCTAAATGATCGTCTCACTACTTCCATTGCGAGCTCCGGCACATGATTCGACGATTGACGACGGATACTTGTTCTAAAGCCGTTTCCTATCGGATTTCTTGGTTTTTCAGCGGGGTTTGGGTCTGGTCAATACAATTTTGATTAAGTTTACTAAATATTTACTTTTTGTTGTTTCTTTTTTTCTCGTAAAATCGATTCTTACCGTTTCTATGGACACTGCGCCTACTCTCCCGCGCGTATCGTTTGTAATACGCAATAATTTTAACGCGCACAAGGTGGTCGGTTTCAAAAGAGGTGGTCGATATGTAGTAGTCTCACCATATCCCATGTCTGCGCACTCATTCACTTTGCACACGATTCAGGAATTTTGTTGAGAAAGGCCGCATTTTGAGGCCATCACACAAAATGCCCTAAAATCTAAATTCATTATTTTCCCATCATTTTGAGTCAGATTTTTTAGTGAATACCTGTCTATGTATTGCATGTGTAAAGTTCGTACTAGTTGCGTATCTTTTCTTACTAGAAATAGAATCGCGCAGATACACGGGTGCGCAAACTTGGGAGACCGCGCAGACATGGGGGAACTGACCATAATTCAGATTGTCTTTTGGAACACCACCCATATTTCAATATGTGGGGCTGGAGTAAGTTTGATTTCAATATGTGGGGCTGGAGTAAGTTTGATTTCAATATGTGGGGCTGGAGTAAGTTTGATTTCAATTGACTGCGTCTACTACCACTAGTTAACCAGTCCATACACCACGGCAAACCAAATTGCACTTCTAAATAAGTTCATGTGCATTCTTAAAGCCAAATGTGTTAACTTCGAAACATCCAAGCAGAATTTCCTACCTGATCAACCCTGAAAACCACGTCGCCAGAACGTTCAGCCATGTCGCTCGGCCTCGGAGCTCGGATATCGTTTCACATGCAGAGCATATGCAGCGCTAGGCGCGCGCGCCTGCATAGCGCATGCCTCGATTCAGTTCCTTGCTAGCTAGCTAGCTAGCTAGAGCTCTAGCTAAATGCTAGTTTCAAGGCATTCAAGGACACCATAGTAGCGTTTATCTGCTCTGGGCCCCGTTGCGCAAGAGTTGCAATCAAACGCAACTCTAAAAATCATGCGTAACTTGATTTTCAACCAATCAACAGTGCGCATTTTTGACTTGCGATTGCATTTTGACTTGCGTTTAAACGCAACTCTTTCTGCAACACGTACGTGCAAAGCGCCAACTTAATGTGTTCCGCCATCTTGCTTGTTGGTTGCCGATAAAATGCGCATTTTCAGATTTTTTTACGCTCAGTCTTTATCCATGACTGAAACATTGACCAATCAAAAACTAAGATTCTATAAGAAATATGAATATTCATATACGAAAGTATAAACATAGATAATTTAATTTTATGTGAAATTTAAACACAATTCTTCAAAATTGGGTTAGTTTTATGTCTGTAAAATGACCCTTAAAACCAAAGTTTTTTTTCGAAAAAATAAGGGTTTTCCCAAGTTGTCATGGTAACATGGCCTGAATTAAAAAAGCTTAGCAAACACTTTATTTCAGTGATCGAGGATGTATTTGTTTACGGTATACGTCTACAAAAGTTATAACATTTTTTTCCAGACCATGGATGAACTTTCAAAAAGAGATATTTTAGGCAAGTTTTTATGATTTCCGGCAATTTTCTGACATAGGCATTTTGAAGACATATTTTTTACAGAAATAGAAGAAGACATCATGGATTTTCCTAATTATCACGACGGATATGCAACTTACTTGTAAATAAATCAAACAAAGTCTATGATTTATTTTCGATAATGCAAAAAGAGACATTCAAGTCTCTGATTGAGAGCCGCAGATTTAACATTCGCACGGCGCAATGGTAACGTTTTCGCCGAATTCGTTGGGGCGAAAACACCAAGCGAGCCGTCCCACTCACCAGTCCCGAACGCTGCGCTGTATGTTTGATGATATATCTGGTGCCATTTCTTGCTTATAAATTTGTTTTTTCTACAATGCCACTATCTCATTAAAATTATTTGTCATGATAACATTGAAAATATTATCGTTTAATGGCCCAGAGGATCGACTGTAATAAAATACACTTTGAAATATTGTCAGAGAGTGATTAGTTAGGTGATGTTTATGGTCAGAATTTAGTCATGGCTTCGGGTGAACTTACGCGAACGCGGTCACTTGCTCACGGGGCGAGTCGGCCTGGCAATTTGGTGGAGGGCCGTTACGTGCAGTGCAGCAAGAGCAGAGTTGGGGAGTTAAGTAAAAATACTTTGAAATAAGTAATCTGCAACTATTTTTTGTCTTACTCTTATCCCTTTAGATTAATTAGATAAGAGATTAAAATTCTAAAAGATTAAATCCAATTTTAGACAGTGGCAGAACAGAGTGGTGCTTTATAATTTAATGGGGGGGGGGGGGTCGTGCATATGCCCCCAATTCAGAAAAAAAGAGGAAAAAGAAAGAGAATCTTGCGAACTTGTTCAATTGGATTTTTGTAACCAAAACATCAAAATTATGCTCATGTCGGTTGCAACTTACTAAATTCTTTTTAAATTTTGCCTGATACGCCATATCGTGTATAACCCCAATTTTTTTTCGCTCGTTCATGTCGTTACGCCACTGATATAACAGCTAGTTTATGCCAACATTATTTGGTTGCGGGATCAATTCAGCTATAGCTAAACATTTATACTTTATGCCTGTTCAACTTCATACAGGTTTAGGCCTGTATTTATGAGATATTTTTAAGATCTATGGGTGCCTTCATTATTTTCATTTTCAATTAAAACAATTATTAATTATGTATTAATTTAGTATTAACCTCCATGATACATTTTATTGTGTTAAATCGTGCCATTTCTGTTATATTAAGCCCTTGTAAAAACATGCTCAGTAGCAGACCCCCTCCCATATATAAACACAATATAAATGTATATAAAATGAATTGACCCCCCCGGCTTCCCTATCGAGGACAAAATGAAAAAAAATCAAAATAATTGACCGCCCCCCTTTGACGAGGCAGCTGTCGGTGGCATGAGTGGCATGATGTCTTCTTTGACTTTTTGCGTGTAAAAATAATACTGAAGAAATATAGGGGCACTCTAAGTGTCCCCCATGAAAATCAATCTGGATCTGCAAGTGCATGGGGCTGCGCCCTCTCCAACGTCATAACTTCACCATGGCTCCGTAACACAAAGATTAGCGATCAATCGCTAAATGAATTGGCTAATCAAGATCAATGTTACACGTGCATTTGTCGCAAAATACTGACTAAGAACCAATCAGAAGCGTTCTTTCATTTGTGCTATTCATCGTAAACCTTTGTGTTACGGAGTCCATATGTTTACGTTCTAGCTCTCATATTTTTCATCTCCCTGATTTTTGGAAGAAAAAAAAAACAAGGCGAAAGAAAAGAGTGAAATAAATCCAATACGATTAATCACAATTTGAGTTGTTTGAAAGAATTATACTTTATTAAATTCTACAACCATGATGAAGAATAAACAGCAATCTTGATAAATTCTGGGTTTTTTTTTCAAAAAATAAGAACCAATTAACCTTTTTCTGTCACTTTCCACATTTTGAAGAAAAAAAATTAAGTTGTTCATCGACGCCCTGCACTGATGATGAAACTGTATCCCCACTGGGTCCTCTTAACTCCCCCCCCCCCTCTCTCTCTCAGTCGGCCTCCCCCCCCCCCCCCCATAAAGCGCCTTGCTCATTTCTCTTATCTCACCTTGACCTTAATTAGTTAATCTTAACGATTTGGCGGTACTGTCAAACGTGACTGGTCGCCATCATAGCTTCATCCCCAACAAACACGGAACAAACAATCACAACAATATTCTGGTGTTCGACCCAACATCATTCCGTTCAATACGCGTAAGGCCATACGTGGGCATGCACAAACAACGTGGGTTCTCAAAAACTGACCCGCGTTTGGACTGAAATTGTGATTAAAATAAAAATGTTATAAATATCACAAAAATATGGGTATGATAACGGATATTTGATTAACGGAAAAACATCAATCGCTTATTCATAATAATTCCGGAAAAGATTTGAACGAGGTTTTTATCAATGGTAATCAAGAGGAATTAGTGTATAGATGAATGGCGCTCAACGTTAGCCGGGTGAGGGCGCGCGCCAAATCTGGCCAGAATCTGGCAATATGGCGTCGCCCTTTAAGCTGACGTTGGGTCTATGGCTCGTGCACGTACGTGGCAACGGGCCCCAGTACTGTGCGACTATAGGGCTTTGCAGAAGTGGAATGCCATTTGAAAGCTAACAACTTCCTACAAAATTTAACTAAACGCATGCCCGGCCCTCGTCCCACTCCTCTCCCTGACCATTCATTATTTGATCCAGGCTGAAAATATTTTTATCTCAATACACAGAGTACAATTCAAGAGCAAAACGCCGAAAATTTCATCAAAGTCGGATAACAAATAATAAAGTTATTGAAGTGTAAAGTTCAGCAATATTTTGTGAAAACAGTCATGTATATTTACTAGGCGAGCTGATGCAACCGCGTAGCCAGGATTTCATTTTGGAGGGGGCGGTAAATGCACGCGAAGCGTGCCAACACTTACAGAGCGCGCGAAGCGCGCTCCCTAGGGGGTGGGTGCAGGGAGGGGGAGTTTCCCCCTCCCGCGCGAAGCGCGAAGCTTTTAGTGTTTCATAAATTAAAATGAAAAGGAGCCGTTTCTCTTGTCTCTAGTACCTCCAATTCGGTTGACTATATTGCGATTTTGAACCTTGTTTTCAAATGATTGTGAATGCACAAAAGAGGTATACAATGGAGGAAATTAAAATGATAATAAATCCGCGCGAAGCGCGGAAGCTAAAGCGTTTTATCAATTTTTCTTGCCATAAAAAGGGTCCCGAGAAAAGGGTTTTCTCAAAGATATATTGAATACTTTCTTTGGAAAGATCAGATCATTGATTACAAACAATTTAGCAACAGTGCATATTTTTAACTCGCAAAACAGAGGAGAAGATTGGTAGAGGAAGATATTCCTCCCCGCGCAGAGCAATGAAACTCTGAAATTTCAAAGGGCGGACGTTTCATCAAATGTAGATGAATACCCAATCGGCTCTAATTCAATTGATTTTCTAAGATTATTGAACTTTACAAGGAATATAGTGCGCAAAAAGTAGAAACTTCTGCGATTTATTGAAACTATCTAACTATAAAAAAAAGGATGCCTAATTTTTTTTTTACTTATCATGAAGCGCTTCATTTTGAATATAAAGAAACTTAAGTGTCATTCAAAATTTCAAACTGAGGGCGCAAAACAGGACAGGAGATGAATGTATACAGGGAAATGACATGAAGTTTAATACAATTTGATAAAAAATATTGTACTTTATTTAATACGACACGAACGAAATTAGGAACCTGTTTGCCCCAAAATTGTGGTTGTTTAGTAATGAGCTGAAAAGCGGGAGAAGTTGACTTTATGTAGGTGACGGCAGAAACTGATATAAAGATTTTACCCGCCCGGAGCCGACCAGACCAGAAGTTGCGCGATCAATTGAAAAAAAAGATAACTTCATATATTTACTTCGGTCTAACCTTACTCAAATTCATACCCTAATGTATACAATTTTAACTTTAACTGGCAAGAAGCACATAGCTGAGGTGGAAAAACAGGGTTAGAGAAAAGGTGGGGAAACAATGGAGAACTTCAATATTGTCATCTAACCGCGCGCAGCGCGGAAGCAAAATTCATATATAAATTTAGAGCAAGAAGAGTGAAGGAGTTTCTCTTTTGAGAAAAAAATAAAGAAAAAAAAACACAAAGCTACCTTCCTTTCTTCCCTTTCCTCCCTTCCCTTTTCCTTTTCTCCTCTCTTTTTTTCCTTCTTTTTTTTTCTTTTTGGGGACGTTTTGGGGGGGGGGCGACCGCCCCCACCGCCCCCCCTGGCTACGCGCCTGAGCTGATGATGTCACATCTCCACTTTCCGTTTTCTTAGGTTATTACATAAAATCATATTTTTTTTTCATTATTTCATACTGTGGAAATAAAATGTCTCCCTTATAACACTCATTCAATGAACAAGGTTATGATATAACCTTGTTCTCACTTACATCTCCATGTGTGGCAAAATAAGGGTGGCAATGTTTGGCTTATTTTCTCTTTTTCTATGGGACAAATGCTTGATTTTCTTACACTGTCAGTTTTCATTACATCTATTCATCACATAACTTGGCTCTTATGTAAATTTAATTTTGTAAATTATTTTTTTCTTAATTAAAAATAGAGATTGAAAAATGAAAATTTTCTTGCCATATTACTTTCCACCAATAGAGGGCGTACACAAACATATGCCCAAAATTTCAAGTTTTTCAGTGCTCTGGTGAATACAAAAATTATTCATAAGTTACTAATGAAAAATAAATTGCAACTGTATGGAAATTAGTAATTTTGGTCACAAAAGTGATACTTTAATGATTTTTTAAAGTGTGTGCTCAATACAGCATTGGCATACCATAGTCCTACCTGTAGATTCTCCACAGGCAGGATGGTAGCAGTGAACAAGTGCCTTATAATGAAATAAGTTGCAGCAATAAATATCTAATGCACTAAATCAGTTGTCAATCCAATTTTTCTAGATCTTGAAGGAAAAAAAATTGAATAAATCTAATTTCATACAATGAAGTACAAAAGAACAAGTGATGATGTGACATCATCAGCCCACCTAATTAATATTCATGACGACTGTTTTGACAAAATATTACTAAACTTTTAAAATTCAATAACTTTGCTATTTGTAGTCCGATTTTGACGAAATTTTCGGCATTTTGCTCTGTGGATTTTAAGCTATAAATACTTTCAGCCTGGGTCTCCCATTTAATTAAAATATATTTTTGCTATTTATGTATTTATTTATTGTATGTGAGAGTTGGGTATTCAACTACAACGAAACTGCATGAATTTTTCTCCAGTGAAGCTCAGAGCCAGGCCATTTTTTATGAAGCAAATAGGCAGATAATATATATATTTGCCGCCAAGAGTCTGGTTTGAAACTATGGTTGTCGAGTTTTCTTGCCAAAATACTGATCAGGTTGGCATCTGTGAGACATTGTTTTGTATCAAATATTCCTCATATAATTTCAAATTTTACCCTTTCATTTCTTAGTACCGTACTAGTGATTTTTTTTATTCTCCATCATGGAATTTTTTTTTTTTTTTTTTTTTTTTGGGGGGGGGGTGAGGAGGAACCAATGCCCCTCCCCATCAGTAAATAGTCTGCAAGAATAACTATATAATTTTTTAAAAACCAGATTTGTTCATATTGTAATACATCTATTATACACCAAAATAACACATCATTTGCTGATGCCTTTTACATGCTTTTAAATAAGGGATAAAATGGCATGCACAAAAATGAAAGGTTCAAAATGAATTCAGCAATCTGAATTGAGAACCACTATCATATGCAAACACAGGGGGCCACTTCCATTGACGAGTGGATACCATGCGCGACCATGGCGTCTCAAAAAGCACCCTAAACAAGTTTTCCATATTCTCAAAATGAACCCCTTAACAAGTATTGGCGTGTAAGACCCTACCCTTAACAAGTATTGGAAACAAAACAATACTCTTGGCAAGTATTTCCTGAATTAAGTACAGCAATATTTAAAGGACAAGTCCACCCCAACAAAAAATTGATTTGAATAAAAAGGGAAAAATCCAACAAACATAACACTGAAAATTTCTTAAAAATCGGATGTAAAATAAAATAGTTATGACATTTTAAATTTTCGCTTAATTTCACAAAACAATTATATGCACATCCTGGTTGGTATGCAAATGAGGAGACTGATGACATCATCCTCTCATTATTTCTTTTGTATTTTATTACATGAAATATTCTAATTTTCTCTTCATTGTCAAGTGAAACAACAATAATTCCTCCTTGAACATATGGAATTACCGTTGTTTAATACTATATGGTTCAGTTAACTTGGTCCTTATTGTCAAATCTGTAAAAAATGAAACATTGTATAATTAAAACAATAAACAACAAAAGAAAAAGTGAGTGATGGACATCATCGACTGACTCATTTGCATGACATTGAATTGTGCATATCACTGTTTTGTAAAAAGTGAAATTTAAAATGCAATAACTTTCTTATTTTACATCCGATTTTGATGAAATTTTCAGCATTATGCTAGTTTGATTTTTCTCTATTTACTCAAATCAACATTTTCCTGTAATGGACTTGACCTTTAAATTGCTACGTCATGGACGCCAGACATTGGTTTTTACCTTTACCTACATCATTGGCTTAAGTATGGCCCCACCTCCCGCAAATCATACTCTAAACATGTAACGTTAACCTAGTGTTGACTGTCGGGGCAAAAAGTACATCCTTTATAAAACATTTTGTTTTAAACCCTCACAAATTTGACCCTAAACACATAGCTTTCCTCGCGAAGTAGATAACCTTTTTTCATAATTTCAGTGTTTTTGACACCCTTATTACCCTACGTAACGTGTCCTTTCTTAAAAAAAAAATTCTTTTTTATGTGTTTTTTGTTATCTACTTGTCAATGTAAGTGGGACAGTAAGGGAGTAAATTCATACAATCAAAATACAAAATAATTCTTTGAAATTGATTACTACAGTTCTGGTTCTTTATTGAAAATTTGACAAACCCTGATAATCGACAGCAATGAATTCAGTTTGAGGTGCAGGACAAGAAGCATTTCAGTACACAAAGTTCCAGGTAAATATTATTCAAACAGAAATTCGACATTTTCACTTTAAACCTGACACAGTCAAGTTATTGTGGCATGTTCTCAAGTAAAGTTTATGAAGAAGCAAATGTTTATGACAATTGACATTAAATGTACAAATCCTGGAATTACAAATTTGTATTTTTATTCAGAAGATGATCATGATGATCATTTTAACTGAAGAATATGGTAATGTTTGCATCACACATGTGCAATTAACAAATAAGACAAATTTAGGATTCAAGCCATCTGAAATATTAAAGACAAACCAATCCGATACACATGGCTTCATCTACAAAGTGAGATTTTTTTAAAAGCACAAATGTTGATTTCCTACTTAAGAGTCAAACAGAATAGAAGCTCGCTTCATATCATTTCAGATGCCTTTTAAAATGATTGCTGTCATAACTTATTTCTTATTGTATGCTTATGTACTTGGGTTGCATGCATTTTTTTTCTTTCTCCACATAGATGCATTTGTAAAAATCTATAAAAGCACCTAGCTGACATTAACTAGAAGCAAATATATCAACCATAAGTGGTATTAAAGTGACTAAAAAACCCTTACTTATGTCTCTCACATTCACTAATATTTACACAAAAAGTACTAAAAACAAGGATATAACATAATCAGGCTACATATGGTTACTTCTAATTTAAAACTGCTACTATTTACATAAGAAAACATATAAAAACTGAAAATGACAACCTATATATAGACTACTTTCATAGCATTTTTATTATGCACTTAGCTGTTTTACAGCAGATAACCTACTGTCTAAACCCTATATATCCAGTCATACTGTCGAAAAGGCAAGTGAAATACATAATCTTAATTAGAACATACATTTCAGGAAAATAGAAAAGTGTAAAATTTGCTGATCATTTTTTAATTCTTTAATTTTCAAGTGCTCACCACTAATGCCAACAAAGAAATGTTAAGGAGTATACTGCAATAACATATTCACTGAATACACATAGTTCTTTAACAAATCTTGCACAAGTATTTTAGTCACAAAACCAGACATCTAACTGATTATCAAAATATATTCTCCATAATAAGACGACCAAGAATTATTTCAAACAGCAACATACATGAATATATTACTACATAACAGAAGATGTTAATTAAAAATATACGGATGACGAACAAAGTTTTATCATGTTTAATTCAAGTTGGAATTTAGTTGTTTCTGATAGTGTTCATACTGCTATCCTAAGTAGCATCAAATAAGTTCCGTAGATTACATTCAACAATTTCAAACTTAACAAATAAATCTAGACAAACACTGACAATCTGATTTCAAAAGTATGAGTAATATCAATTAGTTAAGAAATGTGTATAAATAAGATGCTGATTATCAAAACAACTAAAAAGAGAATTAATCACTACAACTATATACAATTTACAATAAAATTGTTGAGCTTCAAAGGGGAGAGGGTGTCGAACCTTAAAATAGGAAGGATAAGATCATTTTCATTTTGTATTGGAGTTGTCCAAGTCACTGTTAATACACGAGCCTGTTTCTTAAATCTGCAACAAAATTTTTGGATCAATGCACCAGAACAACAAGATAGAAATATCCTTTTTTTAAGGAGCAGTGCTCTGGGCAAACTTGCAGTTTCCAAAATGTCACTGTTTGATATTCAATTTCTTTCAATACACATTCAAATGATTTTGATATTCATTATGAAAGCATAATCAGAAGAAAAAAAAACACACTAGCAACTCACAAGGGAAATGGAGAAACTCCTCTGTTGCCGCGGTGTACATTTATTTGATGTTTTAAGTAGATCTCTTACAGAATTATTACAGATTTTCAATTAAATCGGCAGGCAATTTCAGTATGGTTATGCAGTAAAAATGACACTGTGATATTCAATTGCAACACAAAGTGGTAAGTATGGCATCAGAAATAGCAAATGGTTAATTCATTCAAAGTCTTAGCATTCATGATTCTCATGTCTGCAAATATGGCGTTACCAAATTTTTTTTCTCTCATTAACTTCAAAGAACTAGTACCGTAAAATTGTCAGTATACTATGTCAAACACACAAACATGTAGAAACCTGCCTATTTCAGCCTTTGATAAAGAGAAAGATTTTGGGTCGATATTACGTTTGTAATATTTGGAAAATGACCAAAAATTTCATGAACATAATGCCAGTGTTCCATAACAAAAAGCAGGGTGTTTGATCATAAATTTTTTTTTACACTGATTGCATTGATTACAATGTACCATTAATAACAAAGATCCATCATACATACAATCAGCCACTAGGCTTTACGTTATGGAACCATGATGTCTATGATGCAATGACACTGGAGATATATATGGAGATCGTCTCTCTTATTCAATAATCATTGAAGATTTATGCATTTTCCTAACTTAACTTGAAAGCATTTGCCTGTTCATGATTATATCATATTTTAAAAGGGGATCCAGGTCAAGCAATACGGATTTTTTTTTCCCGAATCCAAAGTCTAACTACTAAATAACCTGAGACAAGACTTAATCAAGCATGACCAGAAAAAAAAAAGCATTTACCTCTTCATGATTTTTATGGTATGGGTAAGAAGGTAAAATGACATTGCCATTGTTCTCAAGAATATTTTACTGCAATTAGCTTTCATACGTTGATCGGAACCACAAAGACATTTGATTTCTACAACACATGCCAAAAACCTTGATACAAACATGATAGCGATCCATTAGTTTTTATATGACGTAAGCTTTGGAATGCATGAGCATCATAATCACTGCCATGCTAAAACCAGAGTAATAATTGCGGAGCATCCAATATTATGGATGTGTGCCCTTGATATAAGATTATGGATTTTCATCAGGATACAAACTTTGACAAACATGGCATTTCAACATTTCCAGTTCATGAAATTTGAGCAGTAAGGTCTATACAGAATTCCCCCAAAATAACCCATCTGTGATTGTTCCTACAATGTTAACATTGGATAAATAACATTTGAATCATCCAAGGCATGATCACTCTGCTACGAGTAGAAGTATAAAAAGCAGCTGGTTAAAAGTTTCCATTTACTAGTTGATTAAACATGATTGATTGTTGACCAAGTGCAAAACTAGGACATCCTCTGCAACTTTTTAATACCTACAAAAAATTTGTACAAAACTACTCTTAAAACCTCGCAAGTGACGATTATAATGATACGAGTGGTAATGTTGAATTCTACAGTGATTAAAAAGTGCTGTCGTAGTTTCATCAGTACACGTTACATTAGGGTGCATCTGTCTTCTCGACCCTGTATTGGAAAAAAGACAGAACAAAGAAAAACATATATTACATTTTTGTGGTAAGTGTTTTATTTTTGTCATTTACTTTATTTTACAATGTGACAAAAATACATCATAGAGATCATATCCTTGAATTAGAAATCTAAACCATGTAACTATCATGATGGGGACACAATTGGTACATGTTGGTCTTGGGCTCTTTCTATGAATTTTAACATGATAAAAGAAAGGACATAAATACCATCATGTGGGTCTACCTTACTTAATTCCAGAAGAAGCAGGCATCCCAAAATGCATTATTAGTATTACACAAGATTCTCTGCATCTTTTCAAGTATAACTTGATATCAAGGGATTAACTTGTGCCAGTCTAAAGAACAACTCACACCCTCCCTTCCAAGCAAAAGTGACAAAAGGGGGATTATAAATAACACAATCGCATTGAAAGAGTCCTCAAATTACCCCCAAGTTGGTATACTACTTAGGCACATCCTGTTCACTGGTATTGACAAGTATCAATGCATGAATGCAATTCATGAGAGACCAATGTGAGAGGAATGTTTTGAGGGGTTCTTCCAGAGAGGAAAACTATACCACATAATTTCAAAACGATGGGAAATCGGTCTCATACATGTCCAAAAAGGCACATTTGGATGACTAGCGTGCCCAAATGTTTGCAGTACACAGAAAAAAGTATACTCGGTCATAGAATACAACGTGTAATCAAACCATCTTAACCCTTATAGAGCCAGGTTACTTAGACCCAGCGTGGCTGTATTGTGCAACATGTTGGAAGGAGAGGGATGCAGAATTCCCCCCCCCCCCCTGGCCCTTGTAAAGTTTTTTTTAAAAGAAACACAATTAATGAGCTCTACTTGAAATCATGCAGTGGTACTTTTTTTTTTGCTGCATCATGAATAGAGATTGCCTCAATCTATCATTAAGCCAGAAATTTAAGGATAAGAAAAGCACACATACCTCTCTGTATTCGTGTGTTGTGACTTCCTTTATCACTGTGCGAGTTGCCATCACCTGCAATAAAACAAAAAGATATGATTAGGGAGTGACACCACAACAGCTTGTGATTGAAATCATCTGTTGTTTATGATAATCACTTCTGTGTCGCATCTTTCAATGAGTTGTGAAAGAATCAAATCAATCTCAAAGTTACAATTGATCTATGTTTGTGTGGTTAAGAGATTTTCAAATCAAATGATACTCGAATTTGATTTTCATCTCTTTCAACTCTTTGGAGGACAGTGTACTGGTGAATGTTTCATAAGATTGAAATTATAAATGACGTTACGCACAACTGGAACATGTCCTCAGGTGCTAAGTCAGCTACATCTGGATCATTTGGTCTAATTTTCTGAAGATGTCACACAGATTAGCATATGTGGGACTACATCTAAATTGTCGGCCTGACAGTTTCAGATCTAATTTGTTATACATGTACATTGAATGTAGGAGTGTTTGAAGAGTAATAATTTGCAGTGGATATTTTTTTTTCATGATATTCTACCTAAATATGCACAGAATTAGACAGCTCACAATGTCAATCTTTCCCACAACTTTGTCTTTAAATGCCAATTATTTTGTTTTCATGAAGAATTTGATACCTTTCAGATATAAATAATCCAGAGTAGAACAACATTTATGACCAGCAGACATTATTTAAAGCCACTGGATATTGCCTTATGGTTAAGTTATTTATCTCACTTTTCCCTGGCCTAACACTTTCCAGAGGCTGAGCAAGCTTTGCCAAAGAATTTGTTTCTAATTATTATTTCACTTATTGACATTACAAGAATTTTATAATCAATTTTATAATGAATCAAAGTACATTTTTGATGCCGAAATCATTCAAAATTCTCATAATTACAAATTTGTTTTTTCTTGCATTAACAACAGGTATAAACCAATTTGCTTTTATGCATAAGTGGTTTATCACTTGTAAATTTGCAATTTACTGCAAATGTATATAACATGAGGTCTGAGAAAAAGTGCAGAGTATGTCTTCATGCCATTTCAGAACTTCCGAAATTGGCAACACCTACCTCCCCAGAAGCATCAACCAGAGTGGTTTCCACATTGTCCCCGGTGCCCCAAGACTCTGTGTTCTTGAAGACCAGGTCTGTGGGTGCGCTTTGGGACTTGCCACTGCCAGAGGCCCAGACAGTCACCTCCTGGCCAGCCTTCAGGACGTATTTGCTTGTGAACTTGTAGGACTGTTCGCTGCCACCGTCAGCACTGCGCTTCAGGTGCCAGCCGCCCAATGCTTGGTCCTGGAGAGGCAATGAAATAAAAGGGGATGAATGAATAGTTGATTAAGATGAAAACGATAAGAGTCAGGGTTCCCAGCTTTTCGAGAAAACAGAATTCCCTGATTTTTCTCTGATGAAGTTTAAATATTCTGTGATAATTAATTAAATCGATTCCCAGTTTCGCATGTTTTCTACTCTGTTGCAGTGAATTACGTGTATCTTCTGTATAAAAAAAACTAATTAGTACCACTAAAAAAACTAATTAGTACCACCATAACCCATCATTCAATGGATATTGTTTTGATATGCAACAAAATATAACAGAGTCTTACTGACTACCATGCTTTCGACTTTTGGGCTGATTAAAATTCCCTGACTTTTCCCTCATTTGAGGCATTTTCCCCTGATATGAAGTACTTTAAAAAATCAATTTCCCTGATTTTTCCCTGGCTGGAAAAAAAAGTAAAATAATATTCCCTGATTTCCTGATGGGCTGGGAACCCTGATAGTAGATGTTTGAAGGTTTGGAAGGTGCGGTATGAACAAACGTGGAAGTGGTTTATGGGAAACCATGTGTAAAGCAATGGCAAGGACTAAGAGAAAGTGGATAGAGAAAGAAGTAAAGTGGAGGTTGGAAAGAAGAATATCTTCGGAAATTAGTGGAGTCCTTAAATAGTTTGTAAACCAGAAAGCTTGAGTAGACGGCAAGACGAGAGGCTTGACTACAAGGCTGACTTGATTTAAAGAGATGAAAAAGGGCTGGATTGAGTCGGTGAGCGAAGTTGTAGAACAGAAGCAGATGGGAAGACTTGACATTTTGGGCAGATTGACTGTCCATTTTCTCTCCTAAAATCAGACAGTCAACCTGCCCAAAATTTGAGAAACTTGTAAGTGTACATATCCTACAGAAGATTCCACTGGTTTATGATTACAGGTTCACACTGGGATGAAAGGAACAATGAGTACGCGAATGAATCCAGTGATTCGAAACTGCATATCCCTGAGGACTTACCGTTTCAGAGTTATTGTGCAGCTTCACAAATTTTCCTTCAGGGTCGCTCTCTACGATGGCCACGACACCACTGTTGGTGGCGCTCTGGGTGATGCTGGATTCGTCTTCCACACGACGTCTCTTGCTTGGCCTGGGGTCCCTGGATGCAGCCTTTGTCTTGCGAGGGGGTGTGGAGATTCTCAGCCTGAAAGGGAAGGGGGGGGGGGGGGTAGGCAAGGCAAGAAAAGAAAAGACATCAAACATAAATACAATCATGCACTCATCCCACACGGTCCAATCCTAGTTCATCTATAATTATGTGGTCTAATTGCTAATAAGACCATTTACCATTTGCCTGATTTCCAATTAGACTTAACCCATTTCATCAACCCATTACACTACAGGGAAAAAGAAACTTGGCATTCGGGATCGTGAAACACGCTAGCAAATGTGCGGGATGGTCTAACGGGATTTGAACGGATTTGTAGCGGGAAACTCAAAAGTGAGACGCAAATTCTAGCGTGCTCGGTCGTGATTTTATCGTGCGCGGTCGTGATTTTCATCCCCGCTTCTAACGTGATTTCCATGCTTCCACCGATATCCCGTTGGTTTGACGCGCGTTTTTGCGCGATAGATGTATGCGCAAGCTAGTTTCAGGACATGCGCGCGCACCTTTTAAAAGGCGAGACAACAACAGGAAATGATTTTAAAGGGAATGATCACCCTTGCGCGAAACTGAACAAAAAGGATTGAAGTGGAAATGTAACTGTACTGACGACTTTCATTGCTAATTCATTTTTACTCTGACATGAATATTGCATGTTTCGTTCACAGATCATTCATTGAATATCCGAATGTGTTTTTTTTTTGTAAAGAGGAAACCCTTCTTATTCATGATTATAAGGCGGGACATGTTTTAAGATTGTCTTGAGGCTCTCACAATTTCAGATAATGTCCATTTACATTTTGAACAGAATTTATGTTCTCCGATAAGAAATATTAAAGACGCATTTTCGGAATAATAGAGACATCCCGGCGTGACACAAACGGGTATAAAATGATAATCTATAAAATGGTTGAAGTTCCTTAACATATTTGTAAAGAGTTATGAAATGGAAATCATCTGATTGAGATATTTCAAGTCCGGTGTCGGCCCTGATGGTGTTGAAATTTTGATTGCTTCCCCTAACTCTAAAACTTATTCAAGTTTGCATAACTGATTCAGATCACATTATTGTCATCTCAACAACTAGTGATTGACTTTTCGGGACCATCTTCATTTTATGTTTGGCGTCATAATCGTGTACAAATTGACCATACACCAACACCAAAAAGGTCAACACCGAACTCGAAATCACCCATTTACGACTTGAAATTAATGATGATCTAAAAATAATTCAAGTTCTTAACAAATTCGTAAAGAGTTTTGAGGTTAAAATATAATCATATCGATATGATTCATGACGTAAAATCACTCAAATTTACTTCCGAAATATATGAGTTTCGCTTCGATCTTGGAGCACAGACCCTGATAAAAAGGTACAAAATATAATCTAGGAATTGTTGATGGTTCTTTATTCGTAAGAGTTATGACGTAATCATGTCAGCTATGATTTATGACATGAAATTATCATACTCAGCATTTGAAAGATACGAGTTGCGGTTGGATATTGGAACTCCTTGGTCTGATTAAAGCGTATGAAAATGATTGATAATCTATTAATTTTGTTGAAGGTTCTTGACATAATTATTCGTAAAAAGTTTTAAGGAAGAAAGTAATCATATCCATGTAATCTATGACGTAAAATAATTTTTCTTAGCTTTCGAAAGCTACAAGTTTCGCTTGGATATTGGAGCACCTTAGCCAGATCAAATTATATGAAAATGATAATGTAAAATTGTTGAAGGTTCTTAACATATTCGTAAAGAATTTCGAGTTAAAAAATCATTATTAGCTTTTGAAAGATACGAGTTTCGCTTGGATATTGGAGCGCCCTGGCTTGATAAAAAGTATGAATAATCTAGAAATATTGTTGGTTTTCAACATATGGATTCGTAAAATGTATTGAAGTATAAATCATATCATATCGATATGATTTATAACGTAAAATCGGATACTTCGCTTTCGAAATAATATGAGATTCGATTGGATCTTGGAGCACACGGCATGGTAAAGAGGTATAAGAAATAAAAATCTAAGAATTGTTGAAGGTTCGTATTCGTAATGAGTTGTGAGGTAAAAATATCACAAAAATATGTTATACGACGTGAAATCATCCCTAACATTTGAAAGATACGAGTTCTACTTGCCTTTTCTAAAATATTTTTTTTTTCAAATGAGTTTCGTTACGACTTGAGATCTTGAAGAAGGCACCAAAACAAAATTGTTCGGAAACAAACGCATTTACCATGTTTACGGCAATAAAAGAGACGTTCATTTTGATTGCACAGAGCGAAATATTTTCTTCCTCTTCTCTTCCTCCTCTTTTGTAGTTTATTCCTTTTTTTATTTTCCTTATAATTATTTTCTTCGACTTCTTAGCCATGTCCTGAACCTGGTCCTTTCTTATTTCCCTTCCTTTTGGAAAATTCCAAAAAATTATCAACCTTTTTGTACGTCCGATTCCCTTTTTTTCTCAAGTTTTACTTCATTTTCATAAACTGACCACACTGCAAAAACTGTGGTGTTTATTGAACAACAGTCTGGAATATATGACCACACGAAAGAAGTGTTGAAACAACACCGGCTTTAATTTAAATCGATGATTTATTTATAATAATTGGTGTTGTATAAACGCATATTTGGAATTAGTCCAAAACCAAACCGATGTTTTTTTAACACCTCTCTAGTGTGGTCATACAGATTCCAGACTGGTGTTGAATTAACACCGCAGTTTTTGCAGTGCACAGACTGTCAAAAGTAAAAGAAATCAGGGACAGAAAATTTCATGAATGTCCCGGTCGGACGGATACGGAATATGGAGTTGTCCTTTTTGTCATCTTCTCCGTGTCCTGCACACGATTCTGCATTTTATTTCCCATTATCCCAATATTCTTCTCTCTCAGCATTCGATCCGCAGTTGTTAGAAAAATATAAAAAACTTTATAACAAGTTGTACACATTATATTCCACTCACTATACATTAGTTGGGTGGATGAAAGATTTATTCGCACAAAATATGATAATGGTTTGAAGGGCGGTTGGGGTCTATGCCGCAATGCCAATGGATATGACTTAACACTCATCATATCAAATACATAAATATTTTTAAAATCAATCAGACTTCCACCCCCGAAAAAATACACCAAAATACAGATAGGCCTATTACAATTTTTTTTACGATATGACAGGGGATATATGACACCAGCTTTGGAATATCGCACCCCTCTTTCCATAAAAATGTTTGGTCTCTTGAAAATAAAATCTACTGATAGTGTGCTTCATTATGTTGTGAAAATTTGGAAATATAGGAAAATTACTTATCACGTTATTTTAAACAATTTATTATTTTCAGAAAATGAAGGCTTTGACAATTTGTTTTGAACATTTCCATTTACTATTCAAATCCTCTTAAGAATTAAGGTACAATGTCTGTCTTGATGAATAGAAAAATGATGGAAAATAAAACTACTCGTTCTTTGAATGAACCATGGATACAAGTGATTAAAAAAACAGAATTGATGAACAGAAATGATGTCAGGCAAATCTACGTGTTCTTTGAATGAAAGGCGTAGCTGAAAAAAACAAACATAGAATTGATGAACAGAAAATGCGAATCCATCCCTCCTTCGGATAAACAAAGTAACTGATTAAATATAAAAAAAGAGTTGCTGATGAACAGAAAAATGATGGAAAGCGAATCTATTCGTTCTTTGACGTAACTGATGAAAAAACAATTGATGAAGAGAAAAATGATGGAAAGGGGATCTATTGGTTCTTGGAATGAACGATGTAACTGATAAAATAAAAATACAGAATTGTTGAACAGAAAAATGATGGAAAGCGTTTCTATGAATAAGACGTAATTGATGAAACAATTAAAAAACATAATTTTGGGGACTAAAAAAAATGATGGAAAGGGAATAAATTTGTTCTTGCAATGAATGATGTAACTGATAAAATAAAAATACAGAATTGAACAGAAAAATGATTGAGAGTGAATCTTCTTTGATTAAAAGTCGTTAGTGATGAAAATAAACACATGCAGAATTGATAAACAAAAAATGATGGTTAGCCAATATAGTCATCTCTGTTCAATTCTTAATAGATTTCGTATCTCAAAGGTTGTGTTTTTTATTTAAGTTATTCTATAACTATATGATTAATTCCGTTACAATAACTTGATTCTAAATCTCTAATTCATAACTCCATAGATAAAAACTCAAAACTGAATAATACTCGTCCTTTGAATGAACGTCGTAACCGATTAAATGAAAAAAAAAGCATGAACAGAAAAATGATGGCAAGCAAATCTACTCGCTCTTTAAATGAACGACGTAACTGATAAAATAAGAAATACAGAATTTATGAACAGAAAATGGCGGAAAGCGGATCTTTCAACAAAAGACGTAAGTGATGAAATAAAAAAAAACAGAATTGATGAACAGAAAATGATTGTGAGCAAATCTTCTCGTCCTGTAAATGAACGACGTATTACGGATTAAAAAAACAATGATGGAAAGCAAATCTTCCTCGAATAAAAGACGTAAAAGTGATGAAATAAAAAACCCACATAATTGACGAACAGAAAATTATGGGAGACGAATCTCACTTGTCCTTTAGATGAACGACGTATTACAGACGTAACTGATAAAATAAAAAAATACAGAATTAATGAACAGAAAATAATGGAATTATGGAAAGTGAATCTTCTTTGATTAAAAGTCGTAAGTGAACACAGAATTGATTAACAAAAACATGATGGTTAGCAAAGATAGTCATCTCTGTTCCATTCTTAATATGGATTTCGTATCTCAAAGGTTGTTTTTTATTTAATTATAACTATATGTTTAATTCCGTTACAATAACTTGATTCTAAATCTCTTTTTCATAACTCCATAAATAAAACTCAAAACTGAATAATACTTGTCCTTTAAATGAACGTTGTAACCGATTAAATGAAAAAAAAAGAGAATGAACAGAAAAATGACGGCAAGCAAATCTACTCGCTCTTTAAATGAACGACGTAACTGATAAAATAAGAAATACAGAATTTATGAACAGAAAATGGCGGAAAGCGAATCTTTTAACAAAAGACGTAAGTGATGAAATAAAAAAAACAGAATTGATGAACAGAAAATGATGGTTAGCAAATCTTCTCGTCCTTTAAATGAACGACGTATTACGGATAAAAAAAACATTGAACAGAAAATGATGGAAAGCAAATCTTCCTCGAATAAAAGACGTAAGTGATGAAATTAAAAAAAATACACATAACTGACGAACAGAAAATTATGGGAGACGAATCTCACTTGTCCTTTAGATGAACGACGTATGCAGACGTAACTGATAAAATAATAAAAAAAATTAATGAACAGAAAATAATGGAATTATGGAAAGTAAATCTTCTTTGATTAAAAGTCATAAGTGATGAAAATAACAACAAAGAATTGATGAACAAAAAAATGATGGTTAGCAAATATAGTCATCTCCGTTCCATTCTTAATATGGATTTCGTATCTCAAGGTTGTGTTTTTATTCAAATTTCTATAACTACGATTAATTCTGTTACAATCTCTATTTCATAACTCCATAATAAAACTCAAAACTGAATTATACTCGTCCTTGAATGAAAGTCGTGACCGATTAAATGGGAAAAAAAGAATGAACAGAAAAACGATGGTAAGCAAATCTACTCGTTCTTTAAATGAACGACTAACTGATAAAATAAGAAATACAGAATTTATGAACAGGAAATGGCGGAAAGCGTGATGATGAAATAAAAAAAAACAGAATTGATGAACACAAAATGATGGTTAGCAAATCTACTCGTCCTTTAAATGAACGAATTATTACTGATTAAAAACAACAACAATGAACAGTAAATGATGGAAAGCGAATCTTTTATAAAAGACATGATGAAATTAAAAAAAAACACGTAATGAACAGAAAATGATGAAAATACTCGTTGTTTGAATGAAATACGTACCTGATTAAAGTTTTATAAAATTACAGAAAAGATAAAAATGAAAGATAAAAAAGGATTATCTAATCGTCCTTTAAACGGAAGAAGTCATTGGTAACAAACACTGGAAAATAAATCATGGAGCTAGCACCGTAAATAAACATTGGAAAGAGAATCTACTCGTCCTTTAAGCCAAAGACGTAACTATAACTATAACTGGGTCACTCGGTCAAGAGCTGCGCACATGGATTTCTATCGGGGGACGCGTTTGATGCGCGCTAGCAGTGGCCCGCTGTCTATCGGGAATTAAGGATTTTCTATCGGGTTGATAGCGTGTTGAAATATCGATCTTGCGGGTTGAAAATCCCGTTATCCATTTTGAAGTGGCCTAAAAATAACGGGATTGCATCGTGATTGCTTCGAGATTGCATCGTGTTTTGATCAAAAAGTGCCTAACGGGAAAATGCGCATCCCGCAAAATCATGCCAAGTTTCTTTTTCCCTGTAGTGTAATTTCAAGTAAATCTAAAACCACCCAGTCCGTTACTTGACAAATTGCAAAATACTTAGTAGGCCTAGATGAAATTAGTTTATATTTATAACCATTAGAATACATGATGATTAGACTAGTATTTTTTGGACTACGTGGAGTGTAGACCAAATGGCAATTGGACCAAAATGATACCAATTGGATTTAGCCCAAGTGGTACTAGACTATCTGAGTAGAGCAATACCCTTTAGACCAAGGAAATACAAACCCTATGGCCCATATTCTGAACTTGGGTTTAAATTAAACCCTGGTTTAAGTTGTGGTTTAACTATGAAGAGCTAATCGGGGCACAAAAAACCCAATAGTAAACATCCAAGGTTTTAATTCATTATGACACTCAAATTGTTAACAAATGTCCGGGAATGAGAACTGAAGTATTTTTCTTCATTATGAAAGCAAAAGGAAATAAAATAGTAAACATAAAAAATATACAATAAAAACAATTTTTTTGAATTTTTGGCTCCCCATAATATTAGTACCGTGTTAGACTGTAGCGTAGTCTAAGTTAAACCTGACTTCAGAATACTGGCCTGTATCTCAAAGACTGCCCATAAACTCTGTGATCAGGAACCCATTCAGTACACCTGGGCAGAGAGCGGTAATTGTAGATGAATGCCTTGTCAAAGGATGCTAAAATTCTTTTTAAAATATATCAATTGCATTCATCCTTACCTGGTTTCCTCTCCCTCCAGAAGCTTGCGATAGGTAGCGATCTCGTTGTCGAGACTGAGCTTAATGTTCAGTAGATCATCGTAGTCCCTGAGCTGCTCAGCGACAGCATCACGGAGCTGCTGAAGCTCCTTGTCCCTCAGGGTGATTGCTTCAAGGTGATCATCCTGCTCCTGGCGGAGCTGTTTCTCAAGGTCCTTGATAC
This sequence comes from Lytechinus variegatus, assembly GCF_018143015.1. Classification (NCBI taxonomy): domain Eukaryota; kingdom Metazoa; phylum Echinodermata; class Echinoidea; order Temnopleuroida; family Toxopneustidae; genus Lytechinus; species Lytechinus variegatus. The sequence continues at coordinate 27,951,955 of NC_054744.1, read as the reverse complement.
GGGCGATCAGGGCATCGTTCTGCAAGAGGTTTTAAAACAGGTGGGTATTTTGAATGATTTTGTAGATTTATTTAGTCTTTCAAAGTTTTAGAATGTTGCAGAGTACATGTATGTGCCGTTGTTTAACTATAAAATGAAAAGAAATCTTACGACTATTGTCCGGTAAGTTCAAACTCCTATTTATTTGGGCACATTCTCTTCACAGCATTCATTTTCAAACAAAGATAGGAACAAATATATTGCTGATAAAGATATACACTGTACTCTCTATAAACTCACAGGTTTCTAAATGAGAAAAAATTTCCAAACCATACAATATTGGACAGGATTTTTTGCCCCAAAGCATACTAATCAATCACTTCTGAACTGTTCAAGTAGATCATTAAAACTAAAGCCGTGGTTTAAAAAAAAAAACCTTGATGTTAAAAACCACCTGCTAAATGTGCATTTTCCTTTACTTTGCTGCAGAGTTACAGTGCTTAGAAGTTGGTATACAGAAAGACTATTACAGTGTAGATGAGGATGGGAACAACTTACATGTACATGTGTACTGTATATAGATTACAGAGAGGTTAAATGTAAAATGTACACAATGAAAAAAATCACTACAATGACACAACTGAAAGATTTTTTTTTTTAACAAGGTGTTTGTAAAAACAAGAACCAAGTAAAAGCCATTGCAGGAAACATGTAATAAATGCCAAGAACACTTGCTATATGTAAAAGAGAGCTAAACTGCCACACAATCTGAGTCTTATGCTCCACAATTAGAATGTGCAAAAGAAAGCGAATATACATTTCCAAAACTACATTTGCGCATATCATAAAGGATAACTTGAAGACAGAATAGGGCCTGATATAATTAGCTTCCAAGGTAGTATACAAATACATGTATTTGAGAAAAAATGAAGAGCTTTGAAATTGGTAAAACATGAGTGAAAACAGAGTTTCCACATAAGAGGCCTGCCACCGGGAGGCATACTGCCACCTTTTTTTTTTAAGAGAGGCTTTAATGAATTTGAAGGCATTGTGAATTTTTATTTCAGCTCACAAACCTCTCGTAGTCTGAGGATATTATATTCAGCTGTGACAGAACTGATCTTTTGAAGAACCTGTTTTTAATAACAGAAGGAAATGTTGCAAGCCAGAAAAGGGTTGTTTATACCACAGAGGTGCTGATAAAATGCAGGGATTGCTTTCAATTACAGGATAAGTATCAAGACAACTGCAAGTCTGCAACATTATTAAACTGGATAATCTGTAGCTGACACTTCCAAAGAGAGAAAGAAAGATTGGTATTGGAATGATTTTCCCTGTTGTAGCATGTTGCTCATGAATGAGTATCTTGCTTTTTTTCTAAATTGAGACAAAAAATAGTTGATCCAAATAAATTCTTTTGTGAAGAATACATGTATTAGCATTAATCTAGCAAAATCATTTTATGTTGATGTTCAAATAGCTTAACAAAAATCTTAACAAAAACAATTAGAAATCTACCCTGATAGAATCCCTTCCAAGGACTGTTGACACTCAAACTGGTAGTAGGAGTAGTAATTTCATGATCAATTGAAACACAGTCACAAACAATTCATATTCCAGTCATCCGTAGAGTCAAGCATAATGTCTATGCTTGCATGTTTATGGTACATGCTCCAAAATAAAGATGCAGACAACAAAATGTTTCATAAAAAAAAATAAAAAAACCCCCAGGAGACCTACCTGGGCACGGATGGTGGTAATCTCAGAGTTGAGGTCATCAACAGTGCTTCGGAGCTTGCGGACCTCATCCTGAGAGTTGACGGCATCATTCCTGTGACGCTCTGCCAGAGCCTTCAGATCAGCCAACTGCACAGGAAAAAAAAATGAATTCATTGATAACATTGTTATTTCCACTTCATCATTATGGGTCATCACTATTCATTATGTAGCTGAGAAGCAATTTGACATGCAGATATGCATATAAAAACAAAATATATCATTATCATCATATGAGAAATGTACATTAATTCTATGGTTCAACAAATCCCCCTCCTTTTCTCCTTTCTAACAGTCCCACTCCTTTTTTTTCCAGAATATTTTGAAACTAGGCACAAAGAACAAGCTAACTGTCCACGGTGAATTACCCTGAGATGCCTGTTTCTAATAAAACAGTATGACATATGACTTAAAACTCACATTTAACTTCCCATTTGCATGTGGTACATACATGTATCACATTTATACCACATAGTCAAACTTATTCTCAATCTCAAAGGGTGTTATGGGCACATTTGTGTACATGTACAAGCATGACTGCAAAATCACACTGTGTGTTGAGATAGCACCAGACTGACTGGATGGCGCATTACCCTATGCTTGCTACCAAATGCAAAGTAAAGTAAAAGTACAGTATATGCAGCTTTAAAATGCAGTCCTAAACATTTTTCTGTCATTTATTCCTCACCTTAGCACTCGTCCCCATGTCTTCAAGACGTTACAACTCTCATGGCTTCTTCTTAAAACAGCTCCAAATTCTATGCACGTGCACACACCCACTGCACTAGCACAGTCCGGTGGGGCTATGGATTATATATTCTACTAATAGTACTACTTACAATAGCTTCTTAGCTCATCTTCAATATTGATCCAACCAGATAACAATCTACTAGGTGAACACCTCCACCTTAGTCTGTGTGCACCCATTATCAGGCCAGCACAATATGCAAACATGGGCTATAAAGGTGGTTTTATGAATGAACTATTGTGTTTGGGCACTCTCTATTCAAGTACAGGACCGAGATGTTTTGGTAGACCTCAACCACTCAGTGTCTTGTCTGACCAGTGTGGCCGAATGTATGAAATGAAAATACTTTGAACAAGTTGCCCCCATAGCATGCATCTTCTTTGATATTTTGTTTTGTTTATCCAAGGGTTGTAGTAAAGTTTGATCAACAGATTATCCAGGGCTTGAAGAATCAACAAATACATTATGTAACCACCAAATAGACTCTGATTTCTCTAGTCTGCAAAGCAATGACAAGGAGTAATAAATATATCTGTGGCAAAATAATTGCAGACGCAAATAAAAATGAATGGGACATGTTCACTCATCCCATCAAAATATATTCATTCCCCTTCCTAATTCCTTAAAAAAAGTCTATGAAAAAATGTAACAAACAATCCTTGAAATAGACACAACACTTATTTTCTGGAATGAAATGGGAGTAGGGAAACCCAGATTTCCTTTTACAAAACAGGGTTTTATAAAATAAAAGTAGATCACCACAGTAGACCACATGACCTGTCAAAACCTAGAATTGGAGTCAGAGTAATAGGCAAATGCCAGATCAAATATCATCCAGCCTTAGTGACGACCAAAGCACGCTGGTTGAAGTCTGAAAGAAGGTCTAGCTTTATTTTCAGAACTAAAAATACTCTGAGAGAGTACAATTGATTCCAGCTCTTCTGAAAATGTATTCTCTTTTGTAAGAAGACTACAAAATATTTAGTCCCTTTCGAGGGCTTCCATACATGGCGCTATCTGGCAAAACTAGATCAAATCATCATCCCACCATCTATAGTAATGTTTTTTTTTCAAACTTATTTACTGATGAGGGTAACAATCAAGCCAGACTGTGGGCCATTGGGGGAGTGGCATATGCCCTTGAGGGATGATTAGGGGGGCCCCCATGAAAAAATAAGGAAAAAACAACTTATTTAATTTTAATCTCTTGAAATAACATTTTAAAGGACCTGCTTCTTGAGTTTAAAGGTACACAAAATGAGTCCTTTACCCCAGCATCTAAAGTTGAGAGGAGTGGGATTTTATAAACTCTTTTATACATGTACCAGCGGCAGTATTATACCAAAGTATTAAACTGATGGAAGAAGAGTAAAAAAAACCTTTTTTTTTTTCCAGAGCTACTTCATGAGCTCAACAGCCCAATTTTACTACACATGGTATTAGTTTATACTCTGGAAATTTCAGGGGCTCTTCAGGTTTTCCGAGCTTTGTAGGGCATTTCAGGGGCTTATTCACCCCAAGCTGCCATGTGATTTTTTTTTTCACCTGAAGAGTACCAATCTTTACCTTGCTGAAGTAGAGGGACTCTGTCTCCTGGCGGAGAAGGGTGGTCTGCTCAGAGGTCTGCTCCCTGAGCTCCTGGAGGCTCTCAAAGAGGGAGTTGTTGAGCTCCTCGATGCTCTGACCCTCGATGCTAGACATGTCCACCTGACGCCTGGTGCGTGTCTCCTTCAATTCCTGGTGATGACCATAAAAAAAAAGAGAAAGAGATGGTTTATTGATTAGATTTATCATCAAAGTCTTTCAAGTTTTTTTTTTAATCATTGAAAATAATATCAAAACATTACACAAAAACATGGAAACAACAGATAATCAGAGAATGATTATCTAGGACGAGTGCTGTGAGGTGGACAAATTTATGAAAAGTATCTCTATCAAAATGATTTCTCCTTGAACAAAGCTGCTGATGAATTGAGAAAAGAGATTGCTCTTGGATATCTATCTGGCAATTATTCCTTGGATATAATGATAAGTGCAGAACTACATATATTTGACACTTGCAAATCTATTTCAAAATTGCACATTGAGAAGCTTACAAACGTCTCACGAAGCCCCAAATTCAAAGAAAATTATAGCACAGAATACAGAATGGAATACTGTATCAAATAAAAATTTAGTACCATACTGTAAACAACATGTGCCTGGACCTTGCAGTATAAATTGTATAAACAACAAGATACCAGTAAGAAGTAAGAATATAATTTTTATTGAAGGTAAAATGCCCATGGATGGCTTTGACATCCTTCAAACAAAAGAAAGTGTTTAGCCAGTTGTCCTTTACATCCATTAAATAAAACCTCACCATACCGAAAATGAACCCTTAAACTGTTAAGAGTAGACAATGACATTTCAAAGAAAAAATAAATCAATTTTTCCATGTAATTTTGTCACAATATCATTTTTATTTGTTATTTGTTGAACTGTATTTTAATGTTAGTGTTCTTTAATAGCACCAGCTAAATGAGTCTTTTTTAACAGAAACTTGATTTCTTTTGATAATCTCCAGGGGCAGCATTCTGAAAACCATGTTAGCACAAAAATGGTGTTATTGGTATTCTGAAAATCGTGTAAGCATGAAAAACATGTGGCCCAAGTGGCAACACCGCACATAGTCATGAAATTAGCAGTGCGCAGCGCGAACCCCCAAACGCGGTGTTAGCGAGGAAGATAACACGAAATTTGGTATTCTGAAAATGGTGTTAGCTAAAATTTGGTTCAAAGATAACACGAACAATTAACACTGCATTATTTAGGAGAGGTTAAGTTATGACGATCGATGGCTGCACTTTTTTCTAGCAGAAACAAAAGTTAAAAGGAACATTACAACTTGTAACAAGCATATAGCTATCGTCTGGCAGAATTTACTGTAATTTTCTTTCATTTTTCCAGCTTTATTTTCCATCGACTAATATACAATTAATGCACATTTATGAGTGTGTTATGACGATGCAGCACACTCGAGGGTATTTACAATTATGCGAAAGCAAGAGGCGCTTGCGCCGAGTGCTTTTGCATAATATTGTGAATGCCCGAGAGTTGCTCGCATCGTCACTAACATCACGAATCTTAAAATGTGCATTAATTTTTTTATAAAACGGAACGGCAAAAAGAATTTTTCATGGAAATTTTCTTCAAATCCCTCCAACTTGTGTACGATCGCACAGACGAAGAGATCACAAGACTATCAATTATGACATCACAGGCGTATCTACTATGCGCGCCTAAGTAAGCGCATCAAAATCCTTGCCAGCCTCTTTTACTGAACGCGTATCAGTTTTTACGTGCTACTGGAAGATAACACGAAATGAGATAACACGCAGATAACAAGGTTTTCAGAATAAGGATTTGGGGTATGTTTAATAGGGGTGTGTTAAATCAGAGAGATAACACAATATTTAACACGAAAGTTAACACGATTTTCAGAATACCGCCCCATGCATTAGCTGGTGTTCTTTCCTGTGTACAGTGTGTGTTTTGTTTTCCCTTTGATATTGTATGGTGGATATTGTTTGATTATTTTTAATGCACATGTACTGAAATTGACTATTGTTATGACTTATGAGTATAATGTGTACCTGGAAATGAAAAAATAAATAAATAGTATTAATAATCACTAGAATGCAAAAAACCCCACAAAAACACAAAAAAAAACATTTGAATTTCTTTGTGAGAGGTTTGTACCACTTGGCACCACTGAATGGATACCAAGGTTCTCAATAAACCACTTGGTTTGATCTTGCAAGTATTGTAGGAAGGGTGACAGGCATCATGCAGCCTGTCCCCTGCTGGAATCACCTTGCTTTCCAAAGTACCAAGATATGATGATGATATGATAAATAAGCAGACTCTGGACATCAATAACATTTTCATACACAACAAGTCTTGTTCTCGCATTTGCAGATTAAACCACACTTGGTAGGAGGACCGTCTCACTGTGGTTCCTTGTGCAGGTAATTCTTAAATACCCTCCCTGTGGTCACATAAGGACCTGTAAATTTCAAGAACTTAATCAGGCCTCAAATAATGGATAATCGTTGAAAAAAATCAGATATATACTTCAACCAGTTTTCCATAAGTCTCATATTCCTACAGTGTATACAAACAATTGGAATTCTTCTTGTCTCATATTCACAGTTCTCATAATTTGTTTTCTATAAACTGCAATTACCTCCACCAAAGTTCTCATACAGAGCAATACATGTACTGATACTTTCTTTTGGAAAACTTTATTTTCACACTGACAAATATCCTGCCGCTTACTATACTACATGTATCTTGGGTTTGATATTTTGATGACAATCCAAAATTGTGGATTTTATCAATCACTTTAAATGAGAATTTTAAGGCATTTTCTATTGAATAATCTAGATAAAGTATTAGATGTGATAAACTATGATCGATAGGAAGGATCTTTTGATATCCTGTACTAACCTCCTTGTAGAGCTGCTCCTTGAAGGCGAGCTCTTCCTTCAGGCTCTGGATCCTGTTCTCCAGGTCCACTCGAAGAAGGGTCTCCTCCTCAACCTGGAAACAAACATACATGTAAGATGAAAAAGCACATAACAATAGTTGTTTACATCAATAATAAATTTTGGGCAATTGTGTCTATGAATTCAGAATGGCATCCATTGCATTTTTGCTGCACTCAACCCAGGTAAGGTATAAACAGGGTACCATTCGGTAGCCAGGAAGGAATTTTTCATTAAGAGTTCTGAGCATCGAACACTGAGAGCCTACATGTAGCCGTTACAAAATGGGAAGGGGGGGGGGGCTTGGTAGATACATGTATACATTATCATTACTATGAGAAACTCCCGCCATCATAAAAATCATCTTTTTACAATTCATGAAAAAAAAAGTGAGACAATTGTCATCATACATCAAGATTTTTCTTGCACACTTTCCTCCCTTAATGCAGCACCCAATCTTAAGTATTTTAGAAAAGAGCATAGTGCCCTCTGTAGGTCAGGAACTTTAAGTCTCTGCATCTCGTTAATAATCAGAAATTATTTACTCTGACTGGATACTGACCTTTAAACAATCAATTGGTAATCAATGAAGATTATTAATGTGTGAAGATAATCAATTACTTTGTCATCCATAGATATAGAATGAGGAAAAAGACTGTGAAGACAGACTTGCATACATGTACATGCACTCATCGACTGAAAACATTTGTGTACAAATAAAAAAAAATCACTATGTAGTAGTATATACAGTGTACATATATGTATTAAAGTTTATTATAAAGTCAAAAATACACTTGATATTGTGATAATTAAATAGTCCTTTCTATCTTCCAAGAACAAACCTACCAGACACTTATTAAAAATGTCTTTCAAGGAAATACATTTCAAAGATGTTGTAATCTCCTTGCTATTAAAATCTTAAACACTTTCTGTATTGACAGTGAAGTGGTTCATCTCATTTATGAATCTTAAAATAGACAAGCTAACACCAGTCTTATACTTTATCAATAGAACTACATGTAGCAACAATAAACAATGCTCAAGAAACTATTTACATTTTTATGCTACAAATTTTTCACAAACGCTGATCTGCATTTAATGTACTGTATTGTCACTGGAACAGGTTTCCTAATTCCTGCTGCATCTTGTCTTGCTAGGGATTCAATTTTATAAGATCTGACAAAAGAGGTTTGTAAAGGAGTTCTGGGGCCCTTTAATTCTGACTTCCTTTTGTTAAATCATGCGTTACCTGTGGTTTTTTACCACCTTTTGTTGTGGCGTCCCTTGATCCCATTTTGGTTCAGCTACATGTAGGGCACTAAGCCTTCTTTTCATGAATTATAATTGAATGATGCTATATTTTCCCCAGGTCCCTTGATAAGTGTGTCATTGATTCTAAGGTTTCATCCTCGCTAAAATTGAAAACATCGCAATTAGGTAGTATGTCCATGGTCCAAATGTCAGAACAGAGTGTTTGAGTAATCCCCCCCCCCCAGTAAGGGGAAAAAAGTTACTGCACATCCTCCTCCTATATCACTACAACAGATATCTTATCTGTTTCTATGCAACTATGTAATAGGAGAGTCAACAAATTAATATGAATTGAGGATGGATTGTAGTATTTTAAATGTACAGATTCAAAAAATACAAAAAGGGCTTGTAATTACCGGATTATAATATTGGATTTTAAACACGGTTCTTTCGCTTCCACATTCCTTTTCGTTGTTTTATATTCTTTATCTTTATACACTTTGAATTTAATATTCTACAGAATAAAAAAGTGAAGTTACATAATGGTATTGGTATCATTTATAGTTTTAATGAAAGTTTATTTTTCACATATCAGTTCCAGATTTGCTGTTTTTGTCTGTTAAAACGCTTTGTACAGGTCTACGTAAAAAAGTGCCCAATTGAACTGTTCTTTCCATCATTATCAAAGCTTTTTCAAATGGTCACAGAATAAGAGTGATTCTCACTTGTTTCTTGGCCACTTTGAGCTGTTTCTCCTTGTTACCAAGGTCCTTCTTGAGCTCATTGAGTTCCTCTTCGAGAGAACGCTTGTCATTGGAGAGAGAGCGGATCCTACCATCTTTATCAGCGATCTGGGCCTCGAGTGCAGATACACGCTTGTTTGCTGCATTCAATTCTTTCTCGAGCTTTCCAACTCTGTAAAAAAAAAGAATGGTTAGTTGTATGTGGATTGTGTGGAGCACTGTGGCCCAATGGATAAATCCCTGGGCTTTGAATCTCAGGGCCGTGGGTTTGAATCCCAGCAATGGCCAGCGTACATGTAATGTACAACAAAGTGTTAAATAAGAAATTGATCCAAATTGTTCTGCGATCAACCCAAGGTGAGGTAAACATGGGTTCTTGGTAGGAATTGGGCCTAATTCCTTTCATATTATACTGCTTTGTTTGTTTGTAAATTGCTCAAGCAATATTGCAACAAAAATACTAGTGTATATATTTCTACAAGTACATGCAAATGTACACTATATGTCAAATACATGTAGCTTGTGAAATCAAGTTCAATATTACCAGTAAATACCAGCAACGATATTAAAGTACTTTCCTCAAGTGAAAGGATATCAAACAGTCATTAGGCTCATGACAAAGTTTCAATGATCAGAACAAAAATCATTCAAAAGAAAACAGTCATGCACACTTTTAAATACAGGGGCCATAGAATGATTTTGAAGGGGGGGGGGGGAGGGTGCTCATACACAAAATCACAATTCAATGGTCATTATAAACTTAAGCTTTTTCGATTATTTAAGCCCCACCCCCCCCCCCCAAAAAAAAGAGAAAATAATATTAATAATAATAAAAAAAATCAATAATTAAAACAATGAAAAAAATTAAGCAAAAATAAAACCTGGTTATTCACACAAGCTTTTAGTTAATTGTTCCCCCCCCCCTCTTTTAAGTATGTTTTCTTTTCTTTCCTCCTTCTTTTTTTAATTTTCTTTATTGTGCCATGAGCATCTTTTTATGATGGATACTGGCACATTATCCAGCAAATGATATACAGAAAATTAAAAGAAAATAATATACAGAAAACTAAAAGGAAAATAAAAAGAAAAACAAAAATCTATCCCACTTTCCCTGGTACATGTATATACATATACCTTTTTTTTAAATAAAATACTAATACTTCCAAAAAGCTAAACGGAAGTTGTCTGCTTTATTTATAAACATCTAATTCACAGAGCTGCTTATTGATTTTTCACTAATCCATAGAACCCACAGCCACACAAGACAGTACAGTGTCTTTCTTGTTCTGCATGTTCATAGTCAGTGAGCGATGCAATAGTCAATAGAGCATGAAGTTCTGAACAATCTACCAAATACATGTAGGTTATTCAGAAATCAATTAAAGAGTAAATTCTCTACAAGGCAGATGACACGGTACTGTGTCTACTTGTATATGTCATTTTCTTTAAAATTACAAACAGTGATACAAAAATGCAATACGAGGGCTGTCGCTGTAGCCTACCCCATATCAATATGAAAAAATCATGGATGTGATATAGCTCGATTCTCATTAATTCAATTTCTGAAAGATACATGTACATGTATGCTTGAACACATGTACAGGCCTACCCGCTATAACGGTACTCGTACAGCACATGGAAACATTTTAAAGCAATATAATCTTATAAAAGGAAATGCTACCTGTACACGTAGCTAGTCTATTGAACTACATGTAGAAACATTTTTTTCTTCTGATTTTTCAATTTGTATTTAAGGCAGAGAAAGAGTGAAGGCATATATCAAAAGAATATATGTGCAGCATTACAGAGTATTGGACACCTGTACCGTTGTTCACTCAAGTGACTTTTAAATTACCAGCATCTTCTCCTATAAAAGATATCAATTGCCACACCCACCCCTCACTATGCAAACAAACTCCCGTTATTTAAAGGAGAATGAAACCATTGGAACAAGATAGCTTGTGTGAAAACAGAAAATCAAAGAAACAGATCAACGAAAGTTTGAGAAAAATCTGACAAATAATGAGAAAGTTATGAGCATTTGAATATTGCGATCACTAATGCTATGGAGATAGCAAATTGGCAATGCGACAAAGATGTGTGATGTCACTTGTGAACAACTCTCCCCATTACTTTAGTATATATTACACTTGAATTGCCTCTTTTACCACATCTATCCATAAATCATGTGTTCTCTGACTTCTTTCTACATGAGGGCATGTAATACATATTTGTTTAAGAATACATCATGGATAAAGAGTTTGTATCATCATAAGAAAAAGCAAAAAGAGACATTTTGAGGGTATTTTATAGTCCACCAAAGGGAAAGTTGTTCATCAGTGACATCACACATTCTTGTCGCATTGCCAATGGGAGGATCTCCATAGCATTAGTGATTGAAATATTCAAATGCTCCTAACTTTCTCACTATTTGTCCGATTTTTCTCAAACTTTATTCTTATTCTTTGATTTTTCTGTTTCTACACGAGCCTATTTGTTCCAAAGCTTTCATTCCCCTTTAAGTCCTCATCAAGTTATTGGGTCGATTGATTTTTTTTTGTTTTCTAAAACTGTCACAGGCTATGAAGAGCTCAGAAACTGAGCATGTGAAGCGTAGAAATGTGTATGGTTTTATAAGTAGATTCGTTTATGGTAGAATACTCTAATCAATAATCTGTCTAGATTTGTGGAATTCCAAGATGCAAAACAAAGGATGTTCCCCTTGAAAGGTTAAATCAATACTCAAGATAGTACAGTACACTATTAAAAAGTTCTAGAAGAAAGGACGATTAATAACTCGGCTCGTGCATCAGTACAGCCCAGGTGTACTTTTAAAGTCAATGAACTTCTTTGCAATTTGTAAACTCTACACACTCTGCATTTATTGCATTCTTTTTTTTATTTATGTTTTTATTGATAAATCATAAACATACAAAACATTTACATCAAATTTCAATGATAAAAGTTACATCAAAAATTCAAGGATATATCAAAATATATACAGAAGATTGGAGTGATCAAGAAAATAAAGAAAAAGAAAGAAGAAAAAAAAAAGAAGGCGGAATACATCATACTTTTACATCTTTTGATGCCAGCCAGAGCAAAATGTATTTCAAGGAGCTCTGTAATCAAATAGAGTGGACATCCTCCAATTTAAAAAAATAAAAGTTCCTGATTCCTGAACAAAAAAATGTTTACCATTGAAAACAGGGTAACAAACATAAAAAACCCAAAAACATCACAGTATCAAAAAACCCTGCCTCCTACATAAAAAATACCCCCCCCCCACAACAACTGATTTCATAAAAAGGCTATAAAAACTACATGGTTTCATGTTTTTCAATGAATTGGTAAAGGATAACAATCACCATGGTAACCACAGAACAAACAAGCATGGAATGTCTAGTTCATGAAGTTTGAGGAGAGTGGAGGAGTGCCTGGATCCTGAAGGCAAAGGTCACTACAGGGTGTTCCACACCTGCTCATTCACAAAAATACAGGGTACATGTAAACTGTAAATAAGGCCTATCGTTCTTGTACAGTAAACAGTATTCTTTTTAAGAATACATGTACGCTGTACATGTACCTGTCTTGTGTGTAGTTTACTAGACATCTAGATGTATTGAGAGTTTGAGACTGTGGTCGTTGTACAGTGTACAGTCTTCTTATTGCAGATACGCAGTCAAGGGCCACTGCACAAACTTGGGGCACCTAATGCCCGTAAGGATTTTCTCTGAATGAAAATACTCCCAAACTTAATTCCGGGGCACAGGAATGGCACAGTCTCCTTGTAGGCCCAGAGATATCTGGTTCAGGCAGGTCAGTGTGAATGTGAAATACTTTTGTGAAATGGTCTGGTGTGAACACACCCACTGGAAATCAGACAAATATGCCATAGAAATATCGGATGACTACGTATTTGATTGCTCAATCTTCTTTGCTCAACTATGGAACTGATAGTTTCATTTTACAAACTGAAACTTCTGCGGTATGTACTCTTTTTACATGTAGAACAGATTTCGGGACATCCTGTACTGGCTATACAAAGATGTACTCAGTATACTGGTAATTGGCATACTACATTGTGTGATACATGTATTTCTTTGGTGGTCAGAACCTTGAGGAATGAGAAAGAGATGAGAGTCTGAGAATGAGAAAATCAGAGAGAGGTCACAAGTTCAATACATGAACACGTGCAGCAATATAATTTATTGTACAGTGTAGTGTATTCCACGTGTACAGTATGACGTATTGTACCAGAAGGAAGAGATACATGTACATATTGTGCAAGACACAATCTTGTTCAATAGGCTCAGACACTACAGTGTACAAAGAAGAATAGTCAAGAAAACAGTAAAAATACCATAAAATCCGATCTTTAGCTACATATACATGTACATGTATGTACTGGAGACTGGAGTGTAGATACAAAAAGAAAAGAAAAGAAAAAACCCTCATGATCCATGATGAGCTAAGAACATACATGTATACCAGTATAAAGAAGTCAATATTCATAGTGCTCATTTTTGCTACTGATATGATAAATCATCAATCATCCCTGTGCATACAGATGATCAATCTTCTACAACAATAAAAATAAAACGGGTCATAGAACATCGCACATTGGTTTTTCTCTGATACCCCTTTCAAACTGGCCTATTCAATTTCCGCGAGCTTCTCCTGCATGCATTCCTCACTTCCCCAGTGAAGAAAACAATGTACCCTGTCGCACTGACATCTCTTCCCCGGCGAAAGTCAACGAGTGATTTGCTCGGGCAGAAGCGCAGACCCAGTGTCAATGAAAGCGGTTTTTTAAATTTTAATCGTACTATTTCTGTATTAATTGCAGATACATGTACATGTAAATCAATTTTATCAGTGAAGTTTAAGAGATGACGGCTGATAAACACTTCTCAGCTGCTGCTGCTGATCAGCTCACTTGGCACGTGCAATAGAACGAACGAAAAGAAAATTGTAAACATTGCTTCTTTCCGATTACAAAAAGGTGTAAAATAATTACAACATATTTTAGAAATATTAGAAGCAAGACCAAAAAAAAATCAAAGTATTTTGATATTTCAAGCACATTTTAAGCATGTAAAAAACACTCAGAAATATAATAGTGAAAAAAAACAACAAAAGTATGTTCGAGGGTATTTAACGCTGGAATGATTGAATCGCTCATGTAGAAGTAGAAGTAGAATGGTGGCCTTCTACATTAAGCCACAGGAATACACTGTAATCGCTACATGTAGCTAGCTAGCGCATGGAATCTCAGATCAGGGGATTTTGGAGAAAAAAAAATTACCTCTGACATCATGAAAGAGGAGAAGTTCTCCAGTTTGCTTTCATACTGGCTGTTTCACTGGCGAAGTTCTCCGGTGTACCTTTCATACTGGACACTTTCCCAAGAAAAAGCGGAGTATGAAAGGGGTATGTTGTATGTGTTTATTTCATTCAAAGCATTGCCCGAAAAACATTTAATTTCAATTTCTTTCATTGAATATCTTGATTGTAGTTTATTTATTTGCACAATTTATTTGTAGTTCATGGTTTCTGTATTCGGTTCCTTTATTTCTTTTTCTGTGCTTCATAATCTGTATACTAAGTTGACCTAGAATATCTTTAGCTCATGCTTCAAGCTGAATGAATTGCAAGTTCACTGCACTGTGTCCTATCTTATTGATAGATGTACTATTATCAACACATGTACATTAACATCTTGGTGAGCACCCTGTTGATTGTCAATACAAAACGGGTTTAAACTTCTTGGTGAATAATATTTCCATTCACTAAAATACTTGCAACTTTGTACGGGTTAAGCCTACATGTATGTAAATGTAATATAATCGCCTAAGCACAGAAATCATATGGAGTTCTCAGAGACGTGAAATGTCAATTCTCTGCTTTTGGGTGACAAAAGGTTGTTTTGTTCTTAATACATGTACATGTATGAAAATACCAATCGCGTTGTTTATTTGAACACCTTTCAAGTTGTATACTATCATACAACTGTATCCATTCGGCAATCTTTACTTATTCTTAATTCTGTAGGCTTAAAAAACACAGCTTTTGTGTAAATACATTTAGGTTAGAAACAGACAGAAAGAGAGAGGGAGCTGGGGGAGAGATAGTGAGAGATTTGGAGAGAGAGAGGGCAGGCAAATAGGGATGGAAATGAAAGAAAAAAATCTATTATCGCAGATGTGAATGAGATCAATGAGATGTGTGCCCTTCACAATGAACCCCATTTGCTAAGGACGCTTCAATCAACCATGTACATGTCCTTGTCGTCTTTGTGTCAGCTCAGACACTCCCCGTTTACGTACAGAATGACTGAAATATTTGGTTATTTCGAGCAGTTGAGGATTGAGACTGAAAACTTAACAGCAGAAAAAAAAAAAGCAGGAAGCGATAGACCAATAGCGACAAGAGGAAGAACATCCTTATTTCATATTTCTAAAAATACAAAAGAAATAGTGAGTGGATGTCATTGTCTCCCCCATTTTGCATACTGACAAGGAGGCAATGTACATGAATGGACATGTACATGTAGGCCTACCGTTATTAAATATGCAAAAATATGACAATCTACCTTTGTCTTATTTTCCATCACATTTTAGATTTTCAGTGTGTGTCCAAGATGTACATGTACATGTATTTGGGCACATTTTTTCTTTCTTTTTAATTTATTCAAACTTCAATGCAAATGTGTGTATGGATCAAGCTGATATGGATTCCCCTTAATAAACACATGGTGAAAAGGGTGATACATTCATCTGGATTCTGGAGACTGGTTGCAATAAAACTGATCATAGAAAATGACATACAGTTGTACATGTACAATTGTACATATATGACAAACAGGTTTGTAGAATTGTAGATAAATGTTTTACCAACTCCTTGGTTTTTATCAGCTCAAATGTAGATCAATGTTGGTCAATATGTAGATCTGATAACAAAACTTTGGACTCCTTCAGTCCTTTCTTTAAATCTGAGAAGGAGGGGGAGGGCCGGGCAAGCCCTAGAATTCAAATTTTAAAAGAGGGTGTCATCAAAGGGACCCTTGTTTGGACTAAGACTTAAATAGTTGAGATGTTGTGCTCATCTTCTTTCGATGCGTTTTGTTATTCAGTGAGATCCTGCTTCTGAAAAGACCTAAAGAAGACTTCTAATATGAATCCCCCACATTCCGTCTGGCATTAACATTCGTGTGTATGTGTAGGCCTTCAGTATGTAAACATGTTGATCTACATTTCCATCTTTTCAAGGCAAAACATTTCAAGGTGAAATCTTTCTAGACTCCATTGAAAATTGTGAAGCTTTGGTCTCTGCTGCACATCACAGAAGCTTCACCAATACAGGTTGTCATATCAACTGATCAACAGTGTATAAAATGAACCAATGATCATCATACTTTTTAAAGGAAGATGTCTTATCTCTTTTTGTGGCTCATCATTTGAATATTTTTCTACCAGATCAGTCCACAATAAGTGAGGGGGGGGGGGTAAATGATGATAATCTATCTGTAATCTTCCCTCCATTTTTGCAGTTTAACTATAAGACTTTTAAAAAATAAGGCATTGTCTACATGTCGTTCCTCCCAGGGTAGTGACTTTCAAACAATATTATAAAAGCTGAAGTCCTAATCAGTCCCCAAAATGATTTGTTGTCTGGCTACATGTACATGTATGTTTGCTTGTAAAGTTGTATAGGCCAAGGAGTCTTGAGTCCATTTGAAAAGTCGTAAATTTGATACTACCCAAGGACAAAAACATAAAGATAAGATTTTGTTTGGAATTCTGGTCTAGGCCTATATGATTTCTTTCAAACTGTGATCTGGTTTGCATGTATTAGGCCGTGTTTATGCTTCCATTCTTCAGGCCAGAATCAGCATTTCCAAACGTGATTAGTGCAAAACATGGTTGCGTCCATGCTTACTTTCATATAAACGCTGTTTCAAAACGCCAATCGTAAACTCACAAAAAGGTGCGTTTGTAAACATCGTTTGACCAGAATCAGGCCTTCTGGGGAAGCATACATGTAAACACAACCGCGATCGCAAATGTGTTTAAATGACGTCATTTGGTACCTGCTTCCGGTGAGATGAAAATCCGCAGGCAAATACAGTTGTATTGCTCAATGTTATCTCTACGTAATAACAATAATGGGAAAAAAAAACTTTCTAAAAAAGGGGCGCCCAATTTGACCACGCTTTACGATGCGAAGCCAGCTGGAGATCATGATTTGCTCTGAAAAGTTAAGCATAAACAGCACTCCCAGAACCACGTCTACGATCGGCGTTTTGAATCGACGTTTGAAATCGCTGATTCTGTCCTCGCAATGGAAGCATAAACACACGCTTAAACATGTACATTGTATGAATGGATAAAGGCCCAAGACAAGCATCTGCACCTTTACTTGCTCTAGCTGTGGTAGGGCCCATGCTCTAGCAAATTACAATGTCTTGACCCCAAAACTGACATTGTACATGTAAACGTGTAATACCCTATAAACGCTCATTAATGTATGAGCCATTTGTAGGTTCTATGAATATACATGTTCAATACATGTACATATATGTCTACCAGAAAAATCAGACTTTAAATTTCATGTAAAAATACAGACATGATTTTTTTTCTTCTCAGTTCCACAAAGAATAATTATAAATGATACATGTATCTGAAGTTTCAGTAGGCATACAGTATCAGGCCTTTTCAGTGTCTACAATGTAGATGTCAGAAACGAAACAAGAACAAATAGCTTTAGGCCTACATGGTTTGTTATACTGTAGGCCTACTAGTGTACATGTAGGTCTAATAAAGACAGTGTGAGGATGTTTCATACCAAGTAAATGACCATTTCCTTTCCTGATCTCTCAAGTAATGTGTGATGCAATAAGCATCCAGGAAATGCTCTGAAAACCTCAAATACGGATTTCAAATTCTTTACCCGCGCAGGAAGCTTTGCAATTGATGTTCCTTCCTGGTCCTTTGGAAATTGAGGAAACTCCAGGAAAGGTGGCATACATGTAAAATCCAAACATTGTAAAACTGGAATCTACAGGGAAATGGTTATCATGAATGGTATTGGAGGTGAAAGGTTATTGTGTTCACACCTGCCAAATAATAAAATCATAAGCTTGTAATCAGGCCTTAAAAAGTGAAATTCTGTATCATCCATGGTATTAACTATAATATCATAACACCAGTTCTTGAAGTCATAATGATCCCGAATCAAGACTCTTTGCTTCCTACACATCCAGAACATGTATGTAGGCCTACGTGCATTAGTACTGTTCATTCCGTGCAAATTAATCTTACCTCAAAATACCAGCTAATAATACTTGATTAGGTATTAGCATCAAACAATCGCACTATTGAACAAGAACTTCAGTCACAAGTTGAATAAAAACTGTACAGAGAAGGGAGCGCTGACATTTAAACTCATCAAACTTGACGTACATGTAGAGGAAACTGTATACTGTGCATACTGTACATATACCGGTAGTTTTGATTGTTGAAATATTAATTTGAAAACAGCAGTCAGCACTTGGAAGTTGACTCTTGTCTCTGCATAATACAGACAGGTACGTGCAGGCTATAACCCTGCTAGTACATGTACATTGTAGGTATTGGAAGTCCATGACAGCCCGACTACAAAATGTATGGTATAATACATTAGGGCAGTGCTCAGACCTAGGAAATTTGGAGGTCCCAATCTGACCATCTGCAACTTCAAATTCTGACTGCTCTATCTCTCTCTCTTTTTTTTACAACTGTGCTGATATTTCATGAATGGGATGCTGATATCTGGAACAATGCCAAGTCAGTTTCCATACATGCAGCAATCCATGTGTCACCTCTCACCACACTGTGTACCGAGTGAAAATTCTGCCAACATCATAATTATGAACTTTTAATATTGTACAAGTACATTTTTTAATGGCTGCTGCATTCAAGTACACAAATGTACACTGTATGTATCCCACTGTGTTTAATCGCATAATTATATTGTCAAATGAGTTTCATTCAGAAATAGTATGTATGTACTGTGCATTTTCATGAATAGAATATTACTTGAGGATATCAAATTTCACAGAGGACTTTTAAAATAATCAAGAATAATTGAATATCTTTCTGAGAGAACATCTACCATGACTGAAATCCCCCCCCCCAAAAAAAAATCATCTGGCAATCCCTTCAAATTTCCAGGCATTATTTTTGGGGATACTTGTAAAGTGTCTTCTTCTTCTTCCAGTCTGGTACAGTCCGCCACTGGCGTACATGTATTATCGTACCTTGTGCTTGTCAAGTGTTGAGGGTACAGTGCAAGTAAAAAAATTCTACAATGGACTCTACGTGCAGCTAAAAAATATTGTTAGAAAGTATTGTTTAAAAAATAGTGTCAATATTGTTCTTAAATTTGCTTGTGCATTATTAATAAAAAAAGACAGTATGTAGATATAGAACCTAATGTATAAGATGATATTCAATTGCATAATGTTTCATACAGTCATACTGTAGGCCTACCCTTTAAAATGCCAAGCTCCCTTGAAAACATTTTTTTTTTTTACTGCAATGATGCCTAATGTGCATTGTACAGTGCAGATACTTATACTAGATGTGTGTACATCTATGCTGAGGATATCAGCTGGCTCATCTGATTAAAGCAATTTGTATCACAAATTCACAACAAAGTTTAGATGACATTCTAGCATTTACATTGATGGCTATTGTTGACTTCAGAATGTATGCACAAGTTCTTAAACAGACTATTGACCTTGTTTACCATGTAACAAAAAAGAACTACTGTACTTATGTCTGCTATATTAAAGCAAATGGATACATACATGTACATGTACATGTATACATACAGTAGCCTACTGTTAAAAACTTCTATTCAGCCTACATGTACATGTATTTCAGGTTTATAACGCTTGTTCAAGTACTATGCAGTTACAGTATATTTAAATAGGACACCTCTCAAATAGGACAATATTTCCCTTTTAAAAGCACCCTGATATTCACTGATGATCATGAATGAGTTTACCCAGTAGAAAAGATTGTGTTTCACACCTTTATGGATTAGCAGTTCAGGTTTCCTTAAGGTCAAGTTCACCCAAGAAAAATGTTGATTTGAATCAATAGAGAAAAATCCAACTACAATGTAGTATAACGCCAAAACTTCATCAAAATCAAATTCAAAATAACAAAGTTACATACATTTTGAAGTTTCACAAAACTTGAAAATGTGACATAAATTAGAAAGGTGATGATGTCCCTCACTCACTACCAGATTTTTATTCATTTATTATTATTTTTTTTTTTTTTTTTGGGGGGGGGGGTTATTGCTTGAAATATACAATATTTCAATTTTTACAAATTTGACAATAATCCTGGACAAACTTGACTGAGCCATTTCTTTTAATGGTAATTCCACATGTTCAGAGAGGAATTTCTTTCACATGACAATGAGGTAAAATTAGAATATTTCATATAATACAATACAAAAGAAATAGTGAGTGGAAGATGTCATCAGTCCCATCATTTCCATTTAATACGGCCTGGATGTGCAGTTATCTATTTTGTGAAATTAAGCAAAATTTAATACCTCTTAGTTTACATCCAATTTTGATGAAATTTTCAGTGTTTTAACTGTTATGCTGGTTGAATTTTACTCTGTTTTATATTCAAAAGAACTATTTGTTTGGGTGGACTTGTCCTTTAACAAAAATAATGAGTCTATTACAGCAAAACTGAATTCAAGCTAATAATCTGGAAAGTCAACATGGCAAAAAAGCATCATCATCATCATCTGGTACGGGATGCTTCTTGTAGGATTGGTCACTGAAAACTGCTATGCTGTACTCCGCCAGTTTGAAGTGTGTGAGATTACCAGGTAAGCAGGTCACTTACTGGTACTGTACAGTACTATGTTTTTTTTTAAGTTAGTGATTTTGAATTTCAAAGAGTCCAATATTTATGGTGTCCATGTTTATGTTTGTTCGGACAGCAGGTTATAAAATTAATAAAGTAGTGTTGTGAAAATGGCTGATTTTCCCAAGATCGATAGAATCCTGTCATGCCTGTCTTTTCCAATCCTCAAAAAAAAAAATTATTATTACAAATAAAGTTTATAATTCCAATTTCCAAATTGCTTTGATAAATTACACTCCCATACAGACAGTGACTCTTTTCTTGTTCATGCAACGAACAACTAAATGCGAACGGTACGCTTGACCTCACTCGGCCCTAACTTGAAGCGTCGGTTCAACTGTTCGCGTGGGGCCGCAGCGGCTCGGCCGCATCATCTCCATTATCGGTATCCTGCTGTTCAGTCAAATTCACCACGATCACGAATGACAAGTGTCACATCTTCTTGATTTAGACATAAAAAATAGTATCGGGAGAAAAGTATGTTACAAAACTCCGTTCCTCATAAGCCATTTATTGAACTTTGAAAGTGAATTACATCAAATGTTTTCAATAAATATGCAAAATTAGACATTCTGTCGTACGATTTACGAAATTTCGTTAAACAAGAAAAAAAAAGACTAACCTTGGTCTCAAATTGTCGAGCTCCGTCTTGTACTTCCCACATTCAATCTGCAATTTCGCCTTTTCTCCAGCTGTTTCATCAAGCAATTTTCGGGCATCAGATAATTCCTTTTCGTACAATTCTTTCACGCTATCCAATTCCCTGGTTTGTGTTTCTTCAAAGGAAGAAATTTGAACTTGAAGTCGTCCATTGTCAAATTCGAGTTGACGAACTCGATCAATGTAAGTTGCGAGGCGATCGTTGAGCCCGATCAGCTCTTCTTTTTCTTCGTGCCTTGATATTTTCGTTGGACTCAATAAAGATCCTGATTTTGAAGGTGATGATGAAGAAGCCTTTGGAGTTGAAGTTGACCTAAACTCCGTCCGAGTAGATCGCTTTTCGTATCGTTGACTCTTCGTTTGGGACGCCATGATTTATAAAAATTAAATTGGGTTCACGAAAACAAACACGTCGGACTGCACCGGGCTCTGTGTACACACTCGTGCTTTGCACTGAAGCGAGATTTTCCCCGGCACGCGAAAAGCCCGGAAGTAAAATCTAACGGTAAACGTAAACTCAACCTTCCTGAATATCACGTGATGTAGAAGCTAACAAATCGATAGCCAGAACCGCTTCGTTCAGCGGGAAATTTGTTTCGAACGTGGGCGTATTTTTACATGGTGCCGCTTGTGTTGAGGGATTTCGAGATGGGGTGATACTTCGGTGATGGTGGGACCAGCTACAGTGCCAGTTACGTTTGTTTTTTTAGAACTAGCTTACCTGAGGGGGTGGGGGGAGTGTCCTCCTACCCTGACAGAATTTTGATTATTTTGTTTGCCCTTTTTCAATATAATTTTATTGACAGAATTTTCTGGACAGGAAAGTGTTAATTTAATTTTTGTGCTTGTCTGAAAATGTGTTCCCCTCTTTACTTCACCATTGGCATCTACATATAGCAGTTACCCAAGAGGGTGTCATATATAAAGATTTATGGTTTTAGAAGATGCCTCCTGAATATTCCAAAATCACTTTTTATCATGTTTATCCATCCAAATATTGTCATTTTGTTATTTTAGGTTTTAAATCATTCTTCATGTTTTTTTTTTCTAAAGATATAATTATATACAATTTGCATCAACTATATGACTATCTTCATACTTAACTGTGTATTTAAAATGCAACACTAGATAGACCAAGCAAAATAACAAAATGAACCAATATATTTCTTGTTAATTTAATATAGTTTATTCATCAGAGCATGATTTGTAAATTTTCATTGCACAATATACAAATACATCATGTCTATTTACTTGTACATGTAAAATATTGTATCAAAACGTATTATGGAAAGAAAAAGAATAATTTCTAAAAGAAAAAAAAGGAAAGACAATTTCTATAATGAACAAGAAATGGAAAGGAAGAGATGAAGAAAAATATATATTCATAATGAAAATAAAAAAGATTACTAAGGAACAAGAAATATATGAAGTATAAACAGACAATAATACAGTTGGATAACTATCATTTTTCTTGAATTATTCTCTCAAATATTTGATTAAAAATCCTGCCTATATGATAGAATAAGTCTAAAAATCATTTAAATAAAAAAAAAACTTATTGCACAAACCATCCCTCTTTGGTGGCAAAGGCATAACAAATAACCGGATAATTCAAGTTGTTTGAATATAAAAATCATGCAGACAAGTATCTATACATTATTTCACTCTAAGAAAATGACTTACTGAATCAACTATTTTGAATAATTTGAATCTGGAGGGGGGCGGGGTCCCTTCTCTCTGCGTGGCCTCCTCCTCTCCTACCCATCCATGTATAACGAACTGAGGATTTTGTTCTCATTAAATTAATGAATCATATAGCAAACAAATTTTCTTATTCATCTTTCATTCACTGGCATAATTTGCAAACTACAGAAATGTCAAATTTTACCCTTTCATACTCACCTAGATCTAGAATGAATTAATTTATCTCTTTATTTCAATGAGCTAATTATATAAATCTTTGTGAAGGGTCCATAATAGTAAAAATTAAAGTAACCAACCTTTCATCATTTTATCAACAAATTGAATTTTAATTCCTATCTTTAAACCATATACAGGCTGAACAATAGTTACTTTAAACTTCAATAACAATTAATATAGAAAGAGAAAGTGGTTGAGATGTAGTGGTTGTGAATTTCATATTCCTCCCATGATATCAAAAATGTGCCATACA
The DNA here is from genome assembly GCF_018143015.1 of Lytechinus variegatus. Classification (NCBI taxonomy): domain Eukaryota; kingdom Metazoa; phylum Echinodermata; class Echinoidea; order Temnopleuroida; family Toxopneustidae; genus Lytechinus; species Lytechinus variegatus. Next base: position 27,928,157 of record NC_054744.1, on the reverse strand, counting down.
TCCTAATTTGGGACCCATGGCACAAAGAGTTGCAAACAAACATAACTCTAGAAATTTAGCGTAACTTGATTTTCACCAATCAGCTGGGCCGTCTTATAAAGTCTTGCGATCAACCATAATTATGGAAAGCCAGCAACGTCAACATGTAAATATGCATGGTACCCGGTAGGATTGATGGATTTCCATATAGTTGACGTTAATTGGATCAATCACAACTCTTGGTTAGACAGGATTTCGCTTTCATAAAATGTGCTTAATATATAAATAAATTGATGTGGTATAAATGTTGGCCTTCTTTACAGCTAGATTTCATACAAATATAGTACTGTTATTATACAAATCTATTTTGATTCAACAGTGATGTAAACCAATAATTTCCATAATATGATCTTTAAAAATATTTTGGGGATGGGAAGAACTATCCCCCTCTTAATCCTCACTGCTCATGGCTAAGGGCTTGATCCGCAACAGCCTTATTAATTCTGGTCCAGTACCATCACAGAATGACCAATACACTGAGTTGTTAAATGTCCTAGGTGATGTCTATACTGATGCTTCTGCTGTAGCTGGGTGTCAAAACTTTTGTGAAAATATGCAATAAAAAAAGGGGTAGGCTTATGAAAATTGCTGAGGACAGGGTTAACTTTCATAACTGCACCACCCTCGCTGCTTATGCCTATGGACCTGAGCGTAATCTGAGAGAGCCTTGCTATCCACAACAGAAGATTCATTACACTGAAATGTAAAATGTCCTAAGTGATGTCTTTGGGGGTGCTTCTACAATTCTTGGAACTATTGTAGCTGTAAGTCCCAGACTTTTGTGAAAACAAAAAGGGAATACTATAAAAGGGAATACTTTGACAATTACTGGAGACAGGGCCAACTATCCCTTCCGCACCCTCACTGTGTATGATACTGAGCGACACCACCACAGACAACCCATTACATTGAGTTGAACATTGTCCTTGGTGATGCCTTTGAAGTTCTTGGAACTGTTAAAAGTCTTGTGTCCTTCAAGCTGCATCATAGATAGATCAACAAGGCTCCTTGATAGATGCCATCAGTTTGTTGCCGTTGATAACAGATGTAGTGGCAATGATGAAAGTGTAATCTGCAAAGAAAAAGGGGTAAACGTGTCACATAGTCATGGATTCTGAATATTGTGCTATTGCATAAAGTTATGTTTAATACATGACCGTTGCGATTTTTTCTGAACTTTTGAGAATAAAAATCCTTTCATCAATATATAAATTAAATGTAAAGGTATTCAATTTTCAAGATTTGAGCAGAGTAGAATGAAGTTAATACCTGTTATATTAAAATGGGGGGAATTGGGGTACAGTGACTTAGCATTGAGCAGACATTTTGTGGCTTAGCTTACATTAGGTATTTCAAGCATAGACATTCTTCAGCTTGTTTTCTGGCATTGTCAAGGGACATGTATAATAAGCAGAATTTGTGAGTTTATCATTTGAAATGTCTGTTTAGTATTTCAAATCAAAATAATTAGAAAAAGTGCAACTTCATATTCTATAAATAAAAACATTTCAAAATACCTATATAGGCCTCATACAAATAAACATAAGGGGCTATTCCATTATGATCAATCGTTTTGTTCATCCAGCCACCATTTACCCCATTCTTACATTGAATAATAAACTTGTCAGGCCATGATAATTTGACAGCATTACATCTTGTCATACAAACTAGAAAATGGAGACAAATCCCTCAGGTCCCACTTACAGAAGTCAGGGCCCCGTCTCACAAAGAGTTGTAATTGATCAAATCAACCACTACTCTGGAAAGCCAGCAACATCTAAAATGCATATTTCTTCAAAATAATTTTCTAGATATCATGTAAATTCATTCATTCAAAATCTGTGTGGTTCTCTTTGTTGATAAAGGACATTGTGCAAATTTTCTGAAGAAAAATTTACAACATTGATGAATTCCTGTACATCTGAGGTTGACCGGATCAATAGTAACTATTTGTAAGGCGGGGCCAAGATGTATTTTTCATGGAATTGTCCTCAATGGAACTTTCACAGCACATACAAAACTCACTCTTCATTTTTCCAAGAAGCCTCAGGGCATTGATTTCTGCAAAGGTACAGCCTCCTATGAAGTACACCATTACAACCCTCTCTGAGGGAGGGCCACTGATGGAACTGCTTCCTGTATGACCTGACAAATATTAAATATATTTTTATTCTTTGCTGCTGAAAAGAAAACAGTTTTATTAAGAAAATTTACAATCGGGCAAGAGACATCAATCATATAGGACAGCTTGCTCTATCACACAGTAAAAGCTGGATGGATACTTGACTGCATGCAGTCAAAATTTATGCATCAACCATTGCCAAACACAAAATATATCACACACAACTAAAATTCTCCAATAATGACCACCACTGAGCTGTCAACCTGAACAAGAACATTTCAGTATTTATAAAGCAGAAAATCAGTATTTTGGTGAGGAAATCAGTATTTTCAACGAAATATCATAGAACAACACATAAAACTGAAACTTAAGAAATCAGTATTTTTCATGAAACCATCAGTATTCTTCTTATTTTTCAGTACTAAATACTGAAAATCCGTACTACTTGGCAGCTCTGCCACCATCAACTTTGACCCCCTATTAATTTAGATCAACGTCCTGCAATATATGAGCCAAGATTGAAGATAATCACTTAGATGACTCACTAGTTATCATGAATACAAGAAATTTCTATGTATTCAATGACCTTTCACCTCATGACCTAAAATATATTCAGAAAAATATCACTTTCCTTTGCTTCTACTCGCCAAATTTGGAGTTGAATCGTCAAAACAGCTCTTTACTTATTATAAGTACTATAAATATACTTCAGGGTATGTAATGACATCTGTGACCTTTGACCTTAATACATCAAAACTAATAAAGCATTACCACTTCTATATACATACTAGGACCAAGTTTCAGGTTGAGCCATTAAATGGCTATTTATTTATTTATTGTGAAAACAAAGATGAGATGCATTGACGGACAAATGCACGGATGAACAACCTAAAACATAATGTCCTAAAATTTATAGTTGGCAGAGGCATTTAAAAAGGACCCTAATCAAAAGAAATCAAAATGTAGATACAATGAGTTAACCCTGACCCCTAAACATATTTGTGATAAATCTGTAAGGTGTTTGATTTATTGTTTCCTTCAAGTATCGCCCATCATTTCTGAACAAATTTGTGACAAAAGTGAATGATATCTCTATGCTTGAGAAAATACCCAAGAGTTGTGGTGTCCAATTTTATGGGACACCTTGTAATTTGTAATGAGGACTGAGATACAGTACCTTTAACAGATGTCGATTTGTGTGTAGCATATGATGGTCCTGGTAATAACTTGGTCACATCATCAAGACTGGCCCAACTCCCTCTTGAAAGTACCTTAGGTAAGCAATAACAGTATTCAGATTTGATTTAGATAAAACTTAAAAAAGAGGGCAGACAGTCCAAAGATCGATAAATGTCTTTCTGAACAAATAATGATACAAATTATGTATATCAAACATAAAGATGGAATGAGGATTTTAACACATGGCTGTGATCTCATGATGAGGTCTAATGGAAACCTTAATTTCTTGATTTCACCATTTTACTGACTTGTCAATTTGGCAAAAACTTTAACCGTCCATAGAAAAAAAATAGCACTAAAACCTATATTCTTATCTGCATATTATAGATTCTAAAATAAATGTGCAAAAAAATTGCAAAGTTTGGTGAAAATTTGGAGGTTATGTAGAAATATTCCTGCCAAATTGTTTTACCAAAGCATGTTTAGCTAAAATGTAATTCAAAAAATATATTTGTATGATTAGATTAAACCTGTTCAGAAAAATATCAAATAAAAAAATTATATTTCACCACGATTTCATGTTTTTCATCCTTAGATCTAACATACACAACTGTGGTCAATTCATGGTGGACACTCACAAATCACATCTAAATGGAATCCATATGTATATATTATTTGTAAGCTTAGGATTATTTACAAGCATGTGCTAGTTTATCAGCTATAATCTAGACTATGAGGCAATGAATCATTAAATCTAAGAGCAGAGCAAATAGACAATTCCATTGTTCCCCCGCAACAGTGTAATCTGATAATATTTAATGATGTTTGCTCCCCCATCTTATGTTACCTGACAAAGAAAGATGAGTAAATAAAACCAAAATGTCTCATGTTTAAGAATGTGGAAATGAATCAATAAATGTAGGTTTCTTGTTACTATGTAAAGATTTCTTTGAATGAGAAATGTACTTGCATAGGAGGCTAGCTGTATATGAAGGCAAAAAGCAGAAACATATAGTGTACCTATTTAAGGTGAAAAAATATTTTAAAAATGATTCAGAAACAAGGAAGAAAGGTTCTGGGAAGAATGGAGAGATGATTTAAGGTCAGTAATTTTGGGTTCAGAAATACATTTGTTTTAACTTCTATAACAAGCAAGAAATCCTCTTGAAATTGTAAAAAAAATATTATTGATGTTATTATATTAATTATATTATTGATAGGGGAAGAGGGAGGGGGAGGAGGGGAAAGGGAGGGGCTGTTGGCCCAAACAAGAGAAGATGAGCAATGGAAGTGCAAAAAACAACATTTCATTCTTTAAAGCCAATACAAACCGCCAGCTTTGTACAATATACATGTATATAGCACCACCTCAAGTCCTCAACTACTCAAATCTAGCCAGGTTCCTAACCCGCAATATAATAATCTAGGCAGTGTAGTATTGTAATAAAAGCCCATTTGAATAACACACCAATTCACTTCATAATGCATGCCTACCTCAATAATTACGTAGTACCAAATAGAAAAAGAAGTATTTTTCTGTACCTATAATATTATAGGCTAAATTAATGGTTTACATGGGGTTGGTCTGTGGACTGTTTCATGAAAGGTGTCAGCACTGACAAGTCATCTTTCTCTGAGCCAATCAAAACCAAGGATTTCACCGAAATTGTCAGTGCTGACAAATTTAATGAAACACCCCCCAGGTTACTTCCCTTTTAAAGTTTCTTACCTGTTCAACCAATCGGCATGTGATGGGGGTATAGGCACCGCTGAATACGTAAGACATGTCATTTGGGTCCTTAAGGTTCACTTCAGAAGCCTTGGGAATCTGAAGAAATGAGGCATCCAAAACGGATATAGATTGTTAAATAGTAAAGAGTCATCTTTCCAATTTAGCTCAAGATTATTTAAGATACTATTTTAGGAGCAAGAGTCAGGATCAAGCGTGAATCTAGGATTTCATAAAACAGGGCAGGGGCATACAAATCTCTAAATGTTTTTTTTTCTTTCTTTCTTTCTTTCTTTCTTTTACAAATGGTTTCCGACAAAAAAGTACTCACCAGAGAATGGAATAGGATTTCTGTAACCCCCCCCCCCCCTCCACATTGAAGGACACTGTTCCTTATGATTTGAATTTTCCATAACTAATATTCAGGTATCATAGTCAAAGGGTGAAATAAAAATTCTACTTTAAATAAGGGGGCAATGTTTTTGTTTATTGTCTTTATTTTTCTACATTTAAATAGGGCTAACTTTCTATCAATTAAAATAAAGGTTATCACTTCAGGGGGAGAGTTCATACAAGAGTGGGCAAAGTGCCCTTTTGGGGGCTAAATCTCGAACTGGTAAGATTAATTGATTTATGTACATACATGTTAATTTATGACAATAAATAACAATTTTCTGATAACATGACTTGGTCGGGCAATGACTTCATGACTTGAAAGTACTGATGTTTTAAAGAGAGATCGTTACATGATTTTTTCTGACCACTGTTATAACTTATGGCATATTTGTCTGTTAAAAAAGAACAGAAAAGATTCCCCATGGAATGCTCTATTTTACCATGCGCTTCATCTTTTCAAGGTATGAGTCCTTAGCCAAGGCTTACAAAAAAATCCCTTTAATTTTCTTTAAAGTGACTTAAAACATTGTTGCCATTTTCTCCTAAAAACCTAAGGAATTTATCAAAGCAATATAATGAATTTTAGAAGTTCAGTTATAAAAAAAATAAATTTAGGGTGGGAGAATAATAGCACACACATTATTTTCCAAGCAAACGCACATGTAAAGGAATGATTCTTCCAATGCATGATCAGTTAGAAAACTTATGCTGATTCTTATACAAACCAATCACAATAAAACTAGAATAGCTTTTCTTACAGGGTAAGTAAAGTCCATCAAAACTGCAAATGGAATGAATAGATGAAGAAATATTGGTAAGTGACATCATTGACTCTCTCATTTTCATATTTTTTTGTTGTATATAGACCTCTTATCTGGAAAGTAAGCAGAATTTCAAAATATAACAATTTTTTACTCCACATAAGATTTTGATGAAATTTTCAGCATTACGTGTTTTATTTTTATTTATGTCTCTTTATATTCAAATCAACTTTTTGTTGGGGTGGACTCCCCTTAAGGTAATTGGAAAATATAGTTGCACCAAGTCCTAGATGCTTTACAATTAATTGTTTCCAATCAAGGTTGTGCAAAATTTCCTTCTTCTCACAGCGTCTTTAACCTACCAAGTTGAGTTTCCTTGAAAGCTGCCTGAAGCCCGCCCTCTTCATGGCCTTGTCCGCTACACCACTGATCTTGGTGGTGACCCCAGAGACAGTCATCTTTCCCATGTTGATCTCTACTGGCTGCTGCTCAACAAACAGACCCAGTTTCTTCAGATTGGCAAAGGTTAGGAGGTGCTCATAGCCGTGACTCTGAAGGAAGTGCCTCAGTAATGTCTGGTATTCTTTGCTGGGTAAACCTAAAGGGAAAAGAAAATCCGAACAATTAGTATCATATCCCGTCTATTAAGAATTTCAAATAACTGATCTGCCAGATGGAGCTCACACAGTAAATGAGAATTTTCAATATGTTTTCTGGGGCATGCTCAATATTTCATGATCAGTTCTGCTCCAGAAAAAAAAAAAAGAGAAAATATTTGGAGCTCTCACCGTGTTTGGGGCTCACCAAACAGCGGGTTGTCTCTAGTGGGCAACCCTTATGATGTAGTGGTGCAGACACTCATCAGGTTCTACTGAAAACAGTGCCAGAACATATTTAAATGTAGTCTAGAGTGAGGGTGAGAGACCACTTCGGAAAAGATTACCAATATTTATTGTTCAAACTCAAAGAAGGGATAAAAAATACATATACCGTGTAATTCTTTTGAAAGCATTGTTGGGAGTTACTCATCCTCTTTTGGAATGACAATATTTCTATTTTTCAAAGCCTGGTATATTTGCAAAGTATATGTAATATTCACACAAGATATGAAAGGTTTCTCTTGTGGTAATGATTAATCAAGGTTTTGAAGTCTTTCTCATTAAATCATTGTTCAATGCAATGGATAATTCTACAAATGAAAATCCATAATTTATTGTTCGAAATACACATGAAATGAATTACTCCGAAAATTTGCTTTGCCCAATTGATCGTGGGCCCGGCAGCCACCGTGCAGCGCCAGATCGACGAGGCTCTATCCCTTTAATTGTTGAACGCCAAACAGGGTAGCAGCAACTCCCATCTTTTAACGTCTTTTGGTCTGACGCGGCCGGGGTTTGAACTCCCGACCTCCCGGTTGTGAGACGGACGCTCTACCAACTGAGCCAACACAAATGTTTGCATGATGGTACAGACAACATGGAGGAGGTTTAGGATTCAACATGTGGTTAGTCCTGAAAAGAACTGTTAGGATGGCGGAGTGTTGAGATTAAAATTGAGAGGGAAGAAAGAGGAATATAAGTGTGAGATGTATCTTTAGTGAGGTAAGGTGAAGTGATTTAACAAAGTTTTAAACCATGGGGTGTTTCACAAAGACTTAAGTGTGATGTGCTTAAAGATAAATGCCAGTTGTGGTAACGATTTCAAAATGAGTTTGTACAGAATCCAATGAAATGACCACAAAAGTGTCTGTTTGTATAAATAAAAAATATGTGCCAAAGGATTCTGGAAGAAATTGTGTAATTGCTGAGAAATTAACAAATAAGCACTGGATTCGGGTCAAGCGTCGGGCCAACATTCAAAGCAATAATAATACACTGTCCCACATGCACTTATCTGTGTTGGTGATCTTCAGTGTGAACATTTTTAGCGTAGATTTCAAGATTTCACAAAGTTCAGTTTATGTAACTGTAAATGCTAAATGAAATTAAATCACTGATTTGTTACGGGGGAAGGGGGGGGGGGAGTAGGTGTAGGTTATATGTTTTTACTTTGTTTATAATGATTTCACTTTTATGTCTGATGGTGAACTCCTTTACATTATGGTAATCTTAGCTATTTTGCAAGTAAACTGGCTCCATGGAAGACCAGCAGCAATACATAATTGCAGCTGAATATGGATTACCAGCCGTATAATTAACTTTATTCCTTACCTTTTTATTATTGTATCAATAACATTGACCTCATCATCTCATATTGTATGTATATGTACTTTGTATTTGTTATTTTATATATGGAAATAAAACAAACAATCTTTAAATGCCAACATGCACAATGTAAATTAACATGTACAATCTGATTGATGGACACGTGGTAGAGTGTGTCCCGTGTGCATGATCTGACCAATGAGGTGATGCGTTACATACTACAAGTAAGTGAAATTTAAGAAATTTAAGTCACACTTTAGTGATGACTTGGGCTTGGTCTCCTAATGATGTACAGTCAATCTGCCTGGAACATTGAGACTCCTCATCTCTCCTAAGCTCATCTATCCCTCACTGCCAAGACTTCTCAGCTGATCTACACTTCTACTGCAATAATGATATTTCAATTAATACACATTGCTTCATTAATCTCTGTATCTGAAATATCAATGACTATCACACCAGTTAAAAGATTTCCAATCAAACTCACCATTCTGTGTTAGTGACAGTAAACACATCAGTCTGAGGGTTCTTGTTATAGACATCTATAGAGAGAAAAATATATTAATTGCAAATTATTACTATATTATATATTTTCACTATTGTTTATGATTTTCTTCCACTGGGTTTACCTTGCATAAAACTTATTTTCTCTTTATTATTTTCACAGTTCTTATCAACTTCCTCTTTTGTGGATTGTGTTTAACAAAGATTTAAGTGTGGCCAAAAATTGAATTTAATTCCAAAATAAATAAGGCATCACCCCCACCCATCCCCCTCAAAGAATTTGTAAAAATAAATAACAAAATATGTGGTAGAGGGGTAATTTCAAACACTAAAATTCCATCTCTTGAAAAATGCTTAAAATGGGATCCAGCCCTGGTCATAAAATGTTGTGTTGGAAAGGAGAAAAATGGTGAAAGTTTGAAAGAAATCCGACAAACAGTGAGAAAGTTATGGCTGCTTTAAAATTGAGATCCCTTAGATTATGTAGATTTCAAATGGCAACTGGGTAAGAAAATAATGACAAGTGGCAAGGACAACTTTCCCACAGGATATGTACTTCTGTTAAGTACTCATTCCCCTGGGGCAGTAATCTAAATATAGCCCAGGTAGTATATTGTTTTATGTCCTCATAAAAGAAAAATAGAATTTGAAGTAAAACTTTTGAATAATTATATATTAGCCATTTTTCTGTATTGGAGTAAATGGAAGAGTAGTCCTGCATCACTATGACATCACATATGCGGCCAATTTGAGCTCTCTTGGGTATACATGTAGTAATTACCAATATTTACAACTTTTGAAAATTCATAACTTTCTTATCGTTTGTCCCATATAGTTCAAACTGTCACCTATCTACTTATCTGATTTTTCTTTTTCCTCTTAAAACAAATTTTTATTTGGGTTGGAATCCCCTTCCTCATTTAAGTGCTGGTTTATGTTAGGAATGGTATAGCAAGGCTATTTGATTGATTGCAATGGGATTTTTTACCGACCATTTTAAGTTAAAATCCTTGATAAAGATCTTTTAGATCCCCCCCCCCCCCCGATTTCAATACATGCCATTTTAATGTAGATACCATTTGACATACAACATTTTCAAAGAAAATACAATTTAGAAAAAATATTAGGATAGCCATAACATTCAAAACCATTTTTAAGACAAAACCAAACAAAACAGAAAATAACACAGCAGCAGTATCAATAACAATCAATCTTTTGTTGCAGAGGACATGCATCTTATACTGTATTATACATTTTAATGAAAGCACTTTAATCCTTCAAAAATTTCCATATCATTACTAGATAAGTATGAATGTGTTTACCCTAAAACAGTACTGATGCGGAGGGACATGATATACACAAGTGACTTTAATAAATTTTGCATCGTTGCATAAAATTCACTTTGGTAAAGAAAATGAACATGTAGGTTTATTTTTTTCTCAACCATGCAATGAGCTGAAAATTTTGGAATATAATATCTATCTGTACTCTAGAGAGGGAACTATGAACATCTTTTCATGAAAGATGTGCATTACAAATCTTACAAATATCCACATTATTATCATTATCATTAGATATTCCCCGTCCCTCCCCCCCAAAAAAAAAAAAAAAAATAATAACAAATAAAGTTTTACTTGAACATGACTAAAGTTGAAGGTGCCAAAATTCAATGAAATAACTTTGATGTGGGGAAAAAACCTAACTTTATATTCAAGATGCATCTAAATGTATGCATGCTGCAGCATTCTGCCAAGTTTCCCACTAGAGCATGTACACTGCGTTTCCACAACATACGATTCAAAACAAGAAATTTGACCAGTTTCATGCATTATACATGTACTAGACTCAAACACACAGCTTGAAACAGATAAAACTGCTATTAACATGCTTAAATTTAAAAACACACCAACCTTGAAAATATCACTCTGAAAAGGCATACAAGAGAACAGTTGGATATTCAAAGTTAAAGACAATAAGAAAATGAAGGGGAAAATATCAAAACTATGCAGAAATGAATAGAGTATCAACGCTGGGCTTTTAAAACCTTGCATCACAAAATGCAGAAATTTTAGGAAAGCTAAGAAAAAGCTTCATTACAACTCAAAGTGGCAACATTCTTTAACAGAAATTGGGAAGCTATGCTCACACAATATGAGGTTGCCATATTTTCAAAATAAAGACTTTTCTGAGTTGCAATCAATTTTTTTGTTTGTTAATTTGAGACACATGGATTAAATAAAATAGTCCAGCTATAATACAAAAATATAAAAGAAGGAAACGTTTGTTTTAACATCTTCTGCAAATATAAACAGTTTAGAATGTATGTCTTATTCAGTGTCCAATGAAAAAAAAACATGACCCTACATGAGATTCTTTTCTCTACACTACTCAATGGTCTTCTGGCTGGCAGAAGAGCAGTAGTACATGTAGGTCAAGATAGGTTCATGTTGGCAGGTAGAAGGGTGTTAGTTTTAATCCGCATTGTTCATTTTGTGTCGTACATCCTGGAGCTGAAGCATGACAATAATTTTATTTCAATAATGGCTCCTCCTGGGGGCATGGAAGGAATATATTACAAGTTATAACAATGACAATGATTGGCATAAGAAACAATGAACAATTGCAATGCAATGCAGTGTCATTTTGAGTTTCATTTGAAGTGCACAACCCTGATCCTGACCCTGACATTGAAGGCAAAAAAAAAAAATTGAGAAATTAGCATTTTTCGTTATGCTACTGGCATTATCCTATCTTCAAATGGAGCTGTATAAAGACATGCTCAAAATTCATGCCAACAGAAAGATACTGCATGGAATATTTTTCCTGGTATCGCAATTTGCTATGCATTTTTTTATCACTGTTCCACTCTGCTACGCATTTCTTTTAGGTAGCACCTTTTTATACAGAACTGTACAGAATGACAGTGCCATCTATTCCCAGAATGACCAAATATGCTTAAAGAAATTATTCCCTGTTCCATCTTGTATCATTTTAGTGGTTTTCAGCTACAAGCAACTGGCACTACTATACATCGTTGTTTGCCATTATCTTTGATAGACAATCAGAACTCACTAATTTGTTATGCTGCTCTTTCATTTTAGCCGGTGTTTCCCTTTTTTTTCTCGTCAAATCAAGTCTTTATTCAAAATTTCTCCAAAACAATACAGAAAAAAGTAACATAAAATAATACATGAATTCGATTGATTATTGTGTTCTATCCATTCATGCACATAATAAGGGGAATTTGACCAATTTTAAGCATGTCTTTAGTTTGCACCATTCTTAGATTTTGTGGTACCAAACAAATTTTGTTAAAATATCTCCCAATAATCTCAAGCATGCCAAAAATCTGGTAAACCCTCAAAAGTATCAACTTCAAGGTAAGCGTTACAATAAATACCTGCTTGTCAATTTGTTCCTCAACGAATGTGTAGTTGTCTTTCATATTTGTTCCATCAAGCAACGCTGTAGGAATATACAAGAATGCAATTATCAAACAAGATGCAGAAATAAAGATTACTTTTCAATTCTAATATTGATCATATTACTTGGTATCATTAACAATAAATTACCACTTTATATCATTAACACAAAGCTTAGCACTTGGTCGTACATGTAAGTCTGATTATCATAACTGATTGCATTGATCATTAAGAGTAATCGAGTGTACAAATCAACTACTTACCTTTGTGTTATTTCCCTTTGAATGCAAGATTATGATATAAAAAGAATCCATATTCCTGTTTGAGTAACTCTGAATGCAGAAAATAATGACTTTCCGGGGGTAGGGGACTTTCTTTTTTTTTCAATTTCTGCCTTTCAAGTGTTTTTTTAGGGGGCAGGGGTTGGTGCAGCCAAAGTTCAACAGAATAATTAACTCACCATGTTCAGTTTGAAGATGCTCATCAAAATCCAGCTGAGTATTTTTCTGATTCATGATCACCTCACATGCTCCAATATCTGTAAGATGAAATGAATATTATCAAATGGGATGATCATCCTTACAAACGTATAAGTATAAAAGTATTTGTAAAATAGAGATTATTATTGAAGATTTGAAGAAATCAATCAAGGAAATATAAGAGAGTTATAATAACAATTGTAAAAAAAATAATAATAGTAAAGAACAATCCTTGTATAGTGCATTACACCTTTCAAAGGTCTCAAGAAATGAAAGAAAAAATCATAAGGGATAGCTGCTGGTAATATCATGACAAAAATATTATCAGTTAAATATGTACGGTCTATGAATGTACAGTTTTGAATTTCAAAAGTTTATATTTTTGATTTCATATGCAATAATGTAATATAAATTCAATAAATTGAACCTTTTTAGTGGTTAATGAAATAATGAAATACTTTTATACTTGAGAAATAAAGTGAGATTGTATCAAACAAATATATTTATTTGTTTAAAATTCTCTTACGGATTGTGAGTGATTTATATTTCTGCTTCAGATCCTTCAATTCAGACTGTACAAATGTCTTCATGTCACTCACTGAACTTAACTGTCTCCCTTTCTGCAAAGTAAAAAAAATAAATAAAACATTTTGGTAAGAAGAAGAATAAGAGACATATCACTATATCATGACACAGAAGTTAAAAGGGTAATATTGCAGATATTTTGAATTTTCTGATAAGGTATTGAAAACCATTTTGGTGACATCTTCAAAATGATTAAAATCACCATAATTTGCACAAATTTGAATATGAAGGTCAAATTGCCAATTATGGCTAAAGGAAGGGCAATTTAAACTGGTATCATTTCTCACAAGGAATAGTGTTATATTGTCCTTTACGTGCTGAAAGACGATACATGTATATTACTCGTTTCTTACCACAGAATATGAATTGACCTTAAGTTTTCAAACATTGATACATTCAATGTGCATGTAAATCTATATTCTTGCAATTTACAAGCCCATAATTCCGGTTGTGGTAATGATTACAAAAAATAACACAGACTGCAACAAAATGAATTCCCAGGTGTTTGTATATAATTATATAAATAAAAGTTAGATGCCAAATGATTCTGGTTGAAAATGCTAATCACTCAGTTACTTTAGCATGATAATCTGTGAGTAGAATTCTATTTCAACATAATAATAATTATGGTGATGATAGTGATACTACTACTACTACTACTACTACTACTACTACTACTACTACTACTACTACTACTACTACTACTACTTCTACTACTACTAATAAATGAATGAATGTAGTCTTTGGCTCCAGAAAGGAAAGAATGTAAAACAGTCATTGAAGTAAAGATCATTATCATCTTAATCCATATTATTATTATCACATCATTTTCATTGTCATAATCATTCCCTGCTGGCATCATAATCATTATTATCATAATCACCATTATTACCATCATCACCATTACCACCACCATCATCATCATCACCATCCTCATCATCATCACCATCATCATCATCATCTTCTTCTTCTTCATCCTTATTATCATCAGCATCAGAATCATCACCATTAGCATCATCACCATCATCATCATCTTTATTATCATCAGCATCATCATCATAATCATTTGCCTCCAGATAAACTCACATTATACCCCGTCTGTACTGTCTTTGTTGTAGAACTCAGGTAAGTGAAGACATCTGATATATGGCGGTTGCGGATGTCTTCAAAGAGCTGGTGATTGGGAATAAGCAGAAAGCATAAAATTCAATGAAAATCCCACTTGTGAGATACGACTGTCCAGGGGAGCACTTCATGGAGAGTTCCATAAAGTGAGTTTCACTAGCTAATTCTCTCTCAAACCAATCAGATGCAAGGACTTGCAGTAGCTTATAACAATCAGCAGAGAAGATCACTCACTGTTTGTTTCATGAAATGCTCCACTGTATACCTATCATACCTATCATATACATCTATTTATATCAATAAAAATATACAAGGTGTGACAGTTTCCTGTATTTCTAAAAATACCGGATAAGAGCAGAGAAACTGTATAACTCAAAATAACATCTAGGCCCCATTTTTTAAAGACTTGTTCTAGTACCAAATGCACAATTTCTATTAAAATTTCACCTTCAGCCAATCAAATAGAAGGATATAAGCAGCTTTAAAGTGTGATTGAAAATGTATTATTATAACAAGATTAAACTGGAGTAAAGACTTACATGGTGTGTTCAAATAGTATCAGGTTTAGAACAAGATATAAGCCATGAACCTCAATTTCTACTATAAATTCTGTTATCGAAACATAATTTGAAAGGAGTGGGACTTGGGAGCACCAAACTAAGGCATGAACATACTTGCTAGAACGTCAAGTTTCAAGGTCAAATTACCTTGTTTTCTTATTGCTTAAGGGCAAGTCTACCCCAACAAAGAGTTAATTTGAATACTCTGAATATTCTGAGAACTGAAATGTTTTTTCTCAATTTACGGGTAGTCCGGTGATATAGTCGGTCTGAATATGCCTGAACTGGGACAAACTGTGCCATAAACAGACTTACCTGATCCTCAACAGTGAGAAGCAATCTGAGAGGCTTCCCACCCGTCACTTCAGGACCGAATTCACAATAACCTATCAATAAAAAAGACGAGTAGTTTATAATTTGTATTTGATGCGATGATAAGAATATTCTAATTTTCATTAAAGATAAATTTGTTTTTGGTAACAATCACAGAGAGAAAAAGAAAGATAATGACCTACTATGTGCAATTAAATCAATTTGAGAAATGATACTAAGTTCATGTCGATTATTCAAAAAGGTACATGTATTTTGCCACTTGTGTAGAATTATAACAGTGACATCTGGGCCCCGACTTACAAAGAGTTACGATTGTTCCAATCAATCGTACATGTAACTATATCGAAATCCATCAGTGTCATAATTTTTTCTACAGGAAATATACACGATGTCCTTTGTAATTAAAGACGAGCACACTGAATTTTTCAGTAAGCAATGAATGCATAAATATACATCATAGTTAGAAAACATTTTGAACATGCATAATACATGTTGATGTTGCTGGCCGTCCATAGTTGTAATTGATCGCATCAATTGCAACTCTTTGTAAGACGGGGCCCTGGATTCATTTATTTTACACCACAACAAAGAATACCTCCTTGGTCCCATTTCATAAAGTACACTGTCAGCCAATCAAATTAATGGATTTTAGTAGCTTTAAACGGTTATAACAACTTTTATGAAATGAAATGGGCCACAGATTACACAAGGGTAAATAAACAATATATGAAAATGGTACATCAAATTATATTGGGAGAAGACAGTCTTTCAGGATGTACATTATAGGTTCTTTGTTAAATTGGTTATCTTTATGTGGATTTTTTTCAGACTCATACAGTGATTATTTTGACTTGGTAACATGGAACAGGATAATGTTAACAAAACAGGGATCTGAGGTCAATATTATCAAGGAATTTAAGATGTAACCCTCACCCCAAAAGGCTTAAAGCTTAGGCTAGTTGTGGTAAGAAGTAATAACACGCTGTCGCACATGTACTACTACACTACAAATCAGACGCATCTGAGAATGAATCAACAATGCTACGCCAGGCTTTGCGATCTGACATGAGAGTTGGTAATTCTGAAACATGTGCTTATCTGTGTAGAAGATCTTGAATTTGATCATTTTTCTCCAAATTCGATTTCATAATTTTCCGAAGTTCAGTTTACATAACTGTACTAGATCTAAGATAATAATATAGTAACAATTAATGTTGGTTCTAAAGATTTTCTTGTTAATCAATGCTTACAGCAACTGCAATCATTTATCTTTACTCATTTTACAGGTTTGATTCCTATTCACCACAGACTCACCGCTGCTGATGTCAAAGGTCTCATCCACGAGGCCCTCGTAGGTGGTCTGCGTACACATGGGGGTGACCATATCACATTCCCTGTCGATCAAGAAGAGATGGCCAATCTCATTCTTCACAGGAGCTTTCATTGGAGTTCCTTGGAGGGATTGTAAAGTGTTCATCATATCCCAAACCATCTACATGAAGTAAACGAGAAATTTAGACGATGGATGACGTAGTAATAGTTCCATGGAATAAGGAAGAGATGGTCAATATTATTTTTACAGGGGCTTTCATTTGAGTTCTTTGGAAGAATTTTAGATCCCTCTGACTCAGGTAATAAGCCTTGTCAGAATGGGGATCGACTCCTAGACTTGGGCAACAATAATCACGTAGACTCAATTATACAGCTCTGATGCCCAAGCCTTAAACCACACCTACCGGTATATATGAACTTTATAAGATGCAAGGGTGTTTCACAAAGAGTTAAGTGTGACTATTACAGATTGGCACTAAACTTCCCAGACTTTGCATGCAGTACATCACCACATTGATCAAAATCACTAAGAATACACACACTACTGTGTATCAATCAATGAGATTGTGCATTTAGTCACATTTAAATCTTTGCGAAGCACCCACAGTTTACAATCCTGTAAATATAAAGATGTGACTAATCACATTGTTATCATGGCATCTGTCTTTATACCCCCTGCCAAAAGAGGGTAATATGATTATCATCGGCCAAACTTCACACAGACATCATCAGATGCAAATCCAGCATGAAAACAGTGGGATTGCATGGATGATGGTGATAGCATCAATTTCAATTGTAAAAGATAGAAAAGATAATAATAGTTATAATGATAAAAATAACGTCATATTTTACCCAGGTAGCCGAGTCAGTTCCGAAAACTACTCCCAGCAGGCACTGCTTAACATAATGTTAGCACAGTTACCTTGATCAGGTGCTCCAATGTAGGAATTTCTTCATACTGCATACTCATTCACCTCACCTGGGTTGAGTGCAGCAAACTGTGGGTAAATTTCCTGCTGAAGGAGAACACTCCACGGCTCGAATCAAACCCAAGTCCCAAGTCATAACCAAAAGACCATGATGCCCCCACTAGAGATTGATAGATGGATGTATAGATAGATACATGTAGATAGATAGATGGATGGATGGATGGGTAGGTAGGTAGGTAGGTAGATAGATAGATAAATATAGGAGCGCCTTGAGCACCTAACAAGGTGGAAATGTGCACAATATAAATATCCTATATTATCATTATTATTAGATAGATAGATAGATAGAAAGAAAGATACATGTAGATAGATAGATAGATAGATAGGAAACATTAGTAAATTGCCAATTAGTCTATTGCCAACTGATCACAGAATCTAATTTAGTCTAATGCCATTCCGTCCATCAACATTTCGTCTAACAAACATTTGGTCCAATAACCATTTGGTTCAATCATCACTTCGTCTAATCGCAGGCTTGTCTATGTCCATTTTGTCTCATAATCATTTGGTATAATATCCATTTAATTTTCTTTCATATCTTCCAATTATCACTTGGACCAAATGGTATATGGACTAAATGGATATTGGTACGATTGGTTATTAGACAAAATGGTGAGTGGACGAAATGGCAACTAGACCATGTGGATAGTGGACAATTCATGGTAGACCAAATGATAGTAAACGAGTTGGTAATTGGACGAATTGGCATTAGACCAATTGATAATAAACCACAACATCTTACCTTAGAACATCTTCCTGTGTAGTAGATGTGGGGTATGGTTCCATATAAGGCTTGTATGCTCGCTAAGGATGTAGATACCGAATGGATCCACGTTTGGTCGCCATCCTGTAAACAATAGCAATGATTTTTACATATTACATCATATCATTTACAATACCAGTAAGTGGGAGTAACATAATGGAAGATGTGTGTCCTTCAATGCTAGGCTTCAGAAAAGTTATGAAATACACATATTAGTGACAAAGACATAAATAAAAACAACACCTACCTCATCCCACCAAAAATGAACAAACTTATCTTTACATCAATGGGGTAACATACAAGGAAGGATAATTGTAAATAAAAACAATATTTGCCCCATCCAACTAACCTGTTTAGACATTCTTATTTTAACATCAATGTGTTTACTTACGAGGAAGAATAATCTGAAGAAGTTTGGTAGCTCTAGCGATAGGATGTCATAGTCCAGAGGAAAGAGATCTAGATGAAACTCTTCCATCGTCACATCTTAAAATGATAAGATATGAAAATATGATTTTCTTATGTTGGGATAAGAGGTACAAAATAAAAAAGACATCACCAAAATTTGAATGTAAATATCTTACTGAATGAGCATTCAATTTCACTCCATCAAAAGAGCAGATGCAGAATCTTAATTTTCCTACGTTTGGTAAACAGTAACGATGCTATTGTGTGGAGGCATGACTGATAAAATCTAATGACAGAAGTAGCAAAACTCTGTCAAACACTAATACTAATACAAACTTGTAAGATATGTCTTAAAATATTATTTGGAATCTGATTTAATGAGCATTTAAATTACTTCTTAGATACACTGTACGTTTGTTTGTTTGTTTAATTCGTTTCTAAAATGACACATACTAAAATACTGACATACACAATACAATAGTAGTCAATGGTGAAATACAGCATGAAAGGCTAAGGATAAAAGAGTAAGGCCCTTCCATGTATTTATTCAATTAATGTCATTATCATAACCTAAATTTAGCAGATTTTCAAGCAAATAAGTCATATCAGTCAAGGAAAATATGATCAAAACATTTTTCGCTCTACAAGACAAATCTTAATACTTGATCCTATCTGTTTATCTACCCTGCCAACCTCGTAAACAGCCCCATCCCCCCACCCAATCCTTGATTTGTCTCTTTCATATTCTTTTCTAAATTATCAAATTAGGGTTTTACCTGCAAAGACACCTTCTTCTTCCAAAATCAGATCACAAACATGAAGCTGGAGGAAAATAAGAAATATAATACAAGCCTAAGTCAAATCAGAAATCTGCTTGACTTAAAAGAAACTTATTAACTTTGAAGAGGTATCAACACAAACAGAGATTTTGATCTTTTCACAATCGATTTGTTGTTAGCTTTTGCCTACTGCTTTCTGAAAGTTTTTTCAGACCAGCACTAACTTTCCATAGATGGGTATTGGCAGTGTGACAGTCCAAAAGAATTATTGGCAACTACTGCAAGTCAGATCTAGTCTGAAGAAGCCTGCAGAAACCTGTAGGCAAAAGCTCGAAGAAACAACAAGTCAATCGTAACCCCTTTGCTGACTACTCAGTGCACAGTAGTGTGTGTCCTGTATGCATGATCCGTAAATTTAAATGCAATTTTAATTCAAACTTAATTTATGTGAAAGACACCCCCCCTGATTCAAAGAATTACTTTGACATGGATGAATATTTGTCGCATCATGCAAAGTCATCTTAGCCCTATCCTGACATCAAGCACATTAAAAGTGTATATCCTATATATATATCATTTGAAATTTGTCAAGCTTGAAATAGAAAAAAAATAAACATTTAGCTGGATTTATAATCTCAGCTGTGGCAGCCAAATCAAGAACTGTTAACAAATATCAGAGAGTAACAAAAGAAATAGTCTTAATGCATAGATTAAATAAATTAAACTTAAAATACAGTACAGTATATCAATATTTCAACAAGAAAAGAATATTAAACAATGCAAGAAGAAAAAAACCTTTTATTGTAATGTTTACCCTTCTTGGAACAAAAATAATTGAATATTTCCTTTGCCTGTCGTTTATTTTGTCACTCCGAATCTGACCTGTAAAGGGGAAGGAAGTATATTTTTTCAAAATAAAAAATAATGACATTAAGACTTTTAGAACTACACAATTACACATGTAT
The DNA here is from genome assembly GCF_018143015.1 of Lytechinus variegatus. NCBI lineage: Eukaryota > Metazoa > Echinodermata > Echinoidea > Temnopleuroida > Toxopneustidae > Lytechinus > Lytechinus variegatus. Next base: position 27,907,483 of record NC_054744.1, on the reverse strand, counting down.
TTTTTATTAAATGTATTTGGCAATGATAAGAAATCAATGACATATCAATATTAATAATAAGAGCAATAATAATAATACATATTATTTATAATGTGCCAAATCTGTTAGAATGTTCACAAAGCAATTGAAGAAGAGAGAGATCAAAACTAGAAATTTGACGCCCCTGCTTAACGCAATCAGAAATTCATTCAATATGATTTAACTTAATATCGTGCAGAAACCAATATGCATATATATAATGAACAAATCTAGACCTTTGAACCAACTCACATGAGCTGTGACCTACGGACTCCCAATTCAAATTTAGCCTGTATTTTGGTGTCATCTACCTACACATGAATTTTTTTTTCAATCCATTCAATATTTTTTGAGTTATTGTGAGGAAATCAAGTGGGACGGATAGACGGGCAACGCTTAATGCCCCCTCCGGACTTCGTCTGCGGGGGCATAAAAAAAGAAGGAAATGAGTCAGGTACAAATAAAGAATAAAAGGAAATACCATGATACTATTCTCAAATGTCTACTGAATTGCCTTGTGCAGGATAATGTACAGCTGTATAAAATATTGGACTCATGATTGAATAATCCAATACCATCTTTAACAGCAAGTACCAATATCTAGGGAATATTGGATGGCCTTGAGTGGGATGCGAAGAAATATTGTATGAGCTCAAGAGGAATATTGGATGAGTTGAAGACGAATCCAATATTGTTCTTCAGCAAGTAACAATATTTCTACGCATCCCATGAAAATTGGTCATCCTATATTATTATTATTATTTAGATACCCCCACAAATCTAAACATAAAGTAATGAAGCCCCCCCCCCCCGAAAATGTTTTTAGTAACCATCATTTATGGCATTCCTGTAAATCGTGAACATGGCGCCTTAGTGTTGTCATTTATAAAAAAAAGAAATCTCTGTAATAAAGTAAAGTTGCGCTAGCATATAGTGCAAGCACATTTGAATTCAATAAATTGACACTCCTTTACCACACCTCCTGGCAACTAATATGCAATTCTATTTCATTGTGACGTAACAATAGCTTAATGTGCACAATCATTTATTAACCAATGATTAGCTTGTGGGCGGGGCACAATATTCATTGTGTCCAATATTTTCAATATTGGATGGTAATACATGCTGATAATTAAAAAAGAAAGTGCAAATATGATTTTCTTGCATGAATCTTTTTTTTGCCGTGTAAGTCCCTAATTTACTCATCACAAAAGATACAATGTACCATCTTTTCAATTAAATTAAAACTAACTTCCTTCTCATTTCCTTCTGTACACAGATATTGAACTTACTTGCTATCTGCTTCACGACTGGGACAGATGGCCTGACCAAATACATGCGTCTGTAAACATAAAAAGGCATTATCAATTAATGCAAATTAACCACGCATTAAAAATCAGGCATAAATGCTTTTGGTCTGGCCAATACACTACCTGTATTGATTATGCAATCAGAAGTATAATATGCGCATCAAACTCAACATCACAAAGAATTTTATATAAATTTCTAAGTAGAAATTCAAAGGAAATGTAATTCATCTTCTTTTCAATTCTTTAAAGAAAATAACAGTCTACATGTAAATCCATCAGAAATCTACAGTGAAACTATCTGTTTAATAGGATTCCATTACCAATCACCAAAAATATACTTTTGTCCAAATGTTAGAAATAATATATTCTTATCATGAACATTAGCTTCCGATATCACAGAGGAGATATTGCATAATACTACCTGAATGAGGCATTTTGGACACAGGATATAAATGCGTATTTTGTCTATAATTGATTAGTCACTCAATACAAAATACATCATAATGGCCAGCCAGGGTTCAGATGTGTGACTACGGACCATAATATTCATACATCCCTAATCCAGGAATTTGTCATTTTCCTTATTCCCCTATCTAGGAAATTATTTGTCCATAATATCCGTATTCCTATTTCATCAAACAAAATCTGAGTCATGCACACGTTAAAGTACATGTATGCGCCAAAAGTGGTGTATGCCAAAATTGGTGCACACCTGCGCTATATACACTTTACGTCACTATTTTATTAATTTATCTATCCATTCATCCATTTATTTATTTATTTATTCACTTATTTATTTAAATATTTATTCATTCATTTATTTATTTATTCATTCATTAACTCATTGAAACCATGACAGTTGGATTATTTTACTATTACTTAGTGAGGACTACATTGTACTTCAATGAGTCCATGAATAACCTGAAGCCAGAAATACCAACAGGCAAATAGACAGAAGTTGCTACAAATTATAGCTTGAATAAAATTACACATCATACAGCTGTAGGCCTACAGGTAATAATACTAATAATAATAATGCTGACTGGCTTTAATATTTTGGAGAACAGCATATTTCCCTTAGTAGACCTATATTGCCCTCATCAGGACTCTGGCAATGTGAGACTACTTCAGGAAATATAAATGGTATCTCCATCAAAACCAGTCAATATTACATAAATATTACATAGGTTATGTATCTAAGTGAATATGCCATCACATGATCACAGAGTTAAAAAGGGATTATGATTTTCATGCTTTTAATATCACCTCAGTGAATATTTATGGGTGATTAATCAAAAAATAATAAAAGAATGATAACAACCCATGGTAACCACTTCGGATTCTTCCAGTAGGCCCTGTATAACAAAATGTGTCATATTATCATTATCATGCTTCTTAATTTCAACACACCAAGCGTCTGACAAGACGGCAGTAGGTCTGATTTTCAAGTCTTTGGCTGTGAGAGGAACCCAAGGTCTCCCACTCATGGGGCACATGATGGCACTCTGCCTCTGAGCAACTAACCAGCATTTGAATATATTCCTTTATCAAGCCACACAAAATTGAAGCTGTATGGGATTCAATTTTAATATACATGTATATTGCTACTTTGGTATGCAAATATTTAGAGAATCAAAACACGTTAATACAACTAGGTAATATGTAGTACCTACCCATATCCTCCTCCAGCTAGTGTGTCTGTATCTAGTTTGAAAATCTTTTCAACACCATGTTTCTGGAGAGGAAAAAAAATTGTCTATGAAAGTGAGATCTGGGGCCTGTAACACAAAGCTTAGCAATGATCGTAAAACATTTTTCTACGATTGATTCCATTGACTACAATGTACAATCAATCATGAAAATCAAGCGTACGATTAATCGCTAACCTTTGTGTTACGGGACCCAGGGCCCGTATTCCATAAACGAGATAAGATTTTTGCTTAAGTCTTAGCAATTTGTCTTAGCATTTTGCTTGTCTAAGAAATCTTCCCTAACGATATTCTATAAACTTTAAGACATTTGTCTCAAGTCAGGCGATATGGCTAAGCCAAAGTCTCAAATTCTATGACCTTCAGTGACCTTCTTGATGATAAAATGCTGCAGAGGTCACTGCAACAAACTTGCAAAAGTGTGACTAAAGTTGTTTTTTCTTTAAAATTTGGATTTTATTGAAACTAATTACAACTATTATAGTAAGAGAAGAGCATTCATCACACATATATGGTAAGAATTTTTAATTCAACTTATCTATATTTTTGTTAATTACCAAAACATTTCAATCCCAAACCGAGTGACTTGCACAGTTTTTTGTGTATCAGTCCCATATATTACTTTTCATGTATTGTTTTGTCAAAATATAAATTGAATATATTCCTCTCGCCATCTTTACTCTAACTTCAGTTTAAGTAGGCCTAGACCTAGGCCCCCTAAGGGAAAACTTTTGTAACATTTGAGACTAGTCTTGGGTCTAACATTAGGCCTAGATCTAGCCTAGGCCCAATTAGATCTATAATATCCGTCTGTTTGGAGAGAATTAAACATTGTTTTTTTTTTTACTTTTTTTACTATTTTCATGAAAGGCTGCGAAACGTAACTTTGTTAGTCTAGTAGTGGCATGCCGTAGTGGAGCAACCGAGACTGAAGCTATATTAATACATCATATAGACCTTTATTAGTTTCGGTCTAGGCCTAGAACAACATTCAGGACTTAGCCTGGCTTAGCCTTAGGACAGCAGGGATAGATTTACATGTAGGACTAGAATAGATCTGACTTAGAGTTAGGCCTAGGCCTAGACCAAAAGCTTCTGTCTCAGACTGTATTTTGGTTTTTTCTGCTAAACTTTACTACGAGTACGACACTCGACAGTCTAAGTCTAACAACAACATTACGTTGGCCTAGACCCTAATCTCACGAATGTGATATGACAGTAAATGTCAGAAACTTTTAAATAAATTCCTAGAAACGACGGTTATTCCTGTCTACTGCTAGGCCTATCGCTATGCATTGCTTGCCAACTACGCCTAAACTTAGATCTAGGCCTAGTCCTGACCTAGACATCTAGGCCTATGTAGATTCTAAGTAGATCTAGGTCTACTTCTGTTTTAGGTCCATATGTTTGTTTGGAGGAGTTCTTGATTTATAAATTTTGGGGAGTTTGTTTAGATCTAGGTTTCTAGAAAATAGACCTAAAGTAAAGCCTAGTAGGCTCCTAGATCTAGACCAACAGCTCAGTCTAGACTGGGGCCTAGATTTATAATATAAAAATTTACTTCAGGTCTAGGCTGCCTAGCCTATTATGGCTATAATTTCTCCTATTCATTCTAGATTCAATTTCTAGCCTAGCCGGTAGCCCTAAAGTTAGGACTGGCTGATCTAGTCAGATTAGTATACTGTTTGATCTAGAATCTCTAACATAGGCCTAAATCTAGACGAAAAATAAGACTAAAAACTAGACCCTATCTAGATCTAGTACTAGTAGAAGTAGAACTATAACAATCTAGGTGTTGATAATTATAGGTCGAGATCTAAAGTAGAGACTTATAGACTCTATCAAAATATAGGTTCTACTAGTAGTTCTAAAAAATAGTAGGCCTAGGGGCCTAAATGTAGGCTAGTCTAGATCTATTCATCTAACAGTAGGCCTGAAAAAGGAAGCAGGCTAGGGATCTAGCATTAAGTTGAATCCACTGATTCCAGCCAAATGTGAATGTCTTCTCTTTGGCTCCAAATTACCGGTACATCTTAGTAAAATCCACATTGACTCAATCTCATTTTCTGGCATCACTGTAAATCTGTCAAGTTCTTGTCGCAATCTCGGTATAGTTTTTGATTCTCATATGTCTAATCAAATTTCATGAGCATTGGTTGAAAAAGATGAAGGAGTTCGAACTACAAGATTTTCATTAAATAATATTTCGTTACCATGGCAACTCGATTTTTGATACAGGCAAAAATATGTCTTAGACATCTTCAACTCAAGACTAATGTGTATGCCAAGTTTTTAGGAGAATAGACCAGTTGAAAACTGATAAATTCAATCACAAGATTTTCATTTATTTTTGGTATTTTTTTGTTACCTTGGCAACACAATTTTTTATATAGGCATAAAATATGTTTTGCACATCTTCACATCAAGACTAATGTTTGTGCCACATTTAATGAAAATTGGTTAAAAACTGAGGAAGTAGTTGGAACAGCAAGATTTATACATAATTTTTGCCAATATATACCGTACCATGGCAACACAATTTCCGAAACATGCATAAATGAGTCTTGCACATCTTTTCCTCAAATCCAATGTGTGAGCCAACTTTCATGAGAATTGGTAGAAAATTAATGAAGTATTTTAAACGGCAAAATTTTGGCCATAATATATTGTTACCATGGCAACACAGTTTCTGAAAAAGAAAAACATCTTCCACCTCCTTACCTTAAGACCAATGTGTGTTCAAAATTTCATGAAAATCGGTTTAAAAAATGAGGCAGGAGCTCGAAATGCAATATAGGTATAAATTCTAAAATTTTGTTGGCTGAATTACCTTGAAACTAATACAATTAAGACAACTCACAGCTGTCTTAAAGTTAGGGCTAAATTCTTAGCCATGTTGTATTTATGAAATACAGAAGCTGCAGTTTTAAGAAAAGTTACTTAGCCATTCATCCTATATCTGTCTTAGTTGCGCAAAACCTCTTAGCCAAATTCTAAGACAAAATTCTTAGCCAATTCTTTATGAAATACGCGTTTTGGCTAAGAGTTTTATCTTAGACAGAAAAATAAGACAAAATGCTTAGATTTTTGACTTAAGCATGCTTATCTCGTTTATGGAATACGGGCCCAGGGCCCTTACATTTGATTATTGCATATATCAATCAATCGCTAAGCTTTGCTGCTTCAAAGTTTAATACATTTTGGCAAAATCATGATTTTTGTGACCCCCCCATATTATTGACTCCATGTTATCCTTCACTCTAATACTTTCGCTTGGCGAGTAATATTGTTAAAGCCTTATACCCTACATGTATAGATTAAATTGATAAATCAAAAATAGCTGCATTCTATGCTTTAAATGCATAAACAAGAAGTCTTTTAAGTGTACTTCCGATTCAGTCAGGCATTGACCAGCACGGCAGCACCTCCTCTTTTCCATCAATCTTGAATGAGATAATTTATTGAAGTAAAAAGTTGAATTAAAGGGCAATTGTTATCCACATGAAATTACTTGTTTTATATTACAATACATAATTTTTTAAATGGATACAGCGTAAGTAGGATTATTTCCCAATTAGTATTACCCTTAGGAGCTGTGCACCAGCTATCCTATCGAGCGGCTTCATCAGATCAGGTTCAATCACTAGGTCTTTGTTGTTTGGCATCTGGGGAAAATATAAATACAGATGTAAATCAATTGATTAAATTATGAAAGACCTGAAGAAGAGCTCAATTACAATTTTTTTAGCCATAGACCAGTCAGTCAACGAGTGATATCAAACAATGCATAAGAAAATCAGTGTCAGAAACATATTAAACCACTTTCAGACCTAAATTTCCATAGCTATACTTTTACATGATATAAATCAAAGTTTACTCAACCAAGTACAACTTTGAAAGTGAAATGACTGAGCAGGATTTCTCAATTTTCAACATGTAGCTTGAATCATCTTCTTGTAACGTTATATCATAGACCAGATCACTGGCCAAGTCTGCAACAGAATTTGTTTGGAGAGGGAAAAGTACTGTTGGCCTAGACCGAACTGAAGACAACAGACCGTGATGATATTTGCAACAAATGTTCCATAACTTTTTGGAGATCCCAGGTGTTGCTGAACATTGCAGGCGCAGCTTCTTTGACTCTACACTAGATCAATGCCACAATGGTCCAGTCTAGCTGCCAGTAATAATATTAAGGCATTTACATGAGAAAGTTTAGGTAAGTTTACTGGCCTGTGCGGCCGCATTCTACAGTCAAAGCCAGGGTACGAAACTGCACTAGCAACGATCAAGTTGCATGTAGATCTAGAATCTAGTTTTGTAATGATAAAGTGGGAGTAACTTTACATTCCAATGTCATAACCGAATATGAGAGGTTGAATACTAACTGTAGTGTTAGAATGAGGCAGCATCATACACATGAGACATTATTTATATGACATGACATTGAAGTCTAAATGCAAGCTGTTTATAAAATTTGCCATTTTTCAGAGATTTATATTTATCATTCTATGTAGATCTAGATCTTTGGAAATGTGAAAATTTTGTGTATCCTTATCAGTACATTTGTATCGGTGAGTCAGCAAAATACCACATATAAATAATTGGCTGCCGATTTCAGTAAATTTTGCTGCGTTTATTTAATCTGTACTCTTTCATTTGGCTTTCCATACTTTATTGTTTACATTCAACATGTTTATTTCCATTCCAACTCATCTCATCCTTCTTTCCATCCTCACAATCCACATACATTGTCATGATCTCATCTTTCATTCCATCTCCACAATACATCTCACATAGCAACACAGGTTCATTGCATTTCATTCTTTCATTCAGTTTCCCTCAGTCATGCTTCCTGGTTTTCCATTAGCTTTCCCCTCCATGGTCTTATTGTTTATTTCTCATTTGGATTCAGTTTAACTCATGATCACCCTTCTCTATTCTCTGATTTGTTCTTATTTTTAAACAGGGTTAGTTCATTTTATAGTTCATACTATTTACCTTGTATTTGATTGGTTGATTTCTATGATTATCCAATGTGGGTACATTGGCAGAACTTCCCAAAAGATTGGATTGGAAAGTAAAAGCAGTGCTGATCTGGACTTCATCGTATTAACTTCTAATTTATTCTGTGGTCACCCTATCTTCAGTTTAATTAAAGTAAGGAGAGCTTAGGAGATTGAATGTACATGAGAGCATAGGAGACTGAGTTTATGATTTTGGAAGTGTACAAATTAATGGTCATGTTACTTAAATTTAGATCTACATCTAGATCTTTGGAAATGTGATAAATTTTTGTATCCTTATCAGTACATTTGTATCAGTGAGTCAGCAAAATACCACATATAAATAATTCGCTGCCAATTTCAAAACATTGCATGCAGATGAAATATGCGCAATTTACCGGGTCTGAGCTCGGACCCTCGCGCATGCGATGTTTTGAAATCGGCAGCGAATTATTTATATGTGTGAGAAACTTCATGATGGCTCTAAATCCCCAAATTTGAGAATGATAGAAGCATGGAAAAGAAGTGAAACTTTGTGTAAAGTAAGAATATTAGTCTAATTGTTTTTAAAGATCGTGATGTTGCATGAATTTTATATTTGTTCCCCATAAAATCCCACCTTTGTCACTCGGAATATCAGATCGAGTTCACGGTCTAGAAGTTCGGGTACATGTAGGTGGAGCGTAGTGTAACAGTAGTGAAGTGGAGTCTGCACGAACTTCGCTCGAGGTAGGGCGCAGAGTGCGCTAACGTTAACGCAGAGGCGATGGTCAAACAGCTACAGCGCTCTGTGGCCGCTTTTCACCAAAATTGCGGCTCATTGTAGCAGATCAATTTGACCGGAACAGCGTATCAGAAAATATGCGAAGCTTTAAATTTCAGTTTGGGGTGGATTTCTTTCTTCTTTTTTCTCGACAAGAAGAAAATGCAATGGGAGCGGCTTTCTTTGTTCTTTTTCTCAAGAAGACAAAAATATGCTATGCATTATTTAAGTATGTGCGAATACGGGGCATCGCGAGCGCTGGTTTTGGTGGTATGGTTTTCATGCGGGTTTTGCTGCGAGTGGCATCGCCTCTGTCTGGGCGGCTCATCGAAAATGGGGTTTAATGCGCATGCGCACATAGTAGATGCAATCTCGTGCCTTTTAACAGACAGTTGAAGATGTGCACTTTCTGTACATATAAGTTTCAATGTGGATACTCGCCTGTAAAGTGTGGATATCGGAGCTTGAAAGTTCATCAAATTTTTGGACGCGTAAATGTTCGAAATTTTTTTATGGTAAGTAAAAGAACGTTCCGATTAGGTATAAGAATTGACTTTAAATATATTAACATTATCAAAAAATCCAAAATCATACCATTCTGACATTGCGCAGTCCAGATATAAGAGATGCCAGCTACCCTTGTCACAGCCGGTCTCTCGGCAGTCGAGCTGCCCGATGCGCCTGCGGTTGGCAGGGTGATGGGAGCGGTCGATAGTGAGTCGTTCATGCTGGATTGAACTAGTGATAATGTTGTGCCTTTTTTGGGAAATCTCTGTCATTATACCGTAGATAATTATTCTGATATTGATTTTAATACATACATTTGTCACAGAAAGATTTTATCATCCCAAGGTTATGTGACTCAAGTCAAGAGTCGAGGTGGTTGATTATCGTTTCATTTGGAAACTGGATTTGCTTTTGACAGTCAGTGGAATATCAATGTTGACTTTTCTAAAATTAAAATCATGGGTGGAAATCCCAGGGGGACACGTCCCCCTACCCAAAATAATAGGGGGACATGTAACAATAATACATTTTTTTTCTTTCTTTTTTGGTCAAACTTTTTGGGGTTAAAATGACCTTACAACAGTTTGGGGATAAACTTTTTTTTTAACTTGTCAGAGTTGCCAGCATCCATAGGCGGCGAAAGCTGGGGGAAGTGTACCCCCCCGCCCTTAATTTGAGGTGGGGGACGATCCCCCCACCCCAATTTTTTTTTTTTGATAACCTTTTTTTTTCTTTTCTTTTTTTGCTTGTCAAATTTAGTTTTCTGCGTCCCCCCTATAATTTTTGGTTGATAACCTTTGGTGTATTTTTTTGATTATCAAAATAATTTGGTGGTGGTCCCCCCTAAAATTGTTGGCTTTCGCCGCCGATGCCAGCGTCCCCCTACCTTTGGGGCCAATTTCCGCCCATGATTAAAATACATGAAAACTCAGAGGAAATATTTCACTTCCACATGGCTCTATTGTCTATTTTTTTGTCTATGTTATTCATTTTTTTTTCTATTTTACTATAATTATTATTTTTGTTTTCAAGAAGGGGGGGGGGGGCGTGTTCATAAGTTGAAATGGGGATGGGATTTGTATAAGTTTTTATGTCACTTTTGTTCTCTTGTTTTGAGTGTTTGGAGCTTTGATGCCTGTTTTTGTTACTGTTCAGAGCTTTATTTACATGTATGTGCAGTGATTTCACGCTAGAATATGAACTTATTTTTCATTAAAAAAAGTGTTCGAACAGGGCCTTTGTTGTAATCATACATATCTAAGGAATGCATATATTAAAGCTTAATTTTTATGTTTCCTTCTTGATACATGAATTGCATGCAATTAAATTAAACTGGAATAACTTTATAATTTCTTGATGAAAATTTGAGTTCTTGGTACCATTTGAAAGGTCAATAAGGGCTTTCAAATGATATGGTAGTGGATCGTATTACCGAACACTTTTCATGAATTTGATCATATCAAACACATTATTCCAATAAAATTCACCAAACTTTCACCATAAATACACAAATACCTACAACATATAAACATGCAGAAATTTTGCCGAAATTGTTTTTCATTTTTACGACATCAGCTTCCAATCGGACCCCTCTTCGCAAGTGAAATATTTTGGTCACTTGAAAAGGTATCGTATTACCGAACGTGTGTTTTCTATGGGAAAAGTTGGGAAAACAACAAAGTCACTGATGAGCAATTTTGACCATATTTTATTGTTTTGAGGATATAAAGACTTCGAAATTGTGTTTTTGATAATTTTTCATCATTTTTCTATTTAAGTTCCCTTTGGAAGGAAGTTGCAAAGGTTTGAGCGTATTTGATTATTTTCTGACGCATATGATGCGCGCGTTCGGTAATACAAGGCCGGTCGGTAATACAATCACTCACTATACCAAATTCATTGAGATTTGAGGATTTTCATTTTTTTTGTCACATACCTACATTATTTGGAACGGAAATTTGAATGTAAAAATAGGGGCAAAATAGGGGTCCCCTCCGCGGCACATATTGTGTGTGTGTGTGTGTGTATTTGAGTTTTGTCAGATGTGTATCAATCAGATATGATTCTTTACGTCTGAGACCGACCTTTAACATCACCATCCGAAAGACGTGACCAGGGCTCGAACCTCTGCATCAATTTGTAACTTCCCCACAGGCGCACGCCACAATGCCCAGTGACTATGCATTATAATACTGAGTGCCCCAACTAAAACATTTAAGAGATTTTAATTGTGAGCTTTTTCACTTGGCTGTTTAAAATCGACTGTCCATACACACAACCTGTCTGGACACCCATCAACTAATTTTTACTACAGTCCCATTCACTGCAATTGGTGTTATAGCCTAAACAAACTTTATTCTGTTATTTGTATATTTTTTTTAGTCGTCTTCACGTCGAATAGAATAAATGCAATAATCAAACTTACTGACTCAAGAAGGTGACCTAAATGTTCTCTCGATAACTGCTTCAAAATTGAGAAATCAGGCATCCTGCTCGCGGAAGGCGTAGCCCCATTGCTGCCCATGGAAGTCGCCATCTTCGTTAAAACAGCTCAGCTGATGAGCGATCGATCGATCGCGAGTCGAGTCGAGAATTAACGAGATAGATTGGAGATATTTATCTCTAAGGCCGCAAATTCATATAGACTTGTATGGATGGATAAGAAGGACTTTCGATTTAAATCTGAAACCTTGAAAGGAAATAAGGTATTTTTTAACAATAAATTTGTACGAATTGAAGGGAAATGCATGTTTGACCAAAAATTATATGAAAACTAAAAACACATTTAGTGATTTACAGATTGATTGTTATGGATTATGATGGAAAATCAAGATCATTTTCATACTTCCAAAGAGTCAGACAGTGATTAAACATAAGTGATATTTTCATTTGATAAAGAAAATTGATAATTTTTTATATAGCTATTCCAGTCAGCTGGAAAAAAAATCATGAAAACAGATCGCAAGAGGCTATAGGGAAGAAATATCGAATATAAAAAACTGAATATATCACAAATGATGCTTGGTCTAACACTGAGAATTCAAAGTACCGGGAAAACTTGTTAAAATGTTAGCCCTCATGTTAGAATGATTTTCTCTTATATAATATTACATAGATCGTCGATAATCGAACTTATATCGTTTTTTTCTTCTTATATGTATTAAATGTTTTGTTTTGTTCGTTTTTTCATAGAAGAAAAAGAATAAATATAAAAAAGGGGAAAAAACAAAGATAAAAAAATGAATATAATAATAATGAATAAAATTGTTACGCTTCTCTTTATACAGTGAGTGGCAAAAATAGTCAATCATGACTTATTGCCAAATAAAAACAAGGAATGGAATGGATGAAATGGTTCTGTAGAAAAACAGAATTTTTATCAATTTAGATGATATAAAAATGTTTATTTAGATTTTATGAAATGTAACTTCACATTACCGGGTGTTTTCGAAAAAGTTAAAAAAAAAAATATGGTTTTTCTTGTGAAAAGATTGAACATATTTTCATGAGACCAAGACAATTTACTTTGAACAGCAAATTAAGAGACTTCATTTAAAATGTTGCACGGCAATACAAGTCAACACTTAAGTTGTTCCGTTTTAAAATCTCGCCGCGAAAATAAAATTTGATGTTACTTTAAAAAAAAATAAAAAAAGAGGAAACATGCATATCACCATCTATTTTTGGAATGTGAATATGCTTGTTTGGTTTGGAATAATTGTAAGGAGATGTTTGGTTTTATATATATATCGGTCATTTAATTTGGGGATGAAATGTGTGTAGCCCTAAAGGAAGAAGGAAAGAAACGTCAGTTATTCAATCACTTTGTAATGTTCGTGAATAATAATAATTTTAATAAATAATAATCTTAAAGGGTGGGGGGGGGCGCACTCATAACCATGGATTAAATTACAAGGACATTTACCATAAAAAGACTGGGGGCTGATTCAGCCCCCCCCCCCTCGACATTTTTCGCACTACTAATCCGCCGCGCAAATTTTTTTGACCGCGTCGCTCGCTGACTTTTTACTTTTAAGTCTCGCGCAACTTTTGAGACCAAAATTGTGACCCCCGGCCGCGGGTACGCGGTTCCAAAATTACGCAATATTTCGTAAGTGCATGCAGACCCAAAATTACTCAAAAACGTGAATTTGTGTACAAATCCAATGCAAATAGTGTACTTAGCCAAATTTCATAAATGTTTCATTATTTTTCCTTTTACTGCTTAAAATCAATTAATTTTATTTTCTTATGGTCAAAATAAAGTCCCCGACAATTTCCATTGAAAAAAACAATAAAAAACAAAAAGTCGAAAAACAAAGAAATACATAAGAAATTTAGAAACAATAGAATACATAAGAAAATAAATGTGATTTTGAATTTTTTTAAAAAATCAATTTGATCAGATGCCTATCTAGAGTATGCGAAACCAAAATTAGCATTTCAAGGGCATTATTTTATTAATTAGAGCAAACTTATGATTTTACGCATAAATTAGCATAATTAATGAGACATGAGATTTTTTGCAGAATTTGATGTTATAGTTTTGTAAATAATGCCATGGGTAACGCGTGTGCCAATTTTTGTCGCGATCAGCCCCCCCCCCCAGTCTTCTTAGGCGTCGAAATAGCCCATAGTCTATTTAGGGTTAAAAAGAAGAATGGGAAGAAAAAAGGCTGGCTTTAGATAGAGGCATGGGGCATGATGTCTATACATTTAAGGAAATTAGAAAATCTAAATCAAAGGAATATATAGGGAGAGAGAGGCAGAGCGAGAGACAAAAAAACCAACAAAAACACATGTGTTTCTCTTATTTTTTTTCTTGCAGATAAAAAGCACTGATGAAAAAATGCGTAGGCAGGAGGCATAAAGGGGAGGGTGCTCTATACCTGATCATTCAGTTCATTTCAGTTTGGTTTATTTTTATATATCATAAAATATCAAATTGAATGTAACGTCCATCGAAAGACGGTAAATCATTAGTACTAAAATAATACAGTACATCACCATAATTCATAATAAATGAGACAAATATACAATTGAACGTTCGGATTTGAGTCAGATATATCAATAAGATGAGGATATGAAGGGCAAACTATTTAAAAAGGAGAGCTTGTAATTTATAGTTTCCCTTTTAACAAAATTATTAGTAATTGTCAACTTGTTTTGATATCAGTATGTTACAAGAAAAGAAAGAGAAAGAGAGAGAAAAAATATTTCCCCAAAACGAGAGAAAGAAGGAGACAAAAAGAAGAAAAAAAAAGGGAGGTGGACTGACAATAGTTAAGAGGAACACGTACTAGGGAGCCGATGAATTGTCATTTAGATAATATTTGTTTAAAATATAAATGTTCAATTTACGTTTAAAAGTATATGCAATCTTTAAAGTCGGTTAGTAGATCATTCCTAAATAATGGACCTGTGACAATAATTGTTTTATGTGAAAAAGCTGTTCGAGTATATGATGATAATGACTTTGACGAGTATATAGGATAGCTGTGAATCTCATCATTCCTTCTAAATAGAGAAGATGAGTGGTAGGTAATTCTTTTCTTGAGAGTTGAAACATAAATATTCCAAGGTTAAATGCATAAAGATCATGGATTTGTAGAACATTACATGAATAAAAGAGTGGCATAGAATGAGCCCGGTAACTTGTATTATTAATAATTCTTATGTTATCATTTTGTTAATATTTCATTTTGTAATTGTTGAAACGCATACTAGTAATTGTCAGTATTAATATCCGGTATCTTTGAAGTTTGATGTAAATTTGTATAATTATATGGGATATGGATTTGTTGTATAATTTATAATCATGTTTCAAATAATTCGTACAACCTGTTCATGAAATGTGAAAGAGTATTTCTATTTGAGAGAATACAATAAAATATCCTTAAAAAAATAACCTTGCGCAGCACTTCGCAAGAGAGCTATATATAGCTGCGGTGAGCATGGTGAGCAAGTGCACGCCCCTGAATGTATATGCATTGTCTATATTTACGATTATTGTGTATTTAGTGATAAAAATCATGATGGTGCGGGGGGGGGGGTGATCTTCAATGGCTCAATTATCAAACTAAACTTGGCTTAGCCTATATAATATTGTTTTATGAATATATAATGTAATTTTCCCAATTTGCGTTATTCAATATGTCGGGGCCTACAATGGACCGAGGGGGGGGGGGCAAAGTGAAAGGGAGAACAAAGTAAAGCGGAGAGCAAAAGGATTGGGGATCTCTCCTGGTCCCATATGGCAAGAAAATAATATTACAACCATATGAAATCTAAGTTCTCTTAAAAACACAAACTTTAACTAGATTTTAATTCGTCATGAGGACGAATTAGGTGGTCTGTCATGAATTTTCATTCAGTGTCGGCTAATGTTGTATGAAATGAATTACTTAGATATGATTGATAATCTTGATCATAGACATCATAGGACTAAATTTAGACCATTCCTATATGTGATTATTAATGTGGTGATGACAATCGTGATGATTATAATGATGGTGGTGATAATACAATACGGTAAATATGAAATGAAGTTTGGAGCACGTAAAACGCCTTAAAAACTCCTCAAAAATTTCAGACGATTTTTACCAAATTTGACATTTTAAAATTGTGCAATGAAAGGCGCCTTAATCTTAATTTCCACAGCAGCTAATTTTTAATCAACAGTTTTATGGTTTTTTGTGCAAAATCTTTTTAAAAACCCTTTGTACTGTTAGCACTTTTTTCAAGATTTCAAGCAAGAATTTTTACAATTTTAGTGGGTATAAATTTCACAGAATACATGAAAATTCATAGGTGATACTTTTTTAAAACTAAAATATGTTTAATACTTTTGTTCAAAATTTCTTCTAAATTTCTATCATTTTAATTAGAAATTTCTGAATCACAATGCTTCAGTTTCCCAGCATTCACTTAAAAACTGATCAGCGATGTTTTCTATGAAAGAATGACGTAGAATTTTGTTGTAAAAGTTTGCACAATTCTGAAAATTTCTAAAAATTTCACATTTTTACCGTCAAGAATTTTCAATATCCATTGATTAATTGAGTATGACTGAAATTTACTTGAAAATTCTTTCGTGATGATTTTTAGTGAAAAAGGGTAAGGTAAAAGATTAAAATACAAGCAATTTTCCCGCAAAATTAACGAAATTGCACAATTTTTTTTAATTTCATATAAGGTACCTGCAAATTTGTTATACATTATATTCAATAGAAATGACCACAACAAAAAAAATCCGGGAATTTCCACAAAATGTATGAAATTTTTCCATTAAATAGCGTTTCAATATTGTAGCGTTTACTCAGAAAATACATAAATGATGTTTTACAATGTTAAAATTACCTCTTAAAGAGTTCCGGAAAAAATACGAAAAATGTCGTACATGAAAAAGCGCAAAACCAGTGGGCTTGAAACTTACAGGAAGACCGTAAAATTGATTAATAAAACATTTTCTTTAAAAAATTCTCAAAAATTAGGCCCAGAAAAATTTTGCAAAAACTTAAACAGGTCACAAAACATTGATACTGCGGTCGAAAGTGAAAATTATACACACGTTATTTGTAGAGAATTGTTTCGAATACATCATATCAAAATTTGAGAGAAAACTGACCACTAATAAAAAAAGATACGGTCAAATATCTATAAATACATTGACGTATATTGCGAAAATGTGTAATTTTCATTTTTAACGTAATTTTGTGGTAATTACGCAGTCTCCCAATGAGATATTTACTATATCCAAGAGTGAGGAAAAATTGGGGGTCAACGGACTCCTTGAAGAGCTACAGTGAATTTTATATAGGCATATTTTTGCCCACTTTTGACTTATTTTGCGAGTTTGCACGCGCGTGTAATGCACATTTGAATTGACGCGCATTTGCGTATTATTGGTCGTAAGAGGCTGAATGAGGTATCAAATTAATCAGAAGATCATGGACGATGGACAGACACAAAATAAATGACGACTCGAAGAGGCATAGCGATGGTAGGAGCAAGAACGCGCACGCATACCTGTGCGCGCGCAAATTCGTGACATGCTCAAAATGGCCTGAAACGTACCCAAACTTGACCACGGTTGATTTGGAAAATTTTAAAATTTTGACGCGCGCGTACGTGCGCGTCGTGACCTTTGCATGACCTCTGTTGACATGTCCTGATGACCTGTCATCTGAACTTGATATGATGCAAATATGAATGATTTATGATGATTAGTTGCGATGATATGATCAATAATTTAATTTTACAAAATGGCGCCTAGATGACGTCATCACGATTTGATGACCTTGAAAAGTTTCGTTTCGCGATTCCACAATAATATCCATACATGACATGAAAATCAAGAAATTTGACAGGCCCGATTTTGAGATAACCTGGGAACAAAATTTGGCAATAAAAATAAAGTAAAATCTGACGAATATAATAGGTGATCTGTCATATTCATGACAGACCACCTAATTACGCTACGCATTTCTGGTGCATTCTCGTTTATAACTTTACGAAGCAGGCCTAGCTGTTATACAGCATGTACGGTGCGTCCAACAAAAAGGGAAACTCGTTTTTAGATATAGATTTCACACTAATTTTAAACATGTATATACTATGAATTTGATTATTATGGTAATTTTAATATTAGTGGAATATTATCTTTAATTTGAGACAAACAGCTTAGGAAATCATTTATGCATGGCAGATTAAAATGATAAAAAGTGAGGCCTAATGTACATCAGAAAGAATTTGCACAGAAAAACACGTGTTAATCTGAATACACTTTCATTTCAGGGGTCAGTGAGAGAGACATATCAAGGAATGCAAAAGAAATTATGAGCCAATCGTCGAAAAAGCACAGTTGTCGAATGATGGACCTATCTTGTCAATTTTCTCTGCTCAACCTGATTTTGACATTAAACTTTCAAACTCGCCTTGCTCATCAATGCGTGCAATGTTCGTTAGGTATCAAAGGGAAGAGGAATAATTGAATTGTTTGATGATGTAAATGAAATGTCATTTGCCTCTGAAGAAAAAAAAGATAAGGGAATCCAAGTTTCCTTTTTTTTCTGGGTCGCACTTTAGAAGAATAAGAAGAAAAAGTATCATAATAATACAAGAAGACGAAAAAGAAGAAGAAAAAAAAAGAGAGAGAAAGAAAGAAAAAACGAAAGAAAAAACGAAAGAAAGAAATGAATCTTAGAGACACAGTTCCTATGCATTCTGTTCTCTTTAAAAGCGGAATATAAGCACGGGAAAACGTACATTAATTTTAAGCACCTCAAATAATACTTACAAGTTGTTTATCAAGGTAAATTAATAGTTCGATACTATAAGAAGAGTGTCGGTAAGGCGAGCACATAATACGCTCGCCTGAAACGCTGAAAATGGAGTTATTGGTTAAGCAGGAAAAGTGGAAGGTGGCGACTTCACCTTTGACTTTCTGACCTCAAAATCGACACAATTATTAGGGTCCATGGTGGTATCATACACACCAAATACAACTATTACAAATACATCTCCAAAAACTCTGGTGTTGATTTAACACCAGCCCGGAATATTATGTCCACATGCACCAGAGAAGTATCACCAGTTTCGTTTTGGTCTAACACCAGATAGGTGTTTATACAACACCGATTAGTATAAAAAAAACATCGGTTTGATCATCCAAACTGGTGTTGTTTTAATACTTATCTGGTGTAGATTCCGGGCTGGTGTTGAATCAACACCGTATTTTTGCAGTGTATAGGACTAGGTATTAAGTTAAACTGAAGTTATCGCGTTTACAAGGACCGCAGAAGGGAAAGATGAAAGCATGTAACTGTGACCTTGGCCTTTGACCTAAAAATTATTAGGCTTTCTGTGATCCATCATGGTATCACCAAATTATATGAGCCTACAGGTTAAGTTGAACTGAAGTTATCTGGTTTAAAAGGACTGCAGAAGAGTAAGATGAAAACATGTCACTGTGACCTTCACCTAATTTGACCTTTTTACTTCAAAATCGATAGCCTTATACACACCAAATTATATGAGCCTAGGTTAAGTTAAACCCTGTCACCCCCCCCCCCGTTCGCCAGTGCTTGATCGAACACCGGCCCTGTAGATGTAGAAATAGTGGCTTGCTGCAAAAGGGCAGAAATATTGACACATTAATCATGTTGAGTACATCAAACCAAATTAATTGCTCCTGCGTAATTACGTACTCTTGAAGTAGTTGGTAAAAAAGGCCCAACTTTTTAACCAACCCATGGCAGCAAATACTGTCCTCACAACTTATTGCTATAAATCTGTCCAAATTGGGTAATAAAAACTAATAAATTTGCTCAATTGGATAATAATTGCCCAGAATACATATACATATTTTCATCAACATACATTTCCAAACACAGTGGACAGTATATTTCCCAACATTTTAAAGGTTGAGTCCATCCCAGAAAAAAGTTGATTTGAAACGATAAGGAAAAATCAAACAAGCATAACACTGAATATTTCATCAAAATCGGGTGTAAAATAAGAAAGTTATGATATTTTAAAGTTTCGCTTATTTTTCACAAAGCAGTGATATACACAATTTGGTGACATGCAAATGAGACATTCGATGATGTCCTTCACTCACTATTCCTTTTTTTTGTATTGTTTGAATTATATATTTCATTTTTTACATATTTGACAAGGACCAACTTGACTGAATTGTATAGTATTAAACAACGCTCATTCCATATGTTCAGGGAGGAATTAATCGTTGTTTCACTTGGCAATGAGGAGAAAATTAAAATATTTCATATTTTATATAATACAATACAAAAGAAGTAGTAAGTGGATGACATCATCAGTCTCCTCATTTGCATACCGACCAGGATGTGCATAAGTTTGTGAAATTAAGCAAAATTTTAAAATGTCATAACTTTCCTTTTTTACATCCGACTTTGTTGAAATTTTCAGAGTTATGCTTGTGGGATTTTTCTGTTTTTAATCAATCAACTTTTTTGTTTGAAAGGACTTGTCCTTTATGTGTGTGTTTGATTTATACTTGTTGCCCGTATAATAATATCGTGTTTTTTATGCACGATCACGGACAATAATAATTACATAAAAGACACAAAAAATCATTATGTCATTCATTCAGTTAAGACGAAGCGGTTACAGCAACAAACACACACACCAAGAAAATACAAGCTTAGCCTTGGGTGTCAGCGACTGAACAATATATTCGTTTATTATCGTTGTCAACAGACATTATGAAGCACATCTAGTGATGCAACTTTGAATCAACAGGTTACGATACAAATAGTTCGTGGATCATAATTATATACACAAAGATTTCATATGTCTTACATATCTTTTTCTTTCAACATGACAATTAGCAATAGCATAATATACAAGTTTTACAGTACGAGAGTATTTTTAATAATAGCGACTAGCTTTTAAAGCTAAATAGATACAACTAATGAATACAGTGTACCGACACTATGGTTTAAAATATGGTCGGAGGAGCTTAACAGATGGTCCTTAAGGTTAACGGCGATGGGGTGCAATGGAGGATATAGGCTCGGGGTATAGGTACATCATATCACAAACATAAACATGTGCATTATTTGTTTTATAAAGGTGGTCGACAACATGAATTCAAAGCTGAGAAAAGGTCGAAAACCCCGAAAAATGACTAAGATCGCAAATGAAAGAGGCCAACAAATTGAAAAGTGCTTCTTCAAGAACTTCTGGAAGGTCGCGAAGGATAAATTCACCAACGGGTGGTTTTAGTGCTTTCGCTTCTATTCTGGCTTCATCCTGAACTCGTTTTATATTTTACATGCGCACGAGTTAAATACGCTGTGAGAGCTATCGTGCAAATTCTGATTGTGTATGTAATAGCTCGCAACGAGAGCGGATAGATGGAATAATATCTTGTCCTTTCTAATAGCAGTACGCGCATCAATCCCTAAACCACACACACCCACGCCTTTAAACCCCCATTCCACAGAGAACAAGACCGCTGAAAGACCTTTGAAAAGATAATGAATTCTGGTTGATCTTTCAGAGGTCTCTCCATGAACCTACAGTGGTCTTTGAGGTCTTACACGAGTCCTGACCAATCTTTCAGTGGTCTTCGTGGTCTTCATGAGCTCCAAAACTTTTTGAAACGGTTCAAAACAGTCTTACAACGGTCTTACAGGAAAATAGTCTTTCAGTGATCTCTCAGCTGTCTTTCAGCGGTATTTCGATGAACTTTCAAATGTCTTAATAGTCTTCCATTCAATGATCTTTCGGCAGTCTCTCAAGATTATTGCAGAGATCACTATAAGACTCATGAGAGATCATTGAAAGATCATTTAAAGACCAGGCAGAGTCAAAGGAAAGAATTATGAAAGATCTCTTGTTGCATAAAGATCTCTGAAAGACCATTGAAAGATCTAAGACAAGAAATATCCATGAGTCTTTCAGAGTTCTTTGAGGGGGTTTTCTGATCCATTCCACAGAAATGAAAACTTTCAGTGATCTTGAAGACCGCTGTAAGACCTCGCCAATTTTAAGTCTTTCAAGTTTCAATGGTATTTCAATGGTCTCCGTTCTGTAGAATGGAGGCCCAATGCCCACCCACACAAAAATGCAATGGATGGCTGTATGCTACTGCACGCATTTCAGAAATAAAAACGTGCAATATTGTACACTACAGCAACCTAGGGCTGAGTAACGTGAAATTACGCGTTGAGAGGATCTAGGAGAGAGTCCTAAATCACAACATCGTTACCATGGTTACAACTTTAAACAACGCATTTACAAAGTATCAATGACCACAAGTTGTACAGTTTACTAATGCTGTAAAAAAAATCAATGACGAGTTCAAAGCCAGTACCGGAAATCAAGAAAATGAATGGACAATTGTCTCAATATGACATACAAATGAGAATTAAAGGGAAAACAAGCGAAGAATAATTGATCTGAAGTAGAATATTAAGTGGAAAATGATAGGAAAATAAAATGCGAGTATTGTATACTTCATCCGTAAAGAAAACTGATATTCAGTCCATCAGGGCATCCAAAGTGAAACAAGTGACCACTTGAGACAGGTGACATTTATAGACAGATTCGCAGATCGTATAACGGTACTCTGTTTGGGGGTCTCCAAGACCTAGCTAAGGAATTGGTAACATACCAATACACTTAATAGCTGATATATATATATATGTGGAATTTGTTTTAGCGAGTACACATTATGTTTATGGGAAAAATGACACGATCTAACATTATTTGAGCTTGAATAAAATTCAATTGTCTGAAATGTATTTTAACCCGATAGAAAAAATGTTTTCTTATTTTGTCGTTCAATTATATTTGTTCGGGGTAATGGGGGGGGGGGGGGAGTGTTAAAAATTTGTTTGAGTTTTCATATACTTACTAACTAGTGTACATTTATTTTCACCGACAGTTTACTTCATTTCTACTAGAACTATGCTATTCATTCACGTTCAACAATATTTATTTTTAGAGTGAGTCCACTATAAATATTTACATTTATTCAGTATAAACGGGTTTTCTACATTTATTGTTTACAAAGGAGAGAGTGACAAAGCATATACCATTGTCACAAGTTTCACAGAGAAAGCAACGACAATTATGTGAATAATAAACAATTAACTTTTATCATAATAAAAAAATAAATTTGCAGCATTATTTATTTTTACCTATGAATTCGATGTTTGCTATAGTGTCTGCATCATATTTAGACTCATCGAAATTTTCAGCTTCCTAAATTTGCACATTTTTCTACACATAACTTTTTTGACATTATACGAATTAAATGAATTAGGTGCTTATAGCTATCCCCGTCATTTAAATGTACAGCTTATTTGTCATTTTCATTTTGTACCAGTTAGGACCTCAGCAAGAGATCATAACACTATTTTACACACGATGTCATGAATATCTGAAATTCGCCCTTTTTCTCACAAAGATTAGTCATCTCTTTTCTTCAAGCTCTGAATCATAATTTTTAAAAATGCATTAGGATCAGTACAAACCATCACACATCTTATTAATTTCTATTTAGTACAACAGTTACTCTTTCTACGAAACATCCAAGAAAAAATACAATTATCAGTATTACTCCAGCGACAAGGAATCCTTGAAGTAAAATTTAGCAAAGCCATATGAATTACACGAGTCTCTTTTCCAATATATATCATCATGTTTAAATTGGGATTTTTTCAAATAAAGAATGAGAAAAGTTAATTCATAGCGAAATAAAATTGTGTTACATTCATCGCTCATAATTGTATAATAAACAAAGTATGCAATATTCGATATTCGAAAATTCTTTGAATTAAATAAAAAGTTTTTTTTTTCTAAATCATAATAGTTGGATTGATATAGCTCTTATTGCCCGAGGACACAAAGCGCTCCTATTATTATCCAGAATAGCTCGAGCTATGACTTATTCGTAACCGCTCAGTGCATTCAAGGAATAAACACAACCAGGTACCCATTCACCTCACATGGGTTGAGTGCGACACAATATCGGTAAGTTTTCTTGCTGAAGGAAAACCCTCGAGGATTCGAACCCACGACCCTCTGTTTGAAAGACGAGAGTCAGAACCACTAGATCGATGCTCACACAAATACCAAGTTGAAATGTGCTCTCTCTAAAAAAAAACGTGATTTCAGCTCTCTCTCCGTGTTAGTGACGACATGGATCACTCAATATGGAGTGAATTTAGAGTAATCATTAGTACCAAAACATACGTTTGACAAAAATAACTTGCTAAAAGGATGAAATTGACTAAACAGCTATACAGTCATGACAGTGGAAGTCCCTCTCAATCTAGTGAATGTTATTCACTCTTTACTCTAAGTGAATTTTATTCAATTTTTAAAAGTGGAATGATTTGAATCAAACTTTTAATTGATCATTTACATTGTTAAATTTATTTTGATCGTCGTATCGAATAAATACGAGTGCCATAAATTTTATCAGATGATTCCGCTTTTAATATTTATATGAACATAATCATGATAATGTATATTAAAAGATACTGCTATATTCCAACAATGCATCAAAATCATATAGTAATAACTAACAAAAAGCTGCAAAGTCAATGTTACTGGCAAGATAACTTAAACGCCTGTTGATGAGTATTCGTTCTTCAGTGCTTTATCTAAATCCACAAAGAACTCGATGAGATTGTTTGGTAGAGCAGACTCGACAAGCGACTGGGGCAACTTCCCACAAAGATCTGACTGCACTATGTTGACCACGTGACTCTTATTGCTCTCCCTATTAAAATAAAGAAAAGGAAGAAAAAAAAGAGAAGAAGGGAAAAAAGAAGACGAAGAAGAAAACAGAAGAAGAAGAAGAAAAGAAGGAGGAGGAGAAGATCAGTAGGAGATAAAAATGCACATAACATTAGGTTAGAAAAAGTTTCCCTATGTTAAGATTGATAAAGAGGTGAATGCTTTCACCAGTACATTCAAGACCCCAGCTCATACGCTTCATCAATAGCGCCCCCTCCTGTTGACAGAACTTAAATAAAACCCAATTCCTACGACCATACCAAGCTGAATATACCGGATCTCGTCCCAATAAATTTAGGTGCCATCGATTTGTCGCCATGTCGAAATAATAACGTATCACACCGACATGGATATGTAATACAATCTGTTTGCAAAGTGATGTCATGACCACGGCGCGCGGTATGCATCGGCTCTATAACCATGATTGTAACTTTGTGGCGCATGCAATATTTATCGGTCAAAAATAATAATTTTTTGCTGCATCCCGCAAGAACGCCTTGTTCTACAAAATGTGACATTCCGTAAACATTACAGAGACGGATTGGTAGACTTTCAACAATGAAAAATTGGTCTTCGAGCTGATGAATCTTTTCAAAGAAAATATGACTCGGAGAACAGCCACGTGTATTTTTAGCACAGTAGCGCACAAGCATAAGCAACAAGGGGAGCAAGTGTAATTACGCCTCATGACAACATTGCGCTTAATTATTTTTTCAGAGGAAATGCTATTGGTTGACCTAAGCAAGTAAAGAGTTTAATGATTGGTTGATGGTAAATTATTGGACGTGCCAGCGATAAAATAGGGGACGTCCTTACAGAGATAGGACAATTTCAGAATACCAATTTAGAGGTCAAGTCCACTCCAGGAAAATGCTGAATTGAATAAATAGAGAAAAATAAACAAGCATAGTGCTGAAAATTTCACTAAAATCGGATGTAAAATAAGAAAGTTATAAAAATTTAAAAGTTTCGCTCATTTTTCACAAAACAGTGATATGCACAACTAGATGAGTCAGTCGATGATGTCCATCACTCATTTCTTTTGCTTTTTATTGTTTGAATTATACAATCTTTAATTTTCTATAGATTTGACAATAAAGGACCACCTTGACTGAATGGTATTAAACAATGCTGATTCCACATATTCAGGGAGGAATTATTCGTTGTATTACTTACAATGAGGAGAAAATTAGAATATTTCATTATATGTCAATAATGTCATATAATAAAATACAAAAGAAATAGTGAGTGGATGATATCATAGTCTCTTCATTTGCATACCAGCCAGAATGTGCATATAACTCTTATGTGAAATTAAGCGAAACTTTAAAATGTCATATAACTTTCCTCTTTTGCACAGGATTTTGATGAAATTTTCAGTGTTATGCTGGTTGGATTTTTGTTTTTTTATTTGAATCTATTTTTTGTTGGGGTAGACTTGTCCTTTAAGAAAATATTAGGGAGCTGTTATCTTGCCGAGTTACAAGAAAAGTTATAAGAAAACTTAAGACAATTTCAGAATACCACCCCTGTATAGGTCGTAAACTCTTCGGTCTGTTTTCAGAAGGGCAGAGGTATTTCTGCCTGGGTCCATGTGTAAATATAAATCAAGCGTGCTTGCAACATATTGCAGTATGGATTATTATTTTTGTATTGTGTATCATAACTTACTCCGAGGACAAATATTATTAGGTATGTATGACCATGCCCGAAGCACATTCCTTCTTCTTTCGATTCGGGGTGGTCGGAGGAGCTTAACAGCTTGACAGCTTGTTCCTTTATGCTAAACTTAAAACAAGTCTACCTCGATGATTCACACTGTATTTTTGTGAGTTTCCCCTATCGCCCTCGCAGACCCTCCTACTACATCCCGTTTGCGCTAAACCACATGTCATAACAAGGAAGTCGGCACGTTCATAAGCATGTTCAAGATCGAAGGAAATGTCTTGCTCTCTAATATACCCAGGCTGGGTTCAATTGGCTCTTTTTAAACTTGGGACACAATGTTTTCAAACCCGTTCATCTCAATCCACGGTAGAGTTTAAAGGTAAAAGACAGTATTAATGAGAAAGTCTTCTAAATCAAGGTTGATTGTCAAAATATTATCATATATCTCGATCTGGTACATTAATCTAAACTTATCTTTGTAAATTCATGAAATCTTAGCCCCAAATCAATAATTCAATACAGAAAAGCATATGTGAGACAGTGCATTAGTATTGCTTCGAAAAATACCCGACATATGATGGAATCCCGTGCTTATTTTGCTAATTTCTCAGCAATTATGAATGTTCTTCTAGAGCTATTTGGCACATATTTTTATTTATAGGCCTACATACAATCACTTTGGTGGTAATTTCATTCGATTCTATTCAAACCCATTTTCATTTTGAGATCGTTACCACAACTGGCATGACTGGTACTTGTCTTTAAATCATTTTTGCCAGATCCCTTTTTCGTCGTTTCAACATCTTTGAAAATGCATAAAATTAATGAAACGCTGAAAAGTTGCGTTTACAAAGGGAACCGAACACTACCAAAATCACGATTCCACCACTTGCCTCCTTCCGGTTCGGGCTTGACTTTACGGCACAAAAGCTAATGTAGAACCTTAAGGATTCTATAAAAAGTCCTGCTTATCTAACAGTAAAAACGTTTTATACAACCTGGTCCCTTACCTAACATCATGATATAAACTGATAAAGTATTGTGTAAGTCTCAAACAAAATGTTATACAGGAAAATTCAATGTGGGATATTTATTGCTTCACAGTTGAACAATGTTCACTTTTTAAACACTCAAGTAACTAATAGATGTTTTTTTTTAATATATTAAATACTTTGTTTAATTTTGTTTTTACAGAGATTTACTTACAATTTATTAACCACAACGGTTTATTGCATGACCGGTAAAAAATCTAAATATATCAAATTAATATCTAAATCTATAAAAAAAAGTTTTGTTATGATCAACAGACAGCATACCGCTAGAAACCATGAATAGCCCTTTGCGATGTTGCATCGCTATGGTAAGACATAGTACTTGAATGTGTACACTTCTGATCAATGTGTGATGATAAGTAAAGGGAAATGTTGGCTAGTCGCAACAAGCAGTGCACTTTAAGCACAAAACCTTCAGATCCCGTGATTTGTCATCGCCGAAGACATAGCTATCCGTGCGTAAACTCACATCGTGAGTCAAAGTGAATCAGATTTGTGGGACGTACGCACAAACATGAACATTTTGGTGCTACTATCCCGCTCAAGGACAAACACTTTATTTTTTTAATTACGTCAACATTCGCTTTGGGGAGAGAAATCCAAAGCAGGAAGCCTCAGATCCACCGCCTTCCATTTCATTATCCATCAAAATGCTCCCTCTTTTCTCGATAGTACATAAGATTTATATCGAATAAATGTTTGATACTTTATCCCATGATATGTTGCTATCGAAGCCTAACTTCATGGTGCTTGAAGGATCGCACTGGGTTTTAAGAATTGAAAATGCTTTACATAACTCTTTTATGTAGATAACCACAGGGGCCTATATTGGGACCCTTTCTTTTCACTTGAACAGATTTTAGTGTAATAATTCTCTTTCCATGTTCAATCAATGACGAAAAAGTAAATTATATGGGAAGTATGAAACTGATTGTCTACAACCAGCTGCAGTGGCTCTAAAATAGAACATCAAACCCGGACATCGCACTACACCATACTCATGTTCGCAATGGTCTAAAACAGGTTAGAGCATCTTGCAGATACAAATTTGTTAAGAAGAGAGCTAGAACCTACGATTAAAGATAAATTCCAGTTTTGGTAACGATCTCAAAATGACTTTTGACGGAATCTAATATAATGACCACCCAAGTGTATATTTGTATGAATGAAAAGTATGTGCCAAAGGATTCTGGAAGAAATGGTGTAATTGCTGAGAAATAAACAAAATAAGCGCTGATTATGTTGTTCAGTAGTGAACACCATATCTACGAAGTAGCCATACTTACCTATTCCCTTAAATGCCATTCGATCGCCACGCTCGAATACACCCGGCAAAAATTTCTCCTATAAAAGGAGAAAAAGTCTGCAACGCAGACTAGAGCCCCGCACGACAAGGAGGGAAACCCCGCCCTATACTATAAGTACCTTGCGTGCGTGGCTCACTTCCTCTTTCTTAGGCAAACGAACCTCAGATACAGAAAGAGGGGAGGTGGGAGGGTAGCATAGGTAAGTATGGCTACTTCGTAGATATGGTGTTCACTACTGAACAACATAATCTACTTCAGATACGCCATACTTACCTATTCCCTTAAATGCCAGATTCCCACGGAAACAACTATGGGAGGTGGTCAGGCCAAAGGTCAAAGCCAAGAGGCCCTACAGATCAATTCTATTATACAAGATACTAATGACAAGCTTGTAAAGTTAAACTCATACCTTGGATTAGCGATGGGGACCGGACAGGGTGGCCCTCGCAAACTTTGATTCATCACCGAGGACATCCGAGAGGTAGCAGGATGTGAATGTATTAGCGTTGGACCAATATGCCGCTTTCATTATATCCTCCATGGGTACGCCCTTGAATAAGGCCCAGGAAGCAGCCAATCCTCTTGTGTCATGGGCTCTAACTTCCTGGTGAATGATGACTGGATCACCAGCAGATTTCACTGCCTCCACAATCCAACGAGAGATAGTATCCGGCGAGACAGCCCTGTGAGGGGAATGAAACTAACAAAAAGTTGATCGGAAGCACGAAATTGTTTAGTCTTATCAAGATACCATTTTAAAGGTAAATGCTAGTTTTGGTAACGATATCAAAATGAGTTCGTACAGAATCCAATGAAATGACCACCAAAGTGTCTGTTTGTATAAATAAAACGCATGTGCCAAAGAATTCTGGAAGAAATTGTGAAATTGCTGAGAAATCAGCAAATAAGCACAGGAATCGGGTAGGGCGTCGGGCCCGACGCCCTAAGCAATAATTATAAATTGTCCCACGTGCGCTTATCTGTGTTGGGGATCTTCGGTGTGAACATTTTTCAGTGTAGATTTCAAGATTTCACAAAGTTCAGTTAATGTAACTGTACCAGATCTAGATCCTCGGTGATATACTGACAATTAAGCCTTGTTTTACAGACTGTCTCATGAAATCAGTGTTTACTGCAACTACTGGAATTTCTCTTTAATGCTCTTACCGGGCACCAAAATCTATCCTCCCTAACTGAAGAAAAGGAACTTATGGATGGTAGAACAATTTCAAGAGGGAGAGAGGACTCCCGTTGGATCTTAGCAAGAAAACGGCCATGAGGAATAAGTCTAATCTTGTTTTTCTCCCAACGAATATGCCCAGGAGCTGTGGTAAGAGCATGGATAGAGCTACGCCTCTGACCAGAAGCCGCTGCCAGAAGGAAAACAGTTTTTATGGTTAAATCCCGCAAAGATGCATTATGTTTACAGAAAAATAGACGAGGAAACAGATTCACCATTGTCAAAGCCTTCGTGTAGGACAGCTATGGCAGACCTGTAACCCCGAATAGTATTACATGCCAAATTCTTGTCATACAAAGATATAAAAAATTCAGCAATCTCACCTACAGATGCCCTGCATGGATTAGTCTTAGCCTGCCGACACCATCTCACATAGTGACTGAGTCTGGAGTCGTAGGTTGATCGTGTGGAAGACCGTAAACGTTCTGCTGAGAAATTGGCAGCCCGTTCAGAAAGTCCAGCCTTGATTGCTGCTGCCCTGTAATGGGCCACAGTGTGAGCCTCAGTTTGTTGGGCTCGGGGTAGTAGTGCTGGGTCCCTGGTAGTGTTGAGGCAAATAGATCTATCTGTGGGTTGCCGAAATGATTGAATATCTCCCTGGCCACAGCCTCGTGGAGCATCCATTCCGAGGGGAGATAGCGCCCCCTCGATAAGAAGTCTGCTATGTGATATGTTACCAACGTCTGGTTGTCTGACTTTATCAGGACACACTTTTCCACTATCTCGGATGCAAAGTGTTGGAGGGCTAACTGCACCGCAATCATCTCCAAACTGTTTATGTGAAAATTCATCCTCAGTCTGCAAGGGGGAACTGTATTCACTAAGCTTGCTAAGAGTCCCAGAAAAATCTGCCAAGTCTTCGCAGTCGAGAGACGACTGGACAGGAGTTGCTCCGCGACTGCTCTCATTCTCTGAACCCGGAGGGGAAGGGGGGCTGCCACCTGACTCGGGATGTCTATAAATGCTCCAAGGAAATCCGGAGTCTGAGTTGGAGTCAATCTTGATTTTTCCCAGTTTATGAGAAGGCCTAAATTTGACGTTAACGCGATTGTGACCTTCAAGTGTCTGAGAAGGGTTTGTTCTGAGGGGGCGAGGATCAACCAATCGTCCAGATAGCAAAAAAATTTTTCCCCTCTTCTTCTTAGCTCTGCAGCAATTACCCTGACGAGCCTTGTAAAGATGCGAGGAGCAGAGCGAAGGCCGAAAGGGAGGGCCTGGTACTGGTAAGTGTTCCCTCCTATTGCGAAACCTAGGAGATGCTGAGAGGACCTTGCTATTGGAACGTGAAGATACACGTCCGATAAGTCTATAGATGCCGCCCACTCGTGGGGGCGAAGCAGGGGCAGGATCTTGGAGAGGCATTCCATCTTGAATGACTTGTTTTCGATGAACCTGTTTAGTTTCTTTAGATTCAGGATCATCCTGAATTTTCCGGACCGTTTCCGAATTAGGAAGACATTTGACAAAACAATCTTTCGGCTGGAGGGCACCTTGGAAATTGCACGCTTTCTCTCCAGTTCGTTGATTTCCCTTAAAAGAGCCTCTCTCGTTTCGAGAGAGTGGGGGAGGGCAGAGGTTTGGTTAATTGTGCGAACGCATCCCGATAATCTGGGTCGATCTCGACCCGATATCCCTCCCACACTATCCTGAGAATTAATTTGTCTCTTGTTATGAGGCTCCAATTTTTTGCAAAGAAAATGAGCCTTCCTCCTACGGGGGCGTGTAAGTCTGGGGAAAACGGTCCGGCCAAGGAGTCACAAGTGTTTAGGGGGGTACTGAGAACCGCGGGACAATCTGCGTCGACCCCGAAAGGGTGTAGGGGTCCTTTGATTGGTCTGGGGGCTCCTATCCCTGACCTCGCGTTGTGGGGGGCCCTGCGGTTGCTGGTTACTCGGCCCAGAGGCCTGCTGACGTGAGGAGGAACGTTGGCCATAAGAATGTGAAGACAACCTGTACACTGTCTTATCAGCCGTGGAAGAGGCAGAGATGGAAGATTCTAAAACTTCCTGAAAACGACCACTGAAAAGGTCATCCCCCCAGGCTGGCAGTCTTTCGAGTAGTCGAGTAGCATTTTTTTCAATCTGAAGTAGGTCAATGACCTGTGAACGTCTTGCTCTCGTGCAAAGTATGGCCGTTCTCGACGCCTGTTCAAACTGGTATTCTGCAATCTTCATAACACACTCCCATATGTCTCTGCGATCCTCTGGGGAGATACCTAGTCTCTCAGATTCCCGAAAGGCTGTCAAAAGATATGTGTGATAGGTTGCTAGGCGCATAGATGCCCTGGCTGCCTGGTCAATAGAGGTCAACTGACTCTCCATACGCTTAAATCTACGTGACCCGAGTGGATTCTGATTAGAGTAGCGCGATCTCTTAGCCTTAGCATCACCAACACAAAAGGCTGCATCTGGGACTGTGGGAGTCTTGAAAGCGTGCTTAAAGTCTCGTTCCCCAAAGCGAAAGTGCTTCTTAACCACTCTGTTGGTAGGACGTAAGTCCCTTCCCCTGTCATTAAGGTAATTCAGGCAGGATGAGAAGGGTTTGTCAAGCTTCACCGCAGCTGAGTTGACAGATTGTCTCCCAAGCTCCGAATCGAGACAGAAAATAGGCTTAGATTCCTCTGAGTCGGTAGTATCTGCCTTAAGCTGGGGGCAGTATTTCGTAATCAAATCTGCAGCCGAAACAGGCTTGCTTTCTACGCTATCATGGCGAGAGCTGGGGCTGGAAGCAAAAATAGCTGAAGAAAAACCCTCACTAATCACTGAAACCCCCTCCTTCTCATAACGACCGCTAGCAATGCTCTGTCTCTCTGATCCTGAAGTGGAAAGTTGAGACAGCAAAGAGTCTGCCCATTTTCGCTTGCGGGATGCTATGGGCCGATGGTAGCCATATTCAGAGTTTGAATCATCCTCATTTATATCAATAGAGGGAGCATGACAGGTACTCGGGCTTCTCCCCCGAGTACGGCTTTCAATGTCCCGTTGTCCTGGCCGTGGCCGCTTCGCCGGTACTCCGTCACGCCTCAGCGGCCCGTCCGGCGTCGGGGCGCCTGGGCTGTCGGGCAGAGTTTTGGTCTGCGCCGCTGATCTGGTAGGGGCGCTGGTGTCGCCTGCAATCGGCTGATTCGACAAGTTCATACATTTTTGCGCCGCCTGGAACATCTTCATGAACCATGCCGCCGAGGCAATGTCCGTGTCGTCAGGGGGATGAAAACCCGTTTTTACGTCCTTCCCTGATTCCCCCATCTTCGCTTTCTTGGTGACGGGAATCGTCTCGAATTTATCCGAGTCGTCCATAGAAAACTCGGCCCCCTTAACCTTCGGTATCTTTCCCAGTAAGGTGACGGACGTCCCGAGGGTTAATTCGTCCGGAGTAGGGGTTTTAGCTGTCTTCCCCTTGGGTTTGGCCTGGGAGGGGGTCTTGACTTTTCCTTTGAGGGGGATTTTGAACCCTGTACCTCGTTTAGACCTGGCTATATTGGGGGTTTTCTTTCCTCCATCATCTTTCATAGCTCCATCCTCTTTCGTATTGTTCTGGGAAGTGTTATTACTGGCTTGATTGGGGCCCTGACGGGGAGAGTCTTTCGATCCAGTTGTTTGGCTCATTATGGTGGATAATATAGACGTGGGGCCTGAAACGTACCTCCGTCTGGTTATGGCTGTGGGATCGGATGAGGCGTGGGTACCGAGACCTCTGCCTACTTCTGTGATGAGACGTGGGTTCTGAGACCTCTGTCTACTTTTGTAATGAGACGTGGGTTCTGAGACCTCTGTCTACTTTTTGTTATGAGACGTGGGTTCTGAGACCTCTGTCTACTTTTGTAATGAGACGTGGGTTCTGAGACCTCTGTCTACTTTTTGTCCCGAGACGTGGGTTCTGAGACCTCTGTCTACTTTTGGGAAAAGTCTTATACTGTTTGGGTGTATAGAAACTCTAACTGAGCGTAAGCGCCACACAACCGTTAGGTTCGGGCGCCGGCAAAAGAAAGAGGAAGTGAGCCACGCACGCAAGGTACTTATAGTATAGGGCGGGGTTTCCCTCCTTGTCGTGCGGGGCTCTAGTCTGCGTTGCAGACTTTTTCTCCTTTTATAGGAGAAATTTTTGCCGGGTGTATTCGAGCGTGGCGATCGAATGGCATTTAAGGGAATAGGTAAGTATGGCGTATCTGAAGTAGATTTCGTCACTTCCGTCGGGTCTTTTTTCCAGCAATATTAATTCACTGTCCCACGTGTGCCTATCTGTGTTGGTGATCTTCATTGTGAACATTTTTCAGCGTAGATTTCAAGATTTCACAAAGCTCAGTTATGTAACTGTACCAGATCTAGATCCTCGATGATATACTGACAATTAAGCCTGGTTTTACAGACTTTTTCATGAAATCAGTGTTTACTGCAACTACTTCTCTTTAAAAACGGGAGCTTGAACGTTGGGTGAGAGAACAATACAAATTCAATAAATCTGTGAATAAGCAAACTCAAAAGCGTTTTTCATGACATACTTTCGTGTGTGAACAGAAAGCCGTGTCGAACCCACATGACCTAGGTCAAACACGGCATATCCCGTATACGTTTATTCTACTTCCGTTCGTCATCCGCGGGCAGGGTCGAACTCGTCTTTTTTGTTTCAGTATAAACGCGATCACAGTTACCCTCTTCGCAGCGTTCGACACTGCCTGAGGATTCAACACACGGGTCGTGTGTAAACAGGTTAAAATGTGTTTTGTGCATGCAGAAAATACTTCTCGAACTTTTGGAGAGTT
The DNA here is from genome assembly GCF_018143015.1 of Lytechinus variegatus. Taxonomy (NCBI): domain Eukaryota; kingdom Metazoa; phylum Echinodermata; class Echinoidea; order Temnopleuroida; family Toxopneustidae; genus Lytechinus; species Lytechinus variegatus. Next base: position 27,872,850 of record NC_054744.1, on the reverse strand, counting down.
GGCAGGGGGAACATACTCGAAATTGTTTCCATCGTCCTCACTCTTAAGCGGGAAAACCGAGAGGAAACGCACCCAAACTGAGATAAGTACCAATCACAGAGGTGACACGCCTGTTCATGTCAATGGAGTCTCTGTTCGTACGACTTTAAATAGTGTACAAATAACCCACATTTTGGACGAGCCAGACGGGTTTCATTTAATTTCTGTTATGGATTTAGGACTTATTATTTATTTCGGACGTATATTTGCCGACGTAAAACGTTGAACGATAAAATACGTCGTCGGCTCGTTGGTGCTCTGAAATAAAAGTAAGATGATGCTATAGTTACACACACAAAACCCCCTACTCCAGAAAGAACAAAGCCATTATTTCGGATGGCACAGCAATGGTCGATTTTAGGGACTGTTCGATTGTGTGGCTTAAAGTAGCATAAGAAACCGGCTAGGACGTACCCTTCTATAAGAGCGCAGAAAGTGCCCCCGTGGTAGTTGATCCCTCTGACGCAGTCGTCCTTTGGCGGTATATCTTTCCTTTCGACACTCCGGGAACTGGTAGCTAATATCCCACGATTCTCGTAGTTCCTGACCGTGATCAGATCCACGAAGTCACGTGATGCGATCAGGCCCATGGCGGCTTTGTACGTTGCTGAACGAGCAATGATGAGATGCTATGGGGGAAGGGATATCAGGAAACAGAAATAAGTGGATGAAATTTTCAGGGAATGAAAGAATACGAATAAGAATAAGAAGAAGAAAAGTAGAAGGAAAAGAAGAAGATAGATGAAATAACAGCAAGTAGCATGAGGAAAAAGAAAATAACAAAATAAGGATGACGAAGTAGAAGCCATTATAGCAGTAGTGGTTGTATATAGAAGTTGCATAGTGCACGCGAAGAAAATAAAAAGGTAGGGAAAAGGTGGGAAGGGAAAAAAGAAGAATAAAGTAGAGAGGTAATACGTTGACAGAGAAAAGTGGTAGAAGATATTGGAAGTTATCGTTATAGAAATGTAGATAATGAAAGATACAGAGGATGGGAGACAAAGGAGGAAATAAAACTATGATAATTAATAAAATTGGAAAAGGTATAATTTTGTATAATAATTCACACAACGCAATTCCACTCGGAAACATATCGTTATTTCATTTTATTTTTTTGAATGCACACCTAGATATGCTTTTAGCATTTCAATTTATTTGAATGCAGGATAAAAGAGCATTCTCGATTGAATGCTTTGCTCACGGGCATAGGTGCCTCGATGGGAGATCAAACCCCGGACTTGGAAAGTTAGACCACTCGGCCATGGCGCCTCTCAGAACGGATGCAATTAAATCGTAAATCTTGAAAGAGGCAGACACACCTAGAAAAATAAGGATAGCATGCCATCACCAGATAGGTAGATAGACTAAGAAAGATCGATGGAGAATTATATATTTAGATACATAGATAGATAGATAGACAGATAGATAGATAGATAGAAAGATATAGCAGACAGATACATGTAGGTGTAGACTGGAAGATAGAATAAGACATAATGAGAAAGCAAAGAAGAATTGCGATCGTATTCCCCTATATACAGTCCAAGAGTTCAAATCCATAATCACTTCTATAATTCGTTTAGTGGGAAGGGCAATCCCCTCTGGACCCGTCCTTTATTGGCAACATATAATTGTATCAACACCAACCTTACAAAAGCTTTAAAGTGGCATCGACTTGACGAGATGGCTACAGATTTTTATTTTGCCATGTTGACGTAATACCGCGGTGTGTTGGCTCATTTGGTAGAGCGTCCGTCTCACAACCGGGAGGTCGGGGATCAAGTCCCGACAGCGTTAGACCAATAATATATAATAACGTCGGCCTTATGCCAAAAGGGCCTTAACTGCTTTTGGCCATTCCGAGATAATGGCGTTTATAAAGATTTTGGCCTCTCTAATAATCAAAAGTTTGTGGTCGTTTTTTTGCTTTTGAAGCAAATTTCGATAAACGTGTTAAGTTATTAAGTTTTACATGAAATGTGTTAAATTTATTATAAAATATTCAGAACCCCTAAAATCGGGTTAAGGCCCTTTTGGCATAAGGCCGACGATAATAGATCTCAAGGTCAGCAGGGGATAATGTGAAATATGTATAATAAAGGGGAAATCTGAAAATTTGTGTATAAAACAAATGGAGAGTTGTCCACAAAGTCGGCCATTTTGAAGCACGTTTGCCAATTTGAGGATCCCCCTAGAAAGTTCAACAAGACTTTTTAAATGTCCATAACTTGCTTATTTCATACCCAATTTTGATGAAACTTATTTAAAACCGTTTGTCTAATTGTCCTTTTTCCAATAAGATTACTTGCTTGGGTTTTGGTTTCCTTTAATCAAGTCGACTCTGCAAGATAAAATCATATCTCGCCAACTTAAGGGGCCAATGGAACTTTAAAGCTAACTAAGCGATGACTTTAGAAGTCTACCACAAACTTATGGCAGCTTTACCCATTTAGCTCTTCAATAAGATGATAACAAATAGCTTCCATAGCTTCCAGCAATACATATGATAGAGGAATGCGCACCCTAAAACATGCATTACACGTGTGACAGGAACATACGTCAGATGCTCTAAGATAGAGAAAAGCTTGCTGTCTTGAGTGAAAGAATTGGCTACGATTCAAATATCATAATAGAAAAAATCAAATAGTCCATTATCACTTATGACTTCATTTAAACTTAAATGTCATAACCCTCTAATGTAGATAAAACAAGAATTATGAGGTAACGATTGGTCTGATGTTTTGCTAAACACGTTCCAGGTAACAGCCACATTGGTAAAGAAAAAAACAACAACAAAACGTAACAGGAATCTTCATTCATATTGCCCATTCTAGAATCGTATCTCCCATCAACTTTCTCATTATTGGCGAACATTGAAAAACTTGTCAATGACCCCTTCATCGGAACTATACAGAGCCATCTTCATCGGAACTATACGGAAGAATGTTTGCTAAAGTGGGGCTGACTCATCCCTGAGAAGGTGAAAAATAGAGGGAAATTGAAAGAAGGAGAAAGAAAAATGTTTGTACGGGATCTTGACATAAATGTGAGCGTACTTTGCACTGTCTGCGTACTAGATTAGTCTACTACTCAAGGCCAAACCATGGCATCCGTGTCTTAAAAAAGACTTGGGGAAGCATCTCGACATCGAAGATTGCTAATCCAAGCACAAATGCGAGAGATCGGGAGCTTCTTTGCGCACGCAATTAGATTATACGACGAATCCCTAATCTACGAAAATTGATGAAACTAAAAACCATACATCAGAGCTGGTCGAAGGAGGAGAAAAGGGCAGCTAATGAGAAAGAGAAGGAAGGGAAGGAAGAAGACAGAGTTAAATGGAAGAGGGAGTGTAAGATGGGATGAAAAAGGGAATACAGGGCCCCGTCTTATTAATTTAAGATAGGTTCATAGAAAATCATATTAGTATCTTAAACCTCCTCACTACATAATTCAAATCAATCGCAATGTCAATTTCATAAGAGTCTACCAAAATTCTGTCAAATTCTTTGTAAGACTGGGTCGTGATCGGGTAAAAGATTTAATGAAGGCGGAACTTTTCTTCCTAAGGGAGAGAGAAGGGCAGAAATTGTGGAAAATAAAGGACTGATAAGCAGGAGGGGAAAAAGAGAAAGAAAAAAAATAACAAACAGAAAAAAGAGAGAAGGAAAGAAAGAAACAAAAAAGAAGGAAAGAAACAAAGAAAACAAATAAAAAAGGAACGAAATAAAGAAAGGGAGGAATAAAAAAGGAATAAGGAGATAAAACAGAAGATGGATACTGGAGATAGGAGAGGAATGGCAATAACCCCATCCAAACTTCCCTCGCTTTGTGCGATCGATGACATACGCAAGATGTATTTTGGTTTATGAAAATGATATATTACCGCTGGCCTAAATGAGAAGAGCAGCCGCGGCGATGTTCGATGAAAAATCCTTTTTGATTTAATTCAGAAATATTGGGCGAATGCTTTCTGCAGATCATACATGAAATGTCATGTCTGATGACTCTGGTCATAAGGGTAAATAAAGCAAGGAGGTATTTTTATTACTCCTTTGGCAAACTGTGCTAGCTGAGTAGCTGTAGTGACTTTTATCTCTAGTCGGGTTCACGGAGTCGTTGGCCGTAGACACAGCTGGCCAACATACGACCCTCCCGGTTGTGCTTTTAGAGTTCAGTAGCTAGGCATGTTTCTCCTACCAATTAATCATTGTTCTTTCTGGATGACAGCACAATTCATATATTAAAGAAACCATATAATATGCATTTGTACCCACACCAAGCTCCTTGCGCATACCCTCTCGCTATACACGCACACCCACACACACAAACCCCTCAACATCTCCCGAAAATTCGCAATTGGTTTGAAAGAGAACCATCATTAATGTTTTAATGCTTTGATTAATATACCCTACAATATCCCCTCTTTAAAATAACTTATTTCCTCATGTCACATAATTTGACCGCAAACAATAAAGAAACTATTTTTGGGGCCTCGATCGTCATATCCCCCAGCCACTAAAGCTCGCAATTCGCACTCGATTTCTCGGCACACATTATTTTTTTTCGCCCCTGCCTTTAACCCCCAAAATTTCGGTTTGCCTCTACTTCAAAGTAAAAAAAATAAATGATAATAAAGCAAAAATATCGCCCTCTTAAAAAAATAATATAAAGAATAGTCATAATTACGTCATTTATACGTTCGATGACTTTTGAAGCTTTGACGTTCTTGTCCCATATGCCTCTCAGACCCTTTGGTAGTTGATGTTCACTTGTTGGAAGTATATATTGGATGATCTTCTCTGGCGTAGCATCTAGCGTACATTCTGCTCTATATCTGTATAGGCGTTATAAAACAAAATAACAGAAATATAATAAGACGAGAAAAACATTCTAGCCTCCACAAGACAATACAGTGGTATATCGTTTATGCATTAATAAAAAATTAAATCTATGAAAAAATTATTTTGCAGCTGCGCTTCATGGAATCATTTATCTGACATTTTTTTGTTCAAGATTCTTAGACTCCAAAGTTTAATATCGCCTCTATGCATAAAAAAGTAAATAATATGTTTAAACAAAACAATGTTTGGCCTTGCAAAGCTCCTAATTTTTCTAAATCCAGCATTGATACTTTAATTCCCACGTCTATACCCCATTAACAAAGCTCGTAAAACAGCAATTAAATATCCCTGAAATGGCTATTCACCTCGCCAATTTCTTTTCGAACGCGCTCTCAATCGAAAGCTTACATCAGATATTGTTGATTCCTAATTATCATACTAAATCAGCCTTGTACTCGAGAGGAGCATCGCCAATGAACAATAAAACTGTAAACGCTTTTGGAATCGCCTTTAATGAAAAGCAAGGCTATACTATTCAAAGGTATACTGTAATTATGATGGTAGCGAAGGCCTAATTGTTATAATTGAACGTTTTGTAAGAAAATGGATGGTAGAGTACGATTAAGCAAGCACGAAGGTTAACGATCCACTTATTGAAGAATAATATCGCATGCATCACTTGTCAAATGTCTTCAGACAGTTGTGGTGCTAAACGAATGGCGAGGCAGTGGTACCGTTCATTGTGTACACACTGCGTAGATTCGTACAAGTTCATCAGGGAAATAAAGTTGTGCCTTCGGCTTATCAGAACCCCGTTAGCCGTGTAAGTGACTACAATGATACCTTAATATAGATCAGTCTTCTTGCTATTTTTTCAACAAAGATTACCTCACGGTGGTAAAATGCTTAAATTTCTAACAAAATACATTATTCGAGCAAAGTAATTGCACTAAAGTGTCAGACTTTGTCACCATATTTGGCTCAATGAAGACTACACTCGGCCAAGATTACTGGCATATTAAATTGTCAGTGGCCTACACCATACTGTGGCTCAACGAGAGAAACGAAACCAGAATTCAGAAATATCAATCATTCAATTTCATGATTACGTAATCAAAAATCAATTTTATATATTTAAGATGCATTTTATAGAGCTATAATAGATCCATATCTTTGATTCACGAGAAACCATATTCAGGAAAAAGAAGGGGACAAAGAGATTGTGTTCGTTTCAAGCAAAGTTTTCATTTAAAAATAACACTTAACAAATTAATTTTCGCTTTTTACTTACCATTACCAAAAAAAATGGAGAAGGCTTAATAACTTGATCAACACCAGAGCAAAGTGTTGGATATGTATGACGATGCCAACTCTGATTATGACTGCTGCCAAGCAATCAAGCAGTAACATCTTATTTGTTTCATGATTTAAGGAAACGTTACCACTTTTAAGAAAATCTTATATGTGGAGGAAAAGTTAAGTTGATGAATTATACACCAGTGAAAAGATGATAACCTTCATTATACAACGATCCGAATCTAATACCATGAAAATTTTACCACATAAATATTTGCTCTAGAAATACTTAAATTCGTAAGCCTCGGATATTGACTTTTTCAAAGCCATTTGCACTACATGCAGTTCAGGATTCTATGACGTCAATATTTTGTTTTGTGTGTCGGGAATATGCCATTTTTTCAGTGAGATTACAAAAAAATGTAAACAATTTACAAAGAATTGTGTAATTGAAAAAAAAATACAGGGATGGGAGAAAATCTATAATTTTTTGATCGCCTCTGATTTGCTTGATAGAATACAATGTCTATGAACTCCATTGTTTCATTCCTTGAATTTGGATGGAGCCGCCTCACAAGCGAATAATCCAGTTTGAATGACAAAAACAAGTTTAACAGGAACATTAACAATCACTGCGAGCCGTTTTTCTTTTCATTATCTAAAATGATAATAGTCATCAAACGAAACATTCTTTTCGAAACATATACACTTTCGTGACATTTTGAGAATGTTCTGGAATCGTAATCCGCGGATGATTAAGTAGGTACGATACAAATAATCTAGGATTTGAAAGCATACGTCAATCGGGATTAGTGCAGTATCGTGATAGATATTCCCAGACGAGAAAATTAAAAAGTGTGCCCTTGACATTCGACGGATCACATTGATCGTGGGATTAGTTAACCTTGCCTACAAATTTGATTTTTATTACATTGAGATAAACATTATTTGGTTTTTCCTCATTCCGGCACTGTTATATATTATTTTCATTTCTTATGAAAAACCCTTTGTTTATAATTTCTGTTCTTTTAATTTACCCATGGGAGCACATTAATTGTCTTCTTACTTATTCCCATATAATCATGTTGTGGTTACAAATATCCAAGATAACCGTTATCCCATATATGCAATTATTCTACTTTTTTGTCAACACATAAAAATTATATCATTAATTTCACATGTTACTTTTATACGTTTATTGATACTGTATGTATTTCATATTTTACTTTGTAAAAAATTCAGCCTTTGGCTACGATCACATTTTGAATTTCAATTTAAAGAAAATCTATCCAATATTGTTTATAAAATGGGAATGTCAGCATAATTACTTAAATTGTAGCTAGGATTGGAAACACGATTTCAAAAACTATAGGCAAAATAATCTCACCACTCTCTCATGAATTTTCTGTCTATTGATTAAGAAATATTAGCTTCTGAAATGGATGTGAAAACTATTGACTATAAACATTCTAAAACAATCAAACCCACCCACACACAACGTTCTCTATCAAACGGAAAGACAGGATATACATTTTTTTTATTCAGTGGAGCGTGCCCCTTGCACGCCAATTCTTTATCTTTACTGGAAATTGACTAATACTTTTATTTTTCCAACATTGACATACCCTGATCAAGTGGTTGAGGAGAGCTTTTTATCTCATAACTTTGCCACTCAAGCAGACACATTTTGGGCCTTTGCTTGTAATTGTGATCTTTAACTTTACAAATGAATAACCGTGCCCTAGCCACAAGTTAATGTAATTGCAAAAGTCAAGGCATGTATAAATTAACATACTCAGTCTTTCTCGCAGAGACAAGGAAAAACATAGAGAAAAGGACGGAAGAAACAAAAGTTTGCCGTTGTTACATCATGCAAATGGAAGAATGGCGCCTCCGTCGCGGCGCCACGACAATCCAAGCACAAAACACAAATGCACATGAACTTGAAGCATAAAAAGAAGAATTAGATGTACTTTACAACTGTCATCAGTGCCAGAATTACTCAAGTTGGGAACTTTTGTTCTGATACGTGGCTATGGTGAATTTTGATTATTATTAGACTTATTAAAGCTGACGGGTCCTTGTATACAAGTAAAACACATCATGAATTGTTATCGGTGAACTGGTTTTCATGGTTCCACGGTGTACTGGCTTAAAGGTATAATCTTGTGTGTGGAGAGATGGGGGTTGTGAGGATGTGTGTGTGTGTGGGTGCGCGTGCGTGTGCGTGGGCGTTTTTTTTTCCATAACAGTATGGGCGTGAGCGTATATTGATTGTACGGTAATTAAGGAGAGAAACCCGAACGAGGTCTAACCAGTGCAAACCGTTGCTTAAACATGTGGACTACTATCAACATTCTGAGAGGAGGTGGGAGGTTCAACTTTGCACCTTTAAAAGGTTCAACCTAATGTCACACAGGGAGCGACTTTAAGAGGATGGTGCAAATTGGAACCTTCCTGGTCTTGAAGCACCTTCATTCTAGGTGCAACTTTGCACCCATGAAAGATGTTCCTTTTCCTGAAAGTGCTCAGTTGAACCATGGTACCTGTTCCATTCTTTGGGTATATTGTATTTTTGTTGGTTGTAAGTCATTTAAGATATTATTTCGAAAGGGAACCTCTATACTCTAGATGGAAGCCCTGAACATAGCATTGGGAATACATGTTTGTTTTTCTCTGAAACTGATGAACAATTAAAACGATTTAGGATTATCAAAAATGGTTCATGAATTCACATATCTGTATTTCCAGAAGATTTCGTTTTTTAGCCTGCATATTGCAGAATTTACCCAAACTGTGTGTGATTTCAAGTCAGTGTTGACCTTTTGGTGTTGGTGTTAGGTTAATTTTTACACGATTATAACACCAAACATAAAGTTATGATTCCCGAAAACTAGGGGAAGCAATCTAAATTTCAACACCAACACCAAGGCCAACACTGGACTTGAAATCACCCTATAGGTGCGCTCAATAATTACTCATTGATCATAACAGGAGTTGAGCGCAGGTGAGCAACTCTGTGCATGCTTCTTCCAGGGGATCTGTTCACACGACAGAGCTAAAACTGAAGTTTTGACAACAAAATCAATGGGCGATCATTTGAGCAAATATTAATGGACTTACATAAAACATAAATTCAATCAACAATCATCCTTCTAAAGATTGTTCAATAAAACAGGAATCAATAAGAATAATCTGAAGAAAAAAAAAGCTTGACATAATATTATGACGACACATTGCGCCCATATCAACCTAATTGCTATGGGGGTATACATGCGAAATTGTTTCTCAATAGGCGGCACACTGTAAATGCCTTTTTGTTATTACTTTATCATCATAGGCTCTCATATTTTTGAAAAATAAGTAAACTTTTGCTTGTATTTTGTTCGTTCAAAAAAAAGAAGAAAAATCTGATCTTTCTATTGATTAGGTTTAGTATACTATTCATATTTTTAACATTTGGTGTTCATAACATGTTGATTTTAAACGAGATCTTGGAAATGTTATCGATTATTTGGGGTTGCCAATTACTTTCAACATTCATTATTTGTGGCCCTCATGTTCGCCAATATAGGTTGGCGGTAACCCCCATACTTGCGCTATAAAGCGAGCAGCAGGCAGTGTTCATCCCAACTGTATGTTCCGAAGCATTGAAGGGATTTCATACTTGATTAAGCCTGTGGCTGAGTCATCGGATTCATCAAGAAGCCTCACCAGATTTTTTGTTAGAAATGCCATGTAGGCCCATGTAGAATTCACTGCGGGATAATGAACATGCGAGGTTGTATATACGAATAGGCCTTTGATTTGATTCTGATGAACAGAGATGAAAAGGGAGGAAGGATTGTGAAGATCTTTTATACGAAAATACCATCCCACCCCTGTCCCCTGTTTTTTTCTCTCCAATCCGTTCATCTCTTTTTATCTTCCCATATATCTTTTACATATGTATTCCTAATGATGCATCTCTATTGATGTATATATATGTATATATAACGGGGCTATATGATAGATATATGGAAAATAACCGTGATAAAAAATGAAGCTGTTTCTGTTTCAACTTCGTTACAGCTAATGTTGGTGTTTTTTTTTAAATATTTTTTTAAAAAGACATCTCTGTATATATCTATACAATTGTCCTCATATCTTTCAATCTAAAATTGATCCATCTAGTCATTTTCTGTCTTCATATAAGTATATTTCTCTCTACATATCCATTTATGGATCTATATATAATCTGTCTATCTCTTCATCTTACCCCTTATCTAAATCTCTTCATGTACTGAATGTCTGAAGTTGGGTCGTATACGGATCCTAAGCATAAAAAAGATACGTTCTTGGTACACAATGTGAATGTATAAACGGGAAGACAAACGAATTTCGATGAATACAGAGATATAGGAAGACTGCTGACTTACCATGCTTACTGCGTAACCCAGTTAACGTGACCTTACGATAGCACTGCACGCGAAATCAACTCAATTCAATCCACGTAATGATGTATTACGTACACTTTAAAAATGATGTTTAAAATTTTAAGCACGTTGTTTAAGCCCATCACTCTAGCAACTATCGTTTAAACTTTTGCAAGAAAAAAAAGTTTAAACAACTTGCTGTTAGAGTGACAGGCTGAAATAATGTGCTATTTTTTTGTATTTCAATACATGTTATTAGCACCAATCTGAAAGTCGTAAATCGGCATACTTACAATGAAGTACATTATTTTACCAGTCGTTATAAGGCGATATAAAAAACCCCAAACAAAACACAATAGTTATGTATGTACCAAAAAGAATGTATGCACTGCAAATTTGGACAATTAATTGCATCTGCCCAGAATATTGAAAATGTGCTTATTGCACTTCAATTTGTTTAAAAAACAAGTAATCTAACAGTTTCTGTATATTCCAGAAACCCATTTCCAATTATTGTTTAAAGTAAAGGTGGATTTTTGGCAAAAGTAACCCTTTCTTGGTTTTAAGTTCAGATTGTCAGAGGACCAATTTACTATGCATGATACAGCTGACGTTGCAACACGGACATAATTTTTTAATGAAGGAATAACAAATGCCGACATATTTTTTAAGATCTTATCGATACATTTAAAAGATGGTAAAAAATTATGTTGACATACATCATTGAACATATAGAAAACTAATATTGGGCCTACCTGTCTGCCTTGAGGCACTTCATCATATAAGGAGGCATTGAGCGGATTACAAACAATTATCTGAACTCACTTATGCAAAGTACGGCATTAAATTAAATTAATTTCGAATCGGAATATTGTGGTCAAAGAAATCGAAAGAAATGGATAAGTCAATGCAACCAATAACTGTTTTGAAATGGTAAAACGGCAGATAAAAAACGGCAATAATGAAAGCTCATGAAGAAGAGGAGGTCGATTTTTGGTTAGATATTTCATACTAATATAAGGCTTCGTAATCAACATTCCCACTTTCTCTTTTATGATTAAACTAATTCGAATACAAGTCTATTCAGTATAAACACTACAAAAGAATGCACTAACAATGTTAGAGTAGACTGAGATAATTTTCAAATTAAAATAAGCAATTCAAGATTAACAGACAAAAAAAAGCTGACAGACGGCCTCGACATGTAAGCGGGCAAGACGGGGAAATCAATCTTGTTACAGGTCGTCCCTTTCAATCTGAGGAAATATGAGGACGGACAGAATGTTATTAACATTCCCAGGATATTATGAGCTTGTATGGATTAAAAATAAAAGTAATACAAATAATTTATTTCGAAGAAATTGGGATTCCACTTTCCCTCCTAGATGATCAACCTCAGTATCTACATCAATTAGGATAACTTCTCATTAAGTCTAACAGCTTGCCGAGGAACCATAATCTTTTCGCAGAAAGCACGGAATTTGATAGTATATTTGATTAACTTTGATGTTTAAATTCGCCCACTTTTCATGGTTTTCCAATCTCATATTTTTGCACGATCATTGTTTTCCGAGAACTCGAGAAGAGAAACGAAAGCTTGCCAAATTCATGAGCCGACCAAGCACGTTTTGAAGGATTACCTGATCATGTATGTATGCTACCCAATTAATCCATCATAATATTCAAAATATGAAACTTTCATCGTGATTATGGTGGGAGCTAGAGGCTAAAGACCCCTAACATTCTCAAAGGAATTTGATTTTTACTTATTACTTGTGTCATATCAATGAAATAACAAATTACTCCCCCACACCTTCCGTTTTTTCCTTTTGTTTTTAATTGCTAATTGTTCCGTTCTCTAACAAAATTCAAACATAAAGGACTATATCTTAATATCGGGCTCTCTAGAAAAATAGTTTTTGCCTCATCATGCCACTGGAAATGCTATATTATTCTTATCAAGGATACTAGTTCAACGATCATATGAATTAAGTTACTTCTGTACAGAGGCTTCTGGGGCCTGTTGCATAAAACTTTTTACCTGAGAAAACTATGGTAAAAACTGAAAACTAAGGTTAGTCTGATTTCTGCCACTGACTTTAACACAGGGCAAAAACTCCGGTAAAAAACAACCTGACTTTTCTCAGGTAAAAGGTTTTATGCAACGGATCCCAGGTTATTCATAGAATTTCGCAAAATATTGAATCGTCAAGCATGTCAGTTCTTCAAATACGGAATACAATTTTAGAAATAAAACGACATCAAACTTCTGGGTAGAAAATACAGAAACGTTTCCATTACAGTAATAGTATTGTTGATGCAGAGAGATATTACTGTCAGATTATAGTAATACTGATTGGTTCACAAAGTTTTCCTGCGAGGGAACATTCCATGCTGCAATACTCGAAGCACGTGATCATAAACTTTCTTCCAATCTCTGACATCAACAGAATAGATCAAGTTATCATGGTTCTATGTTATATAAAGCATATTAATGATTGTTCATAATTATCCTTGACGATTAAAACATCTGCATGTTTTGGAAAACATCTGCATGTTTTGGAAAGAGAACGTTAAGTGACATGTAAATATGCCGAAAACAGCTACCATTTCAACAAGACAATTGCTCCTGCGACTTATGCTACTGTCTTAATATATCAGAGGGCATAGGGTTATAGTGAGGATAAAGTTTTTGGAAAGATAATGGAAATATAAGAATTCGGATTTATTTAGTCAAGGAAGTTAGGTTTTATGGCTTAACATGCAGATTTTCCATGGGAGCAATTGTCATGGAATCCTGATTTCAATGTAAAACGCGTCATTACTCCCATTGTCTCACTATTTACGACTAGTCCGTCTCGGTCTATTCTGTGAGATTAATATATTTGCCATCTCGCATTTGATCCGTTTTACGAGTACTTTACTCAAATTATTGCAAACTAGCCCTTCGGACATAATACAGCTTCATTAATCTCCGCTGTCCGTCTGGCTGCCTGGGATGCTACTGTATTGTGCACCAATAGGATTAATTAGTTAGCATAAAGCTGTCTGATTAGTTGTGCGATGATGTCATGCACGGGAAAGTGTGATCTGTCCTCGCCTCACACGCCGGTTCGAAATCATGTGACGTGTATCTGATTAGCCGAGCCGTCTCTGTTGAATGGCGTTTTACTTGAAAGTATACTGCTCATACTTAAGGCATGTGTTCGTCATCTTTTACGGGGTTCAGATTATATTGAAAAGACAAAGAAAAACACTGGTATAAGATTCCAGCAATAATGCAGCTAAGTAATTCGCTATCCCAGCAAAGTGCATTGTCGGCGGGTGTAGATCATAACACAAGGCAAAAGCGATATTGTGTCTCGCCCACTTATGAAAATAACAAGATATATCGTGATTTGCGAGGGCACGCAACAGAATTGTATCAAAACTTCATTGTGAAATGACTGGGATGGAATAAGAGTCTTGCACATAAACTTTAATGTTGACCTCAAAATGAACTAGACCATACCATGTGACCTCCCAACACAATAGCATGCAGGACCCCTAAGTACATCTACAATCCAAGTTTGATTGAAAAGTGATGTACGGTTGCAGAGTTATGTGTCATAAGAAAGTCTTGCACGGAAACTTTAATGTTGACCTGAAACTGACCTTTGACCTTATCATGTGACCTCCGACTGCAGCATGGCATGCAGGTATCATAACTTCATCGACAATCCAAGCTTTGGTGAAAAGTGATTTGCAGTTGCGGAGTTAGGTGTCATAAGAGAGTCTTGCATGTAAACTTTAACGTTTGCCCGAAAATGACCTTTGACCTTACCATGTGACCTCCGACTGCAGCATAACACGCAGATCCCCCAAGTCCATCTACCATCCAAGTTTGGTTGAAACGTGACTTACAGTTGCGGAGTTAGGTGTCGTTAGATAGACTTGCATGTAAACATTAACGTTGACCTGAAAATGACATTTAACCATACCCTGTGACCTCTGACTGCAGCATAACATGCAGTTCCCCCAGTCCATCTACCATCCAAGATTGGTTGAAAAGCGACATACGGTTGTGGAGTTATTTGTCATAAGGTTTGTGACGAACAAACGACGGACGACTTGCCTTCACCTCTGGTGGGCAAGACCAAACTCCCAAAACAATGAAAAGAATTAGCAGTAATAATGGAGCTAGGTAATTCGCTTTCCAGGCGAAATACATTCTTCACCTCATTTTCGAACATTGTCGATCATTGTGATAAGAAATTATTCCTTAGTAATGTAAGTGGAATATATTACGTTGCATATCGCATATTTGCCCTAGAATTCATTCCACCTTTGGTGATTGATATCACCCGTTTCTGGATGAGCATCATGACACTCAACTTTATCGCGACTGTACACACACGAGACCCTTGTTTGTTTTTAACCAAAACGGCTCCTTTTCGAATGTTTGGATTTTCGTCACTCTAAAAGCGCTCTAACATGTCGAAGCGCATCGAGTTTCTATAGCCTTGGATTCCCTGATAATGGCCTTCTTAATATATGGCATTTGGTAACTATCCCCATTTGCATTAAAATATAGAAAAGTGCCTTTTGGAAGCGGCCCTGTCCTCTCGAAATTTAAGTCTCGTGTCCACCCCCCCCCCCAACTATACATTTTACATATCCGTTTTTTATTTGTCGTGCTTTTGTATACAGGGAGCATTACTGCAGGGTAACACTTAGAACAAACTTACGAAGAAATAGACAAAAATACTTACACGTGACCTTCAAACTCGGAAGACTTCTTGTACATGACTTTTACTTCTTTCTGAAATACAATCATACCGGAAAATTTATTAGTTTGGAAACCAACAAAATATTTCAATCAAATATTCACTGCAAAAAACACCTGTGTTAATTTAACTGTAGCCGGTATCCATATCGGAAAACACAAGCATGACAAGAGAAGTGCTTAAACAACCACAGTTAAGAATCAAACCAACGTTACTTACTAGTGTCATTCAAAGTCATATCCGGTTTTAGCCAAGAGCAAAACTGGTGCTGTTTAAACAGCTCTGGTGTTTTCCTGTATGGCTATGATAGATGTAGGACTGGTGTTACTTAACGATCGGCGTTTGAACAGTGTTGAAATTTGCCTTCCACTTTTAAGCCTAAACTTTCATATTACTTTTTGAAATATTAGTTTCTTTATATAAGCATGATAAGGATGCAAAATATTATTTAAATATCAATGCTAGCGTTCAGTGTTATAAATAATATTACATATATATACATGTATATATATATATATATATATATATACATACATATATATATACATATATATATATATATATATATATATATATATAAAATACTCTCCCTGTAACATGTAAGGCAATAGCGAGATTTTGCGATTGCAACGTTGACTGATTCTACAACAGAGTAAACATATTGAAAATGCCCATCATATTATAATGGACAGCTTAGAGGTCTTTGTCGAAAAATGATGAACCAGGACAGCTGATCGTGGTCATGGTGGTACGATTCTGAGCTGACGAAAAAATTCGAAATATGTCGTTTGTCAAAAGTACAAAACGATCCTGCTGTTTTCTTTCATTGATTTTTGACAAAGACTGCATTGTCATGAAGGACTTTTGTCAACAGATTTTCTTTGCTATTAAATCCGTCCCGTCGCAGTTTCAAAAACTTCCTAATTACTGGTGCGTTCGAACATTTGGTTCTCAAGAAAGAAAACAAAACATTCTGATTTTGGTGACGAAAACATGTCATTTACTCATCATTCCTTTACAAAATGCATGAACTAATTCGTGGGAGATCATTTCAATCAATGATTATGTATCGCCAAAATAATCAAAGTATTTGATATTGGAAAAAGACTAAAGAATTGAATTAAACGACACTTCAATTACCAATCAACATGATCAAGCATTGAATTTGTTCAAAACAAAGGCGCGATGCCACACAAACTGCAGGTCCTAGTTTGCATTCACTAGCTACACTGGCACATATGAATATGAAAAACAAAAGAATATATGGCTGTATAAATGAATCCAAAGTATTTATTTATTTAACTTAACAAACAGGATTGAAGCTAAATAAAATGTGAACACTTAAAATTATGAAAACGTTGAAACAACGACCGCGGTTGTGGGATATTCATAAACGAACAAATTGACTATATGATAATTAAATAAATAAATAAATATTTTACTACTAGTTACATTGAATAAATACGTGGAGAGTTGTCAAGAAACACATACATATACATATAAAGTATACAAATAAAACACGTTAAAATGTATTCAGAACATTTGTTTGGGAGCAATGGCATTTTGCAAAGGAGATTGCGACACATTTTGACATTGATAATTTGTGGTAAAACAAGTCGAAGACACTTAAAAAAGGAAAATAGTTAGTAAACAATTGAGCACGAATGGCGGATTTGCAAACTTTCTTTTCAATTTCCTGAACATGCAACATCTTCACTCCCACGGAGATTATGTGCAAGGCATCAGGAAGGACGGAAGATTGAATAAAAATAAATTTTGCATAGGATTGTAGGAATACGGATGTCACATCATTGTGCCACATAAAATGAAATTCATGCAAGAAAAATAAAGAAGATGAGTAAGATTGCACAGAACAATTTCTTATCGAGTTACCTTGAAGTCCTCAATTGTGCATTCCTCCTTGTTTAATGATTAGGTGCAAAAACAACAACAATAAATGATAGATGTAATTTTGAACTGCGACATCTAAATTCCATGAATTAGTCATCGCAAACTTTTTATCCCTGTGGATTACTCTGATAATCAAAAGTAAAGACGCAATGATAGATAATTTTGAACAGGATACCTTTACGTAAAATGAAAGGGGGAACAAGATCAATATTATCAAAGAATTAGGCTGCTGTTTATTTTGTTTCAATCAAAATTCAATGAACAGGAACACGAATTGCGCCTTTGTGAGGATTAAAGAACATGTACCCGTTTAGAAATTCCACCTATGTCCCCCAACAGGAATCAATTTGGTTTTATACGCCACTGACAAAATGGCAGCAGTTTACAGTAGTTGTTTAACAGTTTAATCAACTATGCTTAATCTATTGATAATTTATTACTGAAAATTAAACGTTATAGTAAACAGCGTTGTATAACAATATCAAATAGTTTTTACTACGAAGAGCGAAAAAAACGAAAAAAAGGAAAGAACGGTGTTTTAGACAATTCGAAAAAAAGATTCCAGTTGGAAGTTTTACTACAATCACGAGCTCAACTAATCGCACAGTCAAACACACAATACACCTCACAAACACCGAATCATGTTATTATCACACTCCAAAACACATGACATACTAGCACTCCCGAACCGGAAATATCCCGAACTTCTGAAGATTGACGATCTAAGCCTGCATCTGAGGAGTAGGACTGTTTTGAAAAATAAAATAGATAAATAAATAACCACCAGTCATGTTCATCACATTACGTCATGATCTATGCATCAAAGAACATGGACAGAGCCTATTACTTCAGATTTTGACAAACACTCTATCATGTCTATGAGATGGTAATAGCTATATGCAAGCTTAGAATCAATGTCAGTCAGTGCAGTGCTGTTGGACACCATGCATGTGGCTCACGAATTTCCGTATCGGACATGTCACAGGTAGGATGTAATCCCAATTAGAAGAAATCGATATTTGAAATTCATGACTCAGTGGAGCGTTTCGACCCTACATATTAAACAGAATATATTTACGATACATACAATTCAATCATTTCATTCCAAGGTAAAGATGGTATAGTTCTAACCTATCTAATATTTCGAGTATGAGATATTTTTTTATGGATAACCAGGATACAATTTGAATACTCCATGTAATTGCAACCGCAGTTGAACGACATTCCGTGGCCCAATATCAATTGATTTTATCAACCGACCACATGACCATTTTGACGGTTTTCAACAATATCTAAGAAAGCAATAAATTTGAACACATTCGCCTAATTCCTTATTCATTATTTCATGAAAGAAATTACTTTATCAAGAATCTTTTCCATATTTTATTGCGACATGCCACCTTAAGTGTGGTGTATTTTGTAGGTCAGGGCTGCTTAACGTACATGTCAGTAATCGCTCTCGTCAAACTCCACGAACTCAAGCTAATCATCAATCAAGGTCTGCAATCATGGCAATACATCCAGACAGTCCTGTGGGGGCGGGAAGCTGAGATGTCAAGGAATTCTATTGATTCACAGCCGTGGGAAGCAAGTTTGTGTGGAGGTTTGTAGAGGAGTGGGTGTGCGCGCGCGCGCGTGTGTGTGTGTGAGTTAAGAAAATATGTAATGGATGAAATGTGATCCGGGCTCCCGTCTTACAAGGAGTAGCCACAGATCCACGGTGTGATTTACCTAAAATACCCAACTCTTGACTAAAGATATTTAGATCAATCGCAGGTTTATTTAGTCAATCGCAACTCTTCGCGTGAAGGGGCTCAGGTAATCGGAGACCTGCGATCAGATGATCGCCAAATGATAAATGTTTTAAAGAGTAAAGCACTGCAAGGTCCTCCTATCTTGCTAGGAGATCTTGCAGTTAACGGAAATTTCCTCTACCGCTTTTCACATCACAGTCAACCAGACGTAGAGAAGCAGAAGGTAACTCCGTTGGAGCACACTTCCCTAACTCTCGCTTCAACTAGGTGATGAGGGATGGAATACTTGGTCGGTTGCGGCATGGACCTACTGTGACGACGTTTCTTAAAGAACCTTGGTCGCTAATGGCGACTTCCATACACGAGAAACCAATCTTTACAAAGCTAGTCTATGGTTACTGCAGAAACGGCAGTGTTGATTTAATACCATCCCGATAAAAGAGAACACCAGAGAAGTATTCGAACCAACACCTCTTTTGCTTCAGATAGGTGTTTAAAAACACTAGTCAGTGTCACAATAATAACAGTTTCATTATCATGATTATAAAATGCTAAGCTGGACCCCGTAACACAATTTTAGGCTAGACAGCAATCGTACGCTTGAAATTAGCACCGGTGTTCTTGCAGTGTCTTTATTGTTTGATTATTACGAAAGTTTTATATCAAATCTCGAATATGCCGAAACCAGAGCATTTCGAAATCTTGATGGTTTCGCTGCATTGACACTGGACGAAGCCCAACTCCATAGGACACCCATTCGACCTTTTTGAAGAGTCCTAATCGCCATGCTGAGGAACCATTTGACATATTCATAGGTCTTTATTTTATCAGAAGTGTAAATAATGAACGAGAGATCAATGTGTAAATGTATCAATCAAAAAGAAGTTAGGGTCTTTCATGTTGATCTGAATTCCTGAATTACTTGAAAGTGGTTGTCCTTATAATAATGATACTTCTTTATATATATAAAATATCGTTTGTTTTTAATAAAGTAATATACGTCGACGAAAATCGGATATGCTGTTCAACATTATATAATATATATATATAGTAAATAGTGGTAGTAAAATACGAGCTGTGATTGGCTGGATTTGTACCACGTGACCTCCCTTCAAAAAGTTATATTGTACATATGTACAATATAACTTTCGATTTTTGGATGGCAAAATCCATGATGGGGGGCTTAGATTAAGGGATCTATTTACTATAATAAATAGTGAACGTTCTATCATACAATATTACTGGACTATATGAACTCCAAATATAAAATTATCCCTCGTGCAAGCCTATTTCACCTCGGCCTTCGGCCTCGGTGAAATAAACCTGCACTCGGGATAATTTTATATTTGTCGTACATATAATCCAGTATATTGTACAATAGATTATACACTATTTATATAATATATATATATATATATATATCCAAGTGAAGTGGGGAAGACTCGTTCCCAGTATATTAATTTTGTTCAAGCTTGATTGCCCCAAATTCGTTACAATTTGTCGAATTAGCTGTGGGACTTGTCTCCATTTTAAAATTGGTAGTTGATCGCTAGAGCCTCTTAACAACCCTCATTACTCACTGTCTCTCCCCTTTGATAGATGTACCGTCATATGCCTTAAGGCAACACGGTGGAACAATCATCGATCGTTTAGCAGCCATTTTCATGAATCCGTGGTGTAACGAGTCGAGGGCGCGACGACGGTTCATGAATATTCATGACTGTCTCGCCATTGTCTGCGACGGAAACCGTTCACTCCATCTGGTTCGATCGAGTGACAAGATTCTTTGTCATGATGATGAAGCACGAAACTCTCACCAGATATATATTTAGTTTTGTCCGGACCACTCAGGTGCTCTTTCAAAGAGCACGATCCCTGCTCCGACATACTATGAGAACTGTAAAACAAATGAAGATTATGAAATAATACAACTGAATGCAGTTGAAATTAAATCTTTTCGAGAGAGGAAGTCACAGCAATGCCATAATATTCCATAATGACAAAGTCGCAATAGTTAAAACTCTTTATGGGCCACAAGATCGACCACTTAACGTGCTGAAGTTTTCAGTCATCTCACGTAAGCACTCTACAAAGTGGCCACTATATCATGTATATCGTGTGTCGCTCACCAATTAAAAAGTGGGACAAATGGCACTTCTGTGTTCTCAGGGGAATGACAAAAACGTAGATGACATTAGACAAACCATGGTCTTACTGTCTTCGTACTGTGTGCATTCCCAAGCGAGCAACAGTGAATAAAAGTTAAATCAATGGAAGGAGTTATGAAGTATGAGGAATAAAGTATATTAACTTCTATAAAACACTCTTTATATAAATAACTGAAAAAAATCAGGGAAACAAACAGAAACCCCAGGAAACTACAATAGGAAGTACAATTGGACTGCTATCTTCAGTAGATAGCAACATACTAAAACACAAACATATCGCGAAATGTACTGTTTTTCTTATTGATGCACATTTACCGTGACAAATCGAGTAACACGAGCCCCATTTATCATGTCTATAATCAGATAATCGATTCGATGTGTATTTCGTACCATATCCCGGGATGCATCGTATTCGTTTAACAGAATTGTTGACGACGAATGTATATTTTTCTTGAGGGTTAAATCATGATATAATAACACGTATAAGATATACATGAATATCTATCCTATTTCCGACAATTAAAACATGCATAACTATGCCAATAGTTCGGGTATCGATTTATCAGGGATCATAACTATCTCGAGGGCTGTTAATTATGTAGGTAGACTGTCTGGTTCTAAAAGTCAAGTGCTTCTAAAACGACCTAAAAAAGCACAACATTCGTAGTCGTTAACCTTGGCCTAATACTGCCATTTGTCATCAGTATCAACATCTTAACCGACGACGCAACTGGGGCAAGGTGCATAATAGACTGGTAGAACTCGGCCATGTAAAGAGGGCAATACTCATAAAGACTGGCAAAATTGGAAAGACTGAAGAAAGAAAATGCAGTATTTTTAAAAGGGGTAAATATCAAGCCCTTAAAGATCTGCCAAAATTTACATAGGTTTTGAAAGATCTTTCTCACTTGGAGCAGAAACCATATCTCATTTACAATCACATTTAACCGGGATTTACAAATTTATGGTTGTCTATCGAGTATGAATACCAGTAAATTTGTTATCATGTAAGGGCGGGCCAATATCAAGACTAGAGGACATAGAGGACATAAAGGAAGGTCGATATTGACTGATTGGTGCTTCTCGTTCACAGAGCAGGTGAAGTAGGATTATCCATTCGCTGATTAAGAATTCCCGATACATCTATATTTTAGAAATACTCCTTTTTCACGTAATATATAGTCTGCTGGTGCAATATTATCATGGATGACATCACGGATAGTGTTTGTGGCAATGTTCCAGAATTATATCAGATTGGCTTGATTTTTTTTTATGTGCACATACATGGGGATGTTCGCATCTAAATACCTTCGAATTAGTTTGTACTTCAAGAGGTCCGATCCTGCATGATATTAAACATGCACTGAAAAGGATATCCAACCAATCGTTAAGACATCTTTATCAAATTTCATATCCTTTATAAGACAGTCCTGCTATGAAGCAATTGTTTAACTCTACATAATTAACAAAAAAAAGTTATCTCAGGTCACCAAAGAAGTTGGCGAATATTATGTAACACATCAGGCCATCACACTCTGTGGACGCATTTTACAAACGCCCGAAAGAGAAGGATGTGCATTTTATGGTCGCAGTGCGCTTAATATTCAGCGCTCCCGTGACAATTGGTTATCGTTTAATCTTACATTCATCAAGCATGCAATGTAGACCTATCACTTATCATCAGGAGGGCACATTATTCACACATTTGGTTACCTCATCTAACATCATTCCTCTTCCAGTCTTCCGACAATCTCTTGCTCGTCTGGCCCTGGTAATCTAGGAGGACGGTTGAAGCGTGCGAGACGTCGATCGAGACAACTGGAAAACTCCTCAGCCACTGAAGAGATGTAATTCGCATGGAGTGCGTGGGAAGTACCATCTACTTCACTCGCCATTCGCCCGTATCAAACCCTACTCATGAACCAACAATGGCGCTCTCATCCTGCTCATCAAGAATTCGTCTCACCATAAATGAGGTTGATCATTCCACTTACAGAGCAAATTGTTTGCACCTGATCGGCAAGCCAGAGACATCTTTTTCACGTGTACTTGAAATGTTTGAAGTGCAGCAATACAAGAAGCGACGGTCATCATTAGACGAGGGTTAAACTGTTAAAGGCAAAGTGCAACAAGAAGCTACTCTACCATCTTGATTGACTGATTGAGAAGAAGAAGAATGATAGTCGTAATCAGGGAATAGTGTTAAAAAGACACTGAGTGATTTTACATTCAGGGTTGGCATGTCGTGTTGGTGTTGAGCCTATTTTAACTCCAGCAGTAACACCAAACTTGAAGGGATCTGGTGCTGAACCGACGTTACTTGTTGAGATAGGCCTATTGATTCGTATCACTTTCGTAGGGGAATCAGCATTTGATGTAGGAGATAGAGATCCCTTCCAACATCAACAGTTACACTAATACCAATACTGAGCTCTAAATCAATCCCATGCGGTATTTCACGAAATGGAAACTTTCACAAATATTTCGAGCTTATTGGATTATGCCGATGAAGAGCAGTAACTTTGTAACATACCTCATGTATGTCATGTTGTGTAAGCCGATTTCCTCACTATGATCCGTTGGTAAGATGGGTTTACTCTTGTTAAGGGGGTGAGGGGTGAATTTCTAACAAATAAAAACTCAGTTCAACATCCTGTCAGGAGTCATCCCCACCCCCTCCATAGGGTACGCTATTGTGTGTGGATATGGATGAGGTTGTGCGTATGGGGTGTGTATGTGTGTTAGGCGTGTGTCTTTGAAAGAAAATGAGACAAATTTAATTTAATTAATTTCGTCTAGGATGTAGGGTTAGTGTTGCAATAGGCATGGTAGGGTTTTATGTTAGGTTTAGCATGTTTAGGGTTACGTTTAGGGTAGGCTATGAAACCCAGGGGTGGTTATTCGACTATTGTGTTCAATTAAGAGCGGAGCAAATAATATGGTCCACCAAGACTAGTAAATGTAACTTTAAAAAAAGGAACGTAGGAAGTTGGCGATGGACGATGAATCATGAAATACAGCTTTCAATTAAAAAAGATAAATCAAATAAAAGTCACGGAACGGAAGAAAATAAACAATAGCCAACATAATTGGAAAAAATGTGGAAAGAAAAAAGGAGAAGACTCGGAAAAGCAAAGCCGATGGGCATGGTAATTAATTGGGCAGAAGTAGTCACATGCACGCCACTTGTGTAATAAGTATTCAAGACACGAGTGTGAACATTCAGCTGCTTATTACTGTGAATTATGGATGAAACGATCACCAAGACATACGATCGCAAAATGATTGCCTTTTTAATACACACGTGTCTGGGGATGTGATTTTAAAGACCAATTCCAACTTTGGTGAACAATCACGAAGTTATACTACAAGAAGCAGCAAGAAATTACAAGTATTTGCAAACATATTTACAGAAATGGGAAACAAAGATAATAATTCATTCATTAGCATGATTACTATGCTATTCGTTCACTACGCGAGTCTTTTATCCAAGCTTGGACCTATTACATGTATTAGGTCAATGCTCCAAGGCATGAAAACATGTTCCAGAAATTTCTAATTCTGCTATAGTATCCATTTTACCTGTCCCAAATGAATTAATTTTCGTTTTCATTATTTTCTTAATTATAAATTTATTAATTTGTTTTTTTGTGTCTTCTTTCCCGTGTTTTTCCTCCCCTCTTTCTTCCTTTCGTCTCCATTTTCTTTGTAGTTCGTTCGTTCCTCCTATTTTTATTCTTTTGATTTCTTACGTCTTTTCTTCCGTTCTTTCCCCTTTTTGTAGCACCACCCCCACCCGCACCCCCTTTTTTTTTTTCTATCAATTTCCAAACGGAATGGGAAGCATTTCATCTTTGTCAAACAAGGAACATCAGGGTAGACGAGAACGTGAAAGCGATCACCGATAGGGTGTTTATGATCGAGGTAATCGAGAATGTTGTCTTCCTCCGGGCGATCAAAACATACAGAATCGCAAGCCGCTTGGGTAGATGACCGACTTTCTTCTTCTGCCCATGCGCAGACAAATAGTTCAATGCTAAATTTAAACCAAGACTCAAGATAACTAAAAGCGTAACTTGAGATGTGCTCATGGAAAATTTACTCCTCGGGGGAAGTATGTTGAATGATTAGGTGAGCGAGCAAAGCGCCTGAGCTTGTCATGAGAACATTTTTTTTACGATCTTGGTGTTGGTTATTCCATTTGGAAAACTAAAAGGACAAAGGGTAGAATCAATTTTGAACCACATTATTCAACTGTCTGACCCAACCCTTCAACCCTTCTCTCTTTTGGATCATAAATACCCATACTACAAACGGATATACTATGGGTGGTATTCTAAAAGCAATGGTTTAGTTAGTCTTATGGAGTGCCAGTTGTCAACTTAAGAATACTGCTGCAAAAAAAAAGAATGTAAAAAAATCAATCAATTGGTACATTTAAATTGCCAGGAATATGGAAGAAATATTAATGAATCCAGCACCTAATTCCCTAGGATTGATTCTTCTTAATCTTAGGCCTCCAAGTTGAAGAATTGAAGGACTTTGAAGATTGCAAGTTATTCGGTTCCCCCTTTCTCTCTCTCTCTCTCTTTCTCTTGCTTTTTCTTGATCTCTCCACCCATCTCCCCCTATCCCTATACCTGACTGTGTTGCATAATTATTATTTTTTATTTCATCTCTTATATGGATGCATGCGAGGGTATAAGAGCGTGCTTCCACTTTCATCTTCTTTTTCCATTTTCTTGCGGTAGGATCTGAGAAAGATCAGATTTTTCCTGAGCAAGTGGCATATTAGAGACATGTGCGCTATATACAACACAAAGTTGTAGTCAACACAATTTCTTATGAGCTATTACATTTTCACTCGCTCCGAATATACAAATAAATGCAAAAAAAAAAATCCAATTTCTTATGGGCACGTAATATAAAAGTTTTATAACAAAAAGAAATCACATCGTCTAACATTCAAAATTAAGTTTATTAACTTATCATTTTGGAAATACGAAATATCACTTATGTTTGACTTTGTCTGCATTCGTAGTTAGATACATATTGACATATTACGTGGTTTTTCCTTGTGGTATAATGTTCACAGATTTCCAAACCAAAATGCGGAGGCGTAGGATCGCATGAAGAATAAATTAATAAGAAATATTAGAATGTAACATTAACAAATTTCGAATACCTCAGAAGTAAAAATGAATTGAAGTTCTGATACCAAAAAAGACGAATTTCAGTGTTCGGTTACGTTAACCATGCACGGACATGCATTCAAAAGTTAAACAGGTATGGTTTAAATAAATACACGAATTTCTCTGAGTTTTTAAAGGCGAACTCCACAACGTATGTTTACGTAAAGACAAATTCAATTCATTTATTCGACATCCTTTACAACACACAAACATATGTACAAGGATAATATGGATACAATAACAAGAGAGTACGACAATTTAAATTACAGTATACGCAATAAAAATTGACGAAATATAAAAAATATAGAATTAAAAAATACATAAAATATTTATCATTGGTGAAGGAAAATCAAAGAATAACATGAGTTATATTTTGTTCATTTTTTTTAAACGTCGAGCAGCCCCGCCCCTGGAGATTCAGTATTTTTTCCGGACGAGGAATCAATTATTCTAAATGACACAATAATTATAGTTTTCACATCAGAACAAATTCATGAAATATTAAATAACTCTAAAAAGAGAATTTTTACCTGATAAGTTGGTTTTAATAAAGCAGAAAAATGAGAAAAAATACTGGTTGATTTGATTCATATCCATAAAAAAATTACGGACTTATGAATGTATTTATAAACATTTGATTTTGTAAAAAAAAAGTGATATCACGAAAGAACGACCATCCCTATATCGTGTGAAATAATTTCAGAAAAATGCATTTCTGACAAAAGCAAAAATGAAAGTGATATTACTTGTGGGATGAATATCAGACATGCACATACCCACTTCTATAAAAAGAAATAAATTAATTCATTATGTTCCATTAAATAGATGGACTTTGCATTTCATGGTAGACGAGGGACTGAGCTGCTCGCATATGACGTCACAAATTAAAAAAAATCAGAATTACAGAAATCTCTTATTTTTGATGGATTTTTTATAAATAAAACCTTCACATTTTCTCATTTTTTTTAAGGAAAACCAAATGATCATCACGGTGAATTTTCGCCTTAATATCAAGTCCATTTTCAGAAAAGCCGCAGGGAATTATGTGTTTGATTATAGGTTCTTGGAAGTGCACTTATTAAAACAATTTTTTCTAATGGCAATTTATGCAATTAAAGTTAGGGAGAACCTGCTTGTGACGTCACACAATAAAAAATGAATATTCCATATCTCTGTTATTCTTTTGTTGGTTTCACCAATTTTTAATTGATAGTGTTACTCTAATTTTGCTGCCTATATTAGAAAAAAAAATGACGTCACGATGGATTTTCCATAGAAACCCGGTTGTTGAAAGGGTTAATGAACTGCGCAGTTTATGCCCGGTCAAGACTTTTCATGCATTTAATACCCCCTTTCTCCTTCTGCACTTTGCGTTCTTTCTCTATCCCCGAATCTCTCTCTTTCTCTCTCTCTCTCTCTCTCTCACTCACTCACTTTATCTTTCTTTCTCTGCTTATTACGCTTTAAAACTCTCTCATTTTCAAAGGACAAAAACTAGCAAATATTGAACATTCGGAATACTTAGCCCGAAGCAATTCAAGTTTAATCCCAGCTGCAGACTGAATAATCATCGCGCGAAAGACTTAACAGATGTGAAAAGAAATATTAACATGAATATTTAAGCCTGAAAAGAACATTTGTGCGGGCAAAATACGTCCTCGGGCTAATGCTAGGTTCCCACTGCCGATCAAACCAACCCAACCAAGCCCGATCAAGCCCGATCACCCATTTTTCCCCGACCAATCCCGACCACATGCCTAAACACGAGCTCTTCCCGACCGCTATTTGACCATTCACGACCCATATTCGACCATTCACGACTCCTTCACGACGTACAGTCGACCACTACTTAGATCTCTTCTCGATCATTCCGATCTACATACGATCCCAACGCGATCCCTACTAGACTAGCTGGACGTCCATCCGATCTCTACACAATCTAGACCCAAGCAGATCAACTTGTTCGAAAAGAGATCCAAGATCAGTGGTGAATTGACTGTGGTTGCACAAACATTATCGTCAGCTGATGGTACAGTACTCATTTTTTTTACCAGGGTTCAGTTCATCTCAAACTTGAAAGAGATGGAAATCGAACAGTTACAGTTGTGGGCTAGGTGGTTAGAGCTCCAGAGAAACAGGGTAATGGCTGTGGTTCAGCTCGAAAAAGAAGAAGTTGATGAACGTAGATGCAGGAGGACGCGTAGGCAGCAACGGCACAGGGAAACCTGCAGAGGCGTCGATCCTGGGGGGCAGGGGGGGGGGGCGATCGCCCCACCAATGAAAATATTGGGGGGCAAACATATCATTTTGCCCCCCCCCCCCAAATAATTCTTGATATGCATAAAAACAACAAGATTGTAATGTTCAGCAAGCGAGAATGAGATACACATCTCGTTCTTTATTTAAAATCGTGCTCAAAATGTCCGCTTTTCGGATTGGAATATAAAAATTTTCAGCTTGCGCTTCGCGCTCGCATCATTTCTGTAGCAAAAACCCATACTTTTCATGATTAACTAGGTGAATGTAAATGTCCTGTTTTCAGTTCTAATCCTCAAAAGAACTCCTGCTTCGATTTGCAATCATCTTTTCTTGGATATATATTTTGTTCTTTATCAAAAACGTCCATTAATAAAAGTGTCATTTTTCAGATCGAAATATCAAAATTTTCAGCTCGCGCTTTGCGCTCGCATCTATTCTTCTTTTAGATACAAATCTTAATCCTTGTTACCATAAATGCTTAGAATATCAAGTTTTCAGGTCAGAATATAAAGAAATTTCAGCTCACTCTCGGCACTCATACTATCTGTGTAGTGAGATATGTATCCTTCTCATGAGTTACTACAAACGGTCCTAAACAGGCACGCTTTTCCTGTCAGTATTCTAAAAAAAAATCGCGCTCGCATTAAATTGTTGGTGAGATATATAAATATATATATATATATATATATATATATAGTGGTTAAGGCACCGGCGTTCAAAGCTGGGGGCCCGGGTTCGATTCCCAGCAGAGACATTTTTTCGGCATCATCAATTTTTCCAAAGGGTACATGTAGATAGCTCTGGGGAACCTTGATTTAAGCTACGCCTACCACTGTTCTCTTCATCCATTTCTTTACAATATTTAAATAAAAAGGAGTTGTCAAAAGCTATTGTACATGTATAACTTTACACACACACACACACACACACACAGATATATATATATATACATATATACATATTTACGTGTGTGTGTGTGTGTGAGGGAGGGTGTGTATGTGGGCGGGTGTTTTGTACGATCGAGCGCCTTTGGAACGTTAATGATTTTGCCCCCCCCCCCCCAATCTGAAAAATGGATCGACGCCCCTGGAATCTGGGTGAGGCAGTGGTTGACTCGGAGACCGCTCTTTGGACAATATGAACAACTGCTGAATGAGCTCAATAGAGAGGACCCTAAAGGGTTTTAAAATTTCCTGAGAGTGGACGCCGACATATTTGGGGAGCTTCTTGACCGCATATCGCCTCGAATAAAGAAGCAGGACACTAACTTCAGGTAATTACACCTTTTTAAAAGCATGATGAAATAGTCGTTTCAAATATAAATCTATTGATACTCATTTCGTAATTCTCTGGGAGTTACCACAGGAAAGTTTCTACAATACTTCTGCAAGATCACTCTGCTTGTTTACGATACAGGTCGTCATTTAGTGCAGCAAAAAACTTCGAAATAGGTCAAGGTATGATATTTTCATCTTCAAATTTTGCTCTGGTGTGAAAATTCATTTTTCAAGGAATGTTGGGGCGTGTTCTCATAGTGTAGAGGTGATCGGTAAAAGTACTTCAAATAGGAAGTTTTGTAAGTGGGCTAGCCACACAAACACTAAAAACTACCACTGTGTGTTGTGTATGGGTGATACTGTGGCCACAATGAACTGGTCAGTCCAATAATGTGTGTAGGTAATGGGGGACACCAACATGGCGACTGTTTGTTATGAATGGCAGGTGTCACAGGAAAGTCCTTGACAAAGCATCTTCTTTTATGTAATGAATCTAAAAAAATGACTGCAGAAATAAGAATAAATATGGGCCTAATTTCCTTTCTTTTTTTCAGAAAAGTTATTTTTAAAGCACTTCAGAACATTTATGATTTAAAGCATCATTTATTATTGCAAACAAAAAGACATGCTTTCAACCACATCTGGTTCATATTGTTTTAAAATGATGTTAAAATCATTGGCTACATGTTTTTCTGTAAGAAAAGTGTTTGAACTTAGCATGACAATCCCATTTTTACTAAAGTTTTCTTGCAAATAACATGATTTGTAACTGTCCCTCATTACCTACACATTTAGGTAATGAGAGACCTTTGATGATGACGTCATTAATCCTCATTATCTTATTAATCAATTAATTTGTGTTCACGATTTTGTTACCAAATATTGAGTTGAAGTTGCTGAAGAGGAAAAAATAACTTTTAAGAGTGTGTCATTTTCCATGTTCATGTAAATTATGCAAATGAGCTTAACGGTCTCCAATTACCTACACTTACCCTATGTGAAGAGCTGCAAGTAGTCACCTGTTATCACTCCCAATTCCAGAACTGATTAATTTTAATATCAATAATAGGCCTACTGGTACGAAGAAAATGTGATAAGATCAGCACGTAATTGTGTCTTTGCCCTTGGTTGAGTTGCGATCCGAAAGATCGAGTGCGGTCGAGAAGTGATTGGGATGTGATCGTAAAGCAGTCGAGAAGTGAGCGAGTTCGGTCGAGTAAGTGTTCAGGGCAGACATGTATCGGTCGTGAAGCAGTTGAGTTGTTGATCGAGTTAATCGGGAACCAATCGTGTAGAAGTTGTGTGTGAATTGAGATGCTCGGGTAGTGATCGGCGGAAAAAATCCACCCCGACCAAACTAGACCTCTACACGATCGATTTTCGATCAACTCGATCTCTACTCGATCAGTACACGATCGCTGTACGATGGCTTGCCTTCACGACTCCTACACGATATTTTTTGGCATGCCAAAAAATGTCGTGTAGGAAGCCAGATCAATACCGATCAAGGTAGACCGACCCCGATCGCCCTTGCTGACCGAGCCCGACCAGGCCAAAATAGCTTGATCGGGCTTGGTCGGGCTGGTTTGATCGGCAGTGGGAACCTAGCATAAGGGTGGTCTTATAATCGAAACCAAAGCAACTAGGTATACTTTGGTTACAAGTTTGTTCGGCTAAGACGTTATCCTTTGTTTTAAGACAAGCTCCACCCAAACAAACTGAATTAAATTTAACAATATACCGGTATACATATCGCGTAGGATATCTCTGGTAGTACGCAAAATGAAGTATTCGATGATGTCACAAACCATACATTTAAGCTTATTATATCATGACATTTCAGGCATCCTAAATTTTTTCTCAAATAAAGTAATACATGGTTTGAATCGTCAAGGGACTATTAAAAGTAAAATAATTTGCATATTGTGTACTTCTAAGAATAAGTGGGTTATCCTAAGTAGTAACATCTAAAGATTTCTTTAAAAAATCAGCAAAATAAAGCAATTCAACGACGCATTTCAAGGACCGGTATGTCATATCTAGATCAGTATTCTACTGGCTTTGATATTAGGGCAATTCCATAAAAATAATCAACCTTTTTGTACGTCCGACCACCATTTTTCTCAAGTTTTACTTCACTTCATAAAATGACCAAGTGATGGTCATTTGACAGCATTACAGACTGTCAAATGAACAAGAAATCAGAGACTATCAGAAAATTTCATGAAGGTCCAACATAGGGGTTCGGACATATATATTTTATGGAATTGCCCATTAGTATTTAAATACAGAAACGGAGTTAACATAGACATATATTACTCATCATATTAACACAAAAGTAAGGGTACAGACAACTCTTCCCGCGGTTCAAAATGTCAAGTTCTCGAGTGAACTCCGCCTCTCCATTGTATTGACACTTCAATGATGTCGGACCGTCGGGAGCATCTCAACTTACACGTGCGTGTCTGCCTAAATCGAATCGGCATCTTCCGATTGGCTGTGACAAGTCTGCATAACACAATTACTCAATTGAGTAACACCGTGTCATGTTAGATAAAACAATACGACTAGAATGACAAGTAGTTTGCTGGTTTCTGGAGAGCGTTTCATTAACAATTTCATCCGACAAATTGTCAGATCTGAAAACTTTCCTGGATTTTGATTGAACGAGAAGCAATGTTAGGGCCTACTATGGTACCTGTCGGATAAACCGTCTGGCAAGTCCTTTCGTGAACCACTCCCCATATTTCACAGATTTCCACACCCTAATTGTCTTTCTTACAATATTGGAAACGTCTTTCTTACAATAGGAGCAGTGGTTTCACAAATCGAGGACCAGGGTTCGACTCTAATGCACTAGCTCTCATTCCTCGGAAAGGAGCTGAAGCCTTCTCGATTTGCTTTCAAGCGTTCTCACCAATCAGGTTAAAATTGCCATCACTTCATCCCTATGGGCCTGTAGTTTCATTCATTAACTGTTTCCTTTGCGTCTCGAAAATGCACAAAAAATGAAAGTTATAAGCGAATGTGACGGGAACTAGTTATATTCAGGTAAGACTGAATTTGACTTTGGGAGCTCAGATAGACATGAATAGACATGGGTTTGAAGATATTGATATATATATTTTATTTGGAATATCTTTATACCAAAAAATCATTTTCGGAAATTCAAGGCAAATAGGATACATACTAATGTGATAATTCTTTTTCACATTTCTCGGGAACAATTTGATATCCATTTTGTAGTGGAAACATTTTTTTCTTTTTTTTTCTTTTCAAATTTACATCAGCACCCCCAGTCAAAAAGAAATTGCTTCTAGGACCCTGCTGCATGAGCCGACTATTCTTTTATTGTTCCTTTTGTTTCTATTACTGATCTTCTACTGATATCTTTTTTTTTAAATATATATTTCTGATGTAATCTTTTTTTCAGTAATTTTGTTCCCATTATGTTCCTTTGAATGTATTTCCAGTGTAAATAAAAGTCGAGTTTACCATAAACAGATAAGGCGACATTTTTCGTGGCGGCATCTTCTGCATGGATCTCGGCTATTATCATCCTTTCCACCAGACAATATCGGCTTCAAAGACAATAAAACTCGATCCATAATAAGTATGTCGGGTGCTTGTTAGTAGTGGATCGATGTCGGCGGGTTCATCGTTTCACACGCATTGTTTGGATTGAATGTGCGAATGAAAAAGTGGGTTGAGTTGAGATTGCCTTTCATGTCGAGTTAGATCGAACTACTCGAGCGACGCGCCATCCGTCTGGCCCGCCCGCCATGCACGATCTCGCATCCCGTCGCGACTATGACATTGATCTTCGGCTTGGCCACACTTGAGCATTTCGAAGGAGAACATGCATGCCATTATTTCCCTGGGACGCAGACCTTTGAGGGAGACTGGGGAGCATTACGATCTACTGAAAAAATTACCGACACAGGTCGACCCATCAATGATCCCGTCCGGATCGCGAAAATGACGGGGACGCGTGGATCTTTATCATTCACATAGAGCATGTAGAGCATTCGGGGGAGGGGGGGGGGGGGGGTGGCCTATAAACATAAGGGCGTGGGGTAGTGATTTGCAGCCCGTCCTTTAGCATGTTTTAAATGATGTATAAGCTTCGGTAAATCATCCATCCCGGTGTTTACATTTAATGTAAACTACGTCGTCTGCTTATTTTCAAAAACATTCAGACAATTTAGAACTGCCACCAGAGTACAAACTGTGAGGAGACTTTTTCAACTCCATTCCCGTTTCATCTACGATGTTTAATAGTCATACACAGTCTTAGTAATCAACATTGTCAACGCCCGGCAATAAATGAAAAGAGTTAACGAATTCCTGTATTAAAAGAAGCATAAAAGGGTAAGTTACAATATCGCTCAAACTTGAATTGGTGATCTTGACTATGAACAAAATAAATGTAATGCTTCATGGTAGACATAAAGACATTTCTCGAGTTATGCTGCTAAAAATTATACAGTATTTCGTTAATGTGTGACTTTATATACTACAGTGATATGAAGTGTCAAGATATATGTATTCAAAGTTTTTTTTAAAATTTTGTCATTTTTCCTTTAAAAAAAAACGTTCGAAAAATACAAAAGTGACGAAATGCCAATTTCAGACAAAATCACTTTTAAAGCTATATAGGAATAAATACACTCGCAGTGAGTGGTAATTTCAAAAGAAAATGATTTTTTTCAAAATCACAATTGTCATGACTGCATACCGTGCTGGTCTAGCAAACTTTACTTGACCAAATAAGAAACAATGGGATCTCGACTGAATACGAAAACGCTGAAAATCACAGGCAGAGACTGTACATGTGAGAACGTATCATAACCTTATCATTATTAAAAAAAGGCAAGTGCAGCTAAACCAAAATTAATGTCATGCTTATTTAGCTCACTTCCCCGACAATCACGTACTAACTGTTGGTAAATGTATTAGTTATTTTTGCAAACGGTAAAGTGTTAATTTTTTCAAAGATTCTATTCAATTGAATCTTATTGTCGTTGGCCACGATTTGAATGTAAGCCTATGATCATAATGATTGTTCAACACTGAAAATAAAAATGGAAATAAAGATTGGCCTCATTCAAGTTTAGACATTGCATTTAAAATTCATGAAATTATTGAGACTGCCATTGGTTCGCTCCATTCAGCATGCATGTTTGGGACTGGTCGTTTGTGAGGTAATGGGTAACTTTCCAGCATCTTCATGAAACGTCAACACCCCCCCCCCCAACCCCTGCCATACTACCCGACAGGGAACGGGAAGTTGTCGGCAGGATGTGGAACGAAATAACAAAAATGTTCCAAGGTCGGATCAGTCTCCAGCTGCGAACATCAACTCATATCTTTCACCGTCCAATTAGTTAAGTTCCAAGATGTAGGTTAAATATTCTTGCTTCATGTGTAAGATGAGCCAAAGCTCTACGCCTCCTTCAGACTTGAATTCTTTAACATCTACTAAAGATCATTGATCGCATGCTTCGTCAGATTGGCGTAACCCGATCGCGGAACACCCATGGCAGTCGGTATTCGATGGCATTCACCTATTGTTTTTCCGTTGTGCAACTCGCCCAGCTTGACTGCGCTCGCAGGCGCTGCAGACAAACGTCATGAGCGCAATGACAACTCCTGACATTGCGCGCAGCGGTGCATGCCCGTGCATCATGCGGTTTATGGTTGGAGCGATATTTGAGAGCCTCCTATGAATCCAGTCAACTTAAAGCAGACAGATGTAGCAGTCTGCCTTGATCATGTTACAACCCGCCTTTCTCAAACGTTTACATAATCTCGTCTGGGCTCTAGCTCGGCAGGCGATCATTTGCGGCCAAGTCTGGCATTTGAACGAGCGCTAATTTCGCTGCCGTGGAGCACAACAAGAGAGCGGCGCCCGTCAGCCGCGGAAAACCCAGAGAGGTGGTATGTCTCACAAGACTCGACAATGACCCGCTACGTGCTTGAAACCAAGTTTGGAAAGTATTGTACTCTTGGTGGTTTTGTCTCTTTCGATTTTCATCAAATGGATTATTCTTCTCAATAAGCATGAAAAGTAAGACGAACCAAAGATAGTCATGTAAGAATATGATGCACTTCAACGCCGCGTGTCATCCAATATTCTTTTCATGCGAGATGATTCAAATCGCCATGTGCAAAATTAGCGTTATACATTAACACCCGACAATCAATTTACATCAACATTATGGCTTTGGTTAAAGATAAATGTCAGTTGTGGTAACAATTTCAAAATGTGTTCGCAGGATTTTCATCAAAGGACCATCAAGGAGTCTGTATGAATAAACAAAAAATGTGCCAAAGGATTTTAGAAGAAATTGTATGATTGCAGATAAATTAGCGAAGCAAGCATGAAATTAGAAAACGATGTCGGTCTTCTAAACAATACACAGTCCCGCATGATAAGTGCTCATCTGTGTTAGTGATTTTCAGCGTGGCCATATTTTTTGCAGCTTAGATTTCATGATTTTAGATAATGTAACTGTAAAAAATCTAGATCTACGATAGTGATAATCAACATTGTTAAAAAATATACTTTCTCACGAAATCGGTCATTATCGGTATTCTGAAACACGCATAAATGATTGTGTGGGGGTGGGTGTGTCTGTGTGTGTCTATTGAAGACGATACATATCTCAACAATTAAATAATGCAAGCGCAAAACGCGAGCTCAAAATTTTTGACATTCCGAGATTTGCCTATGAATAAGTATCTGTAATTTATTTGTAACTGTTGAAAACTGTCGTAATAAATAGCGAGTGTGGGATGTCAAGAAATTCCACCATTTGCGTACCTTCTATGAAATATATATAACCCTTTTACATATAAATGTTTTACATCCAATTTTGATAGAAAGTTATCTTTGAGCTAGTTTGATCTTGCTAGATATATTTACATCGGATAAATAAGTTGAGGCTGGTGGCTTGGCCTTTAACTGTTTTATTCAGTCTGCTTTCTCAGTGGAGGAAATTATATTACGTAATATACACACATCAAGAGGAAATTGCAATGTCCTACTCGACAGGGAAACCCCCTTGACACGCGTTAACCATGTGTCGTCGACGAACTCCTTTACATTTAACTGATTTACGCATTTTCTTGAAGGGGTACTATGGGCTGATAATATCGGAATAATAGAAAAGAGATATGAAAATTCCATCAAAATCTGATAAAAATGATGAACTTAATGTGTGGAAATATTTTGTGAAAAAAGGGTAACCCTGCCGTCATGAATTTGCAATAGTTGGGCTGATAAAGTCATGTCCGCCATTTCATTATTCTTTTCTTATTTTATGAAAAGAAATCAAAATTTAACATTTTCCGACATTTGTGTTAAAAAAAGCCTGATCATGTCGCCCGTGAAACAAGGTAAATTAAAATATTCAAAGGAAAATCCCACCGATACGTCAATTTGGTTGTAAGAGGGGAAAAATGAGTTAAATGTAACAATGATATGAGGCAGTCAAGGAAGATTAGACTGAAAAAATAACTTATAAAAAACTTTTTAGGGTGCTAGTGATGTCGCGTTCGAGCAGCTCCCCCATGTCATGGAATTTCAATGTAAATATTGAGGCACATGTAATAATAATTGCGTATAACTATAGTTGCCCATGCAGAGCTGTTCTACCCTTTTAAAAAATTTGTCAAGGTTGAGAATAATTTGTCAATTCCTTTCGCACATACATATTTATTTCCATTACAGTTGCTAAAGCATTATTGTGTCAAATTAAATGAATGATCTTTTAAATCGAATTCAAGTTTCTGAGAAAATTGCATTATTTTTATCATAATATAATTATGTATCACATGTGGGGGCACTGCTTACATTGATGTCACGAAAACAAAGCTATGTGACGTCACAAATTAATACTTTTTACCTTCATGTGAAAACTACATGTTTTATGCATTTATCAAAAATAACTTTTGTTGGATTATCAAGGTATATGATGCAAACTTAAATTGATAAATGTTATATGTTTATATAAAACACAAACAAATAGGCGAATCTAAAAGGGGGGGGGGGCTGAAAAGTGTACTTGACCTAAAAAGGGGGCACTTTTTCAACGTCACAAATCACTAGTAATTATTTTAGAAATGGATGTCTTTTTGTCAATCCTGCCTTTACCATGATTAACATGTGACTTTTAAATGCTATAACTCCTCTTCTATTATTTTTCTGGTATATTTTCAGTCAATAAAAGAGCGCACAATAGGCATGCAAATACATCCAGGCTGTTTCATTATTTGCCCTCCGGTCAATTATGACGGGTACCAAGCCACTAATCTGACCGAAAACCTACATTTACTCAATAAAAAAAAATGCCATACATCATCCCAATTTTGAAGCAATGCGTGAAAAATACCACAAAGCAACGTGCATGTGTTTCTTTCATTGAACAATCACTTGTATACTACTCCAATTTGCGTGTTCATTACACCTCAGTACACTGCGCTATGTCGATTTTGTGTAGGATTATCATGTCTTTTGTCGTTTTGAGATGGGCTCGTTAATGCTTAATTGAACACATAGCAGGTGAGACAGGGGTACAAGACACACCCCCATTCACCAGTCGCCACCGCCTGAGGGTAAAGGACACACCCCTAATACCAACACCTGCGTAGAAAGTATAGATGGTGGAGAGGTGTACCTGAAACAGGGATGAGGATGAAGCATGCATTTGGTGTCCTCGACAGGCAAGTCTTTGTTACATTTAAATCATGTAAATAGAAACATACTGCCGCGATACGTACAAAGGACACGGAACTACGGACGAGGCTTCACACTCCCACACACTTCTCTTTATTAAGTGTACGAAAACGCAAAATGAAAATTAAAATCCATATATTATTGTTCGAAATACAAATCTTAAATAAGAAATACTCCGAAAATTATTTTTGCCTAGGCCACTGTGCAGCGCCACATCGACAAAACTCTATCTCTTAAATGTTGGAGCAGCAACTCCCATCTTTTTACGTCTTCTGGCCGGGGTTTGAACACTCGACCTCCCGGTTGTAAGACGGACGCTCTACCAACTGAACCAATTCACCGGCAAATTACCATCCGATTGTGATGTTTGTATGAAGGGTTGGATCCAGGATTATTCGAAGGGGGGGGGCACATCTTCTCGAGGAAAAATTTGACTCGCGAAAAAAGGGTTTCAACCAAAAGTTAAGGGGATTTCGTCCACGAAAAAGCAAAGAAATGAAAAGAAAAAAAGGCCTTCACTTTTGAAACTGTTTGGGGGGGGTTAACGACATTTTTACATTTAAAACTTTAATTATGCCTCTCAAGGGGGGGGGGGGCACGGGCCGGCTGTGCCCCCCTGGATCCGCCATCTTATATAAGAAATTTTTATCCCCCCCCCGTGTTCTATTTTCATCTTAAACTGATAAACCATTACTATTATTCATTCTAAATAAGACTGCATTTGCGTGCATTGACCTCCGAATAATTTTGGACTTTGATTGATATTATCAAGGACTTAGAAAATGGTATCATAAGATTCAATTGCAGCAGACAGTGACTGAGCCAAGTGAACAGACAAAAAGCAATACACGATTACCGAGTTTACAGGGCAGATAACCTAAGAAGACAATATTTAATCACTCAAAAAGGTCACATTTTTATTGTGTAAATAGCATTAACATTTCTTTACAAGGTAAACATATCATTATCTAAAAAAAGACGGTGTTTTATTTTGAAACCATACAAATTGCTTACATATTCATATAGTACTGTCCAAGGGAGCTATGACGAAGTCTCAGCGTAATTCTACCATGCCGAAACCATCTGTAGTTCACACTGTTTACCTGAGTAGTATGCAAGTCACTTTCTTGCAAGTACAAGTGTCTCACGTCCTTTGTTGAAAGTCCAAGTCAAGTCCCAATTCATTTGGGCATTTAACAAGGCAAGTCTCAAGTCAGCAAAACACCGACCCGATTCACGACTCGAGTCTGATACTCTTACCACGTAAAACTAATTTTTATGACAAGGTGAACAGATAACAAGGCCTGCGAAAGTCATAATAGATAAACCCTATCTATTTCGAAATGAGTTTTTCTGTTAAATATGTGTCATTTGCCTCTAACTCGAAAGCTGGGCAGCGCTGAAGGAAAGGGCATTGGCGACCGTCCCTACTCCGTGCGATTTTTCAAGTAGTGAAAATTGAGACGAAAAAAATGGAATGGGAAGAGCGGGGTGAACTATACATTCCCACTGTAAATAAACTGAGAAAAATATCTTGTCTGCCCCTCTCCCTTCCCCAAAATATTCTGGCACCATCCCTGGATGCATACCTTCACGAATTTACCAATTCATCCTTTCTCTAAATGCTCATCCTGATCCTTCAAAGTTCTTATATTTAAATGTATTTCTTATGAAGTTTAACAATTCGACACCTAGCAGATATATAATATTGATGTCTTGTTATATTAGTGTCTCGTTCTATTGACGTCTCACAATTTTTTTAGTAGTAGGGTCAATGTTAAGTACCAATATTCTTGAGTAATTTGAAAAAAAAATGCATGCAACGGATCATGCAAGTAGCAGCGATCTGTATTACTGTTGGGTTCTATACAGTTAACATCTGGTACTAGCTTGACTCAAATCCTCCACAAATGGGTCACCATTGCATTCCACAACTGGTAGCAATTGTTGACTAGAATCCGAACGGTATAATATTCCTGCCCGCCAGACAGAACTGCCAAGATCTTACGCGTTTTGGTATACATCATCCTCCATCGTGTCTTTCCTCCACCGGCACACGCTCATAGTTCAAGCCAGTCAAGAGTAAACCAACCATTCTTTCATTCAATCTGACAGAGAGAGAGAGAATGGAGTTAGCCTGATTATGAACTGGGGCTAATAAAGTATTGCTAACGCTGGAAACCATGCATTCCGGTAATGAAATTCGGTACGTTCCAGCCGGAGTTTCCTTTGTCGTAACCATTGATGTTGCTCGTAAACCAATACGACAAGAATTGCTTAATCTTACCAGCGGTCATGTCAATGTCCTGTACTACTACAAGTGAAATGAACTTCTTGTGAGTCCGTGGTTCTCCGACAAAAGGCTCTTTAAAGTGGTGGATTCTACTCCGTTCATTTTCTTCCCTGACCCAAATTTTCTTTCAACCCTAAGCATGCTGAACTGTACATAACCTTAAACATTATTTGAAAATAGTGATAGACGTTCCCAACGAAATAAGCCAAAGTTTCACGTATAGGCCCCTACTCCATTATCAATCTCATTTCTATTAAGAAAAGTGATTACACGTGTCAACACCGAGCATTGCATTAAGCGTGTGTTGACGATGGTGTTCCACACTCACGATTTTCTTGTGTTTACTTTGAAATTTCAAATGTCTTGATTTTCGGTCCGAGAGCATTCATAATTATGGTGTGACTCCCGATGAACCATTAAAACCCAGTTTTACATACCATTCAAAATGCAAGACTTCTTAAAGATAATCTATAATATATACACAGATAACAAATAACAAATTATGAAGTTTCATAGATTATCTGCCATCCTGGTGGTATACGACCATGATTCAATAAACGCAGTTTTATAAAAATAATGTTTGGTCACATCAAATTGCTAAAACACTTCAACACTTTAACATGTTTAATACATTAAACTTAACTTGGATAGAATTTTCCGCGTTACGGTTGCGTTTCTCCTTTTAATCAAACCAACTTAATGATATTTTAATACCCGAATGCACAGATTACCAACGTATTAGCAGACGTGTGATTTCTTTCTTCCTTTTCTCTTACAGAATTACCGGACGAGGCGTCAATCATACGACACTGGGGGAGCAGTTTGTGTGACCTATAACCTGGATTTTTTTGCTTCCAACCTGATTCGCCTTTCACCTCCTGATCACTCTCACAAAACTTAAAGAAGATGGAATGACACACCTGGTTGATAGAACAACATGTTTTCATGTGATTTTTTTTCACCTTCAAGTACAATATCACTTTGACGTTATGATAGACTCGGTTGAACAAGGCGATAATATTATCATCAACATTACACTGAATTATCGTTTAATGGCCGATTCAAATGTTTATTTGATTTGATTGACTTATTTCCCTTTCCCATTTGTACATAATAAGATGAACGTAACATAATCAAATACAAGTCATGTATATAACAAAACACAACAAAGTCATAGATTCAAGAGATCTATCAATTCGAATCTGTTCGAAATTACCAGTGCAGAGACGTGTTTATTCAATTTAAAATCATCATAAATTACCAGTATGACTGAACCATAGAGAGAGCCATACAAGGAAACAAGGAAAGACACTGCAAAGACCATGTCTAGCAGTGGCGTAATCTTATCTTATTTTGCGACTGATTCTTACGTATCGCACCTCATATTTTACCCCTTTTCCTTCATTTACCCTATTTCTTTTCATAATCTCGGGCATGAAACTCTGGGAGGGGCAGTCCTCTCCCTTATTTGTACGCTAATCATGCTAATAGAGTGTTGTTTACAAATTAAAATAATCAAATAAACTAAATACAGAATTAATATTTAAGGTCAGTCTCCTTTATTTTTTAGTTTGTTCATATCATCTCTAGATTTATGACCCATTGTCATAGCTAAACATTTTTTTATTTTCCTCTTAATACTTTCGTTGTAACCCTGCAAAACACAACATAACTCATTCCATGGGAAATGAGACGAACACAGGGTCAACAGCGACAAGATGTGCTATCTGATAAATGATGATGGAGACTGGAAGATACAAAGTTATGAAGAAAAAAAATATTCATTTCTTAAATATCATTTTCAGGATATTCGTGATTCTAGGCTTTCTAGCAGATCGTCATCATTTGTGTAAGTTTTTTTTTCAATTTGTGCCATTATTCTTACTACAACAGTTTGTGATCCTCGAGACATTACTGATAACTGGGATAATTACTGTTAACTTTAATGAAATAATATACGGGTGTATCAAAATGTCTCACCCTAGTTCAACAATTTGACTTATTCATTGTTCTCTTTTTTTCTAGCCATTAAACAAAAGTTAACATTTTCATCCTCCAAAACCACTGAATATGGATTTCGGTATCATTTTTATGAACATCCTGTATATAAGAATCAAATACAGCTCTCTTATAAAGAATATCACTATAACAATATACTGTAAATAAAGGGGCTTTAATAGGAGGTAATAATAATTTGTGAACAAATTTTCGGCATTACCCCTATGTGAAGATCGCATGCTCGATCTGTAATGAATATCATTAAGTCAGAAAAAAAATTGGAACAATATACTGGGAGAACAATGCGACCTTAAGTCTGTGACTCATCGGTACATTTTGGTTTTATCACAATATTATCATATCAGCCCGTGAAATATGAAATAATAATCACATGGAAGTTGCGCAGTCACCTAATCATCGTTATCATTCGAAAGGGATGTGACGTCAGTAATTTCCTGATATTGTTTTAGTATTTAATTTTTCGACCCTTACTTTGTTCAATTTTAAGCATTCTTGTGGATGACGGTAATCTAAATTCCCAGAAACAGGGGAAGTATACGACAATGTGGTCAGAAGAATGTCACATTCAGACCTGCGGATATACGGATTTACACAAAAAGAAAACAAAACACAAAAATGATCCCATAATCATAATGTC
Source organism: Lytechinus variegatus (assembly GCF_018143015.1). Taxonomy (NCBI): domain Eukaryota; kingdom Metazoa; phylum Echinodermata; class Echinoidea; order Temnopleuroida; family Toxopneustidae; genus Lytechinus; species Lytechinus variegatus. The sequence goes on along the minus strand of NC_054744.1, from coordinate 27,829,243 downwards.
TAGATATAAAGGTTAGTCTGTATTCGCCAGTTTCCCCTTTAAGACAAACCAACTGCGTCAAACACAATCAAGGGCACAATGTGCTTAAATTGACCGTAATCATTTAAAATGTACAAAAAACATTAAAACACACACACACATTGGCACAATTTGAAGGGGGAATAATGACTGAAATAAACTTGGCACAATTTTCAGTATTTACAATAATTGGTAGAATACTAGAATTCTCGTAAAAAAAATAATGATCAACTTGAAGATTTGACTCAATTAACGGATTCCAACTTGCCTTGTCATAATATTGATTCATGTTAAGATTGTATTATTTGTACGAGAATTTGAGTTAATTCACTGAAAATGTTGTTGTCCGTGCAAGAGTGATCGTCCAATATTATGTAATTTCTAAAATAATATTGCTATTGCTAATATTGCTATAGGGCCTATATCCTAGTCATCTGGCGGTCTTGCCCAGGGGCGACACCTGGGTAACAAAAATGTGTATCTGCCTTGCAGTTCAGATGTGATCAGGCGGGGGGGGAATAGCCATTGACACTGTTGTAATCTTAGACATTTGTACGTGAGAAGTTCTACTATTTTTGCCCGATCCCTCGTTAAATTTCGGAAAGAATTCGATTTAGTTTCGTGTACTGAAACGCTCTGTGAAAGTGTAAAAAATGAAAAAGAATACCGAGGAATGGAGAAGAGGTAGGTGGGGGTAAATGTTTGCAAGTTGAAAGGTTAATCGAAGATCAACTTTAGGTTTGCCAGTGGCTAAACAATTACCAAGTTCACCCCTCACAGTTCTAGACGTTTGACCCCTTTTAAACGTGGAGGCACGACCACAGTCATTGAGAATTGACGATTAGATTTTTATTTCATTTTCATGAATTTCTTCTCCTCTGAAACAAAAATTAGAACATATATTCAAAATCAATAGGAGTGGTCTCATTACAAAATTAAAAACTAAAGTTTATAAAATGATAAAGTATATAACACTATAAAGAACTTCTGACTTTATGTTATTTTGATAAACCTCAGTGCATTGACCAGACCAAAACCAGCGCTACTCGAAAATTTAACAGACATCTCAATCGAGCCTCACACATTTTAGTATCTTTCACGACAGATGCACGAGTAATTATCAAAACCAACCTCAAATCCTTAAACTTGCAAGAGGCATTGCACTGCCACTTCAGTCAACTTTCAGAAGAGAACCGAGTCAGGGATAATAGTGATCTTTGGCCTCTTACCCACGTTGTACTTACGAAAATTCCCTCGCTCCAGATTTCATATTTGCAGATTTTAAGAGAAGAAAACGTCTTAAGCAAACATGTCACCCCGATGCATGTCAGTAACCCTCCGGAGCATGCAAGCATTTTTACCGTTCAATCATGTCCCGATCACAACTATTCCTAACCGAGCAACCGTTGACTACTGGTATGGTATTCGATCTGCTGCCGATCAAGTATCGGCCAGTTTTAATGTTACTCAGGAATCCACACAGTATGCTGTATTGGCCTGTGCTATTTAGGTAATACTATATTGATTGACATAAATTGATGCAAATTGACAACTGCGACGCTAATGACTTCCCAATAATATTCTTTATGTTCTTGTCATTATACCGTATAGGTTCACCCAACGTTTATAATCTCAAATCAAAAAGAGGATCTGGCACAAACTTCACATGAATTGCGTGACTAATTGCAAGAAAAAGGTTATTTTTACAAAATGTAAGGTGGAGAGTGCCAGCTCTACCCAAATGGTCTCATTTATTGAACTTAAACTTTAGTATTGCTTGCCAAGATAAAAAAAATACCGATTTCTGACCAACTCCTGCACTAGTCCTTTAAAGGACAAGGAGATCCTTCTGAGACATCATCTCAAGACCTGTTTTGATGACGTCATACAAATGGGAAACAGCACGGAACCTTGACCTTGAGTTGCACAAGCGTGGATGGTCATCGACGGCTGAGAATTGATTATTAACGAATTAATAGCTCCGTGATCCTCATTCCCTGCCACTGGCCTTGAGGACTCCCTCTGCATCTATATACATGTATACGGGCTGTCACACTTGTGTGCCAACGAGCGTATAGGCCGTTTTCCTAATCGCCTTTCTCGACAGTTCTTCAAGTAAAGAAATTAAATTGTCTATATTTCGTGTTATACATAAAATGCTTCATTGATTAACAAAAGTTGCCTGCTTTGGCCACATCAAGAAATTCGAATAGGCCTAAAGGAGAAACAGACTGGCCATACGAACAGCACATCGTCTTGGGTTGCTTCAAATGTTCAGGGCTCTGTACACGATCAATATTGGTAATGTACTAAAAATGTATATTCGATTGCAAAATGTCCAGCATATCTACAGCCCAATTGTGACTGTTCCTTCACCATCTTAGTGGTCAACATCTAGGATTACAATGCAGAGAAATATTTGGATCATGCGGTCCGATGAAACATGGAATTTCACTCACCTCTAGGTTGTTTGACAATTGTGGGTGGCATAGAATAATACCTCTTATTGAAATCATGCCTTAAAGTATTGTGCGCTGTCGTTTGTGATAAAATAATTGACTCTTTTGCAAAAAAAGACTGTAAGATGGGTATTCTTGGACAGTTTGAGGAGAATCCCCCTCCCACAAAATTTGTATGTCCTTTTTATTATTTACTTCTGGCAATATTTTTGTCTCTCCTACTTGGTTCACCATCATTCATACTTGCCAAATAATACACCATGCCATATCAATGTACTTCTCCTCTTCCATCGCATTCATCAGTGGAATCCAACGCTGTCACGTGATGAGAGAAGGCCAGACGACAGCCACGTTCATGTGCAGACGCACCATGTTTGTAGGCTCTTTTCGTTTCGTTTCGATGCGAATCTCCATCTACATGTCATCATTCTTAAAGCTACTTTCACTCAGGGATTACTCCGTTCCACCCACCTCACCTGCAACTGTTGTAGTAATACCCCGACTTGCCATGTATCATGTATACATTGCCCCAGTTACACAATGAACTCCATATCCACATTACACAATGTATAGTGACATATGGAAGTGAATTTTGATTGACTTTATGGTACATGACTTTAGATTTTTCAATAGGGATAATTTTCATGACGTGCCCAGTGGGGCATCGTGGTCTAGTGGTTACGACTCTCGTCTTTCAAGCAGAGGGACGTGGGTTCGAATCCTAGCCATGGCGCGTTTTCCTTCAGCAAGAAATTTACCTACATTGTTCTGCACTCGACCCAGGTGAGGTGAATGGGTACCCGGTAGGATTTATCCCTTGAATGCGTTAGCGCCTGTATGGCGGTTCAGCTACAGCCGGGGTAATGGTAGCTGTGCTATACAAATAGAACATAATTATTATTATTCATACCGAAATCACGGCCACACTTGAATGATGCAACATCAACGAAAATTCATTTACCAACAATCACCAAGACGATAATGACACAATTTCCAATGTTCGTTTAAAAACAGTAAAATAAAATGATATTACTAGAGCTGGATCAATATTATAAGCTTAAAATCAGTACAAGAGCATGGAAAGTTGAATGTTTCGATACGAGCTGGAGACTTCATCAGTCTATATATAACTTCATGATTGAAACCTTCGCGTGAAGTTCTTACATGAATGATTAACGGTCCTGCAAAATATAGAGGCCATATACTTTTACATCATTCCCCAAAACAAATTCATATAACATTTTAAATATTAATGGTGTTGCAAACAGTATAACAACTCTGTAAATACTGGCGGATCCATGGGGGAGGGCACAGCCGGCCCGTTCCCCGCCCTTTTTTGAGAGGCACAATTAAAATTTGTAATAATGTAAAAATGCCATTAAAACATGTGCCCCAACCCTTTTTAAAGTGAAGACCCCCCCCCTTTTTTTTTTGCTTTTTCATTTTTTTTTGGTGAACGAAATACGATCCAAACCCTTTTTTTGTCTTTTTTCTGTCTTGTCAAAATTTTCCTCAACAAAATGTGCCCCCTTTCCTTAAAACATGGATCCGTCCCTGTCTGTTAAGTCTCTTGACTCCCTAACTCCTTTAACATGAAAGTGCACAAGTTCCAGAGATTTATAATGCCTATTAAAAAGCATAGCTCTTTATCAAACCATGTCTGTCGCCCTTACTTCACCCCCCCTTCCCGAATCTATTTTTCTCTTTTTTGCTCCCTCCTTTCTCTTCTTCACCTCTGTCTCTCTCCGAATAATCGTAGACCCAATCACAACTCCAGACACAAAGACAGGGTAAGGACCGACATCATCCTATGAAAAATAATAAGAAATATAATCATTTCCCCATGGATTGACTAGACCAATTAGAGAACCGCATGCTTGATTAAGATGTCATTAGTTTTACGGTGATGTCAAAACACCGTGGTACGTGGATGGTAGATTGGCCTCAAAGACTGAATGAGTTCCCCTTTCACTGGGTGCATGTGCGGTTACCCAATATATAACAAAGGAACATAAGATGTGAAATTGGACAGTGATAGAAAGGTATAGTGTGCTCTGCATGGCGTTTTTAGAATCTGTGCATTTTTATTACAAACAGAAACCAAGATTTTGCTTAATTGTTATTTAAGGGATGGTCCAGGTTGGAAATATTTATATCTCAATAAATAAGGTAAAAATTCACAAGACAAAATGCTGAAAATTTGATCAAAATCGGATGACAAATAACAAAGTTATTGAATTTTAAAGATTAGCATTATTCTGATGAAACCGTTCTAGGCATGTCTTTATGAATATTCAATAGGCGGGCTGAAGATGTCATATCCCCAATTGTTCTTTTGTATCTTATTATATGAAATTAGGTTTATTCAAACATTTTCTACCAAGAAATAAAACAATTGGATTTACAAATGATTAAGTGCATTAGTCATTTTAGTCATTTACTGTCGCAAGTTATTTCATTATAATGGAGAAACATCATTTACACGTGTATGATAGAATGAAACATTTATGATTTTATGTAATAACATAAGAGAAGGGAAAGTGGGGATGTGACATCATCAGCTCACCTAACTAATTAATGGATATTCATGACGATGTGCATATATAATTGTTTACACAAAATATTGAGTTAAGCTTAAAAATTCAATAACTTAATTTGTTATCCGATTTTGATGAAATTTTCAGCATTTTGCTCTGTGAATTTTACTCTATTTATTCAGATATAAATATTTTCAGCCCGGACAATCCCTTAAACTGAATTAGATTAAGATAAATCTTTCCATATTAGAGCACAGATCTTTTCTATCGCTTTGTTTCCCTGAGTATTTACATTTTATAAAGAGGGGCAAAAGCATTTAAAAGCGAAGGCATATTTGATCCAATACTTATGATTACCAAAAATAATTGTGAGGCGAGGTTGTAACTAATTTATTTCCAATACAATAGCATAGCATTTTTGAAAGTAAATGGAATCACAGAACATAAAAGAAACAAATTTCATTGTATAAAATGAAGAGGAAAACTCATCTGCTGGAATGACAGAGGAGAGGAGTGTGGTAAGGAGGTAAAGGAAAGAGAAAGATATTTCTTTACATGTACGATGTAACGGATAGAATGGAAACGTTTTATATATTTTGGGAAAAAAGGAGACTATTCACTGGGAATAGTGTAAATCCTGGTAAATGGGAAATATGATAAAGGACTGTTGACAGTCTACACACATACAGTATATTTATTTTTGAATCCGTATAGAACTCTTCCTTTTCAATTATAAATCTAAGGTGTGTGTGTGTGTTTTTTTTTTAGTTTGTACACAAAGTCTTCACCGTCATTATGTTATTTATTCGAGATAAACCTTTTTATGAGACAGACGAGACTTCAGATTATCACCCAACCTGAGATTTATCGTTATCTTCTTAACTTCGATCTCTTTCAATAGGCAGGATTTTCCCTCTCTTCTATTTGACACATGTGATTGGGAAACGGTAGCGCTAAATAAAACACTGTAATAACTTCATGCACGGGCGACGATGCAGGGCGCGAGGGGTCCCCACCCCCTCAAATTTCGAATAACAGCATGCAGATTTTAGGGAGAGAGTGGTCTCGTTTCTCTCTCCAAGAGGTCCACAATCTCACGAAATCCCCCCGCATGGATCATGACTTGTGAATAGATTAATAAAAGAGCAATGTATTTTCCAAAGAGAAAGAAAGAAATTGCGGAGAATAATAGCAAGTTCAATCTCTTCAGAGTCTCAAATTTTAGACATGGTATCGACTCAGAAACAGTCTCACTCCTCTAAGAGGGATTATGTAACATAATATGTTTAAGAAAAACAAATACGATGATAAATGACAGAATTTGAGTTTTGACATACTATTAAGACAATTATTGATATCATTTTTTACCCTATTCCCTTCCCTTTCTGTCTTTTTTTCTCTTTCTCTCTCTTTTTCCTTAGTCGTGAATCATATAGGCCCTAGGTGGAACACGCCCCAACGGCCCCTCCCTTTTTTTACGTCAGTGAAACAAACAATCAAAAAGACATACTAAACTCGACGCCAATCAGAGTGAATATAACTTGCCTTTCTTGATTAAAAAAATGCAAATCGTCTTTTGCAACAATCGTCATTTTTACTAGAAATAATCGACCACTTGAGATTGATATATTCCTGCTTATATCTTCAAGTTAACCACATCAGTATAGGCCTACTTGTATTTCATAGGGGATACCAGTTCTAGAAGCATCCATTGAGACATCGGTGCCATTATAGCAAATTGCCTTAAAACTCACCGACAAAATAGCTCATAGCATGCAGGGATATTTCAATATCATGATCATGATCTTACTATGCACTCCTTTCTGCTCAAAATGTTTAGCACTTGGGCCAAGTTTCCATCGATAGAGGTCGAGAGCAACAGATCGTCGTCATCATCGCCGTCGCCGTCAATGATCAACATCACCACCGAATTCAGAAACCATCAAAAAATCACAACCACCTAGGTACCACTCTCAAAGTTTATCAGCAAACTTCACTACTATCTGCTCAACGTGCGAAGTAAATGTAATATCGAGGGGGAGGGAAGGGGGGTTAACACCTGGGGAGCGTTTCATTTTATCCGACAAGTCCCATTTTATCCGACAGTTACCATAGTAACAGTACCTCTCAGCCAATCAACATCGGAGAAAGATGTCAGATCTGACAACTTGTCGGATGAAAATGTTGATGAAACACTCCCCTGGGGCAATGCTGAAATCTTAAAACCCTCCAAACTTCTTCCACCAATCATGAACCATATACCACCAAGGTCCAGTTACCCGCCCAAATCATGGGTCTAGGTCCACGGACATTTGCTCTTGTTCTTCGAGAGAGTGGATATCCAAGGGGTTTCCCCCTTTTTGCGCTCGGAAACGGAAATTGCCCCCATTAATCATCACCACCGGCACCCCTTAGCATTCACCCATCACCACGAAAACTTGCTCGATACCGCTGACCATCATGCCACTCATTAGCTAAACTTGGTCGATTGAAGTTATAGGCTATTTATCTACATCACCATCATCACACAACCGTTATCACCATCATCATCACCATCATCATCATCACCATCATCATCACCATCATCACACTACCACCATCCCATCCACCACCATAATTTTAACACCATCAAATCACACCTACATCGCCATCATCATTCTTCCACCACCATCACAATCATCACCATCATTTTCACATTGTACATCATCACACAGGCATAAAAATTATCATCTACACCATCATCACCCCCATCATCTTCAATCACCACCACACGTGCTCCTTTGCCAGTATTAATGTTTTAATTTAATAAGAAGGACCCTATATTCTAATGAAGACAAAAATTTCAAGTGTCCCGAATATATCCCAAGGGGTTACATTGCACGATTGTAACTCTATTTGGTTACGACCAATTCACAACACAATACTTGTACATATCAAGAAATTTGCACACATTAAAAAGTAGATCAATGTGGATCTAAAAAATATATATAATTACAAGATTACAATTGTTAAAAAAAAAACTATACATAATGAAGCACTCAGAGATCAGAACCCCTTTTTTCTGTTGTAAAATAAAGCTTTGACTTACTGCTGTTCGAATCAAGATCCAGTCCTTGGCATCGTATAATTCCAAGGCCTTCTCGGCGACCTTATCGGCTAATGCATTGTAGTCCATCTCTGAGGATTGCAATATCTCCATCCCGTCACCCGATGGGGCCGCCGAGATACCACTTCCACCAGTCTTGTCTCCCGAAGTGCGAGGCAGCGAATGCGGATTATGATTTGAATGCTGGCCGGAGGAAGACTCGTCTGTCTGGTCCGTACCGCGCCGCTGGTGGTGCACTATACCAGCCGTAGCAGCGCACAGCCCCGTCAGCGCGCCAGCAGACATACGGGCGAGCATAATTTATGACGGTGAAAGAAAACGAGCGCGATTTTTAGGAAACCTAATATTTGGTTACAGCTAGGAGGTTGCAATAGTTGGTGCACAGTCCCAAGCAACCGATACAGATAAAACGTTCCCCTTTGACTTGTATGAATATGTCCTCTTCACGCGAACAAAAACACATGTGCTCTACTGTTCAATCAAAGCATGCACAATAAGAAAGTCGTTTCTATTCAATCACAGCGTGTCCAGCATAAAGGGGAGTCAATAGCTAAACTGACCGTTAGTGAAAGCCTTCACACCTCTCTCGCACGGCCAGCAAAGATAACCACTGGCTCATATCCCATTCCGATTCAATCTCGTCCCGTTCGACACCCCTGGATAACTGGATAAGAGCCATGACAAGAGGCACAGTATTTCCAGACGATTTACAAACGGAAGCTAATCGAGTTATCCGTTTCCATGGAAATGAAGGTCCTTGGGGACAAATGTCACATATTTTGGCGAGCCCACGGTCAACCGAGGACTCGGTCTCTATTGTTTTGACGGCTGTCAAATTTCTTCCCGTGACCTCGCGCCTGGGAAATATAGTTCAGGGGATAATTGGGTGCTGGCTTCGCGGTTTGTTTAGACCATGTGTTTGGCCCAAACTTGATTTATGACCCAGAAGTTTGAAGATAGACGTTAATTGATTGATGAAGAAGAAGATATAATAGAAGAGATGATGATGATAATAATGGAAAAGAAGAAGAGGTAGAAAAGTTAGAATAGAAAAAGGAAATTGAATAAAATTATGGGGATAACTAAATCTAAATATTCATGTCAGAATGTCCAAATAAAAATTCTCCTCGCGCTTGGGGAACACATATTTATGTCATGTCCATGCGGATAGGGCCTATACATCCCCATTGAAATATCTAGTTTTAAAATCAGCATACAGACAATATTTAGATCGCGCTCCACATTTCATAATGTTGTTTAGAGAGATAGGCACCCTCTTTATGATTTCATAAAATACTGGTACATTTTATTGATCTCTGACCAAAGATCACCTAACCTCAATTCTTTCATTTCTCTGCCATGTCTTACAGATTCCGCTTCCTCCATTTACCGTCACACTCAACATTTTATCCGAGCGAGGAAGAATATGGTGAAAAATACATTTCGATCTGCAACTGATCCTCCTAAAATACATTAATAAATGACATTTTAATATCTTGTATTTTGTTATCTTCATATAGCTTCAAGCCTAGCCATAACCTTATGCCATGTATGTTATACAGGGCCCTCAAGGAGATCAGTATATGCCTACAATAAGTGATAAAAGAGGTTATGTGGCTACATTGGGTAATTAATAATGGTGATAATAATTAAGCCTATGTTATTGTTATTATTTTCATTATCATCATTATTACATTTATCAACAAGTCAAGTTTTGATTAAAAAAAACAAAAAACATTACACCGTGTTTTCAGGAATATTCCTTGAGATCTTCGGGATTTTTGTATTGTTATCATTTTCATCATTATTATAGATATTATCATTATTGTTACTTTTATTACTACTATTATAATCATCAACATCATTATCATTATTATTGTTGTTGTTGTTATTTTAATGACGTGTTTATCAAGTCTCCTGACCTTGAAAACGGTGGTCGTAGGTCCATTTATTACGCTGCACTCAAACCAGGTAAGGTGAATGAGTACTTGGCAGGAAATTATTCCTTGAAATACTTCCGGAGGGTAAAAAGCTGCATGCAAGGGCAAATCCGAGGACCTGGGAGGTAGAACCGCCTGGTTATTATTATGATGCATTATTATCATGAATTTTCAAAAGTTCATGAATTCTCAAAATATATTATTGATTATGGTTAAAGAATTTTTCTCCCCAATTCTTTATAATATGGTAATCTCATTTCATACAACCATTTCGATTTATTTCTAAAAAGTATACCTTCTAATTAGAAACTTAACACACGGCATAATTATCTCGAGTGGAAAGTATACCAAAATCCACTGAAAGTGTGTACGGAATCGGACGTGCGTGGCGCAATGCTATATTGCAGGTACGATTACATTGATTCGAGGGTAGGCATGAAATGCGGGCGAAGATTGAATAGGCATGTAACAAAGGCCCGGTCACAACGCTAGAACTTTGATGGAGCTTCCTGGAGCGGTGAAAAAAAATCATCGCCGCTCGCTACCGTTCACCACCATTTAAAAGAAGTTGGCCGCCGTTAAGGCAACGCTGTATACGCTCGGCTACCGCTGATGGTCCCTCTTACTGCTCCGAAAGTTTTGAGCTGCACAAAATCTTGCGAGCGGTGAGGAGCGGGCAAGTTTCCGCTCCGGCAAAGTTCACCACTGCTGTATCAACGCTCAGTCAAAGTTGTTTTTTTTTTTTAATTATGTGTTTTATTGGTATTCAAAATCACATATAATCACAATATTTACAGGTAATTGGAATGATTTGAAACAGTTCAAAAGCAGTAAAATCACAAAACAAAGATGAAATAAAAAAATAAATGGACAAAAATAAAAATAAAAAGGGTGACATAAATCAAAATAAAACATTGGACGATACAGGTTACTCTAAAGGGAATACACATCGAAATAAATTTACATGTATAATCAATTGTAGCATATTACTCTGTGCATTGTACAAGTCTCAATTTAAGATACAAAAACAAATAGAATGGAAAAGGGGAACTACCTGTATCAAAATAAAAATCATATATCAAATCGCCACTTCTTAAAGTGTACAGTGAGTTTGTTTCTTTTCTGGGCTAGGTGATGCTCAATTTCCTTTTGTTTCTTCACAAAACTTTTAAATAAATCCACATTTGGTAAGGTGTTCTTGAATTTACAAATATAAATATAATATTTGGCCAATAGTAAAAGGTAAGTAACAAATCTATCCGTTGATACACCAAACAATTTTTGAAAATTAGTGAGATTGAAATCTGAAATATGTTTTTTTATCGTAGTCAATAGAAGATTTCAAATTGGGGTAACCTTATCACAGTCACAGAACAGATGAATTGATTCCTCTTCATTATCACAAAATGTACAGTTTGGTAAATCTTTCCTTTTGATTTTATACAGAAATGCATTTAGAGCTATAGTATTATGAAAAATCTTAAAGTAAAAGGAACGGAGTTTAGTATCGATAGTACAAAAGAAATTGGCTTTATGTAACGCTCAGTCAAAGTTCGTGGACGCTTGGGTCCGCTTGGCCAACGCAGAAATCTTGAACTCTACCACCGCTGCGTATAACCAGCGTTGCCCGGGCGGTGACTGAACGTTGCACAAACTTTGGTCGATCGGTTGTAAGCGTTTTACGTTCGGGCACTGGATTGCTGGAACGGTGTCGCGCGTTGATGCAACGATCCATTGCGGTGATGAACTTTGGTTTGGCGTTGGTATGGAGGTGTTGGAGCGGGGCCAGCATTTTGCAATAAATACGGGGATAAATCGACCAGGAGCCTATTTAGAAGCTATCAGAACTTCTATCAAATCGATCCGTTCAGCTCCGTGGTCAAAGTGGTATGCCGCTAAACCCCCGCTGAGCCTACGCCCGCATGCACAGAACGCCGCTCTATCAACGCTCAAGTCACCGCTAAACCAACGCTCGCTACCATTAAACCAATAGCAATGCCGGCTCCAGTCTATTTCAAATCTGAATTATGCCACGTAACCTTGAGCATTTTCCCAAACTGGCACATAAAATATACCCCCAAAAATAATATGCAAACTACCAATTGAAATAATGTACACACTTTGACAATGCCTGCATTGTAACCAGGAGTGAAATTATGTCTGAAAATTATTTTTTTCTTGATTTTTATTCAAATTGACCGCCATAGACATGATAAACTCCTGTACTAGTACTCTATTATGTACAATATGAATGGAGAAAAAAAATCACAAGAGTGGGTACTAAAATGCATGCAGTTGTGATCTATGAGTGAAGTACTGTTTAAAATAACATTATTTCTAACGAAAATGTATAATTGGCCACCATATGGCCTATTAGTATAATTTTGACAGATTTGGCTTTGCTTTACTATAAAATGCATTGTAATTATGTTGTATTAAGAAAATGTGTGAAAAGATGGATTTTTACCGAAATATATCACATCTCGTGTCATTTTTGTGATAAATGCGGTTTTTCGAAATTCAAAATAGACACCATAGGCCCTTACTATTTTATCTACGATTGGGGACAGATAATTTTTCCCGAATTTTGTTTTGCTTGACCATTAAATGCTATTTTGCTACACAATCTTTACTTTCTTCTTCTGATATAATGATGCCAGTAGTTTGAGATTTAAAATGGCTGCAATAGACCCTAACTGTATCATGTACGATATGAATAAGGAAAATGAATTTTGATTGGTATACATTGTTGTTTTCCCCATTCAGTAATACAGGTAGGGGGCAAAACCCGCTAATATTGATTACAAAATATAGCATTTTTGCCAATGCAGAAAAGTTCAACTTTTGCCGAAATTCATGATTTCAGACACGATTTCACTAATATTCAACAAATAAAAGCATTTCATGGTCAGGACATGCCAAATTTAGTGTGAAAACTATTTGTCCCAATTCACATTGGACATAATACTGATATCTATTAATGCATTATATAGCGGCTAGTTTGAATTTCAAAATACAACACCTATAACACATTAGAAGTAATGTTTCCATACAGTATTTCTCACACGTCAGAATTACATATGCATTTTATGGTCAATCAGTGCTCCGAGCACTGCTTGACCATCCACTATAGTGACTATATAAAATGCACTCTATTATATAAGTGACTATACAGTTATTTTCCCCATTCGCATTGCACATTATACCGCAATGGCTTATAGCAACCAATTTAGATATCAAAATACAGTATTTATCATATATTATTATGTAGCAGGAGAAATGATATATAATTATAAGTCATGTTTTAAGACAACATTTCGGTCATAGAACATTAATTTTCAAGTCAAGCAGAACTTATATCTTACAAAATTATTTGTTCCCATTCAACGTGTTTTCAATATAGTTATAGGTGACGTATGACACATGCACGACATACATGACATAAGTCATGATATATATATCGTTAGTAATCACGTTTTCAGACAGTACTTCATCACAATTGCATATATTATTGTGATCACTCTTGTGAAAATTGTTTTTCCAATATTGAACAGTTATACGTATCAGATTATACAGGGGTCTAAAGGCAGCCATTTCCAATATAAAGGAAATAAAAAAAATTGTATAAACAAAAATCACACATTATTTTACTCCTGGGTCACAATTACAGGCATTTTATTGTCAATGTGTGTGCAGTTCTGCGATTAACTTGGGTAAATTGCATGGCCGCCAAATTATATTTTGCGGAGGTTACGCGAATGACATCATTCAGTTATGTAATCAGCACCACTGAAATGACAAGAACAAAAATGTACATGTATATTCCTGAAGGAATAAAGAGAAAGGGTCTTGCCTACTCTAGCCTGAATTACTACGAGGTATTCCATTTTTTATCTTCGGCAGCCCGGTCGTGTTTTTTATTGACATGCTTACGTTGTTCTATTTCATTTTTTTTCCTTTTATTTCGTTTTCAATATTCCCTTAGTTTTTATTTAGCTCATCCAGTAATATTCAATCAGTTTCTGTCTATTGCCTTTTTCTTTCACTTTCCCTTTGTTATTCTCTTTCCCCGATCGGCCGCTCGAAGATGATTTTTTTATTTCTGTGAAGATGGAGTCTTCTTAGCTTTATTCTTATAAATCAACATAAATATATAATATCATAATCCTTATTTATATAATGTGAGCGCGATACGCGAGCTAATTTTTGGGGAAATCTTATGTATTTTTTCCTAAAATGTTAACATTCTTTGCAATGTTTGTTTTCCTAAAAAACGTGCATGCAAATAAATAATTATTACGTACGTGAAGCGCGAGCAGAAATGAACTGGTGGAAATTGAAGGTACCTGTTAAAGACTGCATGCAGTTAGTCACGAAGACGTTATATGTTTTAAAAACAAATAATGCGAGCGCGATGCGCGAGCTGGATTTTTTTTACACTTTTACCTAAAAAAATTAGAATTCTAAGGACTTTTTGTAACTTAAACAGAATAGGTATATAATAAACAATTGATGTGAGCGCGAAGCGCGAGCTAAAAACTTTTGACATTCTACATAAAGAATGAAAATTTTTAATCAATTCTTGTAATCATAAACAGGATAGCTATGTAATTAAACAATTGATGCGAGCGCGAAGCGCGAGCGGAAAATTCCTATAGTGACATGAAAGACTCTTTTTATTTCCATGTCTTCCCTCATCTTATTTTATTCACTCGTCTCCTCTTCCTTTTCTCTATTCTCTTTTCCCTCTTTTTTCTTTCTTTCCTTTTTAACTTTTTTTTGCTCCGCCAATGGGAGGGGGGGGGAAGGGGTGGGCGGGCCCCTCGTCCCCCTGGATCCGGCTATGCATGGATAGCAGTGGACATCGTTCTGTCGTTTAAATTGTTCATTTTCAAGTGGTCTAATGCCAAGGTTAGTAATGCCAAGTGTTAATTGGGCGAAATTAAGGAAAATAAAATTGATATTAGACCAACTAGTTATGAGACGAAATTGTCAAAGACGAACTGGTTATAAGACGAAGTGATGACTGGACCAAATGGTTATTGGACCATGGTTGATAGGCGAAAAGTTAATGGACAGACTTGCATTATACTAAATGAATGTAGACCTTGTTGTGAGTGGACGAATTAGCAGCAGGCGAGTTGGTTTCAACCCGGCCGCATACCGCCCAGGCAAGCAAAACAAATTCTCGACGAAATTCACGACGTCGTGAATTTCGTCGTGAATAATTCGCGACGAAATTCACGATGTCGCGAATTTCGTCGTGAATAATTCGCGACGAAATTGGCGACGTCGTGAATTTCGTCGTAAATATTCGCGATTTGGTCTATATGCGATGTCCCTTCAGGGCCACCATACATAAACCGTCTAAATTTGCGGAGTTTTTTCTTTTGCCTGCACCTTCTACACAAACGATATGCCTCTAGCACACAATGTAATGGGCAGTATGTTTTACTTTTCCGCAGAAATGGGGGGTTTGCCGGGGGGTACACTTCCATTGATGAGTGGATACCAGGCGCGACCATGGGGTATCGAAAAAAAAAACAAGGGAAGGTCTTTTTCAGATTATAAAAATACATCTCTCAACAAGTATTTGGGTTGTGTCACCCTACAAGTAGTGGAAATATATCCCTTTTTCAGTATTTTAATCATCGTTTTTCACGCCCTCATAACGTTACATATTATGGCCTGTCATTTTTCCAGGATAATGGGTACTTCAGGAGAAAACCACTGATAAAAATCCCTGATAATAAAGTACATGGCCTATGGGAAAGTCCTCCTTGCCTCTTGTCATAATTCACTTATCCAGTTGCCAATTTGAAATCTACATAGTATTAGTGATCTCAATCTTAAAGCAGCTATAACTTTCTTATTGCTTGTCCGATTTCTTTCAAACTTTCACGATTCTGTTTATTTTATTTTTCTCCGTCCCAACACATCATTTTATGGCAAAGGCTGGATTCCCCTTTAACTCGATTTAGCTTCTTTCGAAAGCATAATAGTAGCCCATGTGCATCACAATTTTCCCAAATATCACAATTATCACCACATAAATATTAAATATTTTACAAATTATTTTTGTCAAGTGTGGCGTTAATTTCGTCTAATCTTCGATCACAATTCAACTTTATCTATAACATGCTATCAGCAAGCCTCGTGAGGTGCTTGCAAAGAGTTCATGGGTGTACAACAGACACGCGCGGACTCTCGCAATTAACATGATTAAGAGCTAACCTGCATGCACCTCGATGGTATTGAGAGGTGCACGCACGTATCGTACACTCATTGCAAGCGCCCCCCCCCCCCGGCTGACTTCACCCTGAAAATAATAAACAAACGGGAAAAAGAGAAAAGGGGGGGAGAAAGAAAGAAAGAAAGGAAAATGAGAAGGCGATGGGGGAGAGCAAATGGGAAAAGGAAAAAAAGAAAAGCTAAAAAAAAAACGTGGAAAAACATAAGCACACTGAGAGCGCGGAATCTTTTAATATTATGGTCTGAAAACTGGACAATTAAAGCACTTTTGTAATTATGAATAAGATGCATGAGTTAATATCTTTCAAAAAATCAATGAAAGCAGAAATCGCGAGCCGAAATTTTTAATAAACTGTCATCAAATAGGGATTTTAAGTAGTTTGTTTTTAGAATATATATTGAGATATACATAACTCACCAATCAAAAATGAAAATGCAAGCGTGCAGCGCTAGCTGATACATTTTGACAATCTGACCTGAACAGGGATATTTTGATTACTTTATGGAATACACGAAAATAATAGGTACCTTACAAATCAAATTTTGCGAGCGCGCAGCGCAAGCAGAAAATGTTAATATTCAGACCATAAAACAGAAATTTTTACTGAGCACTTTTTTTTTCAATTAATTTTTAAGTCAAACAAAATAATGAAAGTTCAATTTCCGAGATGAAATATGTTTGTGTATATTGACTTTAAAGGAATTGTTTAACTTTGTGAGCAGCCAATTTAAAAAATTATCAAACCAAGATGAAACATGTGTACAAGTGCATGTATTAGAACTAATAAGCCCTGAAAACAACAATTATTGAGAATGAAAAGCTAAAACTACAAGGCAAACCCCGATTTTGTAAATAGGCGTCTTATAGACACCTAAATAGTACACATAAGTGTATGGGATGAAATTAAGATGGTGTTTCCGGTCACTTTATATTTAAATTTTTGAAGCACTAAATAATCATTTTTGAACGCAATTTTTTCTGGGCTTCATTTTTGTAACATATCACAGACACAGGTGACAAGTGTGACCTTCTAGCTCAGATTTTTTAAAAGTCAAACAAATGTTAACCAATCACTTTAAGCTCCACATTGAGCTAAACTGGCATGTAAAAGGCAATGCGAGCGAAAATTTCATATCCCGACATGAAAGATGTTTTTTTTATTTTCCAAGTCTTCCCCTCATCTTATTTCATTCACTCGCCTTCTGCCTTTTAAGTTTCCCCATCTTTTTTTCCTTTTTTCTCCTTTCTTCCCCCCCCCCTTTTTTTTGCTCCGCCAATGGGGGGGGGGGGAAGGGCCCCGATTATGTATAACATTGTGTTATAAGCTTGCTATATTTTGTTCAATAACGGTCGCAATCAGGACAAAAAAGTTCTTTTACACCGTTTTATTGCTACGCACATCACACGCATTTCTGCCTGCTAGTCACACCAACAAAGGCGTGCCAGACCGATTGAGTCTCTTCATTGTACTCTCTTGAAAGGCATGCCAGCGCCGGATCGCATTGTAGTCGGTATCATTATGTTCCTAAACATGTGGGTTGCTTTTTGGAATCCATGACACATGCTCTGGCGACGATTGCTCCGCTGACAAATGCTCCCCAAAATGTGACATTTGCTCCGCGACATTTGCTCCTCGACATTTGCTCCGCCGACATTTGCTCCGTCGATATTTGCTCCACCGACTATTGCTCCGCCGAAATTTGCTCCGCCGACTGTTGCTCCGCCGACATTTGCTCCACCGACAGTTGCTCCGCCGACAGTTGCTCCGTCGACAGTTACTCCACCGACAGTTGCTCCACCGAAAATTGCTCCACATTTAGCGACAAATGCTCCGGCGACAAATGCTACCCGAACGACACATGCTCCGGCGACAATTGCTCCGCCAATATCTGCTCCGCATGTAGGGACAGTTGCTCCACCGACATTTGCTCCGCATGTAGGGACAAATGCTCCGCCAATATTTGCTCCGTCCACAATTGCTCCATCGACAGTTTCTCGGCATGTTGCTTTCAAAAATAAATATAAGACCTAAATACCTGCGACAAAATGCTCCTCGAATAACAATTGCTCTGCTCACGATTGCTCTACCGACAGTTACTAGGCCTATAAAGGGAGACAAGACACTTGCTCTGACGAAAATATTTGTTACATCCTTTTGCGTTACATACTTTTTTGTATTGTTTTGTTTTACCATTCAAGTTGTTGTGCCACTTTATATCATAGGCGGATCCAGCGGGGCGAGGCCCCCCCCCCCTCCCCCCCCTGCACGCTCGCATTTTGATTGGCAAGTAATGTATGTCTCAATATTGATTATACAACAAACTTCTTAAAATCCACATTTCGTGAGAGTCTATCAAAAGTTTCGGCTCGCGATTTGCGCTTGCATTAATTGTTAAAAATGTATTTACTCATGCATCTTATTCACAATTACCAATTCAATCCAATTCAATTCAATTTTATTTACCAAAATTCTTGAAATGTCCAGGTTTCAGGCCATGATTTTGTGCCCTACTTAGGCATATTAGCTTAATAAATAAGATAAATAATTTTATAATTATTGTCCCTTTTGTTTCATCTCGCTCTTAGCAAGAGAAATGGGAAGATCATGTCATGACTTGTCCTAATGATGTCCCAGTCTCTTGTCAAAACCTAAAGTAATAATAATGAAAAATATTAGCTGTATAGCCACCTCACAACTTTCCTACAAATTGCTTGAAATATAAAGCTGAAATATACCCTTTTTTATTGATTTTCATGATAAAAGATAAATTTAGAATGCCTAGTTTCTAGGTCTAAATATGAAACACACGCGAGCATGTTTCATCAGATACGCAACTTGTTCTCTATTTAAATCATTATCCAGTTTCAGATTACAATATATCAACAATTTTCTGCTCGTGCTCTGTTCTTGCATTATTAATATATGAAGATCCCCTATTACTCATCCTATTCATGATTTACAAAACATGAATAAAGTGTCCCGTTTTAGGACTATATTTCGAAATTTGTCGTTCGCGCCTCGCATCAATCGTTTAGTTATATAGCTTTAGTTATATGTGCATATAACTATTTTGTGAAATTAAGCGAATCTTAAAAATATCATAACTTTCTTATTTTTACATCGGATTTTGATGAAATTTCAGTGTGACGGTTGTTTGATTTCTCTTTTTATATTCAAATCAACTTTTTCTTGTGGTGGACATGTCCTTTAAGAGGAAAGTTTTCACACTGTATAATATATGAAAATGGAGTAAAAGTGACAGGAAACACCTTCCTAACAAGATTGTAAAACTTTATTAGTTTTAAATTCCATTAGAGGGGTTATAGAAAAGTTAAAAGAATAAACAGTGAAAACACACAAAAAAAACATTAGAGCGAAGAAGAAAGAGATAGGAGAAGAAGGGAGAGGTTGTAAAAGGGGAATGCAGAGAGAGAAAAAAAATTATAACAGGAGGAGAGAGACGGAGGAGGTGGTTTTCAAGTAAAAAAGGGAGAAATAAAAGCGCTAATGGGAAATTTAATTTGAGCCAAACTATTTCTTTCCGCTGAGCAATTCAATTAGGAATGTTAAAATATATATAGAATAATGATAATGACCATACAGCTTTAGAGAAGAAGCGTTGTTAGTTTCACAAAAAAAAAAAAAAAAATCGGTGGATGGCATTTTCGGCGGAGCTATTATCAACGGAGCATTTGTCCCTACATGCGGAGCAAATTTCGGCGGAGCAAATGTCCCTACATGCGGAGCAAATATTGGTGGAGCAATTGTCGACGGAGCATGTGTCGTTCGGGTAGCATTTGTCGCCGGAGCATTTGTCGCTAAATGTGGAGCAATTGTCGGTGGAGCAACTGTCGGCGGAGTAATTGTTGGCGGAGCAATTGTTGGCGGAGCAAGTGTCAGCGGAGCAAGTGTCGGCGGAGCAACAATCGGCGGAGCAACTGTCGGCGGAGCAACAGTCGGCGGAGTAAATATCGGCGGAGCAAATGTCGGCGGAGCAAATGTCGGCGGAGCAAATGTCGAGGAGCAAATGTCGCATTTTGGGGAGCATTTGTCACCGGAGCAATCGTCGCCGGAGCATGTGTCGGGTTACCGCTTTTTGGAGTCATTTTATCGCCATATCGAGTAATAATCAATATTAATTACTATTAATATTGATAGTAAGTACTAGTAATAATTTGGAAGTATTTCCTTTTATCTAAGCAAATTAAGACATTAATACTGTCATGAAGCATAATCATCAATTTTCTCATTATTCGTTATCATATTCTCGTTATTATATCATTTTCGTGTCGAATGCTGATAATTTGCATCTATAGTTGGTTGTTGATGTTTATGATAAAACAGAAATATATTAATGCACATGCAAGTTTTCTACCAAAAACGTGAAAATTTTGACATAAATTCTCTTTTTCCAAAAAATATTAAACTGGTCTGTCCAAAAAACGATTGCAATCGATTTCTACTATCTAAACCAAAGTGAAAAGTGTATTGTTTTAAGATTTTCACTGTGTCTGTGAAACAAAATCATGGAAATTTATAAAATGGGCACCAAAATAGCCAATTTTGAACCCCGTGAGACACGATTTGGCAAAGGGAACATCAAGATTCATTTACTAGACACTTTAGGAAATACACAAAACAGTTGTTTGAAAAATCATGATGGTGAACGGCAGGGGCCGCGGAACGGTTTTCAAATTGAGGGGGGGGGTGAGCCAAAAGTGTGGGGGGGGCTGACCATGCAAAAAATCACAATCATATGGTCATTTTTACGTTTTTGTACACGGTTTTGGAAAAAAGTTGGGGGGGGGGGTGGGCGCTGCATGAAGCCCCCTCCCAGCCCCCGCTTCCGCGGCCCCTGAAAGAGAACCCCATTTCCGACTCAACTATAACTTATACCTTCTCCACACTGGCCACAAACATGCACCGCAACAGTACCTGGACGGAAAATTATATTTCCCACCGCAGTTGACTGGTTGCGCGTGATCTTTACAAATTTTGGCTGTTCGCATTGCGTGCCATGAATGAATTGAATCAGCACCCTAAAATTGCCGGTACTAGTACCCTTTAGCCTAGGCCTTAGATCTCAGTATATCTAGATCCAATTCTTAAATACTTATCAAACTGCCATCAATGACAAGACAAAATGTTAGGCTAGGCTATAGATATAGCCTAGGCTAGGACGTTAACTTTATCTCATATCTGGACCTGTCTAATGCCTGCAGCCGACTGCCAGAACTGGTTAATTCCGAACTTTACGTTTACTTACGTTAAACCAATTAGCTTGGTAGCGTTGGTCTAGTACGTATATAGAGCTAGTAACACAATTGCCTATTTCTAGCACGGGAAATTAAAAACTTAGTAATTTGTAAAGAAAATGCTTATCGATCACCATTACATTTTGTTGATAAAGAGAGTTTACTCGGCGATTGAATAGTGGATACCATGCAGGCGCGAACATGGTGTTCCGAAAAGCATCCTTCACAAGTATTTTTCATGTTCTGAAAATACACCCCTTAAAAAGTATTGGCGTTTGAAACCCTACCCTTAACTGTAGTTTTCGGTGGTTTCAGACCGCCTCGAAGTTCGCCAGTTCCAGGTATTCTCTGATCGGGAAATTTACCCCGATCAGAAAATACCAGGCATTTTGGTAATGAGAAAGCAAACTACGCGTAATTTCCCCGAAAGAAAATACCCGCTAAATACTAGTAGTAGGTATTTGGCGAAATTACGAGAACTTTCGTGGGGATTTTTTCCAAGGTCGCAGGTATTTAAAGCAAATTACGGGAACTTTTAGCCCAGCGTGTCGTGTCGTTGGGCGCGGCGGCGTGGGTGGCTGCTGGGCTAGTGATTTTGAATCTCGCGCCTTGCCTGCTTATCAGACCACACTGCGCATGCTCGTAACTTCAGGAACTTATCCCGAAGGATGTGTCTCGGGGCGGTGTGAATGCAGGAATAAAAAAATAACGGGTATTTTTTAGCCTTAAAAAGTTCTCGTAATTTAATGGAGGCGGTTTGAAACTGACCCCCTAAACAAGTAGGTTGGCCTTACCTTTACTGAAATTGGGTTTAGTACCGCCCACTCGCCCTCGCTCAAGTCTGACTCTAAACATGTAGTGTTGGGGCCAAAAGTACATCCTTTATAAAGCATTTTAGTATTTATTTTTAATAACCCTCACAAAAATGACTACACGTAGCTTTCCTGGCGAAATATGTACCAGTTATTTTAGTGTTTTTGATACGTAAATAACATGCCCAATCTTGAAAAAGAGATATTTTTACGCATTCCTTTGGTCGCGTCTGGTATCCAATCGTTTTTGGAAGTGCCCCCCACCCCCACCCTGGTTGCCCCACCTTTTTTTTTAGCCTCCGTCTACATGTCTGAAAACCCCTCTGAATTTAGTCGACTCTTTTCAAAACCCGTGCTCCTATCGCCTAATATCTTTGTGAGACATACATGAATTGGAGACATAAATGAATGGGAATTGATATTACCAGTGACATCCCATAGAAAAGCTCTTTCAATCTCCGGTTTCCCGTCAACAATAATATGGCAATGATGAAACTTGAACATTGAGCATTATTTTGTATTCACCATTATGCACTCTTCGTATCAACGACTAATATTTTGTTCATTGGTGCTGAATCTTGTTGCATCCATTGAATTTGACATTCCATTTTTTTTTCATTCGAACTTGTCAGGTGAAGCCTAAGTTAGTCAATATTATTGTGTGGAATGTTGTTCTCTTCACAACATTATATTCGTGATAAAGACACTTTCATAATCAGGGCCCTGGGAACGATTTTTTTAAACCAGGGGTGCTGATGTAAATTTGACAAGCCAAAAAAAATCACTACAAAATGAAGACTATTTCTGTTCCAAGGATTTTTGACAAGCCCCCCCCCCCCAAAAAAAAAGGTTTTCACTACAGAATATTGGTCATTTTGCTTACATTTCTCAATTTCTTAATACCAATATTCATGGGGTGCCTATGAAAAATAATACAAGCAGCACCCCAGGGAAAATCTTGGGAAGTGCATCAGCACAGGGGCGTCGATCCATTTTTCAGATGGGGGGGGGGGCAAAATCATGAATTCACGTTCCAAAGGCGCTCGATCACACAAAACAAACAAACTCACCCTCACACACACATTCCTATAAATATATATAAATAAATATATATATATATATATATATATATATATATATATATATATATATATATATATATATATATATATATATATATATATACATACACGCATATGTATATATATATATGTGCGTGTGTGTGTATGTATATATGCATATGAAATGCGGATATTTTGAAAACGATTTTAAATAAAGAACGAGTTGTTTATCTCAACCTCGCTTGCTGCTTTCTGTGTAACATTACAATCTTATTCATTTTTGCACATGCGGAATTATTGGGGGGGGGCAAAACGATCTGTTCCCCCCCAAATATTTTCATCGGTGGAGCGATCCCCCCCCCCCCCAGGATCGGCGCTTCAGCACCCCGTTTCAAAGCTTCAATTCCTTTGAAATTGCTAGACAAATCGCAATGGAGAGCTAAGAGGTGTTTGTCGAAAGTTGGGAGAGCACCGGAAATCTCTTGACCTGGACACCTACATATTTGTAATTGTTCGTCAGCTGCCGCAAATCTTGGGATGATCTGCTGTCCCAGACTACCGAAAGCCTGTTAGCTCTCTATTGTGATTTTATTTGCATTTCAAAATAAAAGAATCGATGCGTTGTAGAGAGTTTCTCTGTAGTAAATGCGGAGAATCCATATTAGAGGCAGAAAGAGGACAACTTCCATGCATGTTATTTTCAATTCCTCTAGATCCAGACTTAGGCATGACTTTAGCAACTTAAAATGATCATGAGGATGCTCTTTTGAGTTCTACTTCAGTTCTATTTTTTTCAATTCTCTTACAACAATCTAAATGAGAAGCATGTCTAACACCAGACTGAGCAAGTGGAGAAAAATTGCATTCATCGCGGCATTCTTTTTCATCGGCTTCATTGAGATGGGAGTCGTCAAGAGTTTTGGCGTGATCATCGCCGAGGTCGTCTTCCAAATGAATTCTGACCTCTGGACGGTTGGATTTATATTTGGGGCTTACAACGGCCTAACATATCTACTTGGTAAGTGCCAGGGTATTTCTACCCAATTTTTCAAGTTTACTTGTGTAAGGTTTTAATGTGCATGCCACTTTCACCACTCTCCCTCCATTTTTCTAATTGTATGCCGAATAACTTTACATGTCCGATGGGGTAAATAAGGCCACCCGGATTAATATATAATTTAAAACTCTATGGTGACATCTGTTAAAGCTTTGAAATGCAGTGAAGACATCACCACATACAACATGTACAACGACATAGTGATTATGTATATAATGGCTGTGTCCTATACCAATAAACACATAGATTTAAACGGAAGGACTCCCCAAATTGCAATTTCAGTTTGTAATAAATTTGAAGAAACTATGGTCCCCACTTTTTTGCAATTGTGAAGTATAGTCTTTCTTTTTTTGGCAAAATTTACGTTAAATTGTATAACATAAGTATGATTTTGATTTTACCATGACCAATTTTGAAGAACTATTTGGAGTATCTACTGATATGTTTTTGTCCTCATTATTTTTACTGGCTAAATATTATATATATATATACAGCATGTACAGTGCGTATCAAAAAAAGTCTACACTTTGAAAAAGCTCTGGGAATTAAAAAATATACAACATGTGGGTAATTTTTTGACATATAATCTTGGGTTAGGGTCTCATCTATCACATGAAAGTAAAAGTTTTGACAGAATGTTACACTTGAGTGAGCACTGTCCATTTTTGTAAAGCTCGCATAAATCTGTTGGCGCAGAAATGCTCGTTTTCACGCTGTGTCAAGGGGAAAGGGCGAAATCAAACTTACCTTGTGAAACATTTCTCATACATTTCCCTTGCACTTTTAGTCAATTGAAATAAAACGGATACATTTAACCATTTTGTAACAATTTTCCACCTAAATTGAAATTTCAACACTTTGTAAGCACAACCTTTACCATTTTTGTGCCAGCTGGATCTGAGGACATAACTGAATCTGGAGAAAAGTTAAAATCAGACATCTCTAGCATTTTTTCACTAAGTTTTTATCATTTAAAGTGGGTTTACATTTCATTTTTCATTTAATACTTGTTTCTCCACACTTTTCCCAAGCTTGAAAATGATTAACACAATGAAAATCAAGCTTAAGTTATTTCATGTAATTCACAGCTCAGTGTAAAGCAAATATCGTTACGATGGCCTCGGTGTGTGGGGGAGTGGGGTGGGGCGCAATACACTCTTCGGAGGGTTTTGGGAAAGGAAACAAGTTTAAAAAGGTAAAAGAGATCTTCAAATCAATTTTACTAGCTAAATTCCACGTGTTCTTGATGATTAAGGTCTACTTTTATTTGCATAACTATTTCAAAGTTCTGCGCAAATCATTTTTCACCAGCTTTTCAAAAGTAAGTGGTGCTCACTCAAGCGGAAATATTTTTCGACAGTTATATCGTCATTTGATTAAATGCATCTGTACCAATGTTAAAATGTGGAAAAATCTTCAGGATATTCCAAATGTTTAATTTTACAGGATTTTTTTCTAAGTGTAAACTTTTTTTGATACGCACTATATATAAGTTGTAAATATTGTAATTTTACCTTGATTATGATTATATGATTTAATGAAACACATAAATAAAAAAAATAAAACACATTGATACACAATAATTGTGACAGTAGACAAAGCAATCCGTGAATCCTTTTTCCCATAATGTTGGATAGGATTGATAAATCAATCTTGCAATGAAGTTTTTGGTAAATAAATTAATTTTTGATAATATATATATATTTCTAAATTAAGAGATGTTTTACCAAACAATGAGGCCTTCAAATTGCATGTTAAAAACAGGAAGATTTGGAATACTCCTTCGCCCCCCCCCCCAAAAAAAAAGAAATAAGCTTTCCTTCCAGTTCAATAAATGGAATTTTGAGGTGTAACCCTGTTATTTATAAATATGCGTGGGCCCATACAGCTCGATATTTCTCGTCTTTTAACCTATACATGTACGATGTGTACAGCAAGTAGCAACTGTGCAATGCTATGTTGTTAGTGTGTTCGCCTTGTATTATTCTATTGTTTTCTTCGTTAAGCGTTATTTTTTGTTTTTTATTGCCTTTTGTTACAATAACTCTGATCTGGTTAATTAGATGTAAATATTGTAATCTTACCTTGATTATGATTATTTGATTTAGTGAAACACATAAAAAATAAAACACATAGATACACAGTAATTGTGACAGTAGACAAACCAATCCGTGAATCCTTTTCCCATAATGTTGGATAGGATTAATCAATCAATCTTGCAAATAAATTAATTTTTAATAATACGATTGTTAATAGTAAATGGTTAGTGCTTGTATCAAACCAACTGAACTATTTTTACTTCGAATACAGCAACATAAAATGGATTTTAATCAGGCGGCCTCATTTGCTCCATTTCGCTGGGTAAAATAAGGTCACCCGACAAAATATCTATAGCTCATTAATATGCAAATTATGCTGATTAGTTTTAACATTTCTAGTGGATAATGTCTACTCTATAGATCTAGTAATATATATCTTATCATGTTTCTACTGCTTTACATTAAAAAGACATGATTGGAATTATAAAAAGATGGCCTTATTTACCCCCACTCTCCCATACACGTTTACCGGTTCCTTGAAAGATCTAATCCACGAAATCCTGCTACAAACTGACCAGTAAAATACAAAATCGGTGGAAAGGTAGCAGCATGGACAACGCCTTTAAACTAAGCGTGACATTCATTTTTCTGCAACTGTTTCCACTTGCATGTATGAAGCTCGCACACCATGAAAAATATAATAGTAAAATGGTATTAAGCGTCAAATCATTTATTTGACGCTGTCAATAAGTATAGAGTGACTATACATGTAAAGACTCGGACTCGAAATACAGGCTCAAGGCGCACGAATATAGGACTTGGACAGCTGGACTCGGACCCGAGGAGCAGAAGACTCGGACTATACATGACTCGGGATAGGAAACCTGGACTTGGACTCGATCAAAAGACAATCTTATGAGCGCACTATAAGCTAATCAAAATGGTTTTCCTTGAACATTTCAGGACCTTTTATCTTACCGACGATAAAGTACCTGAGTTTGAAACAATCGTCTGCAATTGGTATCATTGGTGGACTGTGTCTTGCGGCTTCTTCTTTTACATCAAATATAGCCCAGCTGGCCACCTGTTTTGTAATCTCAGGTAAGTCAATTATAATACATTAACTTTGGGGTAACTGCAATCAGTCTAAACTAAATACACTATCAAAATTGCAAAGAGAGCTGTTCGGATCTGCACCGGAAGCCTCATACATTCCGCACCAATATTTCAGAAATTAAACATATTGAATGCCTATGACTTATATATTTAATATACAGTACTTCGGTTTTTATATTTTCAGAATTTATCACCCCTGAATTTTTGACAGATGTTTTAGATATTAAACAGCGATGTTAAAGATCATAACACTCGAACAAACAACGATTTTTATTTCATTACACTGTAAAAAAATATTGGGTAAATTTTTTACCACCACGATGGTAATGTATCCAACCAATTTTGGGAAGTATTTTACCCAATGCGGGAAGCATAATTGTCCAGTAAGGTTAAAAGATACGCAGCAATTACTTTAGAATGGGCTAAATTTTCATCACACTGGGTAAATAAAAATGGCCAAAAGAAATGCCCAAGGTTGTTTAAATACATCATTACCCTCATGGAGCACTTTTACCCATTATGTTTTAGAGTGTAAAGTTACTTCAATCTTCACCGGAAAATCTTTTTAGTTTTCCTACTGTTTTTGAATCTATACTACGCAATTATGCTCATACACAAACCTAAATCCATTTTGAAAATCTCTTTAAGTCTCTCCTTTTTTTAATTATTTTGATGCGCTTTAGTCTGTATCAATTTGATGAGTTAGATATGAATGTGTAATAGTTATTATAATTTTCTTTAGTTCATTCTCACAATTAAGGCTTATATTTTTTTTTTACATTCTCTTTCATCTAATGTTATTAAGATGCTACATGTCATAAAAAAAACACCGCCACAACTACATACGACCAAATTCACCCCTCCTTCCACATTCAAGCCATGATGCACTATGCATGAATATATTATATAAATAGTGTACAATCTATTGTACAATATACTGGATTATATGTACGACAAATATAAAATTATCCCGAGTGCAGGTTTATTTCACCGAGGCCGAAGGCCGAGGTGAAATAGGCTTGCACGAGGGATAATTTTATATTTGGAGTTCATATAGTCCAGTAATATTGTATGATAGAACGTTCACTATTTATTATAGTAAACAGATCCCTTAATCTAAGCCCCCCATCATGGATTTTGCCATCCAAAAATCGAAAGTTATATTGTACATATGTACAATATAACTTTTTGAAGGGAGGTCACGTGGTACAAATCCAGCAAATCACAGCGCGTATTTTACTACCACTATTTACTATATATATATATATATATATGTGTGTGTGTGTGTGTGTGTGGGTGTGTGTGTATATATATACAGTGCGTATCAAAAAAAACGGGACAGATTAGAAAAGTCTATAAAATTTTTGTTTCACATTATGATGTCTATATTTTGGTGCTAAGGTGCTCTAAGGTCTTATCTTTGAAATGCAATTCAAAAAAATTAATTTTGTTCATGCTTGAGCGAACACAGGACGTTTTTGTCGGGGGTTCAAAAAGAGGCTTGCGCCAGAATTGCAGAATATAAGTAATATGATGATCAGACTTCTTGCTAATCAGGAGAGTTCCTCGGGACCTTTTCATTATTTGTGCCACAAAATTTTCGAATTATGCTGTAAAATTTTATTTACAAATTTATTTTTTTACTTGAATTATTACTTGAATTATTTTGTTTTTTTTCATTTAAACTTCTCTTACCTTTTAATCTTCCTTCATAAGTAACTGAGAAAAGAAGATTTTTTTGTCAACCCAAGCAAGAAGATTTGCATTATTAATTGGAAAAACTTGTGATTATTCAAATCCTTTTATTATATGAAACAAATTATGTTATGTACCTTTAAAAGACATGAATCTATTTTTCAAGGGGTCATTGATTCTTTGACCACGTTAAATTGCTTGACAGGAAACACAGGAAGGGATTCATGTCTTTCAATGACAATGGTGTATTGAGTCAATTTTGAAGGAGCTAGATATGGCAGATCGAGTAAAATGTATTTTAAAAAAAAGTTGTGAGCGAGCGAAGTGAGCACGCAAATGTTCCTACTTTTTTATTATAATATCAAATTTTGTGATAGATGTTGCCATAATATTCAGAAAATCATATAATTTACTTTCTATCTTTCCTTTTCAAAAGGGACCATAACCTTTGTAGCACATAATGAAAGGATTTTTTAAAAAATCCACTCTCTCCCATACTTTGGTTGAAAATTTTTAAGCTTGAAGAAGGAATATTCAAAGCTAACAGAGAGCATATTAAAAAGAAACAACAGAACAATTTAAGTAAATAAATAGATCTGAATATGAATTTTGACCGCAGTATTTAAAAATTATGGCAAAGATAATGAAAAGGATAAGAGGAAGTCTGCTAATTAGCAAGAAGTCTGATCATCATATTTATAATCTTATGCCATTTTGGCGCAAGCCTCCTTTTTAACCCCATACAAAACATTTCGTGTTCGCTCAAGCATGAACGAAACGATTTTTTTAAATAGAATTTGAAAGATAAGACCTTAGGGCACATATTAGCACCAAAATATACACATCTTAATTTGAAAAAAAAAAATATAGACTTTTCAAATCTGTCCCGTTTTTTTATACGCACTCTCTCTCTCTCTCTCTCTCTATATATATATGTATATGTATATATATATGTATAGTATTTATTAATATACATGTATGTGCTTATATAAGAATGTTTATTTACTTATTTTCATCTGTAAAAAATCATATTGAAATCTATGATTGTAATTTATTTATTGTTTCTTACTTACGCAGGCGTTTCATTTTCATTCGTTCTTGCCGTGGCTCTTATTCAGTTCAACACTTTTATTTCGCCTGAGGACTTCGCGTTATATTTTGGAATTACAGATACGGGAGCTCCAATAGGAATGATCCTTTTACCTATCCTGGCAGAATTTTTAAAAGAGACGTATGGGTGGAGAGGCTGCATGCTCCTCCTTGGTGGAATCTTTCTCTACGCACCGGCATCACTGTTGGTGATGGCAGGCAGAAGAGAAGATCTAGGAGATACCTCTGAAAGGCTGCATGTTGACGAAAGAGACAACAATTCAAATGGTGGGAATGATGTGAATCTGCAGGCCGAGCAAGGTTCAAGTATTGATCTACTAGAAGGTCCAAGTTATCAAGAAATGGAGGACCAAGTATCGGGCTCCCAGCAGGCAAAGAAAGCTCAAAGTCAGGATGTCGTCAGCGCAATAAGACACGTATGGCGATTCGTTTCTGATTTCTTTGGCCTTTCCCTATTCACAGAAGTATCAAGTTTATTCACATTTTGCCTGTTTCAGCTTTCCGGCGGACTGATAATTACCGCATGGGTAGTTTTCTTGATACCACATGGAGTTGCAAAGGGGTTTCCCCTATCACGAGCTGTTTTTCTGGCATCCATAGGAGGAATAGGAAACATTCCAACTGGAGAGGGTTTGGTAGGTTAGGCCAGGGTCCGATCATCTACCATAAATGGCTATCATCTTCGAGCCTCACTTTCATCTGTGCTTTCATTAACGCGTGTGTACTCTTAATAGATCCCTTGATAAATGGCTATCCCATTTTAGCAGCTGCCACATTTGTCAACGGCTTCACTCTCGGTGCAAGGACAACAGTACTTGTTGTCCTGACTAAAGAAATCCTTCCTGTTGATAATTTTGCGACTGGATATGGTTTAGTAGCTTTGTTCTACGGCTTAGGGCAACCCTTAGGAGGATTGTTAGCAGGTAAGTAAGTGAACAATAAGTAACAAACGCCTTTAAATTTACGATGTAATTGTTGAAGAAAGCAATCAATGAGGGAAGATTTACATGTAGGACCCAGATTACAAGCAGTCGTACTTCTTGTGTGTAATGGTCATTTTGAAATTGTTATTGAATATGTCTCTGGATAATCTGTATGTATTCTTATGATGTTCATGTATTTAATTTCAAATGGTCTAATAAACGAAATGACATGTAATGAATTATAGCTTAAAAAGACGAACAAAGGGAGACCATTTTTTAAAGATAGGCCTAAACCTACGCTAAAAAATACACAGCGAAAGGGAAATGGACAGATATATTTGAAAGACTTCACCTTTGGTATATCTGACTAAACATAGAAACATAATTATACAAAAATCATGTTGAGATAAAGCGATTACTTCTAATGTATTTATAAAGGGCTGTGTGACTCTTGGGCTGAACAGTTGGTCTCGTTGGTGTCGGACTAATGGGATGAACCCATTGTACGTCATCAGTTTATTTGAACATCTGTGTAAAGCACTTGTGATGATCAATATAATATGCCATCCGATTTTTACAACAAACGATCGTGCTAACATGAGATGGAGCAGAGCAGGTGCTTCATAGATTTTCCAGTAATTTCTCTATATTGAATTATCCGAATATCCAATATTTTCTGCAATTTTGATCAATCCTGTAGTTAACGTACACCAAAAACTGTCAATTATATAATTTGCTTACAGGTTGGCTTTCAGGAACCTTCTCCTACGGCATCGCTTTCATGTTCCTTGGTGGATTGGAAATTATGGGCACTATCTTCTTGCTACCCACTCGATACGCGCTGAAGCAAAGAAGTGATCGTGAGGAATTATAACCAAAGTTTTGATGGGGAACGGAAAAGTTTTTTTTATAATGAGTGTAAAGTAAACGAATATATAAGTGGGAATAACAAGGATTCCTGAAAGATAGCACTGTCACAGGGTAGATATGTGGCTACCTTGTGGCTGGGATCTTTTAATTGCAATTTAAAGAGAAATGCCACACTCTTAAAAAATATTGGGTAAAAATGCTCCATGATGGTAATTATGTATCCAACCAACATTGGGCATTTCTTTTGGGCATTATTATTTATCCAGTGTGATGAAAATTTGCTCATTCTAAAGTAATTTCTGCTTATTTTTTAACCATACTGGACAATATGCTTCCCGCATTGTGTAAAATACTGCCCAAAATTGGTTGGATACATAATTACCCTCGTGCTGGTTAAAATTTTGCCCAATATTTTTTACAGTGCGGTAGTTGCAGTAAACACTGATTTCATGAGAACGTCTGTAAAACCAGGCTTAATTATCAGTATATCATCGATGATCTAGATCTGGTACAGTTACATAAACTGAACTTTGTAAAATCTTGAAATCTACGCTGAAAATGTTCACACTGAAGATCATCAACACAGATAGGCACAAGTGGGACAGTGTATTATTAATATTGCTGGAATAAAGGCCGACGGAAGTGACCGAATCCGCGCTTATTTTGCTTATTTCTCAGCAATTACACAATTTCTTCCAGACTCCTTTGGCACATGTTTTTTTATTTATACAAACAGACACTTGGGTGGTCATTATATTAGATTCTGTAAAAAGTCATTTTGAGATCGCTACCAGAACTCGAATTTATCTTTAAGGCCTACGTCACAGACTCTTGTAAACACAATTAGATTTTAGAAAACCTTCATTATTTTTGTTTTCTTTTCATCGTTCAGAGGTACTCTATTCGTCATATTCTTTTCTCATTATAACAATTTTTTCGAGACACATCGTGTGTAGATTGACAAAAGAAGTTACATATACACATAGAGTAATCATCATCTAATTAATCTAAAATGAAATACAGTTTCTCTATTGGGTTAAAAGTCTTTGGTCATCTTGAATTAAATGAAAATTGGATTTAAATCTCATTCCTGAACTCATACCAAAATGAATTATTTGAATATATATTTAGCATGTTAAGTGTTCTTCTTTGTATCTTATACATGGCATAGGATTTGTATATTGTATATTTTTGTGCAAATAAAATAAACAAATTAACCAACATAAACTTGCGATCTTGATTTTTTGTAACCAGTGAACATTGTAGTTTGGCTAAACGGAATTGTCATTATAAACATAAATTGCAAAGAATTATTTATCTTAATAAAAAAAATGACAACAGAATAATTGCATGATAACATAATATGAACAAAAGTTTCTTCTGCTTCACAGAACATACAGGACGTGTTATTGGGTAATTTCCAACGACATAATATGAATTTAAAGGGTAATGAATTGTGAAGCATTTTTCAAGTTATAATGTCGAATCCTCTTATACTTCAAATACTTTAGTTGAAATTAATCACGTTTTGCCATTTAAGTTCATCGGCAATCCAAATGTAGATTTCCAGTATTGTAAAAGTTGTGAATAGGATTTTTGTTTGTGTGTTACAACTAAAATATATGTTGATTTCATGTTCTTTAAATTTACAATATTAACTATTTGAAGAGGGAGTTCATTTCATTCATGTTAAAGTCCACATTAAGCGACCTGAACATATCTTTCAGTAAGGAAATGTTAAAACACTGTGTCATACACGCTTTTACCAATCATTTATCACGTGTTTCAGGTCACATGATTTGGTCATAGGTCAATTAGGGACGATGAACTTTGGCCATATCGGCCGGGATATCATTTTGAAATCCTAACCAATGTTAAATGTTTGAGAATTCACCATAACCTATAGGGGATTGGATAATTAAGTATCAATGATCATCTTGCATGAGTTTCGGGTCACGTGATTAAGGTCAAAGTATATTTAGGATTGATGCAATTTGACCATGCTGTGATTTCACTAACGAAACAAAACATAACCAAGGTTAAGATTAAACTTTTTCAGACAATAGTCGTTGAGAAGGCCTTTCAGCAAATCGATATATTCAACGCTTAAAAATATCAGAAATTAGATGAGTATAATTTCAGGTTACTGGACGGGTACAAGTAATAAGTGGCAAACGTTAGCCCAAGAATATGCATTTGGTGGGTTTTAATCCACATGGAACAAGTTCTGACAATTCCATGATGGGAGTATCCACTGTGCTATGAAAATGTACAGGAATGCCCACCTAACTTATACTTCCCATCCATACATGGAAGGTTATTTGCAGGGGATTTTCTCTCCATATAAAGCTCCCGAAGAGGAGCACGCTCTTTTGATTACTTTTCAGTTGGGTAGGCTCTTAATCTTTGGAACACATTTTTTCTTACCAAAAAATGTGAAGTTATGCTAAGTAATTTAAAAGAGACCTTTACATTCATTATTAGTTAAGAAAAGAGATAAAGTATAAATACTACAGCTTTAATTGATCGTGTCTACTTCTTTTGCATCAGGCACTGTAGAGTAAGATCTTATGAGAGCAGTATCAGAGTGGAAGTCTTCCCTTGTCAAATTATCACAACATGGTATTCCCATCCTAATCAAAGTAATTGTCTGTGCACAGCCAAATTTTTCTCCTACTTTCAATATCATATCTTTAATTTCAATTACCTGTCCATCAGTATGCACAGGACTTGTAAAACCATAAAGGCCAACAGTCTGGTAGAACAAAAATGTCAGTGTCGTCATAGAAAAATTATATATGATTCTACTCCCATGATGTCTTCAGAAGATAACTGATAGTACGCGGAACAGGACATTAGGCCTGCCCCCCCGGGGGGGGCACTCAGTATGGAGCGTTGTGGCCCAGTGGATTAGTCTTCGGACTTTGAAACAGAGGGTCGTGGGTTCGAATCCCAGCCATGGCGTAATTTCCTTCAGCAAGAAATTTGTCCACATTGTGCTGCACTCGACCCAGGTGAGGTGAATGGGTACCCGGTAGAAAGAAATTCCTCGAATGCTCGAGCGCCCCATCAAGGTAGCCGTGCTAAAGCCGGGGTAATAATAACAGGGCCCGCTGGGAGAACAGTTTTCGGAACTGAAGTGGCTACCCTGGGTAAATATGCCGCTATTATTATTATTATTATTATTATTCCAAGCCATTATAATGCATAGTGGGTATGTGCCGCGGAGGGGACCCCCATTTTTACACTCAAATTTCCGTTCCAAGGCATAGCATTTTTGTCTTATTGAGAAAAAGAACAAAGAAAGCCGCTCCAAGGCATACCATTTTCTTCTTATCGAGAAAAAAGTAAGACAGAAATCCGCTCCAAAGCTTCGCATATTTTTCGTTACGCCGTTCCGGTCGCATTGATCTGCTGCGATTTTGGTGAAAAGCGGTCGCCGAGCGCTGTCCGACCATCGTCTCTGTGCGAACGCACCCGGCGGAGGCCGCGCTAGCTGCATCATTCACGCTTGCCCATTCCATAGGGGTGCATACGCACGTACTCACTTGCTGGCGATCCGTTCCAAGGACCCCCGTTTTCACAAAATTGTAGTTCCGAAGCCCGTTCCGAGGACCCTCCTTTTTACAATAAGCCCGCTCCGGGGCCCCCGTTTTTTGTCTCGCCCGCGGCACACCCCTACCAATTTTTTGGTCGAGTGCCCCCCCGGGCCTGCCCGTACTTGTTAATGACACAGTGTTGCTCCCCATGAATTACAAGAACTTACTTGTCGATGAAAATTCAAAGGCACATTCCATTTTCCATAAGCTTTAATTTGAAACCAAACATAAGTTTATTCCGAACAACAGAGAAGAGATAATTCATAGTTTAGAGGTCGACTTATGGGAAAAGGAAGGCGTGGTTTATGACGTCAGAAATTGACGTTGCTCCAAGGGTATCGTAGTGGCGCCTATCACATTCACAACCTAAACCCACAATACAATGCCCAACCTGTTTGTATTTCAAACGTGAGATAGTCCGCATTATGTGTTGCATTGCTTACATTTGTGACTTAATTTGACCTTTCATGATCTTAAATGGGTTTCAATTGCCATGAATGCGTTCTAAATGCCTTGTGATTCATATATGTGGATTTGATTTTGCATTATTTAGAATTTAATGAGATGAGCACGGCCTACTGGTAAGTCTTTATTATTCTTTTGAATTGTGTTTTTCAGTTATATCCACAAAAACAATGCGTCCACAAATGACTGATATATTTCACAGTTTGCCAAGTACATTGTACAACATGCTCTAATAATTATGTTCATTGATGTGCTTTCTAGTTACTTTGTCTATTCAATTTCTTCATCCTGTAATGTAAGGCATGCGTACGTAAGATCTTGCTTTGAAATCTGCCTATCATAATGAAAGAAATGAAAGGTCATTTGACCAAACTGTCAATGAAGTAACTATGAAGTGGTGCGATTATTATTCAACTTATGGGCGATTCAACACTAGAACTTCAAAAATATCATTAATTTCAACATGCTTTCAATAAATCATAAGTAGTATAATATTTTACTATGATACCTAAATTTTATGAAAATTATGAGTTTTAACCAAAAGTGAAATCAGATAGAGTTTTTTAGGGGGGACAATGGAATTTTCAATTTTCAATAATTTTTCTAATTAAATAGTCAAGTACAAACACTGCCTGAAACAATTATTGGCAAAGCACGAGAAGATTGAAAATATTGCAGGTCAATGAAATAAAGTATCATTGATGGTTCCAAATAATATCCACAACATTTTCATAATCCATAATAGGGGCAGCCCTGATTTTTCCGAAACTATTTTTGGCAATGTACCGTACGACACATAAAAATGTAAAAGTTTGTCCTACAATTTTATTTTTGATGATGCAGTTTCACAATATCAGTTTCTCTTTCTTTGACCCATGGGTGATCGATTTATCCCATAAGGATCTAATCACAGCCCTTCATTTTTCAATAATTGTCCTAATAAAAGTTTTCCCGTACGACACAGGGTGTGTCGTACGGGACATGTCCTGTACAACACAATATATAATGCATTTCATTGCAGGATTTCGATTCAGAAACTATAAATAGTAGGCCTATTTTAATTTAAGTAATTGATTTAACATAAAGTGAACTGAAAAATACCCCTTTTATCTCCATAGAACATGAAATAGGTGATTCTAAACATTTTAATTGATTTCATGTAGATGTATTCTTTTGTGAATCCCTTCAGCTTAAAAATGAGGGACTTAAATGACTGATGTGACTTAAAATTGGATATAGAACATTACAAATACACATTCAGGATATTATTTTGGTATCTACACTAGGGTTTCAAGGGTACTTTGGGACTGGTTACCATAATATGCAGTTATCCACTTTGCCTTAAAATGTAAGTGGGTTGTAAAAAATGGGTTTTGAAGTGACTGCTTTTACTGTACTTAAAAATTAACATAGCTCATACAATATCCACATGTGAGAAATAATCTTGGTGCCTACACTTAAATGCATGGGGATAAATTATATTGTTTCATGAGTTGGTAACAGCACCCATTTGGATGAAAGTTCAGAATCCGCCATGGATTTTTTGAGAAAATGGAAAACTAACCATCCTCATTACTTGTCCGAATGTTTTATTTTACCCTTCATACCAAAATTTAATCACCAACAGTATTTCTTACAGATAGATATTGTAGAACCATTATTGAGTGATATGAGTCATTTTAGAAGCCTTTTTTTTTAAACCCTCTTGGATTTTTAGGCAAACTGGACAGCTGCATATCCATGTAACCAGTCCAAACGTATTATTTTAACCATGAAACCATAGAATGGATACCGAAATCATATCTCCTTGTTGGATTTCAAATGAACTATGTCAATTTGTAAAGTAACAGCATTTTATCATCCATTTTAGACTCCGAATTTTGGAAGCCACTGGAATTTTGACATAATGGACCACTGACTGTCCTTGTAACTAATTTTCTGACTTTTAAAACCATTGTAAAGACATCAAAATCATATACCCTTGATGGATATTACATGGGCTATATCCATTTCTAAATACCAGCGGCTAATTTGTCTTATTTTTTAAGCCATTGTTGACTTTTGGACATACTTGACCACCCATCGTCCTTGTAACTTATCCCAATGTATCATTTGGCCCATTTAACCACAGTCTAGGCAAAAATCATATTCCCGGATATTGAACAAACTATGTTGTTGGGTTTTTTTTAAAGCAGAAACATCATTTTTTAATTCCATTTTTGGAAGCCATATTGGAATTTTTAACATACTGGACCAGTGACTGTCCCTTAAACTTGTCCCAATGTATTATTTGACAATTGAAAGCATGGTCTAGACACCGAAATCATATCTCCCAGCTGGATATTATATAATAAGCTATGTCAATTTTAAGTATTATCAGCCATTTTAAACTCAACTTTTGGAAGCCATCTTGGATTTTTGGACACACCAGACCATTGGCTGTCCTTGTAACTTGTACCGATGTACTGCTTCACCATCAAAACCATTGAAAAAAAATTAAAGACACTTAAGTAAGTAATAGATGAATTTTGGTTTTGGCCACTGGCGGCCATTTTGGGCGACATCTTAGAATTCCCTGGTACCCAGGAGTGCTAATATTCACTCTAACGTGAATCAATTTTGAATCAAAATCAATGAATTCATTTACCCACTGAACCATGGAATATGAACCCAAATAGGATTCTAGGGTGGATAATGAGTGAGTTATATCCATTTTATGGCGGCCATCTTGGACGCCATCTTGAAAATAACTACTTTCCCATATGCGGATTTCGGTAGAAGTTTTAGCATGTTATTCCAGAGGTCAAATACTACAAAAAAAAACCGTTGAAAAATAATTTGTTGCAATTTGTTCCGGGTCAAACCATATATTGACCCGTTTGGCGTGGCAGGCTCGGAGTTTCCTGGGTAAGACAACAGGAACACCGCTGCTACCAGTCCAGTTTGTAGACATGCTAGAGTGGCCGAATGTTCAAAGATTCCTCACCAAATAAGTCGTAAACAAGCAAACTCAAACATATCAAACAGCTAGAAGCACCAAATAAGAAGAACCTAAAATATAATTGTAGCTGAACTAAACTATAATATAAAAAATTGTCGACAGAATGAAGTCCAGTGATGCACTGATTTATTGACCTGAAATCCAGACCTCACTATGCATTGCCTTTACAGAATTAAATTTATTATTTAATAATGTATACAGTGCGTCCCAGAATAAACGAAACCGAGATTTAGCGATCATTTATCATAACTTAATCATAAATAGAATAGACAAATGACCTACCAATTTAAAGCTTAGAATCTCCTCTTTCATCTGATATTACTTAGGTTATTTCTTATTCACGCATGAGTGAGCAAAAACAATTTGAAGAAAGGATACCAAAAACTCATTTGGCGGGGGGTATCTGGGTTTCAAAAAGAAAACCACATTTCTGAAAAGTTCAATATCTGCTCTTTAATTTGGTACCAAAATAACAGAAAATGGTCAAGAAATACAAAAGTTCTGGTCATTTAAAATAAGGCTTGTATTTCCATAATTTCATGAGATAAACGTGTTTTCACCGGTTTCCCACAGAAGCTTTCGCATGGTGAACAAAAGATTTAATGCATGGCTGATCGTCAACAAAACAGTGTCGAGAGAGTTTGAAAGCCAGCCTGGAGAACCTCTTCATTTTATGAAATTATTGAAATTCAAGCCTTATTTTAAATGACCAGAACTTTGTTATTTCGTGACCATTTTCTGTAATTTAGGTATCAAATTTAAGAAGAGATATTGAACTTTTCAGAAATGTGGTTTTCTTTTTGAAACCCAGATACCCCCGCCAAATTAGTTTTTGATATCCTTTCTTCAAATTGTATTTGCTCACTCATGCGTGAATGAGAAATAATCTAAGTAATATCAGATGAAAGAGGAGATTCTAAGCTTTAAATTGGTTGGTCATTTGTCTATTTCATTTATGATTAAGTAATGATAAATGATCGCTAAATCTCGGTTTCGTTTTTTCTGGGACGCACTGTATAATATGTTCTTATCTACGTTATTAGTGTAGAAACATGCATGTAATATCGCAAAGCTACGACAAAATCGAGGAGTGGTATTACAAATTAACCAAAGATAATTTTCTACACACGAAATAAAACCCAAGTTTTTCAATGAAAATGCATTTCCTAGTGACGTCGAAAGTATTGATTGGAATGATTTTTTTATGAATGAAACTGATGTTGACGCCATGTGGATCAAATTCAAGAAATCTTTTGTTGAACTTTCAAACAAACGTGCGCCGTATGTATCAGTGCGAAAAAAAATCAAAGGATCGCCTTGGATTACCTAGGCTTATAAACAATTAGCAAGAGATAGAGACTCCTGTAAAAGACAGTTTTATATTAGATCAAAAATGATAGAATTAAAAATGAATATGAAAGTACTGCTATGTGGGAGAAATGTGTATCTCTCAGAAACAAAATAGATAGTGAAAACAACAAACTGAAAAGGTCATATTATCCTAGTAAGATAGAGGGAACCAGTGATATGAAAGAAACATGGGATATTGTTAAAGGGTTGTTGCCTTACAAAAGCTCGAGTGGAGGCTTTCATCTTGCATGGCTGTTCATTGACGGTGCTATTGAATCGGATCCTTTTTAAAATTTCGGCAACAGAGCTTAACACAATGTCTAACACAAAGCTTTTTAATCAATGGTAAAGCCCCTTAAAAAAGACAAGATTGATGACGCAATCAAAAGACTTCGGAGAGTACATTCACGTTTTACTTTTAAAGAGATAACTGATGACTTTGTTAGAAAGGAATTGAATAGGCCTACAATTGTACTTGGAAGCGGGGGCTGAAGCACCCGCAAGATTTTCCGGAAGAGGGGGGGGGGTTGTTACACCCACAAATGTAATAATCGCCCACAAATGTAATAACGCCCACAAATGTAATAACACTTTACCCACAAATGTAATAACGCCCACAAATGTAATAACACTTTACCCACAAATGTAATAATTTTTGATCGCCCACAAATGTAATAACACTTTACCCACAAATGTAATAACGCCCACAAATGTAATAACACTTTACCCACAAATGTAATAATGCACTTTACCCACAAATGTAATAATGACTTTACCTACAAATGTAATAAATTTGAAGTGATTTTTGGCGAATTCGTTCTAAACTAGTATCCTATAGTAATGCGTTCATATAGCACAAAAGTTCAAAGTCTTTTTTCCAGACCCGGTTAATGAAATATTACAGTACAAGTCCAAGTCTTTTTCCAGACCCGGTTTTTCAAAATTATAATATACGTCCAAAGTCTTTTTACCAGACCCGGTTGTTTCAAAATTGTTGTTGTTGTTGTTGTTGTTTTAGCTTATACGGCGCGTGTCATTCAGTAGTGAATATTTGCGCCAGCATAATTTGCGGTAATTTTATTTATAATTTTTTCTGTACTTAAATCAATTCAGTAAAAGTCAGGTACGGCGCTGCATTATTCGCGCAATTTTGGAGATTCACAACAGACTGTCATCACAAATCACTTAACCACTTCAGATGTATTTTCTGGCCAAGCCCGGATCGGTACATTGATCAGGTTTCTCAGCTACTGCATGATGCGCATGCGTAGCCTTAGGCCCCCCCAATACCAGTCAAGGCTGTGTGATGTCTGTTGACGAAATGATCTCCTTCAACCGAGTTTCAAAATAGCTCTATGTTAATACAAATGGTTAGGTTCGAGACAAAACAAACGTTCTGAGTCTTGTGCAGTTATCGTGCATTGGGTTAATTTTCACATCTCATAGTTTGTTCAATATATCAAATATTTACAAATTAATAAGATCATACGGAAGACATATATGTAATGCATTCATATCTAACACGTATATAATTGTATATATATATTTTTCCAACATGGGTTTATAAGACTCAACAAACACATCAATATTCATATATGAATGGAACTAATACAACGTTCAATTATTTCAATTAACAATAATGACTCGAATATACTATGTGAATCTTTGGGTCCTTCTTACGAAGGATACCAAAGCTTTTTGATGCGAGTACTCTGCTGAATTGAGAAGTCTCTTTATATCCAATTCGCTTTCATTTATTTCAAGTAAGAGCCTTTCCCTTTCTTGTGAGTATTCTGGACATTTTGTGAGATAGTGGAGAGTTGTTTCCGGCACAGCACAGAATGAGCATAGACCTGTTTCATGATTGTTGACAAGCCGTCTATTCTCGTTAAGATCAATATTGTTCATTCGGAGACAATGTAAAATAGATGTGCTATATCTCTGGTTTAGAACACATTTGAAAGTTTTCGAAACTGATTTTTGAATGTCCTTCAAAGGTGATAGTGTTTCATCACATTTTTTTTGCCATATTTGTGTGAAGTACGTTTTAAGAATGCAGTTTGATTCATGCTTACTAATTTTGTTATTTACATCAATTTGGCTCTGCCGTAAACCTTGTTTGGCTGCGATATCCACCACCTCATTGTTCCTGATATCACAATGACCTGGGATCCATTCAAAATACACTGTTATTCCTTTATTATACAATTGTGTATACATTAACAAAATTTCATTCACAAAGTTAGTTTCTTTTTTAGTTTTGATTGCCTCTAGTGCGCTGAGTGAATCACAAAATACGACCGCTCCTGTATAAAGGCCAGGTAACTGGTTCAACCAATTTAATGCTAGTATAATCGCTGCAAGCTCTGATCTATAAGACGATGTATTATCTTGGAGTCTCATTGAATGTATATATTTGTAATAGGGTACGTGAAATGCTGCTGCTGCTTTTCCTGTTTCAGGAGACTTCGAACCATCAGTGAAGATTTGTAAGAAGTTAGACCACTTCTTGTGTATTAATTCAAGACTTGTTTGTTTCTGGAATGTTAAATTGTCACTTTTCGATATATAATCAGATATCTCCGTGGATATTATTGGTGACCGGTAATGCCAATAAGGTATAAAAGTATATGAGTACATATATTCAATTTCATATTGGAGAGGTTGGGGTAATTTCGATATTCTTTCCCCGAACGGCTTCCTCGTGTTCTTGTCAGAGTAAAACTGAAACTGCCAACAGTCTTGAAGATCTTGTTTCAATGGATGATTTAGTATACTATCTATGCGTTTCTTGAGTCTTACGCTCAGCATTTCACGTCGTATATCTAGGGGCATTTCTCCAAGTTCTACTTGAAGAGTTCGAAGGGAAGTGCCCCTTTTTGCTCCCGCGCATATGGCGAGTGCCTGATATTGGCAGGAGTTAAGAATATTTTTAACATTTGTGGTTGCAGAGTCATAAGCCTCACATGAATAATCCATGAGTGACCGAATAATTGCCCGGTATACGTGGAGTAGTTCTCCAACATTACCACAGAAATTGGCATAAGATAAGCATTTCAAAATGTTAATTCTCTTTTTACATCTTTGAACTACTTCATGTATGTGGGGTCTCCATGTTAGCCTAGAGTCGAAAATAGTACCAAGATATTTGTACTCCTTCCTTGGCGTTAGGAGGTTGTCCCCCAAATATATCTCGAGACATGGATCATATCGAGGGGAATGAGAAAAAAGTACGGGAACCGTCTTTTCACAAGAAATTATCATTCCCCAAGAGAGAAACCAATCATAAAGTATATTTAGATATTCCTGGATTTCTTTGGTACCCTCTCTTATATCATTGGCAGATTTCCATATTACACAATCATCGGCATAAAGGAGATTGTGGATGGTTGGTGAAATTGGAATATCGTGCACCATAATATTAAATAATTCAGGACTTAGGCTACTGCCTTGAGGAATTCCATTATTGGTTTCCATAATGTTAGAAAGATGATCCCCTACTCGAACTTGAATAGTGCGATGT
The DNA here is from genome assembly GCF_018143015.1 of Lytechinus variegatus. NCBI lineage: Eukaryota > Metazoa > Echinodermata > Echinoidea > Temnopleuroida > Toxopneustidae > Lytechinus > Lytechinus variegatus. The sequence continues at coordinate 27,785,053 of NC_054744.1, read as the reverse complement.
GTCAATAGATTTTTTAAGAAAAGTAGAATGTTTCCTGTAAGACCTAATTTACTTAATTTGACTAGGAGTCCCTTTGTCCATAGGGAGTCAAATGCTTTCTTTATGTCTATAAAGATTGCTAATGTTTTAACGCCAGTTTTCAAATTCTTTTGAATTTCATTCTCAAGATGAACAATGTTATCAATTGTTCCTCGACCTTTGCGGAATCCATTCTGTATAGGAGATAGTAAAACGTGTTTTTCAAGGTACATTTGAAGTCGTTTTTTTACCATACTTTCCATAATTTTGATGAAACAAGACGTGAGTGCAATGGGTCGATAAGAATCTGTTTTGGATGGGTTTTTGTCATGCTTTAACATGGGAATAAGTATGGAGTGCTTGCATGGCACTGGTATTGTACCGGTTTCCCAGATCCTATTTATAACATATAACATCATATGTTATAATTATAATATACGTCCAAATTATAATATACGTCCAAAGTCTTTTTCCAGACCCGGTTAATTAAAAAATTATAATGCAAGTCCAAAGTCTTTTTTTCAGACCCGGTCGTTTCAAAAGTTATAATATACGTCGGTGAGGGGTAAAGACAACACTCTAAGCCCAAGCATTTTAAGTGGGTTTAATTTTGAAGATTGGTCTCAGCTGTCACTTTTTTTCAATATTTCTTTATCTTTTAAATAACCGGGTCCAGACGAAAGACTAAGCATAATACTCGTGTTATTCCACAAGAATAAGAATATGAGTCTTTTGTTTTTAGGATTGTTTAAATCATTTTTAAATCACCGGGTCTGGAATAAAGACAACGCTCTAAACATGTGTTTTTCTACATGCATGGTCTTAATTTGGAGGATTGTTGGTTCTTAGATTCGTTGTTGGGGGTTGAGTTTTATTGATTTTTTTATTCCTGAAATAATTGTGTCTGGAGGAAAGTCGATCTTCGACAATCGGTCTTCATGTTGTTCCACAGTAATTAGATTATTGGGTATTCGTTTTAGAATATTTGTAAAAACTATTTTATTTTTCAAATAGTAACCAAGTCTGGAGAAAGGATATTTGCTTTACCCACGCGTTATTACAATGTTTTGTAGGGGTAGTAGTATTATTTTAAAAAAGACATATTTTTGCTGGGTGAAACTTTGGAAATGTGGTCTTAGATTCAAAGTTTTTCAGTTACTTTTCTTTAATAGCCGGGTCTGGAGGAAAGAGTACGTTTTAAAACTCGTTATATCCAGCATTAATAAGATTATGGGGTCTTTTTACTGTTTTTAAACTGTTATTCATAATGTTTAAATAACAGGTAACCGGGTCTGGAGAAAAGACTACGCTTGATTCTCAATTTACTCTTAGTGCATATATTCACAATATACACCGTATAAGTTGAAACAACAACAAAGACATTAATTCCACCAGTTTTAATTAACTGGGTCTGGAGAAAAGACTAAGCTCGATTCCCATTTTTTCCACAGGAATATCATTATCGTATCTTAGTTTGGACTTATATTATAAATTTTGAAATAACTGGGTCAGGAAAAAGACTTTGGACTTATTAAAATTCTTGAAACAACCGGGTCTGGAAAAAAGACTTTGGACTTATATCACAATTTTTTAAACAACCGGGTTTGGAAAAAAGACTTTGGACTTTTATCATACTTTTTTAAACAACCGGGTCTGGAAAAAAGACTTTGGATTTATATTATAATTTTTGAAACAACCGGGTCTGGAAGAAAGACTTTGGACTTGTACTTTGATGTTTTATTAACCCGGTCTGAAAAAAAGACTCTGCACTTTTGTGCTATATGAACGCATTACTATAGGATTTTAGTTTAGAACGGATTCGCCAAAAATCCCTTCAAATTTATTACATTTGTGGGTAAAGTCATTATTACATTTGTGGGCGATCCAAAATTATTACATTTGTGGGTAAAGTGTTATTACATTTGTGGGCGTTATTACATTTGTGGGTAAAGTGTTATTACATTTGTGGGCGTTATTACATTTGTGGGTGCAACAGGGGTGCGGCGTGTATTATTCTCGATAGATAGCACCCCCTGGAATTCCGGCAGATGTGACAAAAAAAAGAAACGTTACCCAAAAAACTTCATTTTGTAGTGCAATCCTTTTTGTTTATTTGCCTGTAAAATGTATTGATGTAAATTTGAAAATAAAAAAAGGTTCAATTTAAAATTTTGGTCCCAAGAAATTAAACGAGCTTTAGCCCCCTCTTTCCAGTGCCAAGGCCTCCTCTATATAATGTAGATGCTGCCTTTAATAAGTGCCTTTTCCAGATGAGGGCTTCATTTAGACGATATTCTAAATATATATTGTCAAAACAAAATAAATGGTTTTGGCAACTTCGACAGGCCACCGTCACGTACACGAACTTATTTTATGAGATATAAAACAATGCCTTTTATGTTTTTTTTTTCAAGAGGAGAACGCAAAGAGGCTTTACTGTGTGTAATAGAAATGTATTTTTCTTCCGATTGGGCTCTCAAAATATTAAAATTCAACATAGAGTGGAATCAATAAAGGGCCGTGTGGCTCTTCTTCAATTTACCACAGCTCCTCTACATGTCAGTTGAAGAGTATTTTCTCCTCAATCTATTCCAAGGTATCAATACAAACAAAAGTAATCTTTTAAGAGTTCTAAAGACAATACACTATTTGTTAATACATAATACCAAAAAGGGAAAGGGTATCTAAGGCATGCTCCTGTTTGGGTAATAGCCTTTACTGTGCTAGAGCACTATTACAAACGGCAGAACAGCAATAATAATAATAATAGTAATAAAAATAATAATAATATTAATAATAATTATAATAATATCAATAATGATGAATGTAAATATAAAAATATAGATATAAAAGTTGCTTTATTATACCAAAAAACGCAATTTGCCTTGCCGATGGCTTTAAAACATGATTTTTTTTTTTATTTAAAGTCGAAATACGGAGAGGGGATGGGGTAAATTCGGAGGGCTCCCGTGGGCATAAATAAACAAAAATAAAAAACCTTTTTTCAGGAATCATGTTGTCTGATATCACATACATCTGTGTATTCCAATTTGATAATACAAGTCAAACTGGTTTTGTAAAGTAGCGGGAATGCCGGGGAGATGCAGTTTTGCCACTTTGGGGTCTCCAAAAGATATATATTTTAACAAAGTTAATATATGGATTGAGGTGGGGTACATTCGTCATGATTCATGTGCCAGAGCTTCATTAAAGCAGTAACCTGCAAAGCAATGTCTCCTGTAAATTTTCCAAGAGAAACAAATAAAACAATATTAATAGTGTTTACCGATACCGAAATGCATTTTGCCCGTATGTATCACAGATTACGGTGTGGCAGACACACCAACAAAAGCGATACGAGAAGCCGATGGAAGCTATTATGTTGAGATTGTGTTATCTCGAATGACATACCATTGATCGCTTTATCAGTGGCGGATCCAGAGGGGGGCGCCCCGGGCGCGCCCCCCCCCCCCTATTTTCGCCGGATTTTTTTTATTTTTTTTATGGTTATATTTGCTGGATTGGTAAAATGTAGTCAATTTCAAGGGATAGATCTAGTCAAAACTATATTTTAACTTACGCTCATGGCCTTTGTGTTCGCACAAATGCACCTCTGTCATACTGTATTGCAATATGTAAATTCCGGAATTCCAGGGCGCGCAAGTCGATTGGTTGGAAAGTTGCACCACTTGTAATCGGGAGTTGCAGTGCAGTGACCAGTGTGAAGATGTTGGATGGGATATCATTTTTTTCCCGAAATTTTGTGTTTTTTGTAACATGCGTTTGTCCGTCTTTATGGCAAATACATGTAAATTGTAAGTAACAGATCGCGAGAGAAAGTGTCAACGATGCGAATGATGTCTATCCCCGAGATTATTCTTCACTCAAAGATGAAGCCCTGTATCGGGCGCCACGTGCGCAGCATTATCATTCTGCCTTGGTCATGTACGTTTTCACTGAAATGTATAGGTCAGACATATTTGTATTTAATGTAAACTAACTTTTACACTTTCTGGTAGATTCAGAGGCATATTATCCAGGGGCCCGGGCCCCCCCCCCCTATTGGCGGAGCAAAAAAAAAAGAAAAAAAGGGGAAAAGGAAGGAAAAATGAAAAAAGGAAAAGAGAGGAGAAAAGAAGGAAGGCAAGCATAAGAGGAGGAAGATGAGTGAATAAAATAAGATAAGGGGAATTAAGACTTGGAAATTATTTTTTTTTAAATCTTTCATGTCGGGATATAAAATTTTCGCTCGCGCTTTGCGCTCGCATTGCCTTTTAGGTGATATCTTGCTCAATATGGACCTTAAAATATCAAATTCTGAAGTCAATATACAAAACATATTTCAGCTGGGAAATTGAACTTTCATTATTTTGTTTTATTTACAAATTGATTTTTTAAAAGTGTAAAAAATTATGTTTTATGGTCTGAATATTAACAATTTCTGCTTGCGCTGCGCGCTCGCAAAATTTGATTTGTCAGGTACCTATTATTTTCCTGTATTCCATGAAGTTCTCAAAATATCCCTATTTAGGTCAGATTGTCAAAACGTATCAGCTAGCGCTGCACGCTTGCATTTTGATTAGTGAGTTATGTATATCTCAATATTAATTCTAAAACAAACTACTTAAAATCACCATTTGATGACAATTAATCATAAATTTCTGCTCGCGATTTGCGCTCGCATTGATATATTTTAAACTCGTGCATCTTATACATAATTACAAAAGTGCTTAAATGTCCAATTTTCAGGCCATAATATTAATAGATTTAGCGCTCTCATGCTTAGGAAGAGAAATAGGAAGATAGTCATCATTTTCTTATGATGACATAATGTCCTTATAGAATATCCCGGTCCTATGTCAAAACTCAAAGTAACAATAATTGAAAATATCAGCTCTGTTTTTACTGTGATCCTTCTTCACCTCACAATTTTTCCACAAAGTGCTTGCAATACAGAGCTTAAAGTGACCCCTTTTCTGATCTGAATATCATATATTTTTAGCTCGCGCTTTGCGCTCGCTTTATTGATTTTCATGGTAAAAAAAGGTATTTAGAATACCCAAATTCTAGGTCGATATCTCAAACACACGTTTATTCAGATACGCACCTTGTTCTCCATTTAAATAATTATCCAGTTTCAGATAACAATATAAAAAATTGTCTGCTCGCGCTTTGTGCTCGCATTATTAATGTATGAAAATTTCCAATAGCTTAACCTTTTCATGATTTACAAAACATGAATAGAGTGTCCAGAATTTTTCCGCTCGCGCTTCGCGCTCGCATCAATAATGTTCAGTTTTTGTCTTATCCTTTCCACGATTACAAAAAGTGCTTAAAATTTCCATTATTCAGGTAGAAATGTCAAAAATTTCAGCTCGCGCTTCGCGCTCGCAATATTTGAATGTTGAAATATGTAACGTCTTCATGGCTAAGTTCAAGCAGTCCATAACAAATACGTTTTCGATCAGCTCAAAACGTATATAAAAATTTTCCGCTCGCGCTCTGCGCTCGCATTATTAATGTAAGGAAGATCCCCACTTCCTCATCCTTTTCATGATTTACAAAACTCGAATAGAGTGTCTCGTTCAGTAGGTCTAAATCACTTTTTTTGCTCACGCTTCGCGCTAGCACTAATCGTTTAGTTATATACCTATTCTGTTAAGTTACAAAAAGTCTGTTAAGTTACAAAAAGTGCTTAGAATTTCCATTCCTTAGGTAAAAATGTCAAAAAATTTCAGCTCGCGCTTCGCGCTCGCATTATTTGATTTTTAAAAATATGTAACGTCTTCATGGCTAACTGCAAGCAAGTCCTTAACAGTACCTTTTCCATCAGTTCATTTTTGCTCGCGCTTCACGTTCGTAATAATTATTCACTTGCATACACATCTTTTTTCAGGATTGCCCAGAATGTTCAAAACTTTTAGAAAAAAGTAAATAAGATTCCCCCCAAAAAAATAGCTCGCGCTTCGCGCTCGCATTATATAAATAATGATTATGGTATTATATATTTATGTTTATTCATAAGAATAAAGCTTAGAAGTGACTAATATGACTACCCCTTTAAAGATACAAAAAATCCCGGCAAATATCATATTCGAGTGGCCGATCGGGGAAAATATGGCTGAAAAAAAAAATCCGGGCCCCCCTATTGGCGAAGGCTGGATCCGCCCCTGCCCCCAACTAAGTTTCGCCGAAGCAATCATTCCAACGAATTATCAAGGAGCAAAATTGTATATTCTCAATCACCAGTCGACCCCACTCCGCGTTTGCTGTGTATAGGCAGCTGTATGTCAGCGTAAGGAGCGAAGATTTTATGTGACGGGGGTGGGGGTTGGGGGGAGAATAAAAATACTTTCGTGCAAGCAAGTGAAGAGCCTTTGCCAAATGTATGTTTTGAATGACCGCTTATACGGTGTGTGACTGGAAACCAGCTCCTAAATGAGTCAGTATGTGTCTTTTAGTCATGAAGTTACAGTGATTTAAGTGTGCATTTTTCTTCTAAAGGTGCTCTCAAAATACGACTTTTGGACATGATTTTTTGAAAAAGTCCTTGCCGTGGGAGGGGGGTACCCCCCTCTAACACCCTCCCCCGCTCGGTCGCTTCGCTCCCTCGCCGCTGGCGCCCCCCCCCCCTATTTCAAAATCCTGGATCCGCCCCTGTTTATTGTCCGATTCGTGAGTGTGACTTGACATAGAGGTTGTTTTGGTCTCGTTTTAGCGCAATATCACGTCATACATTTTGACATATTTGCCCTCTTTCTAAGCAAATTAAGACACTAATACTGTCATGAAGCATATCGATGTTTTCGCTAATATATTATCTTTCATGTAGAATGTTGACATTTTGTATTAATTGCTGTTATTTATAAAACAGTTCAGGATTCTTGAAAAAATACTCTTTTTAAATTATAATTTGCATAATTTATGTAAATTAGTTAATAATAAACAAGGATATCCCAATTATTTTATGACAATTTTCTTCCCTGTCTTACCCTAAGTCTTTATTTCCAATTTTAGGGCAGTTCTGGTGAAATATATATTCTGAATAACTTGTTTATACTATATCGACATAATATGCAAATTTATGCAAATTACTTGCTTATTTGCATAGATACAGCGTGTCCCTTTGGATGAATCTTTTTCTTTTTACTCAAGGAACATTTGTGCCAAGTGGGACATTTGTACTCAAAAATGCAGCGTTCAACCTCTTAACAAGTTTACTATTCTCTCGATCGTTTCCAAAATTTTAGAAAGAGCGGTCTACTCTCAATTAAGGAATATCTTTACCACGAAGAATCGTTGCCTTGATCCAGTACATCCTTGTATTGTTTGTTTGTTTGTACCTATATGCCTTCGAACCTGAGGTATGATATTTATTGATTGTATGTATTTATCTACATCAACTTGTATAACAACACCAACTGTACATCAATATCTACATCTATCTATATCAATATCTTTGTATCCAGTACATCTTTTTTTATGCTGTACGCCCTTGAGGTATGATATTTATTGATAGCACTGTACTTACATCTGAACATCAATATCTACATGTATATCAACATTTACACCAATATCTACATCTATCAATATTTATTGCATATGTTTGACCTTGATCCAGTACACCTTTGCATTGATTGCTTGCACTTATGTATGCCTTTGAGGCAGTGGCGTAACTACGTGGGGCATGGGGGGCACGTGCCCTCCCCCAATCGGCTGGCCAAAAAAAAAGGGAAAAGGAGAAAAATGAGGAGAAAGGAAAAGAAACGTAGTGGGAAAGAAGAAATGAATGTTCATTAAATAATGTTACTATTATGTTGTAATTGTGTTATGTGATATCATATAAGAAACATTTTTTTCATAACTTTATAAAACATAATTTGCGCAGGGCCTATATGTCTTTATTGTTCATGGTGCTCGCATTGTTTGTTTATCGAGATAGATAATCCTGTTGTACTAAAACCTCCCGTTTTCAAGTCAATATACACCAAATATATTTCCTCGCACTTCATGCTATTATTGTTTTATGTAGTGACATATGCTTATTTTTCATGACTAATTAACGTAATTGCCCAATTTTAAGATCTTAAAATAAAATATTGCCCGTCAATGCTTACGTTCACATTAGTGAGATATGTCTGCTTTCGTGAATTCCTAAAATCAGTCCTTAAAATGTCTCTTTCCTGGTCTAGATATATGTATATTTTTTTCAGCTCGTGCTTCCCGCTCACATCATTTAGTTAGTGAAATACATAATTGTTCCTATTGAATTCCTACAAACAAGCTTTAGAATGCCCCTCTACAGGTCTAAATTTCCTAAATTTTCAGCTCGCGCTTCGCGCTCGTATTATTTGATTAGTGAGATGCGTATGTTCATCATGATTACAAAGACTACAAGTGCTTCATGTGTTTAAATGTAATTCTAACAAAATCAACAAGCGCTTGGCACTCGCATAAGATGACTATGGTGAGATATGTATACTCTTAATGGATTCCTAAAATAGAGTTCTTAAAATGTCCCTGTTTGGGGACAATATATACAAAATTTAGGGCTCACATTGTTTGTTTATTGAAAAAGGTGCGTATCATGATTACCAAAATTTGCTTATAATGTCCCTTTTTAGGTCTGAATACTAAAGTTTTTCAGCTCACGCTTCGCGCTCGCATTATTTTATCAGTGAGATACATAACCGTATAACATGTTAAAGTCACTGTCCTTAAAATACCTCTATTAGGTAGGTATATTTGTCAACTGTGCGCACTTCGCGCCCTCCACTCAAAATTTTTGTTGGTGCTCCCCCCAATGCCGTGACCCACGGTACGCCACTGCTTTGGGGTATGACATTTATTGACTGTTATGCATTTACATTTATCTACATCCACATCTACATGTGTATCAACACCACTATCCATGTACCTCAATAAATACATCTATCAATATCAATATTTTGCATTTAAAGACTGACCTTGATCAAGTACATCCTTATATCGATTGTTTGTACTTTCTGTATATGCCTTTGAGGTATGATATTTATTGACTGTATTGTATTTACATTTATCTACATCAACATCTACATGAATATCAACACCAATATCCATGTACCTCAACATCTATATTGATTGTGTGTACTTTCTGTATATGTCTTTGAGGTATGACATTCATTTATTGCATTGTACCTACATTTATCTAAATTAATAAATCAACGCCAATATTCACGTACATCAATATCTATATCTTCATGAATATTTTGTTATGTATTAAAAGGCTGTTTTACCTTGAACCAGTACATCGTTGTAATGTTTCTTTGTACTTACGTGCATTTTATTTATGATATTTATTGATTGTACTGTATAATTACATTTATCTACATCAACATGTGTATCAACACCAACTGTACATCAATATCCACATATAAATATTAATATGTTGATATTTGTTGATATATGTTTTGCATCTAATGAGTGTTTTAACCTGATCAGATACATACATCCTTGTATCATTTGCTTTTACTTACATGTATATGCCTTTGAGGCATGATATTATTGATAGTTTTGTATTTACATCTATTTCCATTAATATCTCTGCATATTATATCAACATGTAATATGTATATACATACAATTCTTTATCAACATTCTTGCACAATATATTAAAAGGTTGTTCGACCTTGATCCAGTACATCCTTGTTTTTGATTGTACAAAAAATGCATCATGTATCAGTGTAGTAACCATGTTAACATTCAAAACTGTATACGTGCGATATTTATACTTATTATTGCATTATTGCAAGCTGTGTATGTTATTCCCAGAATATAGGAGAGTCTTATTTTTTAAATATATTATTTGCAGATTCTAGTCTTATTTTTTAAAGACACGTTGTATAAGTCCTTCTTTGCGTGTTATGTTCCTTATAATTCTGCATTTTTAAAAACAAGATTGTTGTCATCAACTTTAGTTTCCTCCCTATTAGGTGTTACTTGATATACTTTTTATCTTCTTTTCTTCGACTTCTGTTTACGTACCTACATTTACATGTCTAGCCGAACGCCATGTTGTACTTGTGGAGTTATATGTGACCAAAATCGTAGTCAAGCTGATTCATTTGAGTTTATATATTCCATTTGCAATGGAAAACTCTTTCCCTTGGACCATATTACTGAAGATGATGAGTTTTATGGGCACTACAATATTTCATGTGCTAATGTTCAAAGTCTTGAAATCAATCCTTTTGTAATGCATAATAACCTTGAAGAAATGCATTAGTCCCTCAATCTACATGGACAATCTTCTGTAGAAGATTGCACAGGCAATTTCCCAACAAATCCATGTTTATATTATGTTCCTGATGATTTTTGTACTAAAAATTATAACTGATGATAGACTATCCCTATTACACTTAAATGCTAGGAGCCTCTGCTCAAACTTGAGTAAACTTGAGGAGTTATTGACTTCCCTTGATTTCTCCTTTTCTGTTATTTATAGGAATATCAGAAACTTGGCTGAATTCTTTCATGTTAACTGCTATTTATAATATATCTAATTACTCATTTGTGCACACATGCCGTGATTCCAGGACTGGTGGGGGTGTTGCCTTGTATATTTCCGAAAACGTTGAATTATAAAGACCAGACCTGACTATAAATACTTCATTCCTTCAAACTATTTTTATTGAAATTGTGAACGTTAAAAGGTAACGTGAAGAAAACATGTTAAGAAATTAATAATATATGGGAGGGGAGCTCAAATTGCAGATATACATAAAATCAATAGAAAATGTAACTAAATTTAGACATATGGGTGTCACCTTCAGCCATATTCTAGACTGTTTTTTCACATCAATCCATCATTAAAAAGATCATGAATTCTATAATGTGCATGCAGAGAATCAGGCACTGAAAACATTCAGATGACAGAGTTTGCACAAATTAATAAGAGACAAGATATTTCATGTCTTATATTCAACTCGAGTCTTGAGGCAAATACCGCTGCAACATAATGCGTTAAAGGCCTGGTCACACCGCCGAGCGTTGTTGGAACGGTCGTGGAACGGAGAGAAAAAAAAATCATCACCGCTCGCTACCATTCACGATTTCGATTGTTTTTTTGGTTTATTTTTTTCGATTTTTAAGGCCTGGTTACACCGCCCGAGCGTTGTTGGAGCGGTCGTGGAGCGGTAGGGAAAGAGAGTCGAATTTCGCTCACAAAATTGGGGAAAAAATCGAAAACAAAAAACAAAACAATCGAAATCGTAAATGGTGAACGGTAGCGAGCAGTGATGATTTTTTCTCTCCGTTCCACGACCGCTCCAACAACGCTCGGCGGTGTGACCAGGCCTTTAAGACTTGCGACATTATGCGACAGTAGAGGAGCTACGACATTATGCCATGTATGCGCTGACTGTGACATTGCTATTAATCATGCGTTGATGTGAAAAAAGGGGGAAAGAACGAAAAACAAATAAAAAAAGAAAAGGAAAATAAGCGGAGGAAGACGAGTGAAAAAAAATGAGATGAGGGAAAAATTTGGTAAAACAATTCATGTCACTATATAACATTTTCGCTCGCACTTAGCGCTCACATTGCCAAATATGTGATTTACATATCTTGCTCAATATGGAGCTTAAAATATAAAGTTTATATAAAGTCTATATACAAAATATATTTCAGCTCGGAAATCGGACTTTCATACAATTTGATTTTAAAAAGTGCTTTGTAAAAATGCCCCTATTCAGGTCTGATTGCCAAAAACTGTCAGCAAGCGCTGCACGCTCGCATTTTGAGTGGGAATTATGTATGAAAAATGTTAATTCTTTAACAAACTTTAAGTCCCCATTTCCCCTCGCAGTAATCATTTAGTTGCATACACATCTATATAGGATCACATACATTGCCTAGAATTTTAAGACCAAATACATGACATAAAAAATTATCACGCGCTTCACGCTCGCACTACTTAAATAAGGCTTATTATGAGATTATTCTATATCTATGTTCATTTATAAGAATAAAGCTAAGTAGTAACTATTACGACTTCCCCTTCAAAGACACCAACAAAAATCAACTTCGAGTGGCCAATCGGGGAAAACATGGCTGAAACAAAAATTCCGGGATAAGCCCGTCAGTCATAAGGACCATAAGTCATAATACTGACTGGTCATAAGGACCGCTAGTCATAACGTGTAAAATCCTATACCCAAAAGCTCGCTAGTCATAATAGGCAAAAGGGGTCGCTAGTCATAAGGTCATAAGGACCATGGGTCATAAGGTCCGATTTTCATAATGCAAGATAAGGGTCGCTATTCATAATGGACCATAAGGGTAATTGATCATAAGGATCGCTAGTCATAATCAACAACGAGGGTCGGTATTCATAATACTAGATAAGGGTCGCTAGTCATAAAAAGGAAGAGGCTACATTAATCATAAGGGTCGCCAGTCATAATAGGTGATGAGGGTCGCCAGTCATAATAGTAGAAGGGGTTCGTCAGTCATAATAATACATGAGGGTCGCCAGTCATAATAATAAAAGGGGTTCGCCAGTCATAATTGTAGAAGGGGTTCGCAAGTCATAATGGTAGATGAGGGTCGCTATTCATAATAGTAGAAAGGGTTCGCCAGTCATAATAATGGATGAGGGTCGCCAGTCATAATAATGGATGAGGGTCGCCAGTCATAATAATAAAAGGGGTTCGCCAGTCATAAAAGTAGAAGGGGTTCGCTAGTCATAATGGTAGATGAGGGTCGCTATTCATAATAGTAGAAGGGGTTCGCCAGTCATAATGGTAGATGAGGGTCGCTATTCATAATAGTAGAAGGGGTTCGCCAGTCATAATGGTAGATGAGGGTCGCCAGTCATAATAGGAAAAAGGGTTCGTCAGTCATAATAATGGATGAGGGTCGCCAGTCATAATAACGGATGAGGGTCGCCAGTCATAATAGGAGAAAGGGTTCGCCAGTCATAATAATGGATGAGGGTCGCCAGTCATAATACTAAAAGGGGTTCGCCAATCATAAAAGTAGAAGGGGTTCGCCAGTCATAATGGTAGATGAGGGTCGCTATTCATAATAGTAGAAGGGGTTCGCCAGTCATAATGGTAGATGAGGGTCGCTATTCATAATAGTAGAAGGGGTTCGCCAGTCATAATGGTAGATGAGGGTCGCTATTCATAATAGTAGAAGGGGTTCGCCAGTCATAATGGTAGATGAGGGTCGCTATTCATAATAGTAGAAAGGGTTCGCCAGTCATAAAAGTAGAAGGGGTTCGCCAGTCATAATGGTAGAAGGGGTTCGCAAGTCATAATGGTAGATGGGGGTCGCTATTCATAATAGTAGAAAGGGTTCGCCAGTCATAATAATGGATGAGGGTCGCCAGTCATAATAATGGATTGGGGTCGCCAGTCATAATAGAAGAAAGGGTTTGCCAGTCATAATAGTAGATGGGGGTCGATTTTCATAATAGTAGAAGGGGTTCGCCAGTCATAATAATGGATGAGGGTCGCCAGTCATAATAACGGATGAGGGTCGCCAGTCATAATAGGAGAAAGGGTTCGCCAGTCATAATAATGGATGAGGGTCGCCAGTCATAATACTAAAAGGGGTTCGCCAATCATAAAAGTAGAAGGGGTTCGCCAGTCATAATGGTAGATGAGGGTCGCTATTCATAATAGTAGAAGGGGTTCGCCAGTCATAATGGTAGATGAGGGCCCCTATTCATAATAGTAGAAGGGGTTCGCCAGTCATAATGGTAGATGAGGGTCGCTATTCATAATAGTAGAAGGGGTTCGCCAGTCATAATGGTAGATGAGGGTCGCTATTCATAATAGTAGAAAGGGTTCGCCAGTCATAATAATAAATGAGGGTCGCCAGTCATAATAGTAAAAGGGGTTCGCCAGTCATAATGGTAGATGAGGGTCGCTATTCATAATAGTAGAAGGGGTTCGCCAGACATAATGGTAGATGAGGGTCGCTATTCATAATAGGAGAAAGGGTTCGCCAGTCATAATAAGGAATGAGGGTCGCCAGTCATAATAGGAGAAAGGGTTCGCCAGTCATAATAATGGATGAGGGTCGCCAGTCATAATACTAAAAAGGGTTCGCCAGTCATAAAAGTAGAAGGGGTTCGCCAGTCATAATGGTACAAGGGGTTCGCAAGTCATAATGGTAGATGAGGGTCGCTATTCATAATAGTAGAAAGGGTTCGCCAGTCATAATAATGGATGAGGGTCGCCAGTCATAATAATGGATGAGGGTCGCCAGTCATAATAGGAGAAAGGGTTCGCCAGTCATAATAATGGATGAGGGTCGCCAGTCATAATACTAAAAGGGGTTCGCTAGTCATAATAGTAGAAGGGGTTCGCCAGTCATAATGGTAGATGAGGGTCGCTATTCATAATAGTAGAAGGGGTTCGCCAGTCATAATGGTAGATGAGGGTCGCTATTCATAATAGTAGAAAGGGTTCGCCAGTCATAATGGTAGATGAGGGTCGCTATTCATAATAGTAGAAGGGGTTCGCCAGTCATAATGGTAGATGAGGGTCGCTATTCATAATAGTAGAAGGGGTTCGCCAGTCATAATGGTAGATGAGGGTCGCTATTCATAATAGTAGAAGGGGTTCGCCAGTCATAATGGTAGATGAGGGTCGCTATTCATAATAGTAGAAAGGGTTCGCCAGTCATAATGGTAGATGAGGGTCGCTATTCATAATAGTAGAAGGGGTTCGCCAGTCATAATGGTAGATGAGGGTCGCTATTCATAATAGTAGAAAGGGTTCGCCAGTCATAATAAGGAATGAGGGTCGCCAGTCATAATAGGAGAAAGGGTTCGCCAGTCATAATAATGGATGAGGGTCGCCAGTCATAATATTAAAAAGGGTTCGCCAGTCATAAAAGTAGAAGGGGTTCGCCAGTCATAATGGTAGAAGGGTTCGCAAGTCATAATGGTAGATGGGGGTCGCTATTCATAATAGTAGAAAGGGTTCGCCAGTCATAATAATGGATGAGGGTCGCCAGTCATAATAGGAGAAAGGGTTCGCCAGTCATAATAATGGATGAGGGTCGCCAGTCATAATACTAAAAGGGGTTCGCTAGTCATAATAGTAGAAGGGGTTCGCAAGTCATAATGGTAGATGAGGGTCGCTATTCATAATAGTAGAAAGGGTTCGCCAGTCATAATAATGGATGAGGGTCGCCAGTCATAATAGGAGAAAGGGTTCGCCAGTCATAATAATGGATGTGGGTCGCCAGTCATAATACTAAAAGGGGTTCGCCAGACATAAAAGTAGAAGGGGTTCGCCAGTCATAATGGTAGATGAGGGTCGCTATTCATAATAGTAGAAGGGGTTCGCCAGTCATAATGGTAGATGAGGGTCGCTATTCATAATAGTAGAAAGGGTTCGCCAGTCATAATGGTAGACGAGGGTCGCTATTCATAATAGTAGAAAGGGTTCGCCAGTCATAATAAGGAATGAGGGTCGCCAGTCATAATAGGAGAAAGGGTTCGCCAGTCATAATAATGGATGAGGGTCGCCAGTCATAATACTAAAAAGGGTTCACCAGTCATAAAAGTAGAAGGGGTTCGCCAGTCATAATGGTAGAAGGGGTTCGCAAGTCATAATGGTAGATGGGGGTCGCTATTCATAATAGTAGAAAGGGTTCGCCAGTCATAATAATGGATGAGGGTCGCCAGTCATAATAATGGATTGGGGTCGCCAGTCATAATAGAAGAAAGGGTTTGCCAGTCATAATAGTAGATGGGGGTCGATTTTCATAATAGTAGAAGGGGTTCGCCAGTCAAAATGGTAGCTGAGGTAGATGGTAGATTTTGCGTATTGATCTTCAACCCACTACATTTAGCAAATGAATCCAAAATATTTAGTACATTACAGAAACTGGCAGCTGCACCATTGAGAAATAAAACTGTGTCATCCGCATTTTAAAGAACTTTGTATTCTTTTAAGCCAACATAAATTCGTTTGGCAGAGTGTGAATTTCGAATTAACAACCCAAGACTTTTAGCGCTTTACAAAAACGAATCTTAATGTCATTTGCCCATTGACTATAACACTAGAAAATGCATTCTGATCAAGTATTTTTTATTCATGTCATGAAAGATTTGCCAAATTTAAAAATGGAAAGCGTTTTAAACAAAAAATCATGAAAAATCAGAAATCAGGAATATGTTTCTTCTCCATATACACAATTAAATAATACAAAATTTTCCTATTTTCACCAATAAATCGTCCAGACAAGAATCCTGATTGATTAACATGAATAATTATATGGTAATACTTTTTAAAGTCTGTGAGCAATACAACTTTACAACAGTTTACAAACAACATTGAACAATGAAATTGATCTCCAATTTTTGATGAAATG
Source organism: Lytechinus variegatus (assembly GCF_018143015.1). Lineage (NCBI taxonomy): Eukaryota > Metazoa > Echinodermata > Echinoidea > Temnopleuroida > Toxopneustidae > Lytechinus > Lytechinus variegatus. Next base: position 27,768,661 of record NC_054744.1, on the reverse strand, counting down.
TCTTACTTTGTCACCTTAAGGAATTAATGTTATCAAGCCATTATTGTTTGTGAGATGGATAATTTTCCAGAAATATAAGCAAAATTCATACTTCGTACCAAGAATATACCTAAGTCCTGAAAGAATGCTTTAAAAAAATCAGTTGTAAATCCATCTCGTACAGGAGGCTTATTATTTTTCATATTTTTTTAATGCAAAATCAACTTCACTGTAAGATATTTCTCCTTCTAAAGAAGAATCGTCTTCCTCTGTAAGACTATGGAAACTCTCTTCTCTAATAAGATAAAAAAGAAGTTCTTCAGCATCACTATTTCCATGATATTTATATTTATATAACTGTTCATTATATGACCCAATTTCTCTTAAGATGTCTGTTTGTTCTTGCAATACTGTACCATTATCATGAATCAATTCAACAAATGTTGAATAGGGGGGGGGGCGGAATTTTTTTCAGACATATTTTCCCCGATCGGCCACTCGAAGATAATTTTTGGTTTCTTTGAAGGGGTAATCCTAATACTCACTTCTTAGCTTTATTCCTATGAATAAACATTTATAGACAATATCATCTTTATTTATATAATGTGAGCGCGAAGCGCGAGCTAATTTTTTGGAAATCCTTTGTATTTTTTCTGAAAAAGATGTGCATGCAAATGAATAACTACTACGAACGTGAAGCGCGAGCAGAAATGACTGAATGGCTGATTTTGTGGACAACTCTCCATTTGTTTTGTACACATATTTTCAGATTTTCCCCTTTATTTTACATATTTCACATTATCACCTCCTGACCTTGACATATATGGTGTGGATTATATTTTCCCATGACATATGTTGTGCTCAGAATGAGGCAAGATGCAACTTGAAAGATAATGAGGAAAATCTGAAAATTTGTGTACAAAACAAATGGAGAGTCCACAAAATTAGCCATATTGAAGCACGTTTGCCAATTTAAGGATGCCCTTAGAAAGTACAACAAGAGTTTTCAAACTCCCATAACTTGCTTATTTCATAACCGATTTTGATGAAACTTTTTTAAATTGATCCTTTCATTTTACTCTTTCAAGTAAAATTGCTTTTCTTCTTGGGTTTTGGTTTCCTTTAATATAGCGAGCGCAAAGCGCGAGTAGAAATTGTTAATATAATATATTAAAAAGAAAACAAGGAAAAATATATTTTTTGAAATGGAAAAGGAAGGAAAGCAGGAAGAACGAAAGAAAAACATTTGAGAAAGAACAAATCCTTCTGAAATAGACCTATATAGTGCAATAACATGATGGGAAATAAATTAAAAGATGGCAAACAATAGCGGGAAATGAAGGTAGAATGGAATTGGTCAAAAGCTAAATTGGAAAACAAAGAAAAGGGACAAGAAATAAAAACTTAATAACACGACCGGGCTGACGAGGATAGAAAATAAAGAGCGAGAAGAAAGAGGAACTGCATACAACATTGTGCTATTAGCTTGCTAAATTTTATGCAAAAAAGCTACCGGGCTTTGCCCCAGACCCCAAGCAGTAGGGGCTCTTCATCTATGACCTTCAAATGGCTCTATTACGCCCCCCCCCCCCTTTAGGGACCCTTCCTACATTAAGCTTTACTTTCAATCACTGGCGTACAGGCGCAGGGGGGGGGTCTTGGTTCAACACCCAAGAGGAAATTAAAGAATTACTCGATCCGGTCGCTGATATGGGAGACAACGTATAATGAAATTAATGGAAACAATGAAATGTGTTATTTGCTCAATATAATGGAGAAATCTATCACATAATTAGAATTTAATTTAAATAGGAATTTTTTTCCAGCTCGCTTGCTCGCTGGCGACTTCCCCCCACATTGCTATGTTTTGCCCCCTCAAAATATTTGGTTCAACTGGGTTGAATAAATGTGTTGTGTAAAAGCTATATTCTGTATATACCCGCAATTTGATTAAATAGCGGCAATCTGCGAGGTTTAAATGGCTTTGATATCAAGAAGTTCCGGGGGCTCCGCCCCAGACCCCAAACGCATAGCACTGCCGTATATGAGTATGGAAGGGTTGGGCCATGGTCCCCAAAAGTTTTACCATGTAAAAAAAGATATCTCAAATTTAGATTCTCATGAAAAGGTGATTTTTTTTCTCGCTTCGCTCGCTCGGGACTTATATTAAGCAGCTTTTTTAGCACATGCGCCATACTGCGCCCCCTTGATTTTGGTTTTGTTTACTCTGCACGCTACTGCCGCAAATAATCCTGTTAACAGTGGCGTACAGATCACAAAAAAAGGGATGGAAAGAGAGAAGAGTGAAATATATTCTCTGGATATCATGTCAAAATCTATCACAAAATTGGATTTTTGTATTAAAAATGTCAAAATTTTTGCTCGCTCGCATCGCTCTCTCGCAACTTTTTTTAAAAGATAAATTCTGCCTGATACATAATGTCTTGCCCTTTCGAAATCGTCGCCTAATTACACCATTGCGCCTGTTTATTCCATGATATGACCGGGAAATTTTTGTCTCTTGCCCCCCCCCCCCTCCCCTTGGCCACCGACCCCTGTTACGCCGCTGTTTACACCTAAAAACGGGACACTCCATTCATGTTTTGTAAATCATGAAAAGGATGAGTAATTGGATATCTTTCTACATTGAGCGCAAAGCGCGAGCACAATTTTTTTTATATTGTGGAATAAAACTGGATAATGATTTATACAGAGAACAAGCTGCGTATCTGAATAAACGCGCGCGTGTTTCAGATTTAGACCTAGAATCTGAGTGGGCATTCTAAATACCTTTTGTCATCGTTAAAATCGATAAAGTGTGAGCGCGAAGCGCCAGCTTAAAACATTTGATATTCCGATCTGAAAAGGGTCAATTTAAGCTCTGTATTTCAAGCACTTTGTAGGAAAAATTGTGAGGTGGATATGGATGAGATTTAAAAAAAAGAGTTTCATTATTTTAATTTCATTCAAAAGTTTCATTATTATTACTTTGAGTTTTGACATAGGACCAGGACATTCCAAGAGCATTGTGTCATCATATGAAAATTATGACTATAAGAAAAAAAGGGACAATTTGATTCTTAAATTAATATCTTATTTATTAACCTAATAAGCCTGATGTGAGAGCGTGAAATCTATTAATATTATGACCTGAAAACTATACATTTAAAGCACTTTTGTATTTATGATTTATGAAGAAGATGCATGAGTTGATAGATTTTCAACAATCAATGCGAGCTATAATCGCGAGCCGAAATTTTTAAAAATTCAGACCATAAAACAAAAAGTTTTGCTGAGCACTTTTTAAAAATCACTTTGTAAATCAAACAAAATAATGAAAGTACGATTTCTGAGCTGAAATATGTTTTCTATGTTGACTTCAAATTTTAATATTTCAATCTCCATATTGATATGTAAATCACTTTACATGCAATGCAAGCGAGAAGCGCAAGCGATTTTTTTTTATAGTGACATTAAGGATTTTAAAAATCATTTTCCTAGGCTTCCCCTCATCTTATTTTATTCACTCGTCTTCCTCTTCTTGTGTTTCCCCTTCTTTTTTCTCCTCTCTTTTCCCTTCTTTTTCTTTTTTTTCTCTCTTTCTTTCTTTCTTTCTTTCTTCCCCCCTTTTAATTTTTTTTGCTCCGCCAATGGGGGGGGGTGGGCCCCTCGGACCCCCTAGATCCGCCTATGAACAGTGTATAAAAAAACAACTGATAATCAATAATAAATCTGAGTTTCTCTTTTCTAACAGTTTCAAAAGCTTTACCATGAAGACAATATCAAGATACTGTAAAAACATTTAGCTAACACAATCTCTAAGCTGATCATTGTGTGATCGGTACGATATCCTAAATCAATATTTAGGATATCGTGGAGGTGCCGTGGCCGAGTGGTCTAAGGCGCCTGGCTATACATGGAAAGTCCGGGGTTCGATCCCCGGCCGCAGCAGCTATGCCCGTGAGCAAGGCATTTAATCTACAATGCTCTTTTATCCTGCTTTCAAATAAATGGAAATGCTGTATGCATTATTGGTAACTAGGTGTGCACTTGTTTTTAAAAAAAAAATAAAAAAAAATAAAAATAAAAATATCACATTTTCTAACCAAAGAAATAATATCTGAAGATATCAAAAAAATAATGTTTTCTACTTTGCTTCAATGGTGTGGGCTGTCTCCAAGTATAACATTTTGGATTTGGATTTAACTGACGCCATGGATCAACTAAATTAACTCACTGACTCAAAACTTTGGACCAGGTTCCAATCACCACATAGGATTTTATGAGGATCATCATAGTCCAATAAGATACTTTCAATACATCTAAAAAATTTAGGGTCATTTTGCCCATACAATGAAATCAATGAAATAAGGAACATACTTTCCATCAGTGTCGCATTTTACTCTCTTAATAACAAGTTGTATGTTTTTATCAAATAATATAGCATTGCATTAGATGATATATATGAGAAAAAAACCTTCCTCCCACTCCTTTAAGATGCTTTCTTCCAAATCCTTTACAAAATGAGTGTCCTGTAAACAATGAATATTTGTTTTTTTTCCTTTTCAAAAAATGAAATATATAATATGAAGGAATAATTTCATGCTCATATCATATTCAACATCAACTAAAAAAAAGTATAATATAGATAGAAAAGACATTTTTCTTAAAAAAAAACCTTTATTAAAAAAAAAGGCTTTTAGAAAATACTGTGGTACAGGTTTAAGTCAACACTATCTTAAATGCATATATTCAAAGAAGATTTCCTTGTTATTGGAATCATTCACAATCTACACCTTTTCGCCTAAAGATAATTTGATTTTTTTTTAGGGGAGGGTGTCATTTCTAACAACTTCTGCTGGTTATGATGAAAAAAAAAATCGCCGTAGGTAAAAAAAAATGCCCTTTTTCAAAAGGAAAAAGCCTTTTGGCAAAATGAAATGTGCTCTTTTTTCAAAACTAAATACTGTTCTTGAAGTCCAACAAAACATTTCAGGATGGTCACAAAAGTAATGTCAATAACATGAGATAATTTATCTTTCTAAAGGGTGTCATTTTTAATAGCTCCTGCTGGTTATGATTTAAAAAAAATCCCATTTTTCAAAATAAAAATGTGCTCTTATTCGAAATTAAATACCCTTTTTGAACTACAATATAATACATATTAGGCTTGAAAATCACATTTTTTTGTGTTCTCACGCTTTGCGCCCACCTCAGCTATTATGTAGCAAAGTTCCCTTCTACTGACAGGCGAACCCCTTCCACTATCATGGTTAGCGACCCTCTTCTACTAATAAGACTAGCGACGCTCATCTACTATTATGACTAGCAAACCCCTACTACACTGTAAAAATTAATTGCTAATTCAGCACTTACAGTGCTTGTATAGTGACTGCACTACTAGTGCTGATTTTCTAGTTCAAATTTAAACTAAAAAACCAACACTCCCAGTGCAATCACTATACAATCACTGTAAGCGCTAAATTAGCACCTAATTTTTTACAATGTACTATTATGACTGGCGACCCTCATCCATTATTATGACTGGCGAACCCCATCTACTATTATGACTAGCGACCCTCATCTACCATTATGACTGGCGAACCCTTTCTCCTATTATGACTGGCGACCATTATTATGACTGGCGAACCCTTTCTACTATTATGAATAGCGACCCTTATCCACCATTATGACTGGCGAACCCCATCTACTATTATGACTAGCGACCCTCATCTACCATTATGACTGGCGAACCCCTTCTACTATTATGACTGGCGACCCTCATCCATTATTATGACTGACGAACCCTTTCTATTATTATGAATAGCGACCCTCATCCACTATTATGACTGGCGAACCCCTTCTACTATTATGACTAGCGACCCTCATCTGCCATTATGACTGGCGAACCCCTTCTAATATTATGACTAGAGACCCTCATCCATTATTATGACTGGCGAACCCTTTCTACTATTATGAATAGCGACCCTCATCTACCATTATGACTGGCGAACCCCTTCTACTATTATGACTGGCGACCCTCATCCATTATTATGACTGACGAACCCTTTCTATTATTATGAATAGCGACCCTCATCCACTATTATGACTGGCGAACCCCTTCTAATATTATGACTGGCGAACCCCTTCTAATATTATGACTGGCGACCCTCATCCATTATGACTGGCGAACCCTTTCTCCTATTATGACTGGCGACCATTATTATGACTGGCGAACCCTTTCTACTATTATGAATAGCGACCCTTATCCACCATTATGACTGGCGAACCCCTTCTACTATTATGACTGGCGACCCTCATCCACTATTATGAATGGCGACCCTTATGATCAACGAACCCTTTTCCTCCTTATGACTGGCGACCCTCTTCCTTTATTATGACTAGCGACCCTCTTGTTTGATTATGAATGGCGACCCTCATCCATTATTATGACTGGCGAACCCTTTCTACTATTATGAATAGCGACCCTCATCCACTATTATGACTGGCGAACCCCTTCTAATATTATGACTGGCGAACCCCTTCTACTATTATGACTGGCGACCCTCATCCACTATTATGAATGGCGACCCTTATGATCAACGAACCCTTTTCCTCCTTATGACTGGCGACCCTCTTCCTTTATTATGACTAGCGACCCTCTTGTTTGATTATGAATGGCGACCCTCATCCATTATTATGACTGGCGAACCCCAGCTACTATTATGACTAGCGACCCTCATCTACCATTATGACTGGCGAACCCCTTTTAATATTATGACTGGCGACCCTCATCCATTATTATGACTGGCGAACCCTTTCTACTATTATGAATAGCGACCCTCATCCACTATTATGACTGGCGAACCCCATCTACTATTATGACTAGCGACCCTCATCTGCCATTATGTCAGGCGAACTCCTTCTAATATTATGACTGGCGACCCTCATCTATTATTATGACTGGCGAACCCCATCTACTATTATGACTAGCGACCCTCATCTGCCATTATGACTGGCGAACCCCTTCTAATATTATGACTGGCGACCCTCATCCATTATTATGATTGGCGAACCCTTTCTACTATTATGAATAGCGACCCTCATCTACCATTATGACTGGCGAACCCCTTCTACTATTATGACTGGCGACCCTCATCCACTATTATGAATGGCGACCCTTATGATCAACGAACCCTTTTCCTCCTTATGACTGGCGACCCTCTTCCTTTATTATGACTAGCGACCCTCTTGTTTGATTATGAATGGCGACCCTCATCCATTATTATGACTGGCGAACCCTTTCTTCTATTATGAATAGCGACCCTCATCTACCATTATGACTGGCGAACCCCTTCAACTATTATGACTGGCGACCCTCATCTATTATTATGACTAGCGAACCCTTTCTACTATTATGAATAGCGACCCTTATCTACCATTATGACTGGCGAACCCCATCTACTATTATGACTAGCGACCCTCTTCTACCATTATGACTGGCGAACCCCTTTTAATATTATGACTGGCGACCCTCATCCATTATTATGACTGGCGAACCCTTTCTACTATTATGAATAGCGACCCTCATCCACTATTATGACTGGCGAACCCCATCTATTATTATGACTAGCGACCCTCATCTACCATTATGACTGGCGAACCCCTTCAACTATTATGACTGGCGACCCTCATCTATTATTATGACTAGCGAACCCTTTCTACTATTATGAATAGCGACCCTTATCTACCATTATGACTGGCGAACCCCATCTACTATTATGACTAGCGACCCTCTTCTACCATTATGACTGGCGAACCCCTTTTAATATTATGACTGGCGACCCTCATCCATTATTATGACTGGCGAACCCTTTCTACTATTATGAATAGCGACCCTCATCCACTATTATGACTGGCGAACCCCATCTACTATTATGACTAGCGACCCTCATCTGCCATTATGACTGGCGAACCCCTTCTAATATTATGACTGGCGACCCTCATCTATTATTATGACTGGCGAACCCCATCTACTATTATGACTAGCGACCCTCATCTGCCATTATGACTGGCGAACCCCTTCTAATATTATGACTGGCGACCCTCATCCATTATTATGACTGGCGAACCCCATCTACTATTATGACTAACGACCCTCATCTACCATTATGACTGGCGAACCCCTTCTACTATTATGACTGGCGACCCTCATCCATTATTATGACTGGCGAACCCTTTCTACTATTATGAATAGCGAACCCCATCTACTATTATGACTAGCGACCCTCATCTGCCATTATGACTGGCGAACCCCTTCTAATATTATGACTGGCGACCCTCATCTATTATTATGACTGGCGAACCCCATCTACTGTTATGACTAGCGACCCTCATCTGCCATTATGACTGGCGAACCCCTTCTAATATTATGACTGGCGACCCTCATCTATTATTATGACTGGCGAACCCCATCTACTATTATAACTAGCGACCCTCATCTGCCATTATGACTGGCGAACCCCTTCTAATATTATGACTGGCGACCCTCATCCATTATTATGACTGGCGAACCCCATCTACTATTATGACTAACGACCCTCATCTACCATTATGACTGGCGAACCCCTTCTACTATTATGACTGGCGACCCTCATCCATTATTATGATTGGCGAACCCTTTCTACTATTATGAATAGCGACCCTCATCTACCATTATGACTGGCGAACCCCTTCTACTATTATGACTGGCGACCCTCATCCACTATTATGAATGGCGACCCTTATGATCAACGAACCCTTTTCCTCCTTATGACTGGCGACCCTCGTCCTTTATTATGACTAGCGACCCTCTTGTTTGATTATGAATGGCGAACCCCATCGTTGATTATGACTTGCGACCTCTATGAACAAAGCCCCTTATGAATAGCGACCCTTATGACTATTATGACTAGCGGTCCTTATAACTAGCGGGTATTATGACCAGTGGTCCTTATGACTGGCGGGTGGACCCCAAAATTCCACCCCCTCCCTATTGGCGAAGGCTGAATCTGCCCCTGCCTTCTGTATACTCTCTATCCTTTTCCCATTTTGCAGTGCAGGTGTGCGCGCGCGTGTGTGTGTGTGTGCGCGGTGCGCGCGCGTGTGTGTTAATGTGATTGCAGGTACTTTCAGATGTCCGTGTTAATGTTTGAGGTTTTACTACATAATCAGAGGTCTTGTTTTGTTTATTTACATTTGCTCGTGAGCACCTGTCGTGATAAGCTGCCTGCCTGTTGTGTTGTTTATTGGGAAAAATATATATATATCTCCACATTGTTTTCCATAACACAGAGGTGAAGACTGCGAGTGCCGACCTGTGCTCTCGAGCTGATTAATTTTTTTTTAAACTGTCATTCGTTTGTTTTGTCATTTTTGTTTTTTTTTCTACAAAGGCTGAATGACAAACATGTCTACCCCCAAACTCGGCACGTTAAGAAAATTTGCATTTCATTTCATTTCATTTATTTGTCCGCTAAACGGATAATTGTATAACTTGACAATTCTTGCAACAGACATAAAATTCACAGAATAACATAACAATGAACATACCAGTAACATAATAACATGAACATGAACATAATCATCGTGATTGTACTGAGTTATAAAATACATGGAATGTCAGTTTATCTCACAAACAGCACATATAACAAGCACAATAAAACATAGCCAGGTGAAGGAGACTTTTCCTGATAACATCCTGGCAAATATACAATTCAACACATCACCAAAAATCCAAATTTTGGGCCAAAAACTCAGGAGCAAGAATTAGTAAGTATTGGTCGCTACAGTGCAGCGCCCTCTATTCATCGTGTCATTCTTTTTCATCGGTTTCATCGAGATGGGAGTCGTCAAGAGTTTTGGCGTGCTCATTGAGGAGGTCGTCTTCCAAATTAATTCTGACCTGGGGACGGTTGGATTTATCTTTGGGGTTTACAGCGGCCTAGCATATCTATTTGGTAAGTGCAAGGGCATTTTCACTCATTTCTATGAATACAAATAATTTATTTTTAACGGCTGGTTGAAACAAAGTCGAATTCCTGCTATACAGGGGCCGCGGTTTGGAAAGTGGTGGGGTCTGAGTAGGCCGACCATGCAAGAAATAACAATCAGATGGCAATTTTTAGGTTTTTTTTGTATTTTATTATGGAATAAAGTGGGGGCGGGCTTTAATGGAAATTATTAGAGGCCATTTAACAACTGAAATAAACCCTACATTAATTAAGCAGTCAAATTAGAACGAAAAATAACCTTTTTATGAATTTCATGTCCTATACCATAGACTTTGTATTTTTACCGGCGCTATCTGTTTGCATTTTGGAAATATCGCGCGAAGCGTCGAGTGTGAGCCATCAGGATCAAGCTAACCAAGTGAAAGGAGGTTTAAAATGGTTCCAAGACAATTGCTACGCAAAATGCGACAACTGCTCCTCCGATAATTGCTCCGCACAATTGCTCCGACGATATTTGCTCCGCCGACAAGTACTCCACTGATATTTGCTCCGCCCACAACTGCTCCGCCGACAATAGCCCCGCCGATATTTGCTCCGCAGACAACTGCTGCAGCAGCTCCGATTGGACGACAATTGCTCCGCTGATATTTTCTCCGCTGTTCTGCCGACATTTGCTCCGCATAATGCGACAATTGCTCCGCATAACGCGGCGATTGCTCGGTATAATGTGACGATAGCTTCATCGCTCCGAGGACATTTAATCCATGAAATGCGACAAATGCTCCACAGGCATGACTGCTGTAATTTGGATCTGGAACACCTTTGTTATCAAGGCCTGGTTTTTAATTCATTCTTTCTTTATTAATTAATTAATTTGTAGTTTTATGCATGCACTGACCGATAATTGGCAGATAGGTAATAGCATTACCACAGCAATAACATAATTTAACTGCTCTCTACAATGGACCTGTTCGCATTTTACATACAATTTGTTAAAATCAAATCAGTAGATTAATTTGATAACACTAAACAAATATGAATGCAATAACACATTGATTTTTTTTCTTTTCCAATCTAAAAACCTAAAAGTTAGAGTTTGGTTTGGATTCAATGCAATTTTAAAACAATCACAGATAAATAATTATGTTGTTTACATAATTACACAAAAAATATATACCCTATATATGTATTTTACATGTTGAACAACCATGCTTGATTTATTGAAGATTAATTGTGTTTTAAAATTGTTTAAGATTTTAAATACTTATTTAAAATGTAGTAAACATATTTAAAAGTGTCGTTTCAACGTTACACAATGACAGTGTTGAATATAAAATCAAACAGCGTTTTTATTGTGTAAAAACATATTAAAAAAAATAAAATAAACTGAAAAACGAGACTTGAATTATTGCATTTCGAGATTTTTCTTCAGATAAATAGAGGATAATGTTTGAAATTAAATGGAACCCTGTTAAAATATCAAATTCTATATACGGGGTAGAATGAAATCAATATTTATAAGGTTCCTCCGGCTAATTTATTATAACAGTTTGAAAAATCTAAAAAAAGGTTCTATGGCGGTTTTGGAGTTGACAATGGTAATGAACATGATGAAGATGGCGGGTTTAGCAGCACAACTCTTTACATGAAATTCATATAATCCACCTTTATCCCTGAATACATGTATGCTGCTCATTTTTGCCTAAAGGCAATATCATTTTATACACATACGTTTCGAAACGTTTTGATACTGTTACCTATCCATCCATCGATTTTCAAGGAAACAGCACATTGGAAATTTTCATTTCTTTAAAGGCATTCATTCTTTTATAAAGACCCTATTAAAAAAGTTACAAGACTGCTATACAAAATAATTATTCATCCTCATCTTGATTATTTCACCATCAATTGGATGAAACACAATTGTACAAATAACACAATATCATGATTATACATCATAAAAAGCTTAAAATACCTCAAAACAGAGTAGTAATGAATTACTGTTCACTGTTTCTATCGATTTTCCGATTTTTTTATGATTTAAAGATAAATGAAAACCTGCTTACTCACATAATTTGCCCCCAACGTTGTAAAGCAAAAAAGAAGAGAGAAAAAAATGCTGTAACCAATGATCCCTTTATCGGGGGGGGGGGGATCCTGCGGACAGGGGGAACAATGCCCCCACATGTCGAAGCATTAAAATGTGTCCCGAATTTCCACCTAAGAAAAATACCCTCTTACAAACATGTGCAGTGTGCCCTTTCCCGTCCTCTAAGGACCCGTTTTATGAGTTAACAAGTGCTCCCTTTCTTTTTAGTGCCTTTTCTCGTATGAGATAAGCTGTCCCTATTTCACTTTTTTTCATATGCGATCAGCACCCGTTTACTTTTTAGCTTTCTGTTCCCTTCTGAAAGTGCTATAGTTATATAACCACTTTCAAAATGTTTTTATTGCTCCTTTTACTCCTTTTCATAGTTTCCATGAGTTATTGGTCAAAAATATGATACAAATGTCGATCAGAATTATGATTGCGATGTCTTTAGATAAATGAATAAATCGTAAACATTGTGATTTTTTATCAAAATATGGCCAAATAATGATCGCTACAATTGTGATTTGGCAAATAAAACCAGAATATGGATTTTTACTTAGGATAGACCCTGTTACTTCGATACGCTTGCAAAAGCATTTTGTGACTACGTGACCTTTTTCCAAAGAGTGGTCAAACTGGTCATTTTTGGTCAAAAATTAGCCAGAATGGCCAAAATATCGTGATCACAGTCAATAAAACTCTCATAAGAATCGGCGCAAAAAACTTATCCAAGATAAGCTTGTCAACCTTCCCCGCCACCAAATATTCTGATTAAAGCCCCCTATCTTCTAGAATATAAATTCCTGATTAAAAACCCAAGAAGTTTATCCAGAACTGTCTTAATGGTTAGGATATTTTTGGATTTTAGGTAATTGCCACACGCTTAAATTATCAAATCGTTGACCTGGCAGCTGAAACGCAAAGAAAGGTTTACCTTTGACGACAATATGGATCAATACTTAACAATTATCAACCACTTTCAGTTTTAAGCCGATCTCAAGTCGAGATGTTAAAAAACACATCAATGAAATGCAAGTAATAAGGATCAAATTCCAGCACATGTAATTAAAGAAGTTATTGACTACATCATTACGCCATTGACACATATTGTCAATACTTCACTGTGCACAGGGAGGATTCCTGATGTATGGAAACGCTAATCTTCAAAAGTGGTGACAATTCTAATACCGCAATCCGCCAAACTATAATAGACCAATCTCAGTACAAACGGTTTTGTCTAAATAGATAAAAAATGTGTTTAATCGAGTGTATAACTACCTTAGGCCAAGAGCAATAGGTTTAACATGGAAATTTCTGGTAACACCCCTTTTTTCAGGATAGGTCCAGGAAAATGTCCAGAATAACATACTAAAAGTCCCCATAAATCCGCCATGGGGGGTTTTCCGTAATCCAAGATGGCGTCCAAAATGGCCGCCATTCACAGAAAATGGGCATAACTGACTCATTATTCACACTAAACATCAAATTTCGGTGCATATTTCCTGGTTTAAAGTCTAGTATGTTCAGAAATTCAAGATAGTTTGCAAGATGGAGTATAAATCAGTTTTCTCTGGAGGAGAGACTTGTGGATCCTAGTGATTCAGTTTGCTTTTTGCCTCCCAGGCACAGGATACAAATTAATAATAAAATGACTTCTGAGACTTACAAATGGACATAGTTAAGTTGCTCTTGGTCTACCTGTCAAACAATAGCTTGCTTGATCCATGCCAGCATGGTTTTCGTCCAGCCCACTCAACAACCATTTTTACAAAGATTGGCCCTGTGATATTTTACTTTGTTTCAAATTTAAACTTGTAATTCTACGTTACTTACATTTCACTGCATAAATATGTTTGGTTTGTTAGATCATTGTGTCGTCCGTTTTTTTAAAGATAAACATCGTGTAATTTTTCTTTGTAAAATTACTATTATTTTTAACAGTGTAAATGGAATTTGTGCAGCCAGTGCCCTTGAAAAGTTTGGTCACTGCTTTTGTAATCCAGTTTAGATTACATGAAGGAAACGGTCCTTTCCACGATACCTTAACCGTAAATCTCTTTCATTCCATCACTGTTCCACACGTATAAATTATACGAGTAAAATATTATCATAAGATGATTTTACGAGCGCACTATAAGCTAATTCATATATATTTTTTGCTTACGCCATTTCAGGACCTTTTATCTTACCGACGATAAAGTACCTGAGTTTGAAACAATCCTCTGCAATTGGTATGATTGGCGGAATTTGTCTGGCGGCTTCCTCTTTTACATCAAATATAGCCCAGCTGGCAACCTGTTTTGTAATCTCAGGTAAGTCAAATTAGAATACATTAACTTTGGGGTAACTGCAATCAATCAAAACTAAATACACTATCACAGTCAGTCGGCAAGCCCTAAAAAAGTAGCGTCTTTTATCCAAGTGATATTCATGACTAGAGGGTTTTTGCATTGTTAATGAACTTGGTGCGGACGAAAACACCTCTTTTTATTCGGCCATTGCTGCTCTAAATATTGACCAAATGTCGTGTTTTCGGTATCTTTATAAAGAAGAAAAATCATTTCTTTAGGTCAAGTGTCTGGATTTTTAAAAAGATTTTGTAACATAGGTGAAACGTTTGATCCAAAACATGACACAAAATCATTATTTTCAGGCAATAAAACTTGTTGTTTTTACTCTTAATTTCTGGTTGGGCCCGAAAATATTTTAAATTATGATAGAGCTGAAGATCTAAGCTTTAATATGATATAATTTTTATAAGAAGAGGTATCTTAGATGGGTCAGCAGCCAGCTTTTCATAGGCCAAGTACATTTAGCAGTTTAAAAACAAGAATACTGCGCTCTGATTGGTCATATTATGAAGACCACACACCCACGCAAATTCCAATGTCCCCACACTGGGCCTCTGCAAGGTTTCACATATGTGGTAATGTCTTCATATTACCCGTGCTTGTTGTTTTGAAAACAATCTTCAACCAATCAGAACTTTGGATTTTATGCTACGGAAAATTTAAGAAAGCTCGTTATGCAGTTTGGTTGAAAAAGCTGGCTGCTGACCCTTCTAAAAGGTGCCACATATCAATAACCTACAAAAATGAAATAAAATGAGTCAATGAAGATGTAATTGGACCAGGCACTTTATGCCACGTTATAACAAAACTTGGAAAGAGAGGTTTTTTGACAAGTGCTGAAAGAAGACTCATATCTCTTTGTTCAATGGACCATATCGCATTAGACGCTGAATCCACGAAGTGGCACAACGTACCAAAATCACATGAAAAGTCAATTTTAAGTACCTTTCAGTTTTAGAATTAAATTTTAAATATCTTTCAGTTTTAGAATTCTCTGGCTATGGTCTATCATTTTATCGAAATTTAGAACCCAATTCTCTCTAATTAATGAGATAATTAACTCCTTTGTAAAATAATCCACGAAATGACACGGAGGTGCGCGCCGTTTCTACGCACGGTGAAGTAATATTTTCCACAAAACGACACTTGTCATGCTTGTGTTTGAATCACTGCTATGTCAAGATTTGATCTTCATTCGATAAGTTTTTAACATGGAAGGCAGGAGTAGATACCTGGGTCTTGGTATGTGCATTCTTTATTCAGTTAAACTTCACAATCATAGAACAACGGGCTGTTGAAAATGTGAAAATCTATATCAACGTCGCCGAATCCACGAAGTGGCACACGCGACCGTGACCGTTGATGCGCGTAATCACTTTTCGAGATAAACGCGAAGAAATATTTTTACATTTTCAACTGCCCGTTTCTATATGATAATGAAGTTGAACAGAATGAAGAATGCACAAACCAAGAGCCAGGTATCTACTATCGAATTCCATGTTAAAAATTTATCGCATGACATAAAATCTTGACAAAACAGTGATTCAAACACAAGTGTCGTAGAAACGGCGAGCACCTGCGTGACAGTACGTGGATTATTTTACAAAGGATTTGAGGGTAGTGTCGCTTTTTCACTTTTAACTGTTTCATTAATTAGAGAGAATAGGGTTCTAATTTGTTTTTAGAAATGATAGACCATAGCTAGAGAATACTGAAATTGAAAGAAACTTGAAATTGACTTTTCAGTGGTACAAAACAAATGCCAGTTTACGCTTATAAAATTATATACAATATGATGTAGTAATTTTTACATTATACTAAATTTGAATTGCCATTAACTTTTTTTTGTTGGAGACGCCGTATACTTACCTTTATTTATGTATTTAAATTTGAATGAATAAACGAATTGAATTGAAGATGGCTTTTATTTATTTCATTGTTTCTTACATGTTTTTTTTATGCAGGCGTTGCCTTTTCATTTGTTCTTGCCGCGGGGCTCATTCAGTTCAACACTTTCATTCCGCCTGAGGACTTCGCGTTATTTTATGGCATTACAGAAACGGGAGCCCCAGTAGGAATGATCATCTTACCTATCCTGGCCGAATTTTTAAAAGAGACCTATGGGTGGAGAGGCTGCATGCTCATTCTAGGTGGAATCTTGTTGTACGCACTGCCGTTACTGTTGGTGATGGTAGGCAGAAAAGAAGATCCAGAAGACACTTCTGAAATGACACATGTAGATGAAATGGACAAAGGTTCAAATGAGAATGATGTAAATCTGCAGGCCGAGCAAGGTACAACTATTGATCTACTAGAAGGTCCAAGTTATCAAGAAATGGAGGACCAAGTATCAGGCTCCCAGCAGGCAAAAAAAGCTCAAAGTCAGGATATCGTTAGCGCAATGAACGTTATGGAGATCCGTTTCTGATTTCTTTGGCCTTTCTCTATTCACAGAAATATCGAGTTTATTTACATTTTGCCTGTTCTATCTTTCTGGCGGACTGGTAATTTCCGCGTGGGTAGTTTTCTTGATACCACATGGGGTTGCAAAGGGGTTTCCCCTATCCCGAGCAGTTTTTCTGGCATCCATAGGAGGAATAGGAAACATTCTTGGTAGGTTAGGCCAAGGTCCAATCATCTACCATAAGTGGCTATCATCTTCGAGCCTCACTTTCATCTGTGCTTTCATTAACGCGTGTGTACTCTTAATAGATCCATTGATAGATAACTATCTCGTTTTGGGAACTGCTACCTTCGTCAATGGTCTCACTATTGGTGCAAGGACAACGATATTTACTATTCTGGCTAAACATGCTAAAGAGCTCTTCCTGTTGACCGGTTTGCGACTGGATATGGTTTAGTAGCATTGTTCTACGGCTTAGGGCAGCCCTTAGGAGGATTGTTAGCAGGTAAGCAAGTGAACGTAAAATGGTACAATTAACGTACGAGATCGACACCACGACTCCGACATGCAGCCCGCCAGTCATACAAGCTCGACACCATGTCAAAAATGCTAACGTGAGAGGCATTGAGTGAAATTGTCCCACGAAGACGACTCCTACAAGACAGAAACTAGCCAGTAAAAGTTACCCACAAGACAGAAAATACCCGAACCAGGCCCACGAGACAGATGCTATAGGGTCAAGCAGCAAACTAAAACCGACCAGAAATGGACTTAATCTTAGAGGTCTAATAAATGAAAATCATGAAATGAATGAACACATAACTTTTGATGGAAAAGAAGAAAAATTACAAATCAGGGACCATTGGGAGCATTGGATATATAATCGCAAGGTTGTGAGTTCGAATCCCAGCTCTACCAATAGGCGGTTTCAAACCGCCTCGATCACAAGAATCCCCGTTAAATTACGAGAACTTCATAAGGCTAAAAAATACCCGTTAATTATTCCTGCATTCACACCGCCCCGAAACACATCCTTCGGGATAAGTTCCCAAAGTTACGAGCATGCGCAGTGTGGTCTGATAAGCAGGCAAGGCGGGAGATTCAAAATCTCTAGCCCAGCAGCCACCCACGCCGCCGCGCCCAACGACACGCTGGGATAAAAGTTCCCGTAATTTGCTTTCACATCGCCAAAATACCTGCGACCTTGGAAAAATCCCCACGAAAGTTCTCGTAATTTCGCCAAGTACCTACTATTTAGCGGGTATTTTCTTTCGAGGAGATTACGCGTAGTTTGCTTTCACATTACCAAAATACCTGGTATTTTCTGATCGGGGTAAATTTCCCGATCAGAGAATACCTGGAACTGGCGAACTTCGAGGCGGTCTGAAACCATTGTCTCCACTTTGATAAAAAGGCCCAAAAGTAATATCTGTCGTCTATAATGTCAGCCACTATGACTGATTAACCTACACGTAAAATGTTTCCTAGGTAATTGGTTATATACCAGCTTGGCGTTTACCATGTTTACCAGCAAAACGCTGTCCTGCCGAGTTCCTATGGGAGTTACCATGAACAGGAAGGGAAATAGACAGATATGTATTTCAAAGATTACAGCTTTGGTTTAAGATTTACTAAACATAGAAATACATGCAAAATTATTATTGAAATAGCGCAATTGCTTCAGAATAATGTCCCTCTTATAAGTTTGCTGTTTTCCCCATGACTCTATCATTTTCACATTCTTGATATAAATCCTTGTTTGACAATGTTTTTTTTTCTCCCCCCCCCCCCACATTGTTTTTTACATCTATTTCATTCTTGTTTTATGATATTAGATACGTTATATTAGATATAAATGAATAATAGAGGATTTGTATTGCGCACGTATCCACATTGCTAGATGTTCTAGGGTCATTACCCCTGGCTAAGCTAGTCTACCGATTCCGGTGCGCACAGCTTTTTGAGGAATTACTTCCTGCCGGTATCATTTTACCTCATCTGGGTTGAGTGCAGCACAGTGTGGGTAAGTTTCTTGCTGAAGGAAAATACGCCATGGCTTGGAATCGAATATACGTCATTCAGATTGAAAGACGAGAGTCGTAATCACTTGTCTAGACCACAACGCCCCAACATATGATAAATTTTTTTTTTTTGCTGTCTTTCTTCTTTATTTAATTTGATTGCCTTCTTGTCATTACCTTTTCTCAGGCATCCCTCTATCATCTACCACGAACCTTTCAATTTTAAGGCGCCACATTCACCCCTGCAAAATTTGAGACACCCTCTCGAAAATAATTCATTTTATTCGATCACATTGCGGCGTTGCTTATCTAGTCGGTCTCGTTGGTCGTTTCTGTCTGATGTCTGTCTTGCGGGTTTAATTTCAAAATCGTCGGTCTAGTGGGATGTTATTAGTGTAGTGTCTGCCTCATGGACCTTGCTTTGCCTTGTGTGGGCCTCTCGGGCTTACATTTTGTATTGTCTCGTTGACCTTAACCATTTAGTGTCTATCTCGTAGGCCTTTTTTCGCCACGAGACCGCAACCCACGAGCCCGACAGCCTAATAATCAGAAAGTCCATTAAATAAACACTAGACAATAAGGGCCCACGAGATAGACCCTAGACATTAAAGGTCCACGAGAAAGACACTGAACAAAATTGGTCAAAGAGATCGACTGACATTAGACAAACTAAGCCCATGAGAAAGACACTGGACAAAAGCAGCCCACCAGACCGACAATACAGAAAGCAAGCTCACTTTTAATTAGCAAAACAACACACGAGAACGCCAAGACAAACAGCGCCATCTTGTGATCAAGTAAATTAAACCATCTACACAGGGTGTGTCAGGTTTCACGGAGATACATATAGCGCCCTGGTAAATGCCCAAGGAAAGACGATGAAACGAAGAACCGAAGTTTAATCAAACACGTTGATACACAGAGACAAATTAAGATCTGGAAATAGATGATACACACTTCAATTTCAATGGAGGGAACAAGACAGATTGGTTGATTTTTACTTTAAAAAGTGTTTAGATCGAGTGATGGAAAAGGAAATAAATACAAGAAGTTAGAAAAAGATAACAGATTGAAGGAAAAGCAAGGGAAATCTATGAACAAAATGAGAGACACAACGAGGGGGTGCGGAATCGATAGGGACAACTTTATGTGGGCATAATACAATCAAACCCAAAATGAACTACCTTACCTTATTTCAACACAAGATGACGCTGTTTATCGTTTCGGTGTCGTGGTTGTTTCTTTGGTCTAGTGTCTGTCTTATGGGCCATGTTTTTTTTTTAATGTCGGTATCGTTGGTCGACTCCGTATAGTGTCAAACTCGTAAGTTGCATGTATCGTCGGCTATTGGACTTGTGGGCCGTTATTAGGGTCCATGGTCTGGATGTACCACATTATAATATGCGATTAGGGTAGTACCAATTCTTACCACAGACTACTTTTTGTGGTTAAGTGAAGTAAAAATGATTTTTAGATTTAGCATTAATAATTATAATTACCTGTAGGCTATTTAGTGCACGTTACAATCCAAGAAATCTAGCGCTGCTTTTGGCGAGCATTTGTCTTTTGGGAAGATATTTGCAAATTGGACATAAACGTCATTTTCCGTTGTAACTCCGTCAGGCAAGGGGGAATTTGGCCAAGATCATTAGGTTTAAAATGGAAATTTCTGGTAACAAGCTGATTTTTTAAGGACATGTCCAGGAAAATGTATAGAATAACATACTAAAAGTCCTCATAAATGCTCCGTGGGGGGTTTTCGTAGTCCAAGATGGCGTCCAAAATGGCCGCCATTCACAGAAAATGGGCATAACTCACTCATTATTCACGCTAAACATCAAATTTTAGTGCATATGTCATGGTTTAAAGAAGTAAAAAGATCTCGTGAAATACGATAGAGTGAAAATAAGCATATCTGGGTACCTAAAAATCCAAGATGGCGTCCAAAATGGCTGCCAAAGCCTAAAAATACACTATTCATTTATTACTTCCTTTAATGTCTTTAATTTTGCTTCTATTCAATGGTTTTAATGGTCAGTGGTCAGGTATGTCCGAAAATCCAAGATGTCTTCCAAAAATGGAGTCTAAATTGACCGCTGTTACTGAAAATTGACATACTTCATTAGAAAATCCACCTGAGAGGTATGACTTTGGTGTCTAAACCATGGTTTGAAAGGTCAAAGTTATACGTTTGGACAAGTTAAAGGACATTCAGTGGTCAGAACATTTTCTGGACCTATCCTGAAAAAAATCAGCTTGTTACCAACATTTTCTTAAGCCTATTTTGGCCTAATGCTCTTGGCCTAAATGGTAGCAGCTGTTTTCGTCGTGTTGCTCACATGGCTCAGATGCAAGAACTGATTTTATGAAGTCTGTATTACATATCCTCTGATTAAAAGCAAACAAAATGGTCGTTGGATAGTCTTAATAAAACACAATTAAGTAAAATGTATTCATTTGTACAAGTCTGAAATCAAGTATGTTGGTCGCATTGCCCATAGGATGATGTCTTCATAATTAGTGATTCCAACGTTCCAATGTAGTTTGTTCTTTTTTCCTCAATCTTTTCTTGATTTGTTTCTGACTCTTGTTGTTTTCACACATAATAGCTAGTTCTCAGGGCTTAATTCTCCTATAATGCTCATTTAGAGGGGTACTCCGGGATGAAATAAATTATATCACGATAAGTAGAGCAAAACGCACCAAGCAAGATGCTGTAAATTTCATCAAAGTCTGATAACTAGTAACAAAGTTATTGAATTTTAAATTTTGGCAATATTTTGTGAAAACAGTTACAATTATGCACGTCTTTATGAATATTCATTGGGTGGACTAATGATGTCACATCCATACTTTCCTTTTTAAGTTATTACATGAAATAATAATTATTTCATATTTTCATACATGTGTGTACAGTCTCTCTTATAATCAAAGAAGTTGCGGTAATGAATATAAATGCAGTCAATCAGTTGTCAATCCAATTTTTAATGTTCTCTGAGGACAAAATTATTAAAGATAATTTCCTATAATAAACTACAAAATAACAATTTGAGATATGACGTTGTATGACATCCTCAAATTGCTCATTAAATATTCATGACATTCCTAGAACTGTTTCACCGGAATAACGCAAATCTTTAAAATGTCATAACTTTGTTATTCCTTGTCCGATTTGGATCAATTTCCAATATTTTCTTTATCTGGTCAAATCACATGTTGTCAACCTGGAGTTCACCTTTAATAGTACCCTGATGTCATCGATGCAGACATCACCCCCCCCCCTTAAGGACAAGTCCACCCCAACAAAAACTTGATTTAATTGAAAAGATATAAAAAAAATCAACAAGCATAACACTGAAAAATTTTTCAAAATCGGATGTAAACTAAGAAAGTTATGACATTTTGAAGTTTCGCTTCATCTCACAAAACAGTTATATGCACATCTCGGACGATATGCAAATGAGGGAACTAATGACATCACTCACTATTTCTTTTGTATTTTATTATATGAAATATGAAATAATTTGATGAAGTTTCATTCCTCCCTAAACACGTGGAATTCCATTTTTTTAACATTTTGTGCTTCAGGCAAGGAGGTCCTAATCATCAAATTTGCAAAAAAATTAAATATTGTATAATTCAAATAATAAAAAACAAAAGAAATAGTGAGTGACATCATCGAATCTCTCATTTGAATGTAACTGGTTCGTTCATATAACTATTTTGTTAAAAATAAGCGAAACTTTGAAATGTCATAACTTTCTTATTTTACATCCGATTTTGTTGAAATTTTCAGCATTGTGCTTGTCTGATTTTTCTCTATTAATTCAAATCAACATTTTTCTGAGGTGGACTTGACCTTTAAAAAGCGTATGACAAGCCACCGTTAGACGGCCTCAGTTGAACAAGTTTAATAGCCGTCCAATGTTACAATATTATTATCATCATTATTATCACATTCATTATTGTTGTTGTTGATGTATATAGTTATCATTATGCAAACAGCTCATTATTTTAATTTGCTGTAAACTCTGTACTTTCCACAGGATGGCCTATCAGGTACCTTCTCCTACAGCATCGCTTTCATGTTCCTTGGTGGATTGGAAGTCATAGGCACTATCTTCTTGCTACCCACTCGATACGCACTGAAGCAAAGAAGTGATCGTGAGGAGTGAGGAGAATTCAAAATTCATGGTGAACGAAAACAGTATACATTTTCATTTGGTAAAAAGGAAAGTGGAATAGCCAGGACTCGATCGATATATCACAAAGTAACAATGTTAAATTGAAATAAGATTAGACTCTCGTGATATTGTAGATTTACACCAGGCCTGTTTTGGGAGGCGAATTGAAATATAAGTTCATAAAACAAAATTAAACCAAGGAGTAAGTTCCTAAAAATAAAGACATAAATGATAATAAAAATTGACAATCATAAATGATGTTTTTTTAATCAGCTTTAAAGTTCAGACATTCCCTTATATTTTCATTCTCTTTTTCATCGTGCGCCTTTCCCGCTGTTTCTTATTTATTTGTTATGAGCTTTATATGTTTCATGTATTGTTTCTTTATCTATTTAGTTATTGTTATTATCATCATCACTACTACTACTATTACTACTACTACTACTACTTCTTCTACACTCTAAACAATATTGGGTAAAAGTGCTCCATGAGGGTAATTGCGTGTCAAACCAACATTGTGCATTTCTTTGTGGCATTTTTATTTATCCAGTAGGATGAAAATTCTGCCCATTCTATAGGTATCACAGGCCTAATTCATTCCCCATAGACTCGTGTGTTAAATTGGCACATTAAAAAATTCATAAAAAATAAGGATGAAATTCGAGGGTAGAATGTTTGCTACCAGCGGATAGGATATATATCTGGCAATCCATATCTGACCAAAAAAGGGTCCGTCGACCGGCTCATTTTAAAAATAAATTGGCGTGTTTGAAGACATCGTCGGGGGGGACCAAATTCATCACCTCAAACAGCAAAATAACCCTAATCCTTCCGCCAGTCAAAATATAGTCCAAAATTGGTGATATTTCTTCCCAATTTGGGAAAAGGAAGTTCAGTAATTCCCAAAAATAGAATCAGTGTTAGATGGACAATCATATGCATACACTTAAGGCCTGTGCAGCCTGTAACATCTCACGTGTATTTTTTATTATTATTTCAGCCTCCTATTCCTTTACACCTCCATACTAACATTTTAACAAAAAATTGCACCAATAATTCAAATGTATTTGGTAATGACTCATTTAATGGAACCCATAAATGTACATGTTTATATGTATTTTAGACAATCCTTATTGTATCCCCATAAATGAATGCAATGTACGAGCAGATATACTTAGCAACATGGAGGTATAAAGATGCACTATTTCTGATCATAACTGGGTGCTAGAGGACCAAAGGCAATGTCCTACATTATTTGCAAATGAATTATAAGAAAACAATAAAGCAATGTGTACTGTATGCATACTTAAAAAATTGTCTTTTCTTTTGCAGTTAATGAGCATTATGTTAATATGGAGAGAGAATGAGGAAGAAATATGAGATAAAGAGAGACTAGTAGGAGTAGTAAATATCAATATACATATTGTAGAGAAAGAGGGGATGGGGTGAGAGAGAGGGGAGATCAAACTGGATGGATATGGATCAGTTACTTACCTGCTTACCGCCTGCTTGGCCCAATTCTCCCACTTTACTGCATCTCCTGGTGATTGAAATGTGGATATTAGTGAAAATTAAGTATTTTTGACAAGTTGTAGTAGGTATTTCATCAACTTACTGAAAACTGAGATTTTCCCCTATTTTGGATTATAGGCATCACAGGCCTAATTCATTCCCCATAGACTCGTGTGTTGAATTGGCACTTTAAAAAATTCATAAAAAATAAGGATGAAATTCGGGGGTCGAATGTTTACTACCAGTGGATAGGATATATATCTGGCAATCCATATCTGACCAGAAAAGGGTCCGTCGATCGGCTCATTTTAAAAATAAATAGACGTGTTTGAAGACATCGTCGGGGGAGCAGATTCATCACCTCAAACAGCAAAATAACCCTAATCCTTCCGCCAGTCAAAATATAGTCCAAAATTGGTGATATTTCTTCCCAATTTGGGAAAAGGAAGTTCAGTAATAACCAAAAATAGAATCAGTGTTAGATGAACAATCATATGCATACACTTTCAAAAGGAATTGAACTTTTTAGCTTAAACTGAGAAAGTCCACAGACATCTTTTTGCAGGAACAGAGGATTTGATTTGGTTTTGAAGTCTACAATTTGATAGCTAAATTGACGCAATGTCTTCGTTTAACATTACTATATACATCTTATTTTGGTGTCTCCTGGGAAAATATTTTTCCTTGGGAATGGTCAGTGATGCTTATGTGTCTACGGCTACGCTAAATAACGCTAAGGAAAATGAATGGGACAGTGGTTTTTCTCATCTTATACCAAGATATGATTGTACGAGATACTCTTCTTTGTACATAATTTCGTGTAACCATTTGTCAAGAACATCTCTCATAAACCCTAGAAAGCATTTTGGTTACTTTTTAATTCTCTTGATGAGCGGGGATATTAACCTGAATCCAGGGCCAGGATGTAGTAATTGCAGTAAACTTTTTGCGAGAAACAGTCGGAGATTGAAATGCTATGATTGTGAGGACTTGTTTCATGTTAAATGCGTTGGAGTATCAGCTGCTGAGTATAAGAGCATTCATCAAGATAGTTTGCCTTGGATATGTTCGAACTGTAAACCGGAACCATGTGGGATGTGTGATGAAATGGTTACGAGACATGATAGGGGTATACAGTGTGATGAATGTAACAGATGGATACATGCACATTGCGGTGGAGTTGATGATGAAGCATACAGCAAATTGGAGGGGAAGAACTGTGTGTGGATCTGCCCAATATGTAGTGGAATGAACATTTCAGATTCACTATTTAATTCATCTGCCGAAAGTACCACCTCAAATATATTTTCTGTTCTGAAAGATGGTGATGATGGGAATTTGGCAGATTTTCCAGCCCAAGAAGCTCCTTGTAGATCTCAACCTAAACGAAAGACACATGGTCATTTAAGAAGGAGAAAACAGCAAAAAGGAAAAAATGTGATTAAGACAATGTTAATAAATTTCCAGAGTATCTGTAATAAAAAATCTGAACTAAAGGTCTTGTTAGAGGAGTTTAAACCTGACATTGTGCAAGGAACCGAGACATGGTTATCTTCTTCAATTCATAGCAATGAAATTTTCCCAGATGACTATGTAGTATTTCGACGGGATAGACAAGTGGGTCAGCATGGGGGTATCCTGACGGCATGCAGAAATGACTTGGTGATGTCACGTAAGGAGGAATTCGAGGGAGATGGTGAGATTCTTTGGACCCAGATTGAGCTTCAGGGTCGACGAACATTGTTGATAGGAACTGTCTATAAGCACAAACACGATGATAAAGATACAGTCAATGAACTGGAACAATCCTTTGGGAAAATAAGTAGGAAGGGTAAGCCTTATAACATATTGCTTTCAGGGGACTTTAACCAACCAAATGTGAATTGGGAAGAGTCAACGATTTTGGCAAATCATGCTGCCTCCAAGGAGACAGCCCAGGCTCTCCTTGAAACTACAACTGGATTTGATCTGACACAAGTTGTTAAGGAACCGACAAGGAAAAAAAATATACTTGATTTAATCTTCACAAACAACACTGGTCTTGTCAGTGATGTCAAGGTTATTGCTGGGGTAAGTGACCATGACATTGTTATAGCCGACTTGAATTTGCAAGCGAGATGGAAGAGGCAACCTAGGAAGAGTTATTTCGTACGGAAGAAAGCAAACGTGGAACAAATCAACTCCAGCATAGATGATTTAGGGAGAACTTACTCTTTATTGCAAGAAGCTTCAGTGCAAGAGAAATGGGATTTGATAGAAGGGGGACTGAAAAGAATCATGAAGGCTCACATACCACAAAAGAAGGCCGCCAAGGTAAACAGCCTCCCATGGTTTAACATACAGCATCACCGATTGAGACGAAGAAAACAAAGACAGTACAACAGAGCTAAACGTTCAGGGAGAGCTTCAGATTGGGATAACTTTGTCTTGACTCAGAAGGCCTTGCGAAAGTCGCTAAACTCAGCAGAGCGTGAGTTTGTGTCTAATAGACTTTCGGATGCACTGAGGGATAATGTCAAGCAGTTTTGGTCTTACATGAAACGACTTGGCAATAGTGAGACAGGTGTAGCAGATCTGATAGTTAACAACAAAATAATTAGTGATGGAAGAGAAAAGGCAGAAGTCCTTAACGCTCAGTTTGCTGGAGTATTTACACAGGAGGACTGTTCTAATATCCCGGAGTTGGGCACAAGCAACATCCCAGCCATTCCAGATTTGAAAATCTATGAAGAGGGTGTGCTCAAACAACTTCGGAACCTCGGTCCCAACAAAGCTCCAGGACCAGATCAGATTCCTCCTTGGTTCCTGCAGATGTTCGCGGATAAGTTGACACCTATTCTCACCGATCTGTTCCAAACATCAGTGGATACTGGCACCCTTCCCCGCCAATGGAAGGAGGCAAATATCTGTGCTGTGTTCAAGAAAGGAAATAAGCAATCACCAGATAACTATAGACCGGTTTCTCTGACATGTGTTCTGAGTAAAGTCCTGGAACACATTGTCCACTCCCACATTATGGACCACTTTGAAGACTACGGGATTCTGGTGGACTCTCAACATGGGTTCAGAGCGAGGCGTTCTACAGAAACACAGTTGATTTTAACAGTTAATGATGTGGCAAAAGCTCTTGATAGAGGAGATTCCATTCACATGGCAATATTGGACTTCACAAAGGCCTTTGATAAGGTTCCGCACGAACGCCTCCTTGGTAAACTTAATTATTATGGAATAAAAGGAAATCTCCTAAACTGGATTCGGGGTTTCCTGACTGGAAGGTCACAGAGGGTAATATGTGAAGGGAGCACGTCATCCTCCAAAGATGTTGTATCAGGCGTTCCGCAAGGAACAGTTCTCGGACCATTGATGTTCCTGACATATATCAACGACATGCCTGACAAGTTAAAATGTCAGGCTAGATTGTTCGCGGACGACTGTTTGTTGTATACCCCAGTCGCAAAAGAGGAAGACATGTGCAACTTGCAAGATGATCTTCGGTTGCTGGAAAAATGGCAAAGTACATGGAAA
Source organism: Lytechinus variegatus (assembly GCF_018143015.1). Lineage (NCBI taxonomy): Eukaryota > Metazoa > Echinodermata > Echinoidea > Temnopleuroida > Toxopneustidae > Lytechinus > Lytechinus variegatus. The sequence continues at coordinate 27,740,601 of NC_054744.1, read as the reverse complement.
ATGAGCTTCAATCCTTCAAAGTGCACCGTCTTGGCAGTATCTAAGAAGAAATCGCCTCCTCTCAGGGACTATATTTTTTGTGGACAGGTGCTAGAAAAGACAACGTCCCATCCTTATCTGGGGGTTCAGCTGGACAATAAACTAACATGGAGGGAACAAGTGGATAAAACAGATAACAAAGCCCACAAAACCCTTGGCTTTCTAAGAAGAAATCTATGGTTCTGTCCAAGGGATGTCAAAGTCATAGCCTATAAATCGTTAGTCAGACCAGTATTAGAGTACGCCACTTGTGCATGGGATCCTTATAAAGCTGATCAAATCAGAACTCTTGAAGGGGTTCAACGAAAGGCAGCCCGTTTTTGCTGTGGTGATTATAGCCGTGAAAGTAGCGTCAGTGGAATGTTAAAAGACCTCCAACTCGATACGCTGGAAAGTAGAAGGGAAAAGAACAGACTGGCAATGATGTACAAAATCCAGAATAATAATGTTGATATAAACAAAGAGGAATACATTAACTTGATCTCGACAAGAGAGACAAGGAATAATAGTGGTACTCGCATAGAAGTGCCATTTGCCCGGACAGATACTTACAAAAACTCATTCTTTCCAAGAACAATCAGAGCTTGGAATGACTTGAATCCCGATATAAAAAACAAAACATCAGTAGAAAGTTTTAGAGCAACACTCTAACCCACACGTGAGCAGCACGCTGGCGATTTGCAGATTACTGCCCTGCCGGTGTAAACTTCAGAAGGTTCAGAAGGTTTGATAATCAGCCATATCAAAATAAAGAAAAATAGCAATGGGTTGGCTAGAATGAATATCTCTTGCTTTCCCAGTGTTAATAGGCCCGTGCAGCCTAAAGTAATTGCTGCTTGTTTTTTAACCTTACTGGACATCCCACATTTGGTAAAGTACTGCCCCAAATTGGTTGGACACATAATTAACCTCGTGGTTGTAAAATTTTATAACCAATATTTAGTACAGTGTAGTAGTAGTACTACTATATGAATGAATTGGAGATTGGACTGCATATTGTGACGAATGGAAAAAAGAAAACTAATTGATTAATTTTCTTTACATTATCTTCAGTTTTATCATGTTAAAATCTTGATTTTAGTATATGCATGGACAGTTTGTATTAAATGAGCATGATGAAAAATCAGAAAAAATGTTTCCATTGTAAAGAAATTGTTTATTTTTACCTTGTTCAACATGAATCAAGTCTTTGTGTAATGATTTTGACATCTTTTTATATTCAGACAATATTAACCCAAACTACTGAATATTTCCATAAAGGTCGTACTGACAGTTATAAGATATAAGTGATTATAATTTCCACTTTTTTAAACTGTAATGATAAAAAAGTTGAATTCAGGGACAAGTAATTCATTAATGAAATGTCACGTGTTGTTTTGTTAAATTATTCCAGTTCCAATTCTCCTTTTTTTAAAAAAACGTGACCGATATTTTTTAGTTAAACCTGCTGTATTGTGCTTTATGTAAAATATATATTTTTTTTGACTGGATGTAACTAACAGTTAAGTATTATGTAAGTGATTTTTTTCTTTTACAAAAGGGACCCCCCCCCAAAAAAAAGGGGGGAAAATAAATAGAAAATAAAATACACAATGGAGAGCACAATAGGGCTTGTCCCCTCCTCCGCCCGCCCCCCTCCCCAAGGGTAAAGTCTACAAATTAGATCACGATAATAATATTGATTGTTCTAAAATGTGTGTGTGAGGGAGGGTGTGTGCGTGTGCATTGGGGAGTCCTGATATATTAGCTCGCTCGCAAAATATATATTCTGTATATTTACAATGGAGATGTCAATGGTCATGATGCGTCGCACACCTCATCAAGGCAAGGCAAAAGGAAACTATTCAGATACAAGATAAGATGGCGCTCTTTGCCCTGGTATTCAGGGGGGCGTTTCATCAATATTTTTGTCCGACAAGTTGTCAGATCTGACAACTTTCCTGGATTCTGATTGAATTGAATCCTACTCAAATACTCACCAGCTTTCGAAATGATTTTTTTTTTGCTTGCTTGCTTGTAAAATTTACATTAACGACCCCAGTTAAAAAAAAATCGTTCCCAGGGCCCTGATTATGAAAGGGTCTTTATCACGAATATGATGTTGTGTAGATCAACAATCCAAACAATTTATTGAGTAACATAGGCTTCACCGAATGATAAAAAAAATGGAGATGTCAAATTCAGTGGATGCAGCAAGATTCAGCACCGATGAACAACATATTAGTCGTTGATACGAATTACAAATGACTACACTTTATCAAGTGGATTTCAGCACAGTGAAGTTTGCATAATGGTGAATACAAAATAATGTTCAAGTTTCATCATTACCATAATATTGTTGAAGATGGCGCTCTTTGCCCTGGTATTCAGGGGACGTTTCATCAATATTTTCGTCCGACAAGTTGTCAGATCTGACAACTTTCCTGGATTCTGATTGGTTGAAAAGCACTGTTACTATAGTAACTGTCGGATAAAACGTCTGACAAGTCTTTCATGAAACGCTCCCTCGGAGCATGGAGCTAACATCTCTATGCTCGGAGTGTTCTGCCAGCAAACGCGCTGGTCTGTGACTGTTACCGTGGCAACTGTCTCTGCTGACAACTTTCATGAAACACACCTAGGACGGCGAGTGCAAGAAGTATAGACATTCGGTAGATAACAGTGGCTGCCGAACCATCTTATTTCTACCCTACCATCCGTTGTTGTGGCATGGTCCCCCCCCCCCCTTCCCCCTCCGCTTACAAACAGATCCCTGGATGAACCAAAGCCGATCACATGTAAACACGGTAGTAGTGAACTACATGCAAGTCGTTCGCGACCAAAATTGATCCCATGAAGTGATAATGGAACGAAGTGATATGACTTGTCAAACCAAATTTCTCTCTCTTTTGGGGGTGGGGGACAGATGATAATAATCATATTGGTGTGCGTTATTTCAGGAAATGTCAAAAATATTCCACTCGTTATGGCCAAGATGTATAAGTCAAGTATTTTCCCGAACTCTGGAATATTTCTTGTATTCCATTCTGAGTCATCCAATATAATATAATTATTATTTAGATGTAGGGTATTAGAGGCACATATATTTTTTTACGTCTGACGAGGTTGTTTCAAAGAGACAAAATATTAAAACTGATTTTAACGTGCATGCCTATGAAAACCATCCAATATTGAAAATATTGGACGAAATGAATATCTTTAATTTTATTTTATTTATTTTTGCATTCACATCAATATCAGAATTACAAAATCCATATATACAATATTTACAAAGGTAATACATGATTATAACAAAATGATAATAGTCGCGTAGTATAAATATTGAAAATAAATATTAACAAAAAAGATGTGTGATACATTTTTTTCAAAACAAGATTATAAATGAATGCAGGAGATCGCCATCGTGAGCAAATAGGCTTGATGATGATGGAGGCCTCATAAAAGGTACGTAATAGTTCTTCATTGATCGAGTGGGTGTTGTGCAGTTGTAGGTGCAGGTGCGGCAGAGAGCAGTTGAGATATTAAGTTTAAGAGGGGGCTGCGTAAGATGTAATAATGTTACGTTTAATATTAGCTTTCAAGGAGTAGATTATTGAACATGATTTGATATTGTCTGGAAGATTGTTCCAAATATCGGGACCGTAATGTCGAATGGATTTGTGGTTTATTAATAATTTGGGGTTAGTGAGGTGGAGGTTTCCAGATATGCGGGTTGGGTAGGAATGGACAGACCTGTTGAATCTAAACATATTATTAAAAGACTGAGGAAGTTGATTATTAAAATACTTAAACATAAATAAAGCAATTTGAATCCTATTAATATCAAAGATTTTTTATGTTTTGAGTTTGTGAAACAATGGGTCAGTATGAGCCAAGTAATGTGAGCCTATACACATACGGATAGCTCTTTTTTGTAGTTTAAATATAGAGTTTAGTTTACAAGAGCCACAGTTTGCCCAAACGATATTGCAGTATGATATATATGGAAGAACTAACGAATTGTATGATAAGAGTAAAGTTTTATGAGGAAGAAGGAATTTTAACTTTGAAATGATTCCAATACTTTTTGAAACGCACATTGCAACGTGATGTATGTGTTGGTTCCAAGACAGAAATTCATCCATAATTACACCCAAAAATTTTGAATTGGTTTTCTGTTCTAAAGGCGTACCGTCAATGTTAATGTAAATCGGTGTGTTGATATTATGAGATTGATGTCTGAAATACATAAAATGTGTCTTTTTTGTATTTAAAGAAAGTTTGTTGGCCTTATACCAGTTAGACACCTTGTGAATTTCACGATTTACTACATTGTTTAATGAATTAAGGTCTTGATGAGAATAAAATATATTTGTATCGTCAGCAAATAAGACAAATGACAAAATAGAGGAGGTTTTTATAATATCATTAATATAGAGTAAAAATAAAAGAGGACCTAAAATCGAACCCTGGGGAACACCACATTTAACTAAAAGAGAATCAGAGTCATTATTATTAAAAGTGACATATTGCCTTCGATTATTCAAGTAATCTTTGAACCATAAGAGAGATTGGCCTCGTATTCCATAATGATTGAGTTTGGAGAGTAAAATATCGTTGTTAAGAGTATCAAATGCTTTATTTAAATCACAAAAAATAACAATTACGTGTTCTTTATTTGCTATGGCATTACTTATTTTGTCATAAATTTGAAGTAAAGCCGAGTCTGTTGAATATTTTTTCCTAAAACCATATTGATTCGAATTTAGAATATTAAGTTTGTTGATAACTTTGTGAGGATTGTCTTTCTTAAAAATTGGATTGACTTTAGCTATCTTAAATCAATCTTGGAAAATGCCTTGAGATAAGGAATTATTAAATATGTGAGCCAAGGGGCTAGCAAGAGGGTGAATTATTTTCTTAAGTAAAAACATACTGATGCCATCAGACCCAATGTTGACAATTTCAGAAGGGTTTGTTGGGGTTAGAAAACGAGACTCCTGATTTGGATCCGACAGATAATTTGTAAAATGTGCATTGGGAGTATTTATTTTATTTGCTAATTCGGGTCCGATATTCGTAAAAAAAGAATTGAATGAGTTTGCATAAAGACTGGGATGAAGTATTTTAGATCCATTAAGAGTAATGTTATCATTAAGTGGGGGGGGGGGGGGTTGTACCCAAGACTTCTTTAATAATTTTCCAAGTTATATTTGTATTTCCACTGGCATTAATAGTATAGTGCAATTTTCGGGATATTCGAATCAATTTAGTTAGTTTCTTACGATATGTTTTATATGTTTTTAAGGAATTATCAGTTGGATTGCACAAAAGGGACTTATACTGTTATAGAGTCGATTGCGTGTCTGTGTTGACTTTAGTAGACCTTTTGTTATCCAAGGATTTTGGGGTTTATTACGTTGGGTTTTAGCTTTACCTAAAGGGATATTTTTCATAATAATGTTTTAATTTATTATTAAAGTGATTGTAAGCAATATTGGGATTTACTTCATCGTAAACGTCTTCCCAATCTTCTCAAAATAAATCTTGCTCTGATAGTTCTATATTTTGTTTAGATTCTTTACGATAAAAATATTCTTTTTTGGATTTTGGGTAAGATAGTTTACATTTACAAGTTAAAAATATAGGTAGGTGGTCCGAAACTTGAGAACAGAGGATCCCTCCGATAGCTTTGCTATTATGGATGTTCGAAAAAAATGTTATCAATCTGAGTTGATGAATTTAAATTAATTCTGGTGGGTTTATTAATGATAGAACGGAAGCCAAATGAGTACATCAAATTTATGAAATTAGTTGCATTATTATTATCGGTTGAGGGCAAGAAGTTAATATTAAAATCACCGAGTAGAAAAATATGTCTGTTTTCATCCCCTATTTCATAAAGAAATTGTTCTACCTAGAAATTCATTACGAAAGAGGTCTGTATTTGAATAAGGGGGTCTATAAACCAATCATATGATAATGTTATTGGAACTATTTTTTTCGATCTCTACGAACAAAGACTCTGCATGAGATAATTTTGCATCAGAACGAACTGTGAATTTAAGATTATGTGAAATATAAAAGGCAACACCGCCACCTCTTCTTTCTTTACGGTCTGTCCTTATTAAATTATAATTAGGTAGATCAAAAATATCTGAGGAATTTTCATGAAACCATGTTTCGGTTAAGCCAATTACGGAAAAGGGAAAGTTGTTTAATGAGTGTAAGAGGTTAACTGAATATTCAAAGTTCTTATTTATACTTCGTATGTTTGCATGAAAAAGTGAAATATTGTCTGAAGTATTATTAAATTTGTTTTTAAATTCTTAGGGAGTGTAATATTTGCTATCTTGCGAATTCTCAATAATAATGTCCGGGGTAAAGGTATGTGACTCAGACAGGGTGGCGTGAAAATGTAAAGTACCGGAGGTTTGGAGAGAGGTCAACTACAAGTGTGCAAGTGGAGCAGGTGATTGTGTGTGCGTGAAGGTGTGTTCATGTTTGAAAGTGGTGCTCGTGTATCAGCAATTGGAACATAATATACAAGTACAAAATGAATAAGACCCATCTTGGTCAATGATGAATAGGCAGAAAAGCAAAGCCCGACCACCAAAAAAATACAATAAAACAATTTCAGCAGCAATACTTAGAATTTACAAAGGGGGAATCGAGACAAGACATAATTAACAGAGCCTAAATTCAGCTATATTTTTCAGTCTTCTTGTAAATTTGATTCAGATCCCTCTTTCTTACTTTGTTATCTTGTATATATGTTGTAAATACGTTTTTTTCTTACCTTTTCACATTTTGTAAACGTCTGTATCGTAAGTCGATTAGTTTTTCTTTTCCTGTGTTATATTTACATGTATATCTATATAAGAGAGAAAAATAGATCGTAGCTTGGTATGCAAGGGATTTTCAGTCAGTGCATTACAGTTAAAGTCCCCTGTTAATATCAAGTTATGTGATATACTGTACACTTTTTCAACATTATTCTCAAAATTATTAAAGAAATCAACATTTGAACTTGGTGAACGATAAACAATGCCCACAAGCCAAGGTCTAGAATTTGATAATTTAATCTCAATCCACATTATCTCAAGATTATCACACTCAAGATCTTTTCTTCGAACATATAGGATATAGATGATTTTATGTAGCACCCGACACCACCACCTTGATCGTTTTTATCTTTTCTTTCCAAGGAGTAGCCCTGTATTGATAAATTCAAACTTACATTTACATCCAACCAAGTTTCTGACATAGAAAATAAATCAATGGAGTTTAAAGATAAATAATGTGATATCTGATCTACTTTATTCCTCAAACTTCGAACATTTAAATGTGAAATCGTAAGTCCCTTGTTTAGAATTCCTTTAGATATATTACAGTGACCTGGCTTCACCCGAGTTACTAGACTTGGAAACAAGTGGAGTTTGAGTATAATTAGAATGAATCTGAGAATCACTTGTGTCATGAAAAGGAAAGTCTTTAAGTGTACATTTGCTGCAGGTCCAATCGACATCACTCTCTAAATCAACAATGAAAATTCCACATTTTACATGACACCAATTCTTACATCGTATGCGCAGGTTCTTCTTCACTGAAGCATTGCATATCAAGCAAGGATATTTGATGTTTACACGAGCAGACATGGAAAGTATATATGACGTATAGTTGCAGAGTCATGCGGGAATCATTTGTCTACACATTTGCAAGAGATATTGAGCAAAGTGCATGCCTGACATACTTTCTGCTGGCGGTTTTAATCTTGTTTTAAGGGATTTTATTTGCTGTTTCTCCAACTCATTTGAAACCTCCTTGCCCAAACCAGACATCAAGCAATCACCGAACATTACAGTTCAAATTATCAATGTAGATCGAACCTTCCGTATAAAACCATTATACCCTCGACTTTACAAATCAACGTTTGTGTACTCATCGCTCTAGGTAAGAAAAATGGTGACTTTTATTTCATATTTCATCTGATATTTCGGATATATATCAGAGTATCAAGAAAAGAAACATACTTTTTTGTTATGAATTATCATTATTTCCTACATTCATTCGATTATGTTATAGGCCATGTAATGAGTTTAGTTTGGTTATAAGGGGTAGGACTTGAAAGACGTGTTTGTAAATTTTGAAAATATGAGTGGGATGTGTATTAAAGGAAAACTTTTTAAGTTTAAGGGGTCGATATTCGACAGATGACGAGCAACAGTGACCACATCTCGACATACTAGTATCCCTGCTGGAAAACAGTATCACACAGTTTGATCAGAACGTGCACAATGTGTTCATACAGTGGACTATAATGTGGAAATAATATTCAGACTGTAAAAATGCTCAAATTCAACAGTGTGAAGAATTTATTTTCACACTGAAAACACCTCGACAGTGTTACTGTTAATAGCGTGTTCACACAGTCGACTATGTGAATATGTTATTCATACTCTTGAATACTCTTCCCGATATAGATTTATGATTAACAGTACCATGAAGAAATATGTATGTGGGGGGGGGATGCAAGAAAATACACTGCAGAAACACCGGTGTTAATTTAACACCAGCCTGGTATCTATATCGGTCCTGATGGTCCACACCAGAGAGGTGTTGGAACAACACCGGCTTGGCGTTAGGCTAAAGCCCCTTTTACACCTTCACGGATGCAACACGGATCATCACGGATCTCAGTCCGTGATGATCCGGGGTGCCAAATTTGTATTTTCCTGGCATTCCCGGAGTGAGTACGGAGTTAACTGGTTATTAACACGGATATGTACGGAAAAGTACGGAGTCTACAAGGATAGGCAAGGTAGCAATAGGGATCCTGTTTGATATGCTCCCGGAGCCAACACGGAATACCCGGATGATCACGGATGTTACTGGGTCTTTACACGGACCTTACCACTTCTTGTCGCCGGCATCTTGCTAGAATGAAGTTTCGTCCCTTTTTGCAGCCACTGGAGCATGCTCGTGCTTGGTTATGAATACGGACTATTGTTCATGTACGCAAACAATACAAACATTTGACCCCGGATAAAGCCGGTATCAACAAGGATCACCAGGTTCTTACAAGGAGCCTCCCGGATGCATTCGGTAGCTACACGGATGTACAAGGAGGCTACAAGGATAAACACGGATGATTATCAGTCCGTGTACTCCGGGATGAAAAATTGAACATGTTCAATTTTTCTCCCGGACATGCCGGTACATCAAGGATGGCGCCGGATGAGTAGCCGGAGTGTACACGGTAGTCCCGGACTGTAAACGGATGACCCGGATTGACAATCCGGGAAGATCCGTGTTGCTTCCGTGAAGGTGTAAAAGGGGCTTAACACAAATTTGGCATTTAACATCGGTTTCATTCTTAACGGATGTGGTTTCAACGCTCCTCTGGTGTGGACCGATATAGATTAACACCAGCGTTTTGCAGTGTACCGATTAATGATATACATCTACAGACACACTTTGGCACCGAACCGACTCCTAAATCAACTGAAGCCATATGGAAATAACGTAAAAGTTAAAATAATCTCGAGTCAGTTTCGCCGGTGTCCCAGTCGGGGGATTTCGCACCGTGACGCAGAACGCTTTCAAGAACATAGGAGATGTATAAGTCAAGTGCCCTCCATGACATTGAGCAATAGACCATTCGTAGTTACTTCACGGACAATTTTGGTCATTTAGTTTTCATTTCCCTCATTAAGATATGCAGATTTCAAAGCAAGATATCACGTTAGCTTGCCTTACATAGTATGATGAAAAACATGAATAGACCAGGTGACTATAGAATAGCACTCAAATAAACACTTTATTATGGTTATTTGTTGCATTCCTACCTTGAATGCATATCATAACATGTTGCACAATATACTGGGCAAACTGTGAAATACCAGTCGTTCGTGGACGCATTGTTGTTTTTGTGGATGTAAATGAAAACCACAATTCAAAAGAATATATGAATAATCAAGACATCAAAGTTGGTGCTTTTCTCATTAGATTTTAAACCATCAAGGACAATTTTCAAATTTCCTGTAGAAAAAATTATGACACAAATGGATTTTCATAGTTATGATTGATTGGATCAATCATAACTCTTTATTAGACATGCGCCAGCTTTTTAATGTGAACGTTTATGCAACAAACTGGAAAACAGATAGAACTAATGAAGTAAACATATTATTTATTTGTGTTTTTATCGAACAAACATTAATATCAAATCGAATGATCACGATAATCCAAAAGTATTAAAATGGGGATCAATGCATTTAAGTGAGAAAAGAAATTGCCGTTCGGTTTTTGGGGTAATGATAATTATTATTATTTTATTTGGCATAATCACAAAAAGAACAGTCATTAAATAAGGAGTGAGATCGTCTTACAACGAGACAAATGTAAGTTGGGAAAATAGCTCTTTCATATTTAGAGAGTACGGTTGTATTCATTTTGTTTTTTTGTTCCAAAGAGTACTTATATTTAAAGATTGGAATAAGGTATGATTTCGGTTTTCGGAAGCACACGACCAAAATAATGTGCCTGCCTTGCATTTACACATGCGATGTGTCTTTTCTATGCATGTAGCGCTTGTGTTTATACTTCTGCCTCACTTTTCTATTGAGTGTGACGGGTAATATCGATTCCCATTCGTTTATGTCTCCAATTCATGTATGTCTCACAAAGGTGAAAGGAGCACAGGATTTGAAAAGAGTGATTGAATTTAGAGGGGTTTTCAGACATGTAGACGGAGGTAAACAAATTAAAGAAAAGTGGGGCAACCTGGGGCGCTTCCAATGACAAGTGGATACCAGGCACAACCAGAGAAATGCGTTAACAGGATCTATTTGTCATGATTGGGCACGTAAGTTATTTAGGGTATAGACAAACACTACAATACTGAAAAAAGGGTATAGGCCTAATATTCGCCAAGAAAGCTACGTGTTTATACGGTCAAATTTGTGAGTGTATAAAACAGATTAAAATGCTTTATAAAGGATGTACTTTTTGCCTTTACACTACCTGTTGAGAGTCTGATTTGAGGGAGGTGCGCATGGGAGGTGGGCTAAACCCAATGTACGTAAAGAAAAAGCCGACATCTGTATCATTACAATTAATATATATCGATGTACTTGTTTAGGTGGTCAATTCAGGGAATACTGAATACATATTGAAATTCGATGCCAATATTACAATCGTGGATAAATTTAATCATTCGAGTATATTTTTTCTAAAATTATGGGAAAAGACGTCAATAATTATATAAGTCTGGGCTTGCGGATTCAGGAGATGCATAATTTCAATTTGTATTGTAAAAATGCCGTTAAAACAGAAGTGTGCCACGTCCCCCCCCCCCCATTCGAAAAAGAAGACCTTTTTTTCCTTGTCAATTTTTTCCTTCAAAGCCAGTGCTTTTATGGGAGTTTAAATCATTCACAATGTCTATAATTTCTGTTTCTAGCACTGGTGCAAAAATATTGTTTTGGAAGTGAGATTTTTTTTAGATAATTTGAGAAAGTTTTTTTTTAATAGTTGGATATCTTTGGCAAAATTTGGCACAATATTTACGAAATAATCATTAAACCTTGGAGCAATCTAATTTGCGTGTGTTTTATATTATTATTATTATTGTTTATTTGGCCATAAAAACATACAAAAATTGTACAATGTAATACATAAATACAATTTGAAATTGAATAATTAAATATAGATACATAAAGTAGAAATGAAAAAGAAAAGAGTAAGAAAACGTTTTTTCCATGGGCCAGGGCTCGCAAAAGTAAAATTCAGTACTATTGCCCAGAGGCATGCGAGCCCTCATGGAAAAGCCGTTGAAGGAATATTGCACTTTCAATATATAAAATTACACATTATCAAAATTCAAATAAAACACATTGACAAACATTATTCTAAAAAGTATGTACATGTAACGCCAGGCAAGATAGAGTAAAAGAAATAAAGACGGGTATTGGGAAGAATTTGAATACCCATGCCGGACTGATTAAGGAATGTTTGTAATGCTTAACATAATATAGCACAAAAATAACTTAGATTTGTGTGAGGTACTAGAGCCCGAAAAGCAACAATGAAAGAGGAATGCCCTTATAACAGAACCCTGCATATTGATTTTCTGCATGTGAGATTTGGGGTATTTTTTATTTTTGGTTACTTTCCATGTGTCTTTGAGGTCTATTTTATGATTTCAAATTGGTTAGAGAAACAATTTTCATTGGCTCGTCGTAAAGTAGAGGTAAGGTTATTTCATATCGTTTGTATTTGTGTTCGTTAAGTATGGATGGATTTGCTTTGTATTTATAAAATAATCTGTTTTTCCTGTTTATGCAACGTAGTAGAGATTTAGCTATCCATGGTTGCCGATGTGTCTTTTTATATTGTTTGGTGTGTTAAATCATGTTAATTGGTATAAGTCTGTGTTATAAAAGGTCATGAATACACCTATGAACAACTTAAAGGCATCTTGGGGGTCTCGACCTTCTAAGACAAAAGACCAATCATAATGTTCTAAACTATTTTCAAATTTATTCATATTTTCTTGTGTAGATTTGCAGGATCCTACTGTACGTTGTGAGGTATTGTAATGTTTGTGAAAAGGAATGTGTGAGAAAACCGGAAAGTGATCTCTTATCATGTTAGATAATAATATTCCCGTCGTACAGTACATTGTGTTTCGTAGTTAGAGAAAATGTTGTTGATGAGTAAAGCAGATAGATGTGTTCGTTATTGTGGTGGGTTTGTTGATTAATGGAGTAAAGGGGTGTGAAAACAGGCAGTCCAAAAACCCTGACAAACTGAGTTTTCTTCTGCATGAAGTAAATTAATGTTAAAATTTCCCATAATAAAACAGCGTTTATCGAGGTTGATAGAGTACAAGACAGTTTGAAGAGATGTGAAAAAATCAAAATGAGGACATCCCGGAGGGCGACAAACAGTACCAATAATGATATTTTTATTTTCAGATGTAGTTATTTCTATAAAAAGGCTTTCAAATGAGGGATACATAACACTCAGATTAGTTAATACAGTGGTATTTAGATTTCTTTTAACGTATATAGCCACGCCATGGTAACAGGGCTAAGCAGCCAATCAGAATCAAGGTTGCCATGGTAGTTGCCATAATTGCAAAGTTACAACAGTTGTAAATCTTTATGAAACGTCATAGGCGGAGGGGCAGAGGATTATCTTTTGTGTTTGGGGGGGAGGACGCAACAATAGCCGCCCCCCAAAAAAAAACACAAAAGATAATCCTCTGCTCCGCCGCCAATGTGAAACGGGCCCCTGGGCCAGGATTCTTGTACGCATCTTTGTTGCCATGGTGTGACTAACACGCAGAAATGTATGTAATGTGCGTAGCAATAGGGTGTATACACTCATAAATTGGGGATTTGTGAGATGTCAATTTTGTTAGACACACACGTGCTCGATATCCTTCGCAGAGCTTTAAATAATACAAGTTCACAGTTGATTGTAGGTTCATCAGATTTATTGTTATTATATTATGTATATATATATATGTACATGTATATATATTGTAAAGAAATCGATGAAGAGAACAATGGTAGGCGTAGCTTAAATCAAGGTTCCCCAGAGCTATCTACCCTTTGGAAAAATTGGTCATGCCGAAAAAATGTCTCTGCCGGGAATCGAACCCGGCAAAAGCTGTTGTACATGAATAAATTTACACGTTTGTATTTCTTCTCCCATACGTGTACTGTATCGAAGCAATAGCTTTGATCCAGCTGAGGCATGGCGGCTTGTCATTGTTCTAAACCCACCTTCACCCGACAAAGGAAATTATAATTGGTATAGTGTCGAAAATCTGTCTATCTGACGGTCAATCGGATTGGGTTCGCCCTAGTCACTGACCCGTCTCTGTGGTCTAGTGGTTAAGTCACCGGCGTTCAAAGCTGGGGGCCCGGGTTAGATTCCCGGCAGAGACATTTTTTTCGGCATCACCAGTTTTTCCAAAGGGTAGATATAGTCTAGGAGATAGGGGGCTTTATTCAGAATTTTTGGTGGAGAAGGTTTGACAAGCTTTTCCGGGGTAAAATTGTGTGCTGATTCCAAAAATGTCAGTCTATTTGACCGTACTCACGACATTTTGGCCATTTGGGCCAATTTTTGACCAACAATGACCATTTTGACCTCTCTTTGGAAAATGGTCCCTTAACAGAATGCTTTTGTACCCACATACAATTAAAAGGGTCTATCCTAAGTAAAAATGCACCCAGATTCCAGATAAAGATGTTTCATTAGCCAATTCACAATAGAAGTGGTAATTTTGGCCATGTTTTGACCAAAAATGACCATTTTGATGATTTTTTTTCCGAAATATGTTACAAAATTAATATTGATCAGACCTGCGATTGGATGTCTTTAGAAATCCACATTTATTTTTAAAATGTGCGCTAGATCATTACAATCAATCTCATGTAATTTATTCCATCAGTTTTGACCTATGAGGGTCATTTTGGGTTCTTAAGACATAACTGACCATTCGCTCAATTTTGCATAATAAACTGTGCAAACCGGCAGGAATTTGAGGTCTTCAGCTTGTTTAATATTCTTCCCTTATAAAATGGGAATGCATTTAAAGGTCTATCTTGTGTATAAATATATGCTGATTCCAAATATATCACTATTAATGATCATATTGAAAAGCTGATGGTCATTTTGGCCACTTACGGCCCTCAAAATGACCAATAACATCAGTTCAATTTATCTATACATATTTCAATATTACCAGGATCGTTACAAGGATGTGCTGTGACACCAAATATTGATGTATTCTTTAAATTGAACATCTCGAAAGTACTTTGACCTCTTGTAACTTATTCCATCAGTTTTGACATAATGAGGGTCATTTTGGTACTTTAGACATTACTGACCATTCGCACAGTTTTGCGTAATAAACTGTTCAAATAGGCAGGAATTTGAGGTCTTCGGCGTGTATTACCTTCTTCTCTTATTAGATGGGAATGCATTTGAGGTCAAAACCTATGTAAAATTTTATGTTGATTCCAAATATATCGTTTCTAATTGCCCTATTCAACAGCTTATGGTCATTTTGGCCACTTATGGCCCTCAAAATGACCAATGACATCAATTCGGTTTATCCAAAAATACTTCAAACTACCAGAATCGTAATAAAGCGTGTGCTGTGTCACGTAACATTGGTGTATTAATCCTTTGAATTGAACATTTCAAAAGTATTTTGACCTCAAGTAACTGACCTAGGGTCATTTTGGATACTTTAGACATACAGGTACATGTAACTGACCATTCGCGCAGTTTTGCATAATAATCTGTGCAAATATGTGGGGATTTGAGGCCTTTAACGTATCTTTTCTTTTATGGAAATGCACTTAAAGATCAATCTTGTGTAAAATGTTATGTTGACTCCAAATGAGTCTTAACGACCCCATAAAACAGCGATTGGTCATTTTGGCCACCTTTTGTCCCCCAAAATGACCAATCCCATCAGTTCAATGCTTCAATTTATCAGAAAATACTTTGAATGTTACTACATTACAAGGGAGCGCTGTGACACCTACATGTATCACTTGTGTATACGAATCCTTTAAAGTGAGCATCCAAAAAGTATTTTGACCACCTTGGTCATTTTGGCCACATTGACCACTACCCAATGTGTATACTAATTAAGCCTATACCGAACATGGCGAGGAGACAATTGAGGATTGCGTTGATATTAGCATCAATTATTGTTAAATGTGAAAATTTTGAAAGTTATGGGGTGTAAATCAATGCAATGATTCCATATAAGCCAGCGTTATTGGCCTATAACTATTGGACCCATGTGGTCATGTTGATCATTTCTTTCCTCTATATGACTAGTGACCACACATTCTTTGGTTAATAAAAGGCTCAAATGTTGCTTAATATCATTATCGGCGTGAGCTACGACACCAATAATCAAGAGTATTGAAAAAATGTAATAAAACCTTCACATCGAGTACATACCGGCATACATGAGGTTGTTTGACCATGCACTTTGGTCATTTTCATGATTTCAGGCACACTGACCTCTTCGTAAATATTAACGGAAACTTCAAATATAGCGGGCAGCAAATTCAGGAATGAAATATTTCTATCATTTAATGCTAGATAGGACATATCACAAAAAAAAATCTGAAGTAGATTAATACAATGTTTCCAAATATATCAGTCTTAATGACTATTAACAAACTAGTGGTCATTTTGGTCATTTTTTATCCCTGCCATTACCAATTACAATTGCATGGATAAAAATCAAATTTTGTTGTGTATTTTGTAATAGGTATTATATCAACCATAATCAGTGACAAATCGTTTAATTCAATATGATATTATGAAAAGTACATAATCAAAATCTGACAATTTCGGTCGTTTTGGCTACTTTGACCATTTATCCAATGTGTGAATTTTGAAATAAACATGACTGAGCAGCAATTGTAGGTCTATGAAAATGCGTTCAATCCCTTTTAATTGGAAATATAAAAAATATAAAAGGCTCACCTTGAGTAAGAATTGTGCCAAATATCTTGGAACTGTCTACCGTGGCCCCTTTGGTCACTGTATGGTCCTAAATAGCCAGCAAACTTTACCTTCTTTAAAGTCAAATTATGCTGAGAATCTTTACAAAGCAAAATTGGTCACAGTGGACTCCATTAAAGGACAAGTCCACCCCAACAAAAAGTTTATTTGAATGAAAAGAGAAAAATCCAACAAGCATAACACTGAAAATTTCATCAAAATCGGATGTAAAATAAGAAAATTGTCCTATTTTAAAGTTTAGCTTAATTTCACGAAACAGTTATATGCACATCCTGGTCGATATGCAAACGAGGAGACTGATGATGTCATCCACTCACTATTTCATTTCTATTTTGTTATATGAAATATTTTAATTTTCTCCCATTTTCAAGTGGAGACAATACTTAATTCCTCCCTGAACATGTAGAATAAGCATTGTTTAATACTATATGATTCAGTCAACTTGGTCCTTATTGTCGAATATGTAAAAAATGAATTATTGTATAATTAAAACAATAAAAAAAAGAAATAGTGAGTGATGTACATCAACTGACTCCTTTGCATGACACTGAATGTGCATATCACTTTTTGTGAAAAATGAGCAAACTTTGAAATGCCATAACTTTCTTATTTTACATCTGATTTTGATATTTTCAGCGTTATGCTAATTTGATTTTTCTCTATTTATTCAAATAAATATTTTCTGAGGTGGGCTTGACCTTTAAGACTTTTTACCATCATTCATTTTGACCAACTTGGAGTTTTTGGTACAACGCTTCACAAACCTCATATTTACCCTGAATTGTTTTGAAGAAGTACTTGGTAACAAAATACATTCTATATGAGATTATTCCTTGTGCCGATTGTTGGCCACTCTATAACAATTTAGGGCAAGTTTTCCACTTTCAACTTCACCAATTATGCAAATGTGAGGTTTGCGAAACAAATTATGGCGAAGGTGGTAAAATGCATGATAGTTAAATCTATTCATGAAATTCACTTTCACCAATCGCTTTGTAATGACGCACCTTTGAATTGAGGATTAATGCCTTCATCCAGAACATACGGGGAATTGCAGTGACCAATGGGGCCACATTAGACCGTAGTTAGGTATTTTGAAAAATAAAATACTCAAGGTGAGCTTGTAATATTTCCAATCAAATGGGATTGAATGCATTTGCATAATTACTCCACAGTCATGTTTATTTACTGCTAAAGTTATACATTACATGTATATGGTCAAAGAGGCTAAATGGTCGCAACATTTTGATTACGTACTGTTAGTAATATTATATTGAAATCAATAAGTATTTTGTCACTTATTATAATTGATATAACACATCTTATTAACAACACAGAGCAACAGCAACATTTAAATCCTTTTGATATATTCAAATGTCATTGGTCATTGTCGGGGCTAAAAGAGACCAAAATGACCACTAGCTCATAAATGGTCATTAAGACTGATATATATCGAATCATTGAATTAATCTACTAAAGAAAGTTTAGGGTTATGTTCCAACACTGAATGATGCTAAAATATCACATTCCTGAATTTGCTGTCCCATATATGTGACGTTTCTATTTACATTTACTATGTGGTCAAGGTGGCTAAAATCATGAAAATGACCACAGTGCATAGTCAAAAACCTTATGTATGCTCGATGTAAAGGACTTTATCACTTTTATCAACACTCTTCGCTGATTATTGGAAGTTCTTGCTGATAATGATACTGACCAACATTTTAGCCCTTTTTGAATCATCAAAGCATGAGTGGTCTCCGGTGAGGAAAAAGTGGTCAAAATGACCACAGGGTCTAATAGTTAGGCCAATAACATTGGACTATGTGGAATCATTGTACTGATTTCACCCAAAAACTTTCAAACTGTCCCCATTTAACAATAATTGATGCGAGTATTAACGCAATCCTGAGCGTCTCCTCATCATGTTCGCTACAGGCTGAATTAACATTCACATTGGGCAGGGGTCAAGCCCAGGGGTCAAGGTGGCCAAAATGACCAAGGTAGTCAAAATACTTTGGGGATGCTCAATTTCAAGGATTCATGCACCAATGTCAGGTCCCACAGCACACTCTTGTTACGATTCTGGTAACATTCGAAGTATTTTTTAGAAATTGAACTGATGTCAATGGTCATTTTGAAAGCCATAAGTGGCCAAAATGACCATAAGCTGTTGAATAGGGCAATTAGAAATGATATATTTGGAATTGACCTTAAATGCATTCCCATCTAATAAGAGAAGAAGATAATACACGCTGAAGACCTCAAATTCCTGCCTATTTGAACAGTTTATTACGCAAAACTGTGCGAATGGTCAGTATTGTCTTATCCAAAATGACCCTCATATGTCAAAACTGATGGAATAGGTTACAAGAGGTCAAAATACTTTTGAGATGTTCAATTTAAAGAATTAATACATCAATATTTGGTGTCACAGCACATCCTTGTAACGATCCTGGTAATATTGAAATATTTTTAGATAAATTGAACTGATGTTATTGGTCATTTTGAGGGCCATAAGTGGCCAAAATGACCATCAGCTTTTCAATATGATCATTAATAGTGATAAATTTGGAATCAGCACAAAATTATACACAAGATAGACCTTTAAATGCATTCCCATTTTATAAGGGAAGAATATTAAACAAGCTGAAGACCTCAAATTCCTGCCGATTTGCACAGTTTATTATGCAAAACTGAGCGAATGATCAGTTATGTCTTAAAGCCTGTGTATAGCTTTGGTAAAGGGTCAATAATGTGATTGATAATCGAATATCATATATGACAGTCTTACTGAAGCGTAGAGACCGTTAGATATTTTTCCAACTGCACTTCTCTGAGAAAATTTCAAATATTCATTCAAATCTTGGATATATAGCGCCCTCTCTCGGCGATGCTTGTTTTAAATTAAAAAATGGGCATTCAAGCACTTATCTTATGAATTTATTGATTAGATATCCAAAAGTTACAAAGAACATATCTTGAAAGTTTCAGCCCATTCCATGATTTGAAATAGGATTTAATTGAAAGACAAAAACACACAGATATTTTAATTTGATCGGGTGACCAGATCAAGTTAAATTTCCATGTAAAATCGCAAAATTTATCCTGTAAAACACATTTTCATTTCATATCCTCCACATTATAACTGTTATAGGGCATATCCATTCATATTATCTAGCAATGAATTGGAATAGTGATAGGTGCATTTTGGTGGATTTACCAAAACTATACACAAGCTTTAAGTACCCAAAATGACCCTCATAGGTCAAAACTGATGGAATAAATTACATGAGGTTGATTGTGATGATCAAGCGCACATTTTAAAAATAAATGTGGATTTCTAAAGACATCCAATCGCAGTTCTGATCAATATTTGTAACATATTTCGGACAAAAAATTCATCAAGGTTGTCATTTTCGGTCAAAACATGGCCAAAATGACCACTTCTATTGTGATTTGGCTAATGAAACCACTTTATCTGGAATTTGGGTGTATTTCTACTCAGGATAGACCCTTTTAATTGGATGTGGGTACAAAAGCATTCTGTTAAGGGACCATTTTCCAAAGAGAGGTCAAAATGGTCATTGTTGGTCAAAAATTGGCCAAAATGTCGTGAATACGGCCAATAAGACTGACATTTTTGGAATCAGCAGACAATTTTACCCCGGATAAGCTTATCAAACCTTCCCCACCAAAAATTCTGAATAAAGCCCCCTTATCTCCTAGACTAATAGCTCTGGGGAACCTTGATTTAAGCTACGCCTACCATTGTTCTCTTCATCGATTTCTTTTAAATAAAAAAGAGTTGCCAAAAGCTGTTGTACATGTATAAATTTACACGTTTATATATATATATATATTGTGTAAAGAAATGGATGAAGAGAACAATGGTAGGCGTAGCTTAAATCAAAGTTCCCCAGAGCTATCTACCCTTTGGAAAAATTGGTGATGCCGAAAAAATGTCTCTGCCGGGAATCGAACCCGGGCCTCCAGCTTTGAACGCCGGTGCCTTAACCACTAGACCACAGAGACGGGTTAGTGGTTAGGCCGACCCTGATCCAATTGACCGTCAGATAGACAGATTTTCGACACCATACCAATTATAATTTCCTTTGTCGGGTGAAGTTGGGTTTTGAACAATGACAAGCCGCCATGCCTCAGCTGGATCAAAGCTATGCTTTGATACAAAGCTAGTGCTTTGATACAGTACACGTATGGGAGAAAGTATACAAATGTGTGTGAAGCTATACATGTACAACAGCTTTGGCAACTCTTTTTTATTTAAATATTGTGTAAAGAAATGGATGAAGAGAACAATGGTAGGCGTAGCTTAAATCAAAGCCTCCAGCTTTGAACGCCGGTGCCTTAACCACTAGACCACAGAGACGGGTTAGTGGTTAGGCCGACCCTGATCCAATTGACCGTCAGATAGACAGATTTTCGACACCATACCAATTATAATTTCCTTTGTCGGGTGAAGTTGGGTTTTGAACAATGACAAGCCAAACTTTGATTTAAGCTACGCCTACCATTGTTCTCTTCATCCATTTCTTTACACAATATTTAAATAAAAAAGAGTTGCCAAAGCTGTTGTACATGTATAGCTTCACACACATTTGTATACTTTCTCCCATACGTGTACTGTATCAAAAGCACTAGCTTTGTATCAAAGCATAGCTTTGATCCAGCCGAGGCATGGCGGCTTGTCATTGTTCAAAACCCAACTTCACCCGACAAAGGAAATTATAATTGGTATGGTGTCGAAAATCTGTCTATCTGACGGTCAATTGGATCAGGGTCGGCCTAACCACTAACCCGTCTCTGTGGTCTAGTGGTTAAGGCACCGGCGTTCAAAGCTGGAGGCCCGGGTTCGATTCCCGGCAGAGACATTTTTTCGGCATCACCAATTTTTCCAAAGGGTAGATAGCTCTGGGGAACTTTGATTTAAGCTACGCCTACCATTGTTCTCTTCATCCATTTCTTTACACAATATTTAAATAAAAAAGAGTTGCCAAAGCTGTTGTACATGTATAGCTTCACACACACACACACACACACTCACACACACCCACACATATATATATATATATATATATATATATATATATGTACATATATATACATACATACATACATACATGTGTGTGAGTGTATATAAATTAGGGGTGTACTAGGGTTTGTGTGTATATAACAATGGAAAACTCAATTGTGCCCCCCCCCCACACACACACACAACTTTGAGGATAGATTTCTGTCCATGCTTGTAACATATACGGCCTGGAAGTTACGGGTGGTGTTTTATCTTAAATGTATTTGATATTAAGATTGGGTGATAAAGTCGGTCTAATTAAAAAAAATCATTTTTACAATGATATATATGCAGCATTTATAATCCGGATTGATTATGTGGACATGGTGAATACATTGTACGCAGGAAGAATGAAAACTTTCATATATTTAATTTTGAATTTCTCTAGCTCGAGACTCGGGTATGCCTTTAGCAACTGAAAATGATCACGCTGATGCTCATTTGATTTTTATAATTGTCTTTACAATAGGTTAAATTAAGAGCATGTCTAACCCCAGAAAAAGCGCGTGGAGAAAATTTGCATTCATCGCGGCATTCTTTTTCATTGGATTCATTGAGATGGGCGTCGTCAAGAGTTTTGGGGTGATCATCGCCGAGGTCGTCTTTCAAATGAAATCTGACCTCTGGACGGTTGGATTTATCTTTGGGGCGTACAACGGCCTGACATATCTACTCGGTAAGTGACAAAATATTCACCCATTCCTGTGGTTCCTTGAAAAACAAATAAAGATCAAATTCTTGCTAAAAAATGTGACCGGTGGCATAGTGCTATAAACCTCCATGACGACGAATCCCCAACTAAATTAAGCAAAACAGATGCGATTATCAAGCGATATATTAAAGAAACACCCCTTCAATTGACATTGAATTCATTTGTCTTCAATACTTGTAAGTCACTAGCATGTCTTTAAAAGATCGCACATAATGATGAATTATGAAATTATATTTCGCTTCAAATAGAAAAGTGAAAAATTTTGGTCAAACATAAGATCATTAAAAAATCGAAATAAAATGAGAAATGTTTTGGGTCAGATAAAGTGTGTCAAATGATATTTCGTACATTGGTCACTGTTGCACGACTGCTTTTTTAATACGTTCATATAGGAGACACTTAAATTTGTTAATGTGAATTTATATTCACGCGTTTTTACTTTCCGAATATATCGGCCATTCAAATGTTAAAATCAGACGATTGGATTCATTTAAAGACACTAGAACTCACTTATAATCATTCCAATACATGTATAGTCAAGACTATTTCAAATTTGATCATTTCAATATTTGTCATGTGCTTTTGATTTCGTAATATAGGATTTCCCGACGAAATAAAAAAAATACACATTTGTGTTACCTTCAACTGCCCGCTTCGTTGTACAGATTTGGAATGTAACAATATAGCATCCTAAGACCGAATTATGATGAATATAAGTAAGAATCACAAATATATATATATATATGGTAGATTTTTCTTTCATTTTACATGCTGATGGATTAAAATTACAATTGAAAAACCGAGCATTAATTACCCATTGTATGACAAGAACTCACACGATATTCAAAATAAAAGAAAGCTGAAAAATTAAAAAGAATTGAAGACATCTCTCTAATATAAATAAAGAGAGAAGAAAAAATGAAGAAAAGGAATCCCATGAGCACTGCAAAAACAAAACGCCTAAAAGCAAATTTTAATGCATATTGTGCTAAATTGACTGCTATAAACGCAATTAAATGATAACATTATGCCGTCGCGAGAACCAAAAACCGACTTGTGCTATTTTAAAAAGAAACTACCATCCATTCTAGTAAGAACTTCGTAATTTTTTAAAGCAAGAAAATTGAATATAATACAACAAATTTAGGTACGATAATCGAGTACTTGTCCTGCACAAACGAAGGTTACATCACCTGAAACAAGGCTTACCATAATTTCGGTCAGTGGTATAGTGGATTGTCTGAGACAAAAAGAGGAACTGCATTGCCGAAAACAATTATTCAAGTAAAATACAAAAATGCTGCCTATCATCTCAAACGGCACAATTCTGAAAGAATATCAATGTAGAATTAATTTTATCATTTAAAATTTGACATGATCATTTACTTATGCCTGTCCGAAATGCATTGCGCGCGGATGAATTTCTCATGTGTGCCCACACGTTCCTTCTGACATGGAGGGGAGAGGGGGTGAGTTGTTATTTTTTGTGAGGTTTCCTCAATGTTGAGCTGTTACAGCTTCACTCCCACAATCAGGACCAAAGGTAAACACCACATTTCTCCATAGGCTTATTTGTGTTAGAAATGAGAGTTGATGAAATCACTTAAAATAAATGTTAATAATGACACAATTCATACCTTTGTCATTGACTTACTTGATTTTCTGAGAATATGATGACGTGTTTTTCAGCTCCTTTGCTCGGCAGGGGGTCTGAAGGCCAGGGTATTAAAGGACAAGTCCACCCCAACAAAAACTTGATTTGAATAAAAAGAGAAAAAATCATCAAGCATAACACTGAAAATTTCATCAAAATCGGATGTAAAATAAGAAAGTTATGGCATTTTGAAGTTTCGCTTATTTTCAACAAAATAGTTATATGAACGAGCCAGTTACATCCAAATGAGAGAGTTGATGACATCACTCACTCACTATTTCTTTTGTAATTTATTATATGAAATGTGAAATATTTTTATTTTCTCGTCATTGTCATGTGAAATGAAGTTTCATTCCTCACTGAACACATGGAATTCCATTATTTTAACATTTTGTGCTTCAGGCAAGGAGGTCCTAATCGTCAAATTCGTAAAAATTGAAATATTGTATAATTCAAACAATAAAAAACAAAAGAAATAGTGAGTGAGTGACATCATCGACTCTCTCATTTGGATGTAACTGGCTCGTTCATATAACTATTTTGTTGAAAAAAGCGAAACTTTGAAATGTCATAACTTTCTTATTTTACATCCGATTTTGATGAAATTTTCAGCATTGTGCTTGTCTGATTTTTCTCTATTGATTCAAATCAACATTTTTCTGAGGTGGACTTGACCTTTGAATGACACTATAATAGACTGGACTTATCTCAGCAGTAATAGTCCCAATTCATTTTTATGTGATAAAAAGTTTTCGGAGATGCATCATTGATTTTATATGAATTTATTTCTATGAATGACGTCATTACGGATCAAGGGGGGGGACTCCCCGATATCAGTGGCGTAACAGGCGGCGGCAGCTTGTCTATTCTCCCCCCCCCCCCCCGTCTGGTGGATTTCACCCTGATTTTTTTACGTGAAAAAGAGAAAAGGGAGAAAACAAAGGAAAGGGAAAGAAAAGAGGGAAAAGTTATAAAAAATAAGAAAAAAAACGAAAAGAGAAAATGGAAGGAAAGTGGGAGAAGGAGGAAGAGAAGAACAAATCATTTCGAAATATACATCAGCATGGTTATTAAGAAGGGGAAATGAATTGAAGAGATGACAAAATGGCAAGCACAAAAGGGAAGATAGAATGAAATGAGCCATGCTCATTTGGAAAATAAAATTGAATTGAAAAATTACAAAATAATTGGAAAAAGAGGAAAGAAAAATAAATTATTAACACGACTGGGCTGCCGAGGATTGGAAACCAAGAACGAGTAAAAAGATGGATGGCATATAACACTGTGTATGAAGTCTTTCAAATAAGCTTGATAAGTTTTATACAATAACGGTCGCAATCAGGACAAAGAAGTCCTTGGCCATAGGCATGACACAGGGCCTATTTTCCTACTATACCTAATATACCCCCACCTAGTTAAAGCATTACACTGGCAAGAGGGGGGGGGGGCTAAATCTCCAAAGCTGCTTGGGCTGTGTCCAAGACCACATGCAGTAGGCGTGCTTCATCTGTAACCTTCAAAGGCCCAAAACAGGCCCCCTGTATGGGCCCTTCCTGCCTTAAACCTTGGGTTGGAGCACTGGCCTAGAAAGGGGGGGGGGGTCCTCAGCCAAGGGGAAATAAAGGAAAATCAAAAAGGTACCGGAATGAAACGAATGGGAAAATGAAATATATATTATTGGCTGAATATAATGTAAATATATATCAAATATTAGAATTTCATTTCATTTTTTTTTTCTGGTTCGTTTCGCTCGCTGGCAACTTTCCCCACATAATAGCAGGTGTTGGCGTACAGATGAAATAGAAAAAAAAGAGGAAAGGAAGAAAAGCAAAGGAAAAATGAAAAACATGATTTTATTTTCTGGATAAATGTCAAAATCTATCTCAAAATCAGATTCTGATGAAAAGCTGGCTTTTCTCGCTCGCTAGGGACTTATATCAAGTAATATTTTTGCCACACGCGCCATACTGGGGCCCTCTTTTTTTTTTTACTCACCACGCTTCTGCCGCATCGAGCTTTACCCAAATCATGATGCACGCGGAAAGGAAAGAAAAGAAAAGGATGAAAAGAAATATTTTTTTCTAAATATTGTGTCAAAATCTATTATTTTAAAATAAAAAAGTTTATATTTTTGCGCGCTCCCAATTGTTTTTGAAAATATATTTTGCCCGATACGCTTATTGTTAAGCCCAGCATTCCGTAGAAGTGTGGTTTAAAATTTTATTCAATTACATAATAGTAATATGATTTTTGCTTTAATCGTGCCAGGTCCTATTATCTTACCATCATTAAAGTACCTGAGTTTGAAACAATCGTCTGCAATTGGTATCATTGGTGGACTGTGTCTGTCGGCTTCTTCATTTACATCAAATATAGCCCAGCTGGCAACCTGCTTTGTAATCTCAGGTAAGCCAATTGGATTAATTACACATACCTCGGTAAAAGCAATTCCCTGTTTCGAGCGAAACACGGATTCATCAAATTAGGCGAGTGTTAGCACGATGTACAAGAATGTACCGTCAATTTAAGATCAAACAACAATATAAAATGTCTCCAAATTTGACACTCGCTTTATTATTTCAAAGTAATCAATGTAGGACAATAAGCATGCAGGCTTGCAATGTGCATTTGTCATAGTCTTTTCGTAGTCTTTGCCACATTAGAAGTATTGCTTGCGTTCAGCATAATAGCAAATAAATAACTGCAGCCTCCGAGTGGACAATCCTGAAAGCAATACTGCAAAGTGTTGCTGCCCTCTACGTTCGTTGGTCGGGTCTTTGACCTGTGCGCACCATTCCAGAGACCTTGTTCGCCAAAAATGGGTTGAGCCGGTTCGTAAATTATGCTCTTATTCTTTGAATAATACGATCTTGATCTGAAATTTGGCAAATCTAAAAAGTGAATCACGGGCTTTCGGAGTATGCAAAAAAAATCAAAATATTGCACGAAAATTGGGGTCTAATGGTGAAACGATTATTTAAAAAAAGAGAGAAAAGATTGCATTTAAAGACATTTTCACTCCAGGGT
This sequence comes from Lytechinus variegatus, assembly GCF_018143015.1. NCBI lineage: Eukaryota > Metazoa > Echinodermata > Echinoidea > Temnopleuroida > Toxopneustidae > Lytechinus > Lytechinus variegatus. The sequence continues at coordinate 27,713,523 of NC_054744.1, read as the reverse complement.
CACACCATGGACCATGGTCACACTTACAGGTATATCATGCAAGCAGTTTTGTAATTTCCATTAAAGAATTTGCATATTTTGGCGACCATTTTGGAATGTGCCAATTTGCAGAAAATGTTCCATGGTTACACGAGTAGCATCATTTAGATTTTGAAACAGTATGCGCCTTTGAATTGACAGAAAATTAATAACATCGTATATATGAAAGATAAGATCATGCCTCCTCTATAGCCTGGGCGATAATGGAAGAAATTAAGAAAAGAAAAGAAAAAAAAACATGCCCATGAAGTAATTACGAACTGGTCTATTAAAATGTATTTAATTACATTTACATGTAAGTCTTTAAATTGTCATTTATTTCAATTTCGTTGTTTCTTTCTTGCTTATATGCAGGTGTTTCCTTGTCATTTGTCATTTCCAAGGCACTTATTCAGTTCAACACTTTCATGTCGTCTGAGGACTTCGCGTTATTTCTTGGAATTACCGATACGGGATCTCCAATGGGAATGATTCTCCTTCCCATCCTGGCTGAATTTTTAAAAGAGACGTATGGGTGGAGAGGCTGCATGCTCCTTCTTGGTGGAATCTTTCTCTACGCACCGGCATCGCTGTTGGTAATGGCAGGCAGAAAAGAAGATCCAGGAGATACCTCTGAAAGGATTCATGTAGATGAAAACTCAAATGAAAACAATGTGAATCTGCAAGCCGAGCAAGGTTCAAGTATTGATCTACTAAAAGGTCAAAGTTATCAAGAAATGACGGACCAAGTATCAGGCTCCCAGCAGGCAAAGAAAGTTCAAAGTCAGGATATTGTCGGCACAATAAAAAACGTATGGCGATTCGTTTCTAATTTCTTTGGTCTTTCCCTATTCACAGAAGTACCTAGTTTATTCACATTTTGCCTGTTTCAGCTTTCCGGCGGACTGATAATTACCGCATGGGTAGTTTTCTTGATACCACATGGTGTTGCAAAGGGGTTTCCCCTATCCCGAGCTGTTTTTCTGGCATCCATAGGAGGAATAGGAAACATTCTTGGTAGGTTAGGCCAGGGTCCAATCATCTACCATAAATGGCTATCATCTTCGAGCCTCACTTTCATCTGTGCTTTCATTAACGCGTGTGTACTCTTAATAGATCCCTTGATAAATGGCTATCCCATTTTAGCAGCTGCCACATTTTTCAATGGCTTCACTCTCGGTGCAAGGACAACAATACTTGTTGTCCTGACTAAAGAAATCCTTCCTGATGACCATTTTGCGACTGGATATGGTTTAGTAGCTTTGTTCTACGGCTTAGGGCAGCCTTTAGGAGGATTGTTAGCAGGTAAGTAAGTGAATGAATCGTCTTTTAACACCTGTAAATCTACATTGATAAACGTGATTGAACGTGATTGTGTATTGAGAAATTAGTGTGGTGCAAATTCTAACCATGGAGAAATAGTTATCATGTTTTTATGAAATAAAAGCAGGTATTTTGTAGATTTTCCTATAATCTCCAAAGATTTATCATGTCCAGTTTTATCTGCGAATTAAAATTCAAGAAATTGGCGCGTTTCATTTTTCCTCAGGATAGATCAGCAAAGCTCAAAAGCAAGTTACTCCAAAATAGGCCCTATAAAAATTTACTTAAACCTTGTAATATGTAGAATATTTTGTAATCTTGTACCTCTAGCATTTTTTGCAAATTGGCAAAATCCAATATGGCCGCCAAAATTATGCAAGTATATACCCATGGAAATAAAACAAAATTGCCGGCGCATTGGCTATAAAATGTTTGTAATTGTGTTGCAGGAGTGAAAATAATACTCTCTGAAAAAAAAACTGATTTTGACAAAATATTTATTTTCTTGAAGTTCGAAATGGCCGCCATAGACCCCTGTATACTGTAAATACAGTATGAATGGGGAAAAATATTTTTTACAAAAGCGTGCACTAAATTGCAAGTAATAGTGAGCTTTGAGTGAAGTAGTGAATGAAAAACACGATTGCTAACGAAATGTATCATTTGTTATATCATATCGGATAAATGATGTATTTTGATATTCAAAATGCCACCAAAACCCCTAGCAGTATTACGTAGAATGTTAATAATGGGGAGCATTATTGCCGCTAGTTTGAATTTTGAAATATAGCATTTATCCCCTAATTTACATAAGATATAACTTATGATATATTTTGTTAGGAGTCATGTTTTCAGGCAATATTTTACTCATAAAACATCATTTCAGTAGTCAAGCAAAGCCAAAACCTGTTAAAATCATTTGCCCCATACAATGTACGTAATACCGTTAGGGCCTGTAGCGGCCATTTTGACTTTCAAATACAGTATTTATCACCTACCTGGCAGAATAAATGATATATCTTATTAGAAAATTTGCTTCCAGACAATATCTTATCGGTCACAATTACGTGCATTTCTTGTGCTCACTCCTGTTAAAATTGGTTCCCCAGTTTGCATTGTACATATGGTGTACAGGGGTCTATGTCGGCCATTTTGACTATCAGAAAATATTTTGCCAAAAGTGTTTTGTTTTTCAGAGAGCATTTCACTCCTGCCACACAGTTTAATGCATTTCATAGCCAATGTGCGGGCAATTTTATGGGTAATTTGCACATTTATTGGATTTTGCCAATTTGCAGAAATGCTCGAGGTTTTGACAAGAAACCATAAAAAATAATGTATATATATATATATATATATATATACAATGCAAGGTTATGCCTCTTCTATCCTGTACTTATGACCGAGCACTGTCACTCCCTCAGGCAAGGTGGAGGGGGGGGGGGGTTGCATGATAACCGCCGTTTATGTGCACATAGCTCAGACATGTCTGATGCAAGAACTGACTGAGCATGCATATTTCATACAACCCTGTTGCTGCTCCTGTTACAAGTGTCACTCTATTTACACGCGAGCAGTATAAAAGGCACACCCCAGTTAAGACCTTAATCAAACAATTTTTTGTAGCCGGATAATAATCAAGGAAAAAATAATGTGCCATTGCAAATTGTTCAAATTATTTACACTTCCAAATTAAGATTGAACAAGTTTCCCCATACTTAATATGGAAAAGTGATCATGGTGATGATGATAGATGAGCAATCTTTAAGTTGTACCAAGGAGCACTAGCGGACCTGGGGGGGGGGGGCTTGTCATTTTTTTCTGGTAAGAAATCCTTTTTTGGGGGGTGAAGACTTTTTGTGCTTGTCAATTTTTTTTGTGGTAAAAAATCTTTTTTTGTGGTTGAAGAGCTTTTTTTTTCCTGGCAAATTTTGTCGCGGACGAAATATCGTCCAAACAAATTTGCCCCCCTTTTTGGAAAATCCTAGGTACGCCAGTGTCAAGGAGGTATCATTTATCAAAAGCATTAATTAAAAGAAAATAATGTCGACTTTATACCTTCTACAGGTTGGCTTTCAGGAACCTTCTCCTACAGCATCGCTTTCATGATCCTTGGTGGATTGGAAATCATATGTACTATCTTCTTGCTACCAACTCGATACGCATTGAATAAAAGAAGTGATGGTCATGAGGAATGATAACGAATCAAGGTTTTCATGGGGAACTCGGATTTCAAAGATATAGCTTACAGTACTAATACTGAGCTGAAATTATATTAGACTCGATATTGCAGATTTGCAACAGGTTTTGATGGCGTAGAGAAATTATAGGTATCTATAACGCGCTTAAGACATCCCCCAGCCATATTGTGCCCCTTGTAAAGGCACTCAAAGGGGAAGTTCACCCTCAAAAAAATAGCTGATACAAATAATAAAATATATCGGTGAGGGTCTGAGGAAAATCCAGTGAAGATTAAGAGTTATTAGAATTTTAGGTAATTGGATTTTCTCACGTCATAAACGAGCAGCTTCCCAATATGTTAATGATATATAAAGTGCATAATTTTCACTTTTTTAATGGTTCTTTGTGACTTATTTTTGTTTTGTTTTTTGGAACGAAATAGTTTTTCTATTCATATACTAAATGTACAGTAAAAACCAATTTCAGTTATCTGAGAAAATTACATTTCATTATTTTTTTACCATTCGATATGTAGGAAAGATGCTTGCATATGACGTCACAAATTGAATAATTAAAATTCTAATATTTTTTTTCTTATTGTTTGATGAATTTTTGTCAAACCTTCTGCAATATTTATTGTTATATTTTTCTGCTATTTTGACAATGACAAGAAACTTGTTGTCTGGGTGAACTTCCCTTTTAAATATTTTTAGTCTTTACAACACCATGGCAGTAATTATTTATATCATCAGAAAATTTATAAAAGGCCTTAAAAGCTGTGTTCACCTGAATAGGTAGCCTAGCTTAGCCGGAAAATAATAATTGCAGGGCCCGCTGGGAAAACAGTGTTCGGAACTGAAGTGGCTACCCTGGGTAAATATAACGTTATTATTATTATCATTATTATAAAACGATGTATAAGGTATTGTGTTACATTGCATTAATAAATCAATGAAAAACTTAAGTTATTATTTTCTCTCGATCGTCTGAAATTCCAAAGGAAGAATAAATCTTTACTGTTCAAATTAATCATTAGAAATAATATATGATTTTGTTTATTTTGATATAGTAATTACAAGCATATAATCAGGGTCATAAGAACCATGCATGGTATAACCATGGACCTATTACGAATAGGTCCATGGTATAACAGAGATAACTTAAGAAACTACAGCTTCCGACATTACCAGTCCTACCTGTCTAATATATTAGTGAAGTTTGTGGTCACTGCAAAAACACTAATCACGTATCAATTTCTATAGAGCCATATTGAATGTGAATGATTAATTTTGAATAATATCAAATCAAATATGTTTTTTAAAGAAGGATGCTTTCTATTCAGGTATATCAACAGAAACAAAAGATCAGCAAACTACCAATTTTTTCATCAATAATTTATAGGTTTTATTCAATCAATGAAATCATTGGATATACAAGAAGTAAATGATAGGGCGATTATAAAGAAAACCGATTCCAAAGTTGTAAAGAAAAAATAATGAGCACTTATATATTGACTTGCATACGTGTGCATCTTGAAATGATTCTTTTTATGTGAGCAGCCAGTACAGCCTGCCCACTCTGACCAAAAATATTGGCAGTTATTTTCAGTTCCATTATCTTCAGATTTATGGTAATGCATATCAAAATATATATTGGCAATATTACGAAAGTATTACGACAGTAATAACACACATTAATATATTGTGCTTCCATATTTTGAATGGATGGAGAGCATTTTAAAGACTTGTAATCCTCTACAGTTATAATTTATTAATATTCAATTCATAATCCATAATTCTAAATGGTTAGGAAGATGTTGTGAGTATCCCGTATCAAACTGATGAAAACAAACTGCTGTCAACTAAAAACGAAATCTCTAAACAATATAAACAGCTGCATATCAGTGGGTATAGATACCAAATTAAAATGATTGGAAGATAAGCTAATTCCCCCCCCCCGAAAAAAAATAAAATAAAAGAGCGCGGAGGTGCATGAGATGGAGGACATAGCTCCAAATCAATAACCAGACTTGACCAAGCATGCACAGGAAAATGAGACGAGGTTATGGCATTGGTCAATATTAAAAGGACACATTCATATTGACTGTTAAAAGCGCCCTCTTGGTAAGGATGGCTTCTGGTGAATAGACTCGGGGTTTTTATTCACGAGTGGATAATGTATAATCATTGTATTGGAAATTAATGTTGACGTCGCAAAAATTAAGGTAGAGATTGAACAAAATCATTTCCATTAGGAATGCCTTCTTAAAGCATTGTTCAATCCCGGTCAGGGAAATATATTTAGTCTTAAGCAAAATGGAGACTCGTGGAAGCTAGGATTTCTGGGCCCCAAAGAGTTGTGATTGATCCATTCAACCTCGACTATATGGAAAGCCATCACTGACATAACTCTTCTTACAAGAAATTTGCACAATGTCCCTTGTAAGCGAAAAGAGAAAGCTCACTAAATAGTCAAGAATATACATTATATCTAGAAAATATATTGAATAAACATGCATCTTAGATTTTGATATTGCTGTGTAGCAGGTTTCACGGTACACCATGTATCTTTCTTGGGCAAATGTTGGTCCTGAAAAGGACCACCCAAACTCGACAAGTGTGTTCTTGTCGTCCTCAGGAGAATGAGCAAAGTTTGTAAAAGCAGGCCTTATATACCGTCGAAGTGCCGTATGCACGGCACCTTGCAGGGTACATGTCTCTGATTGGCTAGATATTGCTGGCTTTCCATATTTCCATAATTGAATCAATCATAACTCTTTGTAAGATGGGGCCTTGATGTACTGAGATTACTCAAGCGCTAAAGTCTTCTGGAGATATTATTTTGCATAATTACATCAAAGAAGGCTTAAGATCCTATCTCACCAAAGGAGACGCCTCTGTGGCGTCTCAGAGACCACAGTTAGGGAGACGTCTCCAAAGTTAAATTTTCTACGGTCTAACCAATGAGAGGCCTCTACAACATTTCAGAGATGTCCCTCGACGTCTCCAGAGTAGACAAGAGGGCAATCACTTTGCCCGACGCGTCGGTCGTCGCGACGGTCTCACAGTATAGCCGCTGAGACGTGTTGGAGACGTGTTTTATGTTGCAGAGACGTCTCTGGCATTTATTGGAAAATGTTTGATTCAGAACTTGTGTAAATAAGTGAAATATCCACTTTTTATAACATTTTCATGTTGAATGTATAACAAGTGCATAATATTGAATGATTGTAGGCCGACTCGTATCTCTCGTAAGAAAGTGTCTTTTGAAGCTAGATTCCGTATATCTTACCGAATAATTCGTCCCTGTTTTCACGAAGTGACGGATAAGAGGAAAATTTTCACTTTTTTCAATTTTGAGTTTTTTGCATTTTTGGACATCTATGACTTATATCTTGAACCTCAAAAAGTTTCAGATCACAATAATGTCTAATTACGTTGCTATGACGACATGACATTCAATAAAATACCGGGTAAAAGGATTTCTTGTTTTCACGAAGTGACGGATAAGCAGCCGTCATTACGTGAAAACAAACGAATACGCTTTGCACTCAAGAGTTTTTTCACGAAGTGACGGAAGGCAAATATTTACAGTTTGGAACAGCCGAAGACCATGAAATAGTGAGTTTTTTGTAAATGTAGGAAAGGAAATAAATGTAATGCAGCCTTTAAAGTCATTTCGAGTGATTTCAACCCTTTTTAAACGTCTCTGATAGCAAAAATCCTTAAAATAACGTCCAATCTCTACATACATTGCCCCACATATTTATTTTCGTGTCAGTGAAAATTGAACTGAGTATTGCGTGTACTTTATTGTCACTCAATCGAACTTGAATGTAAATTCAGTCAAACCATAAGGGTTAGAATATTTTATAACATTTATCAAGACTAAATAGATTTAATGAAGGCTGAGGATTTGGTGAAATAATCGTATATAGGTGCAAAAGTTTAGGCCTAGCCTAGATCTAGTCTAATTTACATGCATTGCCATTGTGTTAACTCATACTCGTTAAGTTCTAACTTGTCTTCACAAGTTCCCAGGCCATATGAATAGTATTTGCAATAAATTTCCATAAAAAAAATCACAAATGAATACATAGATTTTATTATCTGCTTTGCTATAGTGAACTCATCATGTAATTACATACTTTAAAAAATATGTAATGGAAAGATACCCCCCCCACCGGGGGGGGGTCTATAAATAACAATATGAATGCTGAGATCATGAATTAATTTGGTAAAGTTAGTGGTCAACCTGTGTGGGCAAATAAGTTGAGTCCTTAGTTAAACTGAAGATTACTGGGGATTTATGTTTTAAATAAATCATCTCAAGTCCAGACTCAGTCTACATCTAATGTAGATAGAGCTTTATACTTTGTTGTTTGGTGGCCACTTCCTCGCCCTTATCTCTATAACATTTTACAGAAACTGAAAGAATCTACATAAATAACTGCACCTCGGATTTGATCATAATCATGATGATGAAGATATTTTCATTTTTTTCAGATGCAGTATATACAATAAGTGATGTTTCAGAGAACAAATGAGAGAAGTCCTGGAACTGGTACACTTGTTGCTGATGGTCAGATACAATTCCAGGTGAGAATTTTCATAGTGTTATAAACTCACATGACATCCTGTCAGTATAAGCAATTCATTGATTTTCACTCACTACCAAAATTAATTTCAATTGCAAATCTGGTAAACAATGAAGCTATAAAACTACGTTGATTCAAAGTTATAATCAGAAATATTAATTTTGGAATACGTTATAATTTAGCAGATATACATGTATTTCTAAGTTGTAAAAGAACATTATTCTCATTTTAACAGATGCTTTGTGTACTGCCCTAGAGCATTACAAATTTGACATGTGATCATATTTTCAGCTGAAACTTTCTTATAAATTGGAAACATCTAATTGAAATATTTGCTTAAATTATCATTGGTAAATAGAGTGTATAAAGTATATTCTTGTACCATACTGACTGGGGAGGTTTATGTTTGGTAAGGGCAATTTAAAATATTGAGTCTGCTATCTATTTTACAAACTTGATATTGGATTGACAAAAAACTTTGAAAACAAACAGATAATTTGTACATTATTTCATTCCACACACATAGGTTAGATCCAGGGGCCGACACGCTTGTCAGATGTGTCATTGATGATTCCCTGAACATCGCAGATATGATCTGATTTGGTGACATGACAGTGGAATTGGTAGTGACTGGATTTTTAGTGTGCCCTGGTTTTGAACTATTGAAGTAACCAAACTAGAAACATCTTTTGAGAACTCTGACTGCAATTCTAATGATGAAACTCTGTCTACACTTGTGAAAATGTGAAGGAGTTGCTCTACCTCGTGGCCTTTCAAAATCAGTGCTCTCATCTAACTTTTTCTTTTTCCAGCTGGGTAACTGATATCAATTTTAATTTTCTTGAGATTTTGACTTCAACATAAGTTTAGTTTTAATTTTGATAGGACTTTCAAATCTGGTTTCATTTTTAGAGCAGTGTATTATATAAAGAAACTATACTGCTTGAACTATAAGTCTCTGCTCTTATAGTGATATGATTATGAACTCCTTTAAAAATATTTTATATATACAGTCAAATATAAAGTTCAGAATAGTCACTTATCTTCTATACTTACATGTTAAAATTGCTTATACACATCGTCCACATATGGATGCAGAATAATTACCCTTTTTCATTCATTTGATTCGCATGTTTTCATTTTGCTTGGTGCTATCTAAAAAACAGAAATACTGCATATTTCTACATTTAAAATAAAACTGAATGTTATTAGCTGTATTGTGCTTAAATGAATTGTGTTAATACTACATATTCTTTAATAATAACAATCATACAATTTAGACTGACATGCATTGTGAAACTCGATAGCTGCATGATATATTACTAGTAAGGATGTAGGGGTGAAAATCATATTAGGTTTTTGTAAATTCATTTTCAAAAGCCAAATGTATTAATACAGACACCCCCCCCCCCCCTCTTCCATGAGGTAATGTTTTATTGGTTTATCAGGGGTGTGAGAATTCTTAAGCTGATTTTAGTTATTTTTTTGCTTTTTATTTTAAGCTTGATATCCCCCATTTCTGTACAATAGTTTGAGAGCTCATTCAATTTAATCCCCCAACTCTTTACAGAATTTTCAGGTCTTTATTTGTCATCGCTCACACACCTGGTTCATGCAGTTTATGTGTCGTAATTTTATTCCAGAAAATCCAACTGTTAGATTTTGTTATTCACGAAAGAAGTAATACATGATTATGTTTAGCTGGAGGTTAAAGATACACTGCAGCACATGTTTTTCTGTCTATTTGTAGTAAGAATTTTACTCTTTTTTTAATCCCACTAGATCAAAGATGTTATTTTCTAAAACCATGAAGACGATTTTTGTAAAGTTTTCAGATTTGGAAGAAACTAAGGTGTATTTTAATATATGTTCCTGTTTTGGACTCTGACAATAATTTGCAAATAAAAAACAAGTGTTTGATTGGAAAATGTATTGATGAATGTTATATAGCCAATGACTTGAGAATGATGGAAAAAATACAAATCTACTTAGTCATTCGTATTTTTTATCCTTGCATTTTTTTTTTGCTTTTGTCGCTGTTTGGAATTTTGATTATAAATTTGTTTAAAAAATTATCCTGTTTGATATGACGTTAAATTATTGATTTAAAATTATATTTCTTTCTTTGACCATCATAGTTTATAATTGTTTATTCAAATGTTTGCATGTTTCCTTCGGTAAAGATAAGCTTTTTTGTACTATTGGACTTTTTAGTCCTTGACAGTGTGTAAAAACATGAAATAACTCTCAAGGCAATTGATTTAATTATGACATTCTTTTCATTAAAAAATTCCAAAGAGTAGTGAATGTAATAAGTAATGTTGACTATGTTACTTCTATTTTGATGGAAAAGAAATAGGCCATTATACTTGTATATGTGTATGTTAATACAAATATACATTAGAGAATACAACTTTCCTGCACCACTAGCATTAATTATTTTCCAGTAATCTTGTAATTGAAAGTTTATTAATTTGTCATTGGAATGTTTTGAATGTAGAATTTGGTACTTGATAGCAATTCTGTATTTCTAAATGTGGCATTCCCAGACTAGGATTATACTGATTGTGTTTAGCAAGGTATGATATACAAATAAATACATTGTTGCATAACGGTATATTAAAGTTTTATGAAATGTATAAAATGACAAAATTCTGACAATGTGTACCTGATGGTTCATTTCCTATACCTTTCACAGTGCAATATTAAATTAATTTTAATAATTATGAATGTTGATGTGTTTGTCACTAGCGATTATGGTCCTATATATTATTGAATTTAAAATTTTGTCAAAAATATATTTCCATTGTTAACATTGTATGGAGATGATACTTTAATGAATTTATTAAGCATACCTTTATCATGTTATCGAAATGATTGATATGAAAAAAAATGTTACATTTTAATTTTCTATTTGTCACTTGCTGCTATGATTTTATATGTTATATAATTAAAAGTGTTCTTCTAAATTTATTCACATTGCTAACTTTGAAGAATTTATTTTATATCGTTAGTATTTTCAATGATTTATGACATAACTCTCATTTTGCATGAAAAGATATTTTAATAGGATTTTCAGGAGAGAATACATGACCATTGTGATAAAGGAAAAATGGAGTAGAGATAGAATGAGGGGGGGGGGGGGGCGAGAGTGATATGTAACTCGAAATTTGTTCGCTTTATTTTGACAAATTCTTATTTTTTTTTGGGGGGGTAGCAATTAGTCATAATTTACCAATTCTTGTTGACTTTGACAAGTTAGGTCCACATTTAGTTGACTACAATTTTCGAGGTATTAGTCTCAAAGAATAATGTTGAATTACTAACTCGGCCTTAACAAAGAATTAATACACAACATTTAAGAGACATTGATCAATCGGGATTTCATTTTATGAAGGGGGTAGGGAGGTTAATAGACTAACAAAAGTTTATAATGTTGAATTTTCAATTTCCAAACGGAGTCAGAGCACACAAAGGGTATATAATTAAACTCTTTATAAATTAACAAGAACAAAAGACAATTCGACTACATTGTAGTCACATTTTTCATGACCTGTTATACAAAGCTTTCGAATTTCATTGTTCATCTATCAAAAATGAATATGATATTGAAATAAAATAGGCCTAAGAATTTAAAACGTGTGTCTATTGGGCTTCCCTTTTATTACGTGAAAAAAAAAGAAAACAGTATTAGAAGTAATTTTTTGTACTTATTAGCGGAAGCTGCAGGCCCTATTAATCTCACATTTAGGATTAATTTTGTTTGCAATAGGAAATAAAGAGTTTGTGTATATCTAAAACATAAGTATGGAATTGCATCCACTAGGCTATACGTGGGACTAAGGCGGAACCTCTTCCCGTCACTTCGTAAAAACAAAATTGAAGCGCGTCCTTGAATTTCGGGTTTTCACGAAGTGACGGTTATGCGCGCGGAGCACTATCCGTCACTTCGTGAAAATAAATCTAAGCGTGTCCCGTAATATTTTTTTTTCACGAAAATATGGTTCTGTTTATAGCTCATTATCTTCGTAAATACTAAAGGAAAATGCAAATGATTGGAATCGAAGATTGTCTAGAATATGCTCTCTACGAAAATATGATATTTATTCACCCTGCATACATTAAAGAGGTTGAGATTGAGGTCTAAACCTTTGCAAGCGATTTACTCAAAACTGGCTTTTAAAAAGTTGCGCGCACATCCGTCACTTCGTGAAAACAGGGACGAATTCTTCTAATTGTAGAATGATAAAAACTCTGTTTTGACTGAAAACATAATCAAAACGTTTCAAATGCCCAACTAATGTACTTCCATTTGAACCTTGCATTACTTCCATGTCCATTAATATCTCATTACAGAGTCAATGACTAATGGTCTGGCAAATGCTAACATGCTTAACACTATATTCTAATCATGGAGGTATCAAACTCTTGTTTGGTCGCTGCTGATGTATCACATATCTGCTCATAAAAGCACTTATCATTTTTTTTTTCTGTTCCTATCTTCTGTATGCATAGAATGAGTGGTAATTATGGTAGCAACAGGGTGAATTTCGTATACAAAAAAGAGCTGGGTTTGTTTAGTACATCGTGGATGAATAACGAAGTTATTGAATTTTCAAGTTTAGCAATATTTTGTGAAAACAGTTATGCAGTTATACTGTCATTTAATGTTCAATGACACACACATATATATATATGTATATATTTCATGTTTGTGTGGGTGAGGGTGTAGATGTGTGTATGAAATAATAAAATAATAATATAAAGCTTCAAATAAAACTTTACCTGATGGTGACATCATCAGCTCGATAATTTGCCAATCAATGTTTCACAATTTAATGCAAATCATAATGAATAAATTTCTTATTACTCGCCTACCCGATTCTGATAGGATTTTAATCATTTCATCGTATATTCATATTATAATACTTTATTATATTGTAGATTAGGGCCTACATACCAATTCAACTAATCTGTCTTATTTAAATTAACAATGCCTTACATAACCTCTACTAATACATTGTGAATACATACAATTTGTACTCCAATTTTCTCTCATGTTTTGTGTTTTTTCATACAAATACTGTCAATTCTTTGATAAGATGATTGGGTAAATGGATAACGCGCCCATTGGCGGATTCAGGGAAAGGGGGCGGCATAGCCGGCCCGTGCAACCCCCCCCCCCGGGTCATAAGAGGGCCATAATCAAAATTTGTAATGCAAATATACCTTTTCTACGGAAGGGTGCCCTCACCCCCCCCCCCCCCCTTAAAGTGAGGATTTTTTTTCCCCTTGTCAAATTTTCCGCAGACGAAATGACCTTCAATTTTAGGTGGAAACCTTTTTCCATTGTTTTCCTAGACAAATTTTCATCGGGAAATGTGGCCATCCCCTTTGGAAAACCCTGGATCCGCCCCTGAATGCGTCCCAACCTTTACAGACAAATGAACATCATCGCGCTCCATTATCATAAACCAATCACACTCTGTCTTAAAATCATTAGCAATATTGAAATATTCCGATATCATCACGTTCGAAGCATCGATGTTCGAAAGGTGGCTGCGATGAAACAGCTGTCGATGATTTTGTATGGATGACCGGATTATGAGCCAAGATGTCTAAGAAAGATGGAGGAGGACGAATCTTCCTCGTCAAGGAAGCCGATAAAATCAACTCATTGGAGTAAGTTAGCAACTTATCACTTCTATGTCTAAAATCTTATTATTATCTTACGTTTTAGAGTGCATGGTTCATTGTGATGATTAACCAACGATTCATCGATATACACTGAGAGATTTGATATTTTACAATTAATCTTTCGCTATTCCACCTTGACCAGGGTCGGCCGTGTTCTCTGGATTAATCACTAAAACAACTAGTGGTCAATATCTATCCACCCTTTTTAAAGTCCCATCTTTCTTAAACCCCTATTCCACAGAGAACAAGACCGCTGAAAGACCTTTGAAAGACGATGAATTCTGGTTAATCTTTCAGAGGTCTCTCAATGAACCTACAATGGTCTTTGGGGTCTTACACGAGTCCTGACAATCTTTCAGTGGTCTCCATGTGCTCCAAAACCTTTTGAAACGGTTCAAAACAGTCTTACAACGGTCTTACAAGAAAATCGCTTTCAGCAGTCTTTCAGCGGTCTTTCGATGAACTTTTAAAGGTCTTAATAGTCTTTCACTGATCTTTCGGCAGTCTCTCAAGATTTTTGCGGAGATCACTTTAAGACTCATGAGAGATCATTGAAAGATCATTCAAAGATCAGGCAAAGTCCATGGAAGGAATTCTGAAAGATCACTTGTTGTATACAAGATCTCTAAAAGACCATTGAAAGATCTCTAAAAGACCATTGAAAGATCTCTATAGGACTACTCTAAGACCAGTAAGACAAGAAATATCCATCAGTCTTTCAGGGTTCTTTGAGAAGTCTTTCCGAGCCATTCCACAGAGATGACAAATTTTAGTGATCTTGAAGACCGCAGTAAGACCTCACCAATTTTAAGTCTTTCAGTGGTCTTTCAATGGTCTCCGTTCTGTGGAATGGGTGCCTATGACTACTTTGTTTAACTTTGTTTTTTCATGAATCCTACTCATAATGTAAATTGTATGTTGTATTTTAGTCGTTATAGTCGGGTAGATATTACGATCAAAATTGCATGACTTTCAGGAAAATGCTTGGACACAAACAGAGTACAGAGTCGAAGAAGTTTAAGTTTAGACTCCGTTTATTATCAGAGTACTCATGATGCAATTAATGAAATCATAGTTACTTAAAATTGGATGTCAAGCAGAATATAATTATATATTACAAATATATAACTAGGAAATTTTGTTCAGTAACCAGTCTTGCATAAATCACATCGTTTACATGAAATCGAGTGTGACTTCTATGGAAGCTGGCTAGAGTTCAAGGTCCGGTCAAGGTCAATATGATTCATATTTTACGGAAAAAAAACACCTCATGTTTGGTATCAAATTAAAGGTAATGAAAAATCAAATGCAAATATAAGGATCAGTGGGCATTTAAATCACATTTTTGTCAGTTAAAGGTCATTTAGATTCATAAAATGTCAAATTGCAATAAAAAATGTAAGTAATATAGCCTATATAAGCAATAAGGCTAAAAAATATAATGTTTTAACTACAAATAGGTTAGCAATTATGTGCATTTTGTGCTGAAAGTTAAGTTGAGGGTGTGCATATTAAAGAATCCGATGGGTGCGACCTTGGCATATCGAGGAATTTTTTCTTTAAATTTCTGACGTCATAAACCACAAAATCTTCCTTACATGTTTCTGAATTACTACTTTTCTATTGAGCGGAATAAACATATCATATGTGATATCAAATTAGTACAAATACAAAATCAAATCCACATATCTGAATCACAGGGCATTTAGAACGCATTCCGGGCAATTAAAGGTCAGGGGCGTCGATCCAATTTTCAGATGGTGGGGGGGGGGGGACAACATCATGAATCAAGTTCCAAAGGTGCTCGATCACACAAAACAAACACGCTCACCCACACACACACACACACAAATAGGAATATATATATTAATGAGGCAAAGTGGTAATGCATTGTTCTTAGTTCCAACAAAGTTTATATTAAATATATATATATATATATATAAATGTACACTCCATTTTCCATAAGCTTTTATTTTGATACCAAACATGATATGTTTATTCCGTACACTAGAAAAAGAGATACTGTATAATTAAGAGGTTGACCTATATGAAAAGGATGGTGTGGTTTATGACGTCACAAATAAAATTCCTCAAGATGCCAAGGTCGCACCCATCGGATTCTTAATATGCGCACCCTTAACTTAACTTTCAGCAAAAGATGCATATAATACCGAACTTATTTGTATCTAAAACATGCTATTTTTCGCCCTATATGTATTCACTTACATTTGAAATGCAATTTGACCTTTTATTACCTTGAATGACCTTTAACAGACAAAGGTATGATCTGAATGCCCAGTGATCCAAATGTTTGCATTTGATTTAATACGATGCCAAACATGACATGTTTATTTCGTACAATATGAAAGTTATATTTAAGAGGTATGTAAAAAAGTGGGCGTGGCCTGTGACGTCAATTTAAAGAAAATGCCCAAGGGTGCCCCAGTGGCACCCGTTGGATTCTTGAAGTAGACACAATATACTACAACTTTCATCAAAATAATTTCATATCTACCCAACTTGACGGTCATGTTGTGGTTCTACTTGACTATCAATAAAGTCATCCAAATAGTTCCTCGATAGCTTTGTGAAACCGCCGCCAGGATATTGCGCCTAATGTGCATTTAATGTTTAGCTACGTCAATTTTCTTGTCGTGAATGAAATGCTTGATATTTAGGTACCTATGCGTTTATTAAACATTTGGACATTTTATTGCCCAACTTATTGCGATGACATTTTTTTTAGCAAACTAATTCACGAATTTCTATATATTTGGTAATAAATTCCCAAGTTCCTTGAACTCAAATAACCTTTGCCCATGACTCTTTAGTATTGTTTGTATTTATTTCTATACAAAAAGAGTAAAATACATGTTCAAATTTGAAAAATCGTATAGATCATACAAGATATGGAGAATGACCGGTTTCAGCGGTGTTAACAAAATAGCACTGTTCTTCCATATATCATGTACAACGGGTCATAACAAGCTTTACAAGGTTTATTGGGGGTTAAAACCAATCTTACATTGACCCTAACTGCGCCAATATGCTGTTGCTGATGACCACGGTGTCAAATTGCATGATTGCTTTTTATCTGACCAAATCTGCGCTCTTTTTATATTGGTTTAATTGGTAGTGTATAATTTTGTGGCAACACACTACAAATGGATAAATGTCGTAGGCTTTGCAGACTCAGAAGCGGAATGGTAGTTGGAGTCAGACCTTGTAAATTAATTTTTTTAAGGGGATGGGGGTATTAGGTTTGTGAAAATAATGTGTAGCCTTAGTAAATGTCATGTAAGCTTGGCCAGGATAATTCATCAAGGTATACCGTTGGATGCAGTTTGCATCGTTAAAATGGGCTATCAGTTCAGAATCTTCGGCACAGCTACAGTAGTCTTTGTAATATCCAAGATTCCGGGGGTTGCAAAATAAACACACCATGATCTTGACGATGTTGGACCGATGACCAAAGCGAAGGGGTGAGCATGGTGGAATTGCAACTTACGAAATAAATGAGAGGACTATACAGTAGTTATAACCGTGGAGATATACAAAAGCGAAGTAAAGTAGCTCCAATTATGTTATAACCAAAAGAAAGCCAGGTGTAAAGGATAGGAGAGTATTATCCTTGATACATCTTTGGTTATGAATTTAAAAAAATGCTCCACCGTCTTTCTTGTACTTCAGTGACATGTGATTATAATTTTTTGCAACATCCAGGCAATTCAGGAAGTGTGAAGAAACCACAAAAGACCAAAAAAAAAAAAGACAACCCCCCCCCCCCATCTATCCACCATCCCTGGCCTACAATGAGAACTTACGTTGTATGCTCTGGGGGAAAAGGCGCTTGATAAATTACCACAAGTTAATGAAAGCACGGAATCAGAAATATGTAGACCGTAGTCATTAATTGGCTCCAGAATCTAATGGACATATACCACATCAGTATAATGGACAGAACTACTGTGACTACAATGGGCCAACCTGCATGATGTTACCTCTATGTCGGAAAATAATTGCGAGCCGCCACACAATGGAAGAAGCCCAACTTATCATTTTCATACTCAATCTTTAACCTCCTTAGTATGTTAATCGTAAGTTATTCCAAATATGAAGTTAGGCATCTTTCCTGCATATGGGAGCTCTGATCGGCTGATGTGTTTATTCTATTAACATGGTATTACCCAAATACATTTGAATACAATTTTCTGTTTTTCTGTTGATTATCTGTACAAGCAAGTGGAGGAAATGAATTTTTACACATCAGAGACTAATAAATTAAAATTCAATTGGACTTGAATTGAATTACTAAATCAGTAAACTCGAGAAGAGTTGTACTTACAACTCATGAAGATAATGGTAAAATTTAAAGGGCACAGCTTTGCAGTTAAGGTTATGTGTAGTCGTTTCGAAAATATTACTGCAATACCATACCACGCTGGATGTAAAGGCGTGTAATTCTGTTTAAGTATTTTGTTCCTAAATGAGCTAATTTGACCCCTTTTTAGCTACTGGATGGACTTCTCAGACAGACACTTTCGAAAATAAACTGTAAGAACCAATGAAAAAGATTTTTTTCAAATCGCTTTTAAGTGTATTTTACCTTCCAATGAAAGTTCATTGACCTTTCCTGTCATAACTTTTTAACGGGAAGTCAAAGAGTGAATGATGTCCACTTTTTTTCTTCAGTATATTAAGACAAACGATCTGATATATCACTCGACACAATCAATATATTAAGACAAACGATTTGATATATCACTCGACACAATCAGGGCATTTTCAAAAATTGACCCAATGTTGACCCCTAACATGGTCAAGATGACCAGTAGAAATTTGACATCAAGTTGGAAATTGTTCCTTTGATGTCACCAATCACATAAAAGTGAAAAAAAAATCAGACTTGGCCAAGTGGTAGAAGTAGCCGTCAAATCATGACGTATTATGCTGACTATTTGTGACATCCAATCTTATACAAGTTTCATTCAATCAAATATTTTAAAAATGATATACAAAATGTAAACTTGTATCCAAGTTAATTGACCTTTACCCAGTTTATGTTTACCAAAAACCAAGTCATGATACATGATACAGAATTATAATTTATACATTATTATGAATATCTGGAAATTAAAAAAAAAAAATTGGTTATTGTTTTTCTGATTGATATCGGATTGTTGTCCCCGATTGACCTTTGACTTTCGTCAAGTAACCTGAAAATCCGCCATCATTTCAACTAAGTTATATTAAATTTTGAGTAATCGTTCCAAAGTAATCTTAAAAATTCGTAGCTTTATGTTGATTCGGTAAAGGGTTTCGTGTGCGGCCATTACATGGTCAAAGTACACTGACCTGATCATGAGACCTGACGATCGCGCCATATTGTCAGTGAATTCGTCGCCTAAAAATCAAGGGGTCCTCTTATGCAAATATTACTCCGAGGTGATGCTGCTTTTCGACGATCCCCTTTATGCGACTGTGCAGACGTGCGTGAAGAATTATCGTATGTACTCCATAATTGAACTATTCAGGCGATGTTTTGGCAATGAGTGTCTTTTCTTTAAAAAATCAAAACAGTACATTAGCTAATTAAAACGATGGACAGAAATAATAATCAACAAAAAAAAATCCCACAAAAAAGCCACCAATAAGGAAGGATTGCGTAAGTGAATCAAGGTCGTGTTCGTTCGATCGCATGTTTTGTGTTTATCTTTCTTTTTTTATTTCTATTCCTGTTTCCAATTAGCAATTTTTAGGGGAACAAGATAAACAGGATGATTTGCACCCGGATTTGCAGCAATTAATGATAATTGACTGAATCAAAGAATTGTTATTCGTAAGTCTACCTCATGTGATATGTATATATATATTACATGTTTATAATAACATGGCTTTTAAAGCAATGCATAAGTATGCATATTCATAAAGTCAAAGGATGCGTGGTTAAAAAAAATCGATCAAAATCAAACAAATTCATTTTTACCACTTGAGAACAACAAAATTTGTTATAATAAGAATCATTTGTATGGTGGAGGCTGAGAATGATTTTTTTCAGGAAAAACGACCAACAGAAGCATGCTTTATCAATATCGCTTCGTTTCGCTACTTAATTAAGTTGTACATCAACTAACCAAATGCATAGCCATATCATGCCACTTCATCGGTTTGACGATGATCGAGTTTACTCTCGGCACGTTGTGTAGAATGTAAACTTTCATCTATACCTGCCTAAAAAGCCAAGTGCCATACCCGCACGATTAATGCATTGAGCGATCAAGGGCGTTTAGTAAAGAGAATTGAGTGTGATTAAAGAATATTATTCATTTCACTCGCGATCTCTCGTAAGGTCAGAACTGAGCATCTCCTAGCTCCGGTAGACGATGATTATCAGCCATGTCAAATGAAAGGTAGGATTTGCACTGTCTTTTTCATTATTATTAATATTGATTTGTCATCATTTAAGCGTCTGTTCATATAATCAAAATGCAGTATAAATTAGTCCCCCAAACAGTTCTGTCATTCCTTATTGTGCCATCTTGAAATGATAAAATATTTTTCAGGTTTTTCAAATTGTTACTGATCATTTTGGAGTGTAGAACCCGCTTCCACCTCCTGCCCTATCGAAATAAAATGTTTAAATGTCATTTTGTATTTTCAAAATTCTGATTTTCATTGAATTTCGATTCAAATAAGTTATTTCCTCAGTGAAAACATCGAGGGGGATTGAAACATTGGGACAATTTGAAAAGCCCCCCCCCCCCGTGGTGGGAGCTGGGTTGCCAACTATCTTAATGTACCCAGAGTGTCTAAAAATGCCTTGTTAAGTGTAACCTTTTCCGGCAATTGCATGCATGGTGTGTTTATGTTTAAAAAAAAACTCAACAGTAAAACCAAAATAATGAAGCTTCTCATGTTTTTATTATAAAGCTGGAATTTATTCACTCGTGTCTAATGTATCGTTTTCCTAGTTGGTTTAGTAGGCCTATAGCTTTCCGCACGATTTAAAATATTTTTGATTAGGGACGCATTTTGCACTTGTAATGTTTATATATTCATTTTCTTTTTACACTCACGGATAGAAAATGCTGGTAGGCCTAGCTATCGAAGTTTAATATCCACTTCAGAAGCAAATAGCCTAGTGATATGATCCCTATATGATTTTAGTATGATAATAAATAAAGGCTGATAAGAAATCTTGTATTGTTTGTGAAAATAAGTTTTCCTAAACTTTACTCTATGGGACTAACACCCCAGCCCTTCCCATGGTCCTCTGAAGCGGGGGTGCTGAAGCATCCTAGGTTTTTCGAAAAGGGTCCTGCGTGTATTTTTTTTCTTAGGCAGCACCCTCTGGAGTTCTGGTGGGTGTGTCAAATTGGAGAAAATATATGGAAAATGACCAACATTTTGTGTTGCCATTGTTTCTTTTTTGTGGGGGGGGAAATTTCCTGGGACCAAAACGGCCTTCAATTGTCATTTGTTAAAAAAAACTACTTGCATTTCTCAGTGAAACCTTTATTTAATATTCAATTGCTTGCTTGCTTGTCAAATCACTGCAGCACCCCCACCAACAAAATCGTCCCCAGGACCCTGGCCCCCTCCCTGCCCCCCCCCCCTCTCAAAAAAATAATTAAAAACAGCATTTAGAGCTTTTAGCGCTAAAATTTAGCGGTCGATCGAAGAAAATGTGGATGATCGTTTGGAACCCTCCAACTCATTGGGAAAAAAGTTGTATGGATACGGTACTCCCTCCCAGTGAACAAGAATGACAATATCAATTAAACCAAGTGGGCCTGAGCACAGTCAGAAGCCCATCAAGTCTGCTTCCGTTCGCAATCAATATCATCAAGTGTATTTCACAACATTTTACAGATTGCATATCATGCCACTTAATAGCCTCTTATTATTGGATCTATAAAATGCCCTTTACCAACAGCAGTAATGAATTGAGTGATCAAGGGCGTCTAAAGAGTGTAACTAATAGCCAATTAATTAGCTTAGACATGTTAGGGTGTCCGATGTTAGTTCATCCGTATTCATAATGCAGAGCTGTACACCAAATATAAATAATGTAACGTGTATAATGAGCAACTTCAAAGAAACAGTATATTCCTTTACCCCCCCCCCCCCACAAAAAAGCAAACATTTATTGATGCTTAAGAAAAGTGTCGAAATGCCTTACACCAAGTGGGGGGAAACTAGAAAGTGACAATCATTAGCACACTGTAAAAACTGCAGTGTTAAAACTGTCACCAATTGGTGTTAATAGAGGACCACACCCTCAGGTGTTAAAATTACATCCTAGAGATTAAACATAACACCAAAGAGTGTAAATGTAACAACAAAATGTGTTGTAAAACTAACACCACCAATTTAACACTGGTGTAAATAACTGGTGTGGTCCTCTATGTACACCGCTTAACACCACAGTTTTTGCTGTGCATCCTGAGCCAAATCTAATGACATGAAAGATATTCACTTTCTATTACCATGATTATGATGATGTGGGAATGAAATGCCAATCATTTATCACAACATTGAGCATTGGCGGCGGAAGCCAAAAATTTAGGGGGTGTCCACCTGAAATTTTGGGATGGACACATGTAAAAATTGGACAAGCGCCCCAAAAATTTTTGACAAGCAAAAAAAAAAAAAAAGGATTTTCCTCATTCCCTATTAAGCATGACTCGAACAAACAAACAAAAATCGAAGAAGAGAGAACGGATGTTCCCTCTGCCTGAACGATTTTCCGAAAAGTATGTTATGTTTTCATGATATACTTACAAGTGTTGTTTATTTAGATGTTTCCCATGTGAAAAAACTACAAGATTTATGATTTATATTTTTTCATTTTATTCATCATACTCAAGCAACTTATGCAACCACATTCCTGTCGTCTTTCTATAAGGAGGTTCTGTGACATCGTGGAGGATATATTAATGGGTGTCGATCACGGGGGGGATGGGGGGGATATATCCCCCCCAATATTTCAAGTGGGGGGGATGGCCTGTATTATCATCCCCCCCAATAATTTAGGGTAGAAAAATTATAATAATGATGATGAGAAAATGAAAAGTTTGATCATGATGATTATATGCCATCAATCAGTTTGTTTCCCTCGCAATTTGTGTATATTGTTATTGAATAAAAACATTCTTTTTCAGGACTATTAAACAGATGGGTGGAGGTTCAAGATGAAAAAGAATGAAATGTTTATGTATCTGATATTCTTTAACACATGACATAAAAGGACCCCAACGAAAATCAAATTTTGTTGATAGGGTGTTCCATCCCACCAGTGGTGAATAAATTAATTCAAATAATTCATTAATTCAAAAGGGTGGAAAAATAAACGGGAGTAAAAGGGTGGCAAGATAAAGGAATGACGGTAAGCCCGATGGCGCACGAGAAGCCACACAGGTTGTAGTTTGTGCTAGTCTTAATTGGTCCGAATCTGCATTTTATCATCATGCATTAAGAAGAATAAAGATATTGCCAGTCAGGTTAGATTTAAGATAGAAGTTGTATACACAGAGGCGTCGATCCTAGGTGGGGGGGGGGGCAGGGGGCGATAGCCCCAAAAATACTTGGGGGCAAACATATCGTTTTGCCCCCCCCCCAATAATTCCGCATGTGCAACTAAAAAATAAAATAAGATTGTAATGCTACACTGAAATCAGCAAGCGAGATTGAGATACCAACTCGATTTTTATTTAAAATCGTACTCAAAATGTCTGCTTTTCAGATTGGAATATAAAAATTTTCAGCTCGCGCTTCGCGCTCGCATCATATACCAAAACCCCATACTTTTCATGATAGGTGAATATAATGTCCCGTTTTCAATTCTAAACCTCAAAAGAACTATGATTTTGCAATAATCTTTTGTTGGATATATATCTTCCATTAAAGTGTCCTTTTTTCCAGATCAAAATATTGAAATTTTCAGCTCGCGCTCGCATCTATTGTTCTTCTAGATACACATCTTAATCATGATTGGTACCAAAAATGCTTAGAATATCAAGCTTTCAGGTCAGAATATAAAAAAATTTCAGCTCGCTCTCTAGTGAGATACATGTATCGACCCTCCTCATGAGTTACTACAAACAAACCTAAACAGGTACATTTTTCCTGTTTTCATGACATACTAAAAAAATTTAGCTCGCGCTTCGCGCTCGCATTGTTGGTGAAGGTGAGATATGTGTCTCTTTCTCATGAGTTATATATATATATATATATATATATATACATATATATATATAGGCCTATGTGTGTGGGGGTGTGTGGGTGAGTTTGTTCGTTTTTTGTGATCGAGCGCCTTTGGAACGTTGATTCATAATTTTGCCCCCCCCCCATCTGAAAAATGGATCGACGCCCCTGTGTATACATCATGCTCAATAAACAGATCACTATGTACATGGTCCAGTCAATTTTTGTCATTTTTTTCTCGGTATGAGTTTAGAATAGGCTTACTTGTAACACAAATTGGATTTTCAAAAAAATTATACAAGTATAGTACACTACAACAATGAAGGAATTTCCAAGAACACCATGCATATCAACCACTCCCAAATGTCCTAACTTGTGATTTTAGTGGGGGTAATGTTGAAATATCCCCATCCACAAGAACATTTGTGTCAATCATCCCCCCCAACCAAGAATACCGATCGACACCCATGGATATATTACTTAATATTGATAACATTTTTTCTGTGACATCTGCTTTTGTGGAGAATAAATATACACGTGTATTTGAACTTCAAAGTTCCCCCAGATTAAGAAGGTTGTTTCGTTTGTCAGTGCTATATTTATGATGCACGACTTTATCCACATAATCGACTGTAAGATACACTAAGTGTCTGTATGTATAATCAGTATAATTAGGAAATATGTTTAAAGGACTTCGGGGGTTGTAATTGCTGATAAATGAGCAAAACTAGCATAAAAGCACGATGTCGAGTTCTTTTCCAAACAATATTACACTGTACTTATACGTGTTGGCGATCTACGCTGTGCTCATTTCCAGCTTGGATTTCATGATTTCATAAAGTTCAGTCAATTTGCCGGTACCATTTCTGGATGTACGGAATAGTGACATGTAACGTTGGTTTTTACTGACTTCCTCATGAAACCAGTGTTTACTGAAACTTCTTTCATTGTCAAATTCCTTTTAGCGTGTTTTAAACTTTCTAGCAATTTTATGTCAATAACTACGCCATTTTTATTCTTACAACTGCCGTAATCCTCAGTTTGTAAGAAGTTGATGACAAATTCAATTTCATTGTTGCAGAGGTTTTAGCTCAGAAAAATAGACGAAATAATAAAATACAAGGGATCCAAATTCCACATAGATTGAACGATAGAGATATACGTATCGTGCAATATGCAGACGATACAACCATTTTTACTGACTCTATACAATGCATTAAAAAGATAATGAAAGCAGTAAAGACGTTTGGAATATATGCTGGGCCAAACATCAATTGGACTAAATCAAATCTTATGAAAATGAATATAAACAACAATGAAACTAACAATCTTCTTTTTACTGAAGATCCTATAAAATGTCTTGGTGTTTTTTGTTGTAAAAAATATTCTGTTGTTCAATCTCTCAATTGGGAAAACAAAGTTCAAAAAATAAAAAATACACTTGACTCATGGAAAATGAGAAAATTATCATTACATGGAAAAGTGGTGGTAATGAAATTTTTAGGAATGTCACAGGTAGTACATACTGCTACAGCAGTACCAATCCCTTCTAAAATAATCAAAGATATTAATAAACTAGTTTACAATTTTTTGTGGAATTCCAAAAAAGAAATGGTGAAACGTAATGTATGTCATAATCCTAAAAAAGAAGGGGGATTAGGAATGGTTGACTTAAAGACAAAATGTCGATCACTACGTCTGTCATGGATCAATAAATATTTAACAGGAGAAGACAGTGCTTGAAAAACCCTGTTTGAATATTGGACCCAGAGAATTGGCGGGGATTTCCCTCTTTGTTTGA
This sequence comes from Lytechinus variegatus, assembly GCF_018143015.1. Classification (NCBI taxonomy): domain Eukaryota; kingdom Metazoa; phylum Echinodermata; class Echinoidea; order Temnopleuroida; family Toxopneustidae; genus Lytechinus; species Lytechinus variegatus. The sequence continues at coordinate 27,687,700 of NC_054744.1, read as the reverse complement.
CTTTTAATTGCAAAAAGAGTGATATGTATCGTATTTGTATGAAAAAGCATTTGCCCATATTTTATGTTGACATGTTCTGTTCATGGGCTGATTTAAAGTATATTGATATTGTTTAAAGTAACGAATATTAAAAACGAAATTATTTGGTACAATAGTAACAGAAGAGTATAAAAAAGATGTAATATATTTTCCTAACTGGATGAAAAACGATATTTTAAAAGTTAAACAAGTCCTAACAGGTGGTGATTTGAAGAAGATTGATTCAATATGCACTGTTTTTAATTACTTTCTATCTTTGAATTGTTGAAAATAAAAAAATGCATTCCCGAAGTTCTGGCTTGACAAATTACGTAATAGTGCACGAAATGTAAATAGCATGTCATCGAAACCCAGCAGTATTGAAATATCAACAGGTGACTGTATAGAAATCAATGGCATGAAAGCCAGACATTTTTATCATTTAATGATCGAAAAGGAGAAAAAAGGACCTCCATTGTATTCATTTTTGGAACGATTTCTTTAGCTTGCCTCTTGAATTCAATTGGAAACGATTATTAGAGTTTAAACTTGATTTTATAAACGACAAAAGGATTAAACAGTTTAATTTTAAATTAATTCATAGAATACTACCAAGTAAAGACAACCTTTGCAAATGGAAAATTAAAAATGATATTTTATGTAATATTTGTAAAGTTCCAGAAAACAGTATTCATCTTCTTTTTATCTGTCAAGTGGTAACAGTTTTTTGGAAAATTGTTTCTAAATAAATGCTCTGTTCGATGTTAAGATTGTTTTGAACGAAAAAATTATTGTAATAGGTCATGAAATAGAAAAAACAGAAATGAATTTGGTAAACCTTATAAATTTTTCACAATTTGTAATTTATAGAAATTATATTAGAAAATGTTTTGAAAACGACAGACATAAGACTCATGCATTTTATCTTTTTAAAGATCTAAAGGCAGAAATTCGAAACTATTTGATACGAAAATGTAATCAGAAGAGACTTGATATAAAGCAAGTCTCAAAGTTTCTTTCAATTCTTTAGTTCCTTTTCTCTATTTTATCTATGTATATTTGTGTATCCGACTTTTGTAAAAACGATTGTAAATATCAGATGAACAAATAAAGTACCTCTTATGAGGATTAAAGAGAGAAAAAAAATCATTCATCATACTTAAGCAACTTATGCAACCACATTCTTGTCGTCTTTCTATAAGGAGGTTCTGTGACATCGTGGAGGATATATTACTTAATATTGATAACATTTTTTCTGTGACATCTGCTTTTGTGGAGAATAAATATACACGTGTATTTGAACTTCAAAATTCCAACAGATTAAGAAGGTTGTTTCGTTTGTCAGTGCTATATTTATGATGCACGACTTTATCCACATAATCGACTGTAAGATACACTAAGTGTCTGTATGTATAATTAGGAAATATGTGCAAAGGACTTCGGGGGTTGTAATTGCTGAGAAATAACAAAACTAGCATAAAAGCACGTTGTCGAGTTCTTTTCCAAACATTATTACACTGTACTTATACGTGTTGGCGATCTACGCTGTGCTCATTTCCAGCTTTGATTTCATGATTTCATAAAGTTCAGTCAATTTGCCGGTACCATTTCTGGATGTACGGAATAGTGACATGTAACGTTGGTTTTTACTGACTTTCTCATGATACCAGTGTTTATTGCAACTTTTTTCATAAATTGTCAAATTCCTTTTAGCGTGTTTTAAACTTTCTGGCAATTGATGTCAATAACTACTCCATTTTTATTCTTACTACTGCCGTAATCCTCAGTTTGTAAGAAGTTGACGACAAATTAAATCTTTGATAAAATGTTGACAGTTATTAAATGTATAATACACAGAAAAAAACTCACATTTTTTAATGTTTAGATTTGTTAAAGCCTGGTTTATTGGGTGAATAACTAATGGTCTGATAGTTGTTCTTTGAGAATTATAAGCAATAGGTTATAGAAATTGAATAGAACTATTTAAAATTCTACACTTTTCGTATGGAATTTCGACAATACTTGATCAGTTCATAAAGTACAGCGGGTTTGTATAGACCCTTATTAATGTGTATTACAGAAGTTCAAATCTATAAACATACAATATTCATTACATTACACATTCCCATAAAACTTGCGATACCATGGATACGACGTCGTTAAATGGGTTTTCAGGAAGAAAATTGCTATATGGCATAGATGACCTTCGAAAGATACTGGTATTGGATTCAATTTCACATCTGTTCATATCCTTACACCGATGATATAATTTCTAAAGATTAAAACAAAAACATTTAGATTCCTACTAAAAAGGCAAGATTCTGCTTAAAACATACAAATAATTAGACTGAAGTGTTTATGAAAATCACATTAAAGATAAAGTTTGTACAATATCGAATTTAATTTGTTTAACCACTGTAGGGCAGCGCTAGTAATTCTTGGATTTTTGTTGGTGTATGCCCCCCCCCCCCGATGTCAAAATGTTAAAATTTGACAATAATAACCTACAGCGTGCATGAGTATATTAATCCTGATCTTTAGAATTCGAGTAGTAAAACATGCATTCCCTTTTTCGATATTAATGCTCAAGGTTACACGAGTGGCGTCATTTAGATTCAGCATTAGCACCCTCGAATTAACAAGAAACCCTAAACAAGGTTTTGAAAGTTTGGGGGACTGAGCCAAAAGGATTGGCGGGACCCCACTGACCATTCCAAAAAAAATCACAATCCGATTGATAATTTTACTCGTTTTGCGTTTTGTACACGGTTTGGGGAAAAGGGGGGGGGGTGCTGTTTAGCCCCCTTCCCTCCGTTCTACGGCTCCTGAATTAGAGGTTCGTGTGTGTCAGTATCCCATCGTGGCTCAATGTCCATTGACAATGTGTCAATGCACACTCTGCCACTCTCCGCCCAGGTGTTAAAATATGTGGTATGCGTATTAATTAAATCATGTAAATGCTCCCAATGTAGTTCAAAATTCTAAGTAGATAACCCCTCCCTCACGTACAAGAAAATAAAGTTATCTAGAGGTATTAAAATATTTGATGAAAAGAATTCATTTTTAGATCGCCTACTCCTCAATTCAATTAACCGTGAACCGTAACCTTTTCAGCATTTTACAACATCAATGATTTTGATTAATATTTCATGAGATACACAGCTTGCAATTTGCACATTAGGAATTTTCTATGTCTAATTTAATTGAAAAAAGGGGAAACTCGTAGTGTATTTCAATGCGAGCCCTGAATTGAATGTCATCGAGAATGGGGAGAAAATTCATTCGATCATGAGTACTGATGACAGTTCAACGAGATATTCATGTTTGTATTACTATACTGGCATGATTGCACCACCTCTCATGTAAACCACTCAGACGTCCTTCTCTTCGTTCAGGTTACTTTACACCCAAACCTGAAGCCCTCCTCACACGTGACCGAATTGCCTGAAATATGCCTTGCGATGGCTGGCGAAAGGCATTTTTTCTAAATCGTTTTCAATGGCTACTGATTGTAAATCATATTTACCCTTCGTGTTCGGCAGTGGCGTAACTACGGGGGGGCATGGGGGGGGCACGTGCCCCCCCAATCGGCTGGCCAAAAAAAAAAAAACCGGGGAAAAGGAGAAAAGAGGGAAAAAGGAAGAGAAACGTAGGGGGAAAGAAGAAATTGTTGTTGATCATAGTGTTATATTATTTATATTATGTTATATAACATAAGCATTTTTTCACTTTATGAAACATTATTTGCTTAATTGTGTCTTCATTGTCGGCGCTCGCATAGACTTTTTAACGAGATACCTGCTGTACTAAAGCCTCCCGTTTTCAAATCAATATACAACAAAATAATATATTTCCTCACAATTAGAGTTATTATTGTTATAAGTAGTGATATATTCTTCTTTTTATGACTACTGAAAGTTATTGCCCTATTTAAGGTCTTAATATAAAACATTTCCTGTCCGTGCTAACGTTCGCATTAGTGGAGTGGTGAGATTTCTGCTTTTCATGAACTCCTAAAATCAGTCCTTAAAATGTCAATTTTTCTGATCTGAATATAAAAAAAATTAGCTCGCGCTTCACGCTCGCATCATTTGGTTAGTGAAATACGTGGGGTCTTATAGTGAATTCCTACAAACAAGACTTGGAATGCCCCTCTTCATGTCTGTATTTCCTATAATTTCAGCTCGCGCTTCGCGCTCGCAGTATTTCATTAGTGAGATGCGTATAATAATCATGATTACAATGACTTCAAAAAGTGCTCCATGTGTTTAGATGTAATTCTAACAAAATCAGCAAGCGCTTGGCACTCGCATTAGATGACTATGGTGAGATATGTATACTCAGACTTAATGGATTCTTAACTATAGTCCTTAAAATATCCATGTTTGTGGTCAATATATACAAAAATTTCAGCTCGCGCTTCGCGCTCGCATCATTTGGTTAGTCAAATACGTAGGGTCTTAGAGTATTCCTACAAACAACCCTTAGAATGCCCCTCTTCAGGTCTATATTTCCTAAATTTTCAGCTCGCGCTTTTGCGCTTGCAGTATTTGATTAGTAAGATGCGTATGATAATCATGATTACATGACTACAAAAGGTGCTTCATGACTGTGTTTAGATGTAATTCTAACAAAATCAGCAAAGGATGGCAATAGCATTAGATGACTATGGTGAGATATTTATACTCTTAATGGATTCTAAAATATAATCCTTAAAATTTCCTTGTTTAGGGTCAGTATATACAAAAATTTTAGCTCGCGCTTCGCGCTCGCATTGTTTGTTTAGCGAGAGAGTAAAGTATCATGATTACAAAACAATTTGCTTATAATGTCAATTTTTAGCCCTCAATATCAAAATTTTCAGCTCGCGCTTCGCGCTCGCATTATTTAATCAGTGAGATACATATCCGTTTGATGGCACTGCATGTCCTTAAAATATCTCTATTAGGTCAGTTTACCTGACAACTGAGCGCGCTTCGCGCGCTCCCTAAGTGACCCGAAATGTTTGCTGGTGCCCCCCCAATGTCGTGACCCACGGTACGCCACTGGTGTTCGGGTTTGTACATCTTCTGAACTAACAGCTGCAATTATTTAAATTCGCGCGGAAATTTTGAACATGTTTAAAATTTCCCGACGAATTGAAAAATCGTTTGTCATCAGTTCTGTTTTAATTCGCATCGCTTATTTAGTTTGCGGTAATCGTTCGTTTATCGTTCGTGTGTTTTTGTCGCGCATAGTCCCTCTTCGCGCTTTTGCCAAAGTGGACCGATCAATGATATATTCACTAACTTTCAATTTGGTTTTAGACAAAGACATAGTACTATCCACGCTCTTTCAAATTTTTTGCATAAAGTAGCCCATTCTTTAGATGATCATTCGCATCCAATTGGTATATTCCTGGACTTCTCCAAGGCATTCGACACTATTAACCACGACATTTTACTTTACAAGCTTACTCATTATGGAATACGTGGAATTGCCTTGGAGTGGTTCAGGAATTACCTTAAAAAAAGAAAACAATATGTTCATTTAAATAATCACATCTCTGATCAACATGACTTTAATTGGGGTGTCCCACAAGGAAATATATTAGAGTCTCTTTTGTTCATTATTTAACGATTTTCACAGATCATCTGACATTCTTTCATTTATTCTTTTTTCAGATGATTCCAATGTATTTTTTGCTCACAAAAACCCTCATACCCTAGTTCAGATTATGAATTTGAAATTGCTATATTTGACTCAATGGATACGCGCCAATAAACTAAACAAACAAAATATATGATATTAAGTAATCCCATTAAATCTTTACCTTCTGACATTATCTTTAATGATACACCTTTACAATGTGTTTCCCAAATTAAATTTTTAGGAATTATATGTTGATAATAAGCTTTCTTGGAAACCCCACGTTCTTAATGTGAGCAAAATATTATTTCGTAATATTGGTGTAATTAATAAGTTAAAACACTATTTTCCTTCGGTCACATTACTCATGTTGTACTCCTCCTTGATTTTACCTTAGCATGGGATAATACCCATAATTCTTTATTGGAAAAAAACATTGATTTTACAAAAGAAAACACTCCGAATTATATGTAATGCACCAGTTCGTTCTCATACAGATCAATTGTTTCTGGAACATAAAAATCATGAAGTAAAATATATATATTCATTTCAATTATGTCAATTCATGTATAAATAATATTTGATTCTATGTTTCACCAAAACCAATCCTTCCATAACTATCCCACCAGCCAGTCAAATGAATATCACTTGCCCCTCCTCAGAACGCATCTAGCACAAAATACTTACTTAAATACAGGTCCAAGATTTTAGAATTCCCTTGACGATGAGATTAAAGATGCCCGTTCTTTACTTTCCTTTAAAAACAAACTAAAATTTATGCCCCTAAAACCTTAATGAAATATATTAACTATATAAACTAAAATTTTGTATCCTTATTTTGCTAATCTATTTTCCATGTTTATACAGAACATAAAACCTTATTTTTCCAGTTTTATATACATAAGATTTGAAATACAATAGTCAAGGCGTGTACCTTTTATATTGTATATGTGTATGCGTGAATGTGTGTACATGTATGTCCGTGTGTATGTCGGGGTGTATGTGTGTATGTGTTTGTAAGGGTGTATTTGTATGTGTATATATGTGTGTTATGGGTGTGTAAGTATGTGCATAGATATGAATGCATGTATGTGCATATATCTCTGCGCACTTCGATGCGAAAGTTATTTTTTTAGAAAACGCATTTAAAGAAAAGCTTTTTTAAAACCAAAGTGGACGGTTCGTGGAATAGAGATACAGTGCGCTATCGCGCCTCGCGATTTCACCACGAACTGTCCACTCTGTTACGATGCCCACTGTAGCTTAAATAATTCACTTCAAGAAAATATAAAGATATGAGGTGGAACTTTGGAACCTAAACTATCAAACGAAGACACCGGTAAATAATTTGCTCTCCTTGTACGTGCGTGTGTGTGTGTGTGTGCATTGATATGTATGTATGTGTAGGCATAATATATATGCAGCAGATAAGCTTTGCATCCCTCTCCCTATCTCTATTTTTTCTTTCTATATTCTAGGCAGTTGTCATCGTACTATTGTCCACCTCATGTTCCTGTGTTTTGTTGTGTCGTAATATTTATTATTATCATTGTTTGCCCTTTTCGTTATCTCCATGTATTCCTTTACGTATATTTCAATATTCCTGGTATCTAATATTTTTAGGGGTCTACATTCTACAAGCATTGCTTTTCAGTGGACCTCTCCATTCTTCTCATGATATTGTTTTGATTTAATTATACTTAATGAAAATGATTATATTTATTTAAACTTGACATGCATGTTAATTAATATGTAAATCACTTATCGAAAAAGTATATCATTTTTTTCCAATGTTGAATTTTGTTCATGCTTTTATTTAAATTGAATCAATCTATCTTGTACTTATTTGTATTATTTTGAAGAATGAAAATAAATTGAATTGAATAAAAAAATCTCGAAAGGACCCGCAACGAAGCAACACGATGACACAACGAACAAGATTGCCTGATCTATTCCCTCGTCTTCGTTTCTAATCGCACGCCATATCAAACCATTACGCACTGTTCCTTCGTCTTATTGGGTTATATCAACCCTTCGCTCGCATTCGGCAGCAATTTTCTCAAAAACGTGAACCGAAAAATCGATATCCATTGTATGTCATAATTATAATTTGCTTACCGTTTGTTGATAAAATTTGACAATAGTTACTGATCCCATGATTTGACGGGAATTTCGTTGAATTCGCGTGCATTTTGTTCATTTTTCCATTCGTCACCCTCCGTCCGCCTACATGTACATTCGGTCAGGTGTGAGGGGGCTTTAAATATGCTGCACAGTCATATGGCAGTCGTGCTAACGAAACGAAGTTCCATTTGGCCGACCGTATGACTCTGGGAATAATAACCTAAAAGCTTTGGTCGATCACCAGCAGATTTTCCCTATGTGACTGTGACGTAATGGTTTCCGACAAAATATCGCCTTTTATTTCACATTTTCATTTTTTTTACTCGCCACAAATAAGCAAGAAAATGATGGAAGCTTGGGATAATATTGTTTTGTTGAAAAATATATGACAAATGAATTATGCTCCACATTGTTTGACTGAGATAAATTTGCCTGCGTAAGACATGCAAATCCCATATATTAGAAAGGTCTTTAAGGTTCTCTAGGAGTGTCTGTAGACGAAAATATAGATATTTAGGACAATTTTCCATTGAAGGAACTAGTAGGGATTGCTAATGACAGAACCGCAGCGCTCCCAAAATTCCTTAATCTCGTACGTCCACGTGGCTCGTCACAGATAACGAAAGGTCTCTAATGCTTGTCTTCTTCGGGTTCAGTATGACTATTGGGCAATGATGTGGTTTAATTACTTCATCTATAAAATACGCAATTACTTCATGGTCTGGAACTGAAGCAATTGCGTTTTTTCCCCAATCAAGTCTAGATGAAGTATTTAAACCACATTCATTGACCCATAAGCATACTGAACCCGAAGAAGACAAGCAGAAAGCGCATCATTATGCTCGTGCGGCCTCTACTATGATTCGAAATGAAATCATGTTTAACAATTCATTTCATTTTCATGCCTCGCACACCAACTTCCCTCGTCTTAATGGCCAATATATCACATACCCACATACACCCCACCCCCACACGCACACACTCTTACACCATACCTTACACCCATACGCGACACACAAGCACTATAACTCTCCGCCCAATCGTTCGCATCAAAAATATTTATTTCTACCATTAAAGTGAGTATCCCACGAAATACTTGAAATACCAGCTTTTTTATGGACCTCTCCATTTTCTCAGAATTTAAATCGCAAGGTATTGACGTAATATTTTGGGGTTACTAGTATGAGATATATATTCGTATATTCGTACTTAATTTTTTGTGTTAACTGCATTGCACAACTACCGTTATTACATTGAATTTCATTTGTATCAATTCGACTGCATATATATATATATATATATATATATATATATGTGTGTGTGTGTGTGTGTGTGTGTGTGTGTGTGTGTGAAGCTATACATGTACAACAGCTTTGGCAACTCTTTTATTTAAATATTGTAAAGAAATGGATGAAGAGAACAATGGTAGACGTAGCTTAAATCAAGGTTCCCCAGAGCTATCTACCCTTTGGAAAAATTGGTTATGCCGAAAAAATGTCTCTGCCGGGAATCGAACCCGGGCCCCCAGCTTTGAACGCCGGTGCCTTAACCACTAGACCACAGAGAAGGGCTAGGCCGACCGAGATCCGATTGACCGTCAGAAAGACAGATTTTCGACACTACCAATTACCTTTGTCGGGTGAAGGTGGGTTTTGAACAATGACAAGCCGTCATGCCTCAGCTGGATCAAAGCTGTTGCTTCGATACAGTACACGTATGTGAGAAAGTATACAAATGTGTGAATATATATATATTTTTTTTTTTTGTTTTTTTATTTTTTTTGAGGGGGGGGGAGAGGGGGTGAAAGTGAAATGAATGAATTAACTTGCAATGAAATTTCTGATTTCAAAATTCAGATTTCTGTCAAAATGTTGCGAGGGTCCCTAAAAGAAAATCAGCATGTTCCCCGATTTTTTCTACCCTTTAGAATATATTTACAATGAATATACAGATAAATAATTTTATTACTTAACACATAAAGACAACACACAACTTCAACATAATTATTTTCATATCTTCAACACCCTACACACTCACTCACAATCACCATTACTTTGGCTCAAACACAGTGCGGTCACACATCTTCTCAAGTCGCACACTCGTGCGCGCAGCAACCCACACCCACGTTCACGTACCACCACATGCATGCAGTTAAATCTACACAGTGAACCAAGTTATATCATCTGCACATGTAAAACCGGACCAGTAAGTTTATTCGACTGTGTTTCAGCGCGATCTCTTGTCTACAATTTTGATATCTTCGAGAGAAATTATAGTACGAAATGATGATCCATACGCCTTACCAATTATCACAACAGCAATTTATTTGAAAATACTGAGTCAGACCAATTTTCTACACTTCTGGTACTTAATGGACTACATATGGGAATAGCATATGATTATTGTCATACATTCGAAAATATGATCGAAGCTAATTGGAACTTTGCAAAAAACATCAAAGATCCGATCGATCGCAGGTTAAAAGATATCATTGGTCTGTCATGATGTAGAAGAACCAGGCATGTTTGTCACGTGTTATTTGAAAGGTTTGAAGGGGTATTCTGGACTGTAAATCACTACATCTAAACATGCTAAATAAGTAGATCATGATTTTCTAGTGGAAAACGCTGGATATTTCATCGTTTTCTGATAACATGCATGACACATAAAATGAATAACGAAGATATTGAAGTACAATACTACACTTTGTGTGCAGCAAATTGCAGCAGTGATTATCTTACACATTGATTCAGCAGTCAATATATATTTTTATCATTACTGGAGGACAAAATTTGAATAAATAATCATGAAATACCCCCCAATAATAAAAATGTTAAGAATAATTTGGGATATGATATCATCAGATTGTTATATGCATATTTATCATGGCGTATATTTTATGGAAATCTTCAAAAGGTTTGATATTCCTTGTTGGATTTTTAAAGTGTTTTGTTTGTCTGATTTAATTTTGTCTGTTCTAATGATAGCATTTTCAGGCTGGACAAAGCCATTTCAGGAATTGCAGATTACTATGTTCTCGAAATGTATGTCCTTATAGCTGTATATGTATCTAAAACAAATTTGACTTAATGTAAACAAAGAGTATTTTCAGATTTCCAACCCACAAAACAACCATGACAAGTTAATTTTAAGAAAAAGAACAAAAAACACACACACTTTTGACAATGTCATCAAACCTGGAGGAGAGATTACTAAATAATTCTATCTTCATGTTACTCTTCCTGTATACACAATTAACACGGGCTGTATCTACATGCGTATCAAAAAAAAGTTTACACTTTGAAAAAGCCCTGGGAATTAAAAAATATACAACATTTGGGTGATTTTTTCACACATATTCTTGGGTGTGGGTCTCATCTATCAAATGAAAGTAAAAGTTTTGACAGCATGTTACACTTGAGTGAGCACTGTTAATTTTTGTTTGCTCGTTTTTCATGCGGTGTCAAGGGGAAAGGGCGAAATCAAACTTACCCTGCGAATCATTTCTCATACATTTCCCTTGCACTTTTAGCCAATTGAAATAAAACGGATACATGCAAGCATTTTGTAACAATTTGCCACCAAAATTAAAATTTTAACACTTAGCAAGCACAACTTTTATCCTTTTTGTTCCAGCTGGATTTGAGGACATAACTAAATCTAAACAAAATCTTATATCAGACATCTCAAACATTTTTTCACTAAGTTTTTATCAATTAAAGTGGGTTTACATTTCACTTTTCATTTAATACTTGTTTCTCCACACTTTTCCCAAGCTTGATAATGATTAACAAAATGAAAATCAAGCCTTAGCCATTTCATGAAAATCACAGCTCAGTGCAAAGCAAATGTCGTCACGATGGTCTCGGTGTGTGGGGGAGTGGGGTGGGGCGCAACTTAATTGGCACTCTTGAAGTGCTTTGGGCAAGGAAACAAGTTGAAAAATTAAAAGATATCTTCAAATCAATTTTAATACGTAAATTTAATGTGTTATTCATGATTGAGGTCTACATTTATTCGCATAACTATTTCAAAGTTCTGCGCAAATCATTTTTCACTAACTTTTCAAAAGTAATTGGTGCTCACTCAAGCGGAAATATTTTTTGACAGTTATATCGTCAGTTGCTTAAATGGATCAGTACCAATGTTAAAATGTGGAAAAATCTTCAGGATACTACAAATGTATAATTTTACAGGACTTTTTCTAAGTGTAAACCTTTTTTTGATACGCACTGTATATATATGTGAACAAAATGAATTAATCAGTGATATTTCAGTACCGTCATTATAACATGAAATCTCAGAATTCCCCTTCTTTCCTCACTGATATTTCGATTCCTTACAGGACAGATAAACTCATTATTGAACGAAGCTATTGCTATTGTGAGTCAATTGAGAGCTTCATCACTGCCATTTGTTTTAATTGCGCTTGTAATTTCAAGGACATTGCTAGGCCGTATGGCGAATATGCCGATACGCCAACCTTTTTTCGGTTTTATAGTTAAAAGTTGACTAAAGCTGGACTACTATATGCTGGAACCGTGGTCCAATCACTCGATCTGAGAGGAGTGGGTGATCGCGACGCCTTTTCACCCGGCATTCCCCAATCAAGTACGGATGAATTACGCTTTAGTGGCCTGTCACACATCCCTTAATCATAACAAAGTCAAATATTAATGCTTGCTTAAATGTAGGTTAATTAAGACAGGATTGGCTAGATAATGAGACACGTTTGCTTTTGCATGAGTACGTTCTGGCTTTGACATCACCAAAATTGCCTCTTTGTCTACGATGGTATGGACATTTTACACTATGCACATTTATAGAAAATTTTCTTTCCATGACTTGAAATTCCTTGAGTTTACTTTATATATATGATATAAAAATTTCTGATTAGCTGCACTTTGCAATAATAATAGTTTCATGATATGATAATCAAAACCGGTTATCATGATTATTTAAATTGACCGGAGGATAATGAATTTGTTCAGTCTATCATGTCTATATATTGTGAAATTTGGATTGGCCTATTGTAAAACGTAGCCTACGTATATACTGCTAAAAAATGCTACTACTACTTTGAATTTTAACTTCAAATGAATCTCCTCAGAGTTAATGGATCTGTGCTTGGTTGTCGAAACGGATGACAAGAACAAGGGGAATTATAAATGTATACAATAATAATAATAATAGCCAATTTTTATAGAGGGTGACAGCCCGCGAGACCGACTTTTTTCCCTTCATCGGTTGCTGCGGTCGAAGGCGCCTCGTTGCAGCGGCGTAACAGGTGCCTGTCATCAGAGGGGGGGGGGGGGAGCCAAATATTTCCCGTAATTACGACTAGAATTAGTGTCATAACTAGGATTTCAGTTTAGCTGACAGTAGTAATTATTCCTTTTTTGTTTGTTAGTTATTCATTCATTCAACTATTCATTAATATATTCCTATTTTAATATCATTTTTCTAGATAACATTTCAGCTTCTGCCGGAGTATTATTAGACTGGGAATTGTTTGAAAAAAAATGCTTGTCATAAGACTACGAAATCGGACACCCCATCCCCTCCCTCACTTCATCGTCTAGCCAAATTATACTGATAAACCCAAATACAGTGGCACCGCATCCGAAGTGGGCTGTTGAAATATCCTAACCAAATTTTTCATTTAAACGCACACACTCATCCCACCACTAGCGTACCTAAAAGGGGGGCAGGGGGGCAGACAGCCCCCCCCCCCCGACGAGTCACAAGCTAAAAAAAGGAAGCGAAAAAGGGGAAAGATAAAAGAAAGAGGTTATCTACGAAAAAATAGGGAGGATCATCCCCCACCCCCGCTTCCGACGCCTATGCCACAACTACTACGACTACTACAACTACTACTTCTACGACTTCTAATTCTACAACTGCTGGAGTGCTGCAGCTGCTGATATTATAACAAAAATAGTAACAACAACAATAACAAATGGGTTTTAGGAAAAAAGGTGACTCCCCCATGACAAGTTCAAAATGAACACCCCCCCCCCCCCGAAGGACCATTCTCCCGAGGACAGGCTTCCCGGAGAAAAAAACTGATTTAAACCGGCATTTCTATTTAAGTGACAAATTAATGTACTTTTTTCTTTAGAACTTTCACCTTCTTGTTATTATTATGTTTAAATGAAAAAAAAAAACATAACGAAGGTTCAATGTTCCAGGTGTATGTAGTTCAATAATATTTCAAATTTTCTTGATAAACATTAAATGCACAAGAACATGAAGCAGAATTACCATAAAAATAAAAGTTAAATGAGAAGAGTTAATGATTAAGTAGTGTCAGTGAAATAATGCCTGTAAGTTTATACTGTAAGAAGCGGAAACACGTACCGCCTCCCTGCACCCCTCCCCCTCGAGAGACGTTGCGTGCGCGCAGTACGTGTTTCGCACGATTTTAGTGCTCACCACCGCCCCTACAATGAAATCCTAGCAACGCCACTGATTCTGAATTTAGTTACCGGGAATTAATTCCCCCCCCCCCCCTTGATAACAGGCACCTGTTACGCCGCTGCAACGAGGCGCCTTAAACCACTCGACCGCGGCAACCGATGAAGGCGAAAAAAAGTCGGTCAAGTGGTCGCACCCCTTATAGAGCGCTTTTCCCATAATGGCTCAAAGCGCGTTACAGAATATTATTACGCCGGTCATTGGATTCATTTCAATCCCGCACGAAAATGCACAATATCCACTCCCTGGGGAGCATTCCTTGCATTAATCGCAGCCTCATTATGGCGCTGGCAAAATCAAACATACAATATCTGTCACATCCTACCGGGTACCCATTCAGCACCTGGGTCGAGAGTGGCAAAGTGTGGATTAACGCATTGCCAAAGGACGCTCGACCGCGATGGGATTCGAACACACGACCCTCTGTTTACAAGGCGAGAGTCAGAACCATCACACCACGGCTCTTCCACAATCAAAGGGAGCTGACAGGTTTTCCCTCCAGTAGACATATGGTATACATTCTAAGATGTTTAGAGCATCAGCACGATTGCGAATCGAGCTATCTGTTTTTCCATTACGGTGTAGGTATTTTATGAATTTTTACTTAAAAAATGGGAAGATCGAGTTTAGATAAACACATTTGATCGATGAATTCGTCTTCTGATGGGTTTCATGAAAAATGGTTCCGAAGGAATGCCATTTGCATAACTGTATGAATCGATGTGCGAGGTTGCATCTTGATGAATCCCACATAAAAGCTGATAAAGTTGGCTGAGTTCTTCTGTCAACATAGTCATTACCATGATTACATTTATGACCTGAGAGAAGCAACATAGCGGAGACTGTAAAGAAACACCGATGAGCAGAGAAAATTCATGGCATTGCCAATGTTTATTTTATTGATCAAAGTGTCATCCTCGCCATCAATGTACTCAATTCAAATAAAAAGGGGAAAATGCAATCCGAAAATGGCTGTTTAATTTGAGAATTTTCCAACTAAGATAGGGAGACCCGAGTATGTCAAGGAATATTCCTAAATAAATAGCTCGGCTTTCATTTTTTTTTCATCCATTTGCTTTCTGTATATTAGTATAGGCGATAATCCTCAGAGGGCATAGGGTCACGCCCCTTTTTTTTCTTTATCAACAAATTGTTATTGCAAAAAAAAATTGTATCAAAACCTGCCTTAAAGTTTGCAGTACATTATTATACAGACATCTCTCAGTGCTTTTGCAAAGGATCGTTGCTTTCGCACGCACAATGTTTGCATTTCTACACTCCTTGGGGAGCAATCATTTTGTTTCCAAACAGAACTGCATGCTTCAAAGCTTTGAGTCTTTCGCATTCTTTAGGGTACCCCATTCTGCACCATGGAGTAGAGTAGCAAATTAAAGCGTGTATTGACGCCTTGCCAAAGTATCCGCGAGGCCGCGGTGTGATTCAAACACACGACCCTCTGATTGGAAGGCGAGTCTGAACTGCGATATCACGCTTCCATCCTTTCGAAAAACCTTAATAATGTTATTATAGGTTTTCCCGTCCAACTTCATCAGGGTTGCATTTAAATTAATGAAAGGATTTTCAAATTCGAAATATTTTGTCAACCCTCTGCACACATGGTTCATTTTCATTTATTCATCATTTAATTCCGTTCTATATCATTCCTTTGAATTTGGTAGAAATTTAATTTAGGGAGAAATTCGTTCAAATTAATGGCCCAAAGTCGTCATTTAATTTCGCAACGAAGAACTGATAGTATAATTTCACCCAAAATACCATTTTCAATTTCATTAATCGGCACACATATTTGCACTTTAAACTTCCAAATTCAGATAACATGTTTCTGTGTTCATTTTTCTTTTATAACGTTATACAATTTTTTTTCTCCAAACTTTACCCTACCTTTTTTTCTGATCTTTCAGTTAGAATGATTTTATTCCATTATGTTTGATAAAGACGTAATTCATATAACACTTATAGGATATAGGATATGGTTGTGAACGGTTATTCTTTTAGTGATTAATGAGTGGGTGCAGGGGCGGATCAAGGATTTCCAAAAAAGGGGGCATTTTCCCTAGGAATTTGACGAGCAAAACCGAAGATTTTTAACCAAAGAATAAGGGACGGTCCACGATTTTTTTTTAAATTGTGGCTCTCAAAGGGGGGGGGGGCACGGACACGAGCCGGGTGTGCCCCCCCTGGATCCGCCAGTGAGTGGGTGGATGACCTATGCCAATGGTAGGTATTTTTTTCATCATCTTGTTCTTTTTTTATTTCACATAATTGTAAATTATATCGTTGTGGGGAAGGGATGGTATTGACCACGTTCTATAGTTGAATGAAAGTGGAAAAACGAGTTGTTGTTCCGATGATGGTTTTTCAGATGGATGATACATTTCAGTATAATGGTAAACATCCAATTAAGAAGTAAAACCCATTTCCATAATCATTCAAATGAAGTAAAAAAAAAAAATAAAAACGAAAAACACTGTGCATATCCTATAAGTGATCGCATATTAATGATTTTGAATTCCTAAACCTTCGCAAGGAGGGTACCGTTGCGAATTTGAAAACATCTCTTCGGCTATTTGAATTTGCTCGATCTTTATACTTGTTTAAATGAAATAACCATGAAATTGCGTGCCAATATGATTAAATCAAATAAAGTATTTTGGTATTTAAATGTTTATCTCATAGGTCATTCGAATTAGTTGCAAATTGAACTATTACATCATTAAATCGGTTGAAATTTTGACGAAATAGGACGGGAAAACCTATACTAAAAGATCAAGTCCACCCCAGAAAATTTTCTTTTTGAATCAATAGAGAAAAATGTAACAAGCATAACAATAAGATTTGCAGCAAAATCGGATGTAAAATGAGAAAGTTATGACAAATAAAAAATAAGAAAAACATTAAGTTTCTCTTTTTTTCTCAGAACAATTATATGCACATCTCATTTGTAGACAAATGAGAGAGTCGATGATGTCCATCACTCACTATTACTTTTGTTTTTTATTTGTTTGAATTATACAATATTTCGATTTTTTTATTGACAGTAATATGAAACTTGTCTCAACCACATAATCGTGATAATGTTAAAATATAACTGATTTAAAAAACAAGGGGGAGGAAATCAGAAAAATCCTATAATAGAATACAAACGAAAAAAATTGAGTGGGTGACGTCATCAGTTACATCATTTGCATACCGACCAGGATGTGTATGTAACTGTTTTGTGAATTTAAGCGACATAATAAAATGTCATAAGTTTCTCATTTTAATCACATCCGATTTTAATGAAATTTCCAGTGTCGTGCTTGTTGGATTTTTCTCTTTTTATTCAAATCAATTCTTTGTTTGGGTGAACTTGTCCTTCAATGTTAAATACTCTCTGCTTATGAAATGGCCAGATTTCTTTTTTTAGGATAAACTCAGCACACTTTCAAATGCTGCCCCTTTTCTATGAAATACTAGTACTTCATCTGCCCCAAACCCAGAATTGGTACATTACAGTTATGAATTACTTAATGTGTGAGTGCCTTATCTGCACTGATTACTAAAGCTGAGCTTCTTATTTAATATGATCGATGGATTGGGATGACAAATATCTGACAATTTGAGTTAATGGCTCGGGATTTAGTTAATTATCAGAATGTCTTTCGGTTAGTTTATTATCTGTCTTTCTTATATGATCAAATCATGGAGCTATCATGATAGAATCGTGCTCGTGTGCAAATACGGATGATGTGTTCATCTCCATGAAATCTCCCTCCCACACACTTTAGACCTACTGTCTTTTCACAACTCTCTCTCTCTCAGTAATAAAAATGCACTCATCTGCTGATTAATGATCAAAGCAAGTGGGTTATTGTGCAGTACACTTCCAGGGAGAAATAATTTCTTCACTTCCACCTAGACATTATTATTTCAAAGAAAAGCCAAAGTAAGCATATAAATTAGACCATTCACTTTTTCGGCAATGATATTTTTTTTTGGTGTTTCAGGTTTACATACGAGAAACAAGACAAAGACATCGCCATGCATAACCTACCCAAAGACCAAAGCGCGACCACGGAGGAAATGGCCAATTATTCGGAGAAAGCATATGCAATATCCGACAACGACGAGTATAAGAAGGAAGGAAGTCGGAGAATCGTCGACGAGTTCGTCGATAACGCGACCACGCATGGGATTCCTCGAGTTCTAAACTCGTCCCGGCCATCGCACTCCCGCTTGTTCTGGTGTGCCGTCACCTTGATCTTTATAGGGGCTTTTCTCTACCAGGGTACAATGCTCATCATCTCCTTCATCGGTCGACCAACTTCTACGAAAATATCTCTTGTCACCGAACCAAGGCTCGAATTCCCTGCAGTCACTATTTGTAATCTGAACATGCTGCGGCGGTCAAAGCTTAAGGGTAATTTAGCTTGCCTGAAGTTTGCCAAAAGATATTATGTGCAGTGGCTGCGGAAGCGGGGGGGGGGGGGGTTGAGCCCCCCCAAAAAAAAAAACAATTCAAACAATTCCCAGTCTAATAATACTCCGGCAGAAGCTGAAATGTTATCTAGAAAAATGATATCAAAAAAGGAATATACACTGTTGGTCATAAAGGTGGAATATTTTTTCACCAAATTTTCACAGCGTGTACAAAAACGTAGAAATAACGATATGATTGTGAATTTTTGCATGGTCAGCCCCTCCACTTTTGGCTCACCCCCCCCCCCCCTTGAAAATCGTTCCGAGGCCCCTGATGTGTTAGAAGCTAGAACAAAGAGTATTAGATTGAGCTGTAAAAACGTCGCCTGAAATATCGTTCATTTATGCTTTAGTAATTTATCGCTGGCACTACTGTTGAGGTTTTAGTCATATCATTACTAATATAGAATTTGTTTAAAAGTTCATTATATTCACTCGGAAGACTAAAAGTACAAGACTCATTGACAACATTTTGGATAAAGTAATCGTAATATTCGTTTATTGTGCATTAACTATCAAACAAGATCACGATGCAATAATCATTCATTAATAGGTACCCGCTTCGAGAAACTGGCAGCTCTAGATAGAGATCACAAAGTTGACGGGATTGGATTGGATGATTCTGACTATAATTGGTTCTTTTCAAGTTCTGAAGTTTCTCCATCACCAGGAGGGGAAACAGCAACAACGGATGCAGGACTTTCTTCGCCTGCTGGTCGGCGACGTCGAGCACTTAGCGCCGATTACTCACATGGCAAGTCATTTCTTGTCGTTGCATACTGTGTAATCTATTCATTCTTAAAACTTTTGCATTTGAATTCAAGTAAGTGATAGATTTTCGGTCCGTTCTGGAGTATAGAGGCTTAGTCATGCAGTCCATTTCAATAATAACCAGGAGAGTGGTTACACTCTAAACAAATATTGGGTAAAATTTTCACCAGCACGAAGGTGATTATGTGTCCAACCAAATTGGGGCAGTATTTTACCCAATGTGCGAAGCACATTGTCTAGTACGGTAAAAAATAATAAATAAGCAGCATTAAAACCAATTCCGGAGCAAGTGCTAATATTACCCCCTTCCAAATCTTCACAGCGGACATGGCGAAAGGCACTTCCAACAACATTTTGACGTCAATGGCTTTTCTGATTCGTCAAATAAAAGTGCTCCCTCTCCCAGGAGTGGCATCTTGTTCCTGATATGCTGTGCCCCCATTTGTTGCTTCGGCCTCGCGTATGCCCCTTCCCACAAAACACATTTCTCAGTCATGTCAGTATTAATATCAACGATCGGCCAGGAGGGTAACCTCATCACTCAACCAAGAACATATACATGATTCAAAAACTTCTTATTGGCTCTGTTTAATATCACATTTGCTGATGATTTGCAACTTTGAATTAAAATTTCAGACAAAATAATGTCCTTTCCCTTTGATGTTTTCCTAGACTCCATTGACGATGAATATAATTTCGACGATTTCAGACAAGTCGATGACCCAGATGACTGGGACGCCTTATACAATATTTCGAAAACAAGTGATTTCAGTAACTTCAAGAACCTGGTCAATCCGACTGCACAGGAGATACGTGAACTTGGACATCGGGCTAAGGATTTTATTCTCCAGTGCGCCTTCGATACAGAACCGTGTAGCTTTAAGTAAGTAAATAATCTTGCTGACACCAAATATGCCAAAAAGAGCATTTAAGACAGATGTAACGATATTGTTCAACTGAAACAAAAATGTGATTATGGGAATAGGTCACCATGGTATCACTGTAGTCGTAAGAGAATTTGTGCTTTGTGGAACTGCCAAGTTTTTACGACCCATCTATAATTATTGATAATACTGAGAATGATGCTGGTGATGATATGATGATGATGATGATGATAAGTTATAGTAGTTGATTGTAGTCTTATTAAACGGGCCCCAAAGACAAAATGAATCAAATTCATTTCATTATGGATGTCTCATTAAACTTTAAGATTACTTATAATGCAATGATGATAGTAATGTTATTCTGTCATAATCATAGTCTATCATATTACGCATATTTTGGTGGGTTTCCGACCCAGTGTATTGTGAAGGGGAAAAATCATTTTTCATAATTTCGTATTTGCGATTGTGACAACATTTCGACGTTTTTTTCTGACAAAAGGTTGGTAATCAAAGTAACGGATATTGATTTGGTGTGCACATCTCCCCAAATGTTTTCAATGATTTTGTGACAAGCAATATGATTGCAGGAAAAGAAGATAATTAACAGATTTAGAGATTTTGGATTTAGCAGTTAACATGAAAGTCACAAATAATATGCAGAGTTAAGGCAACGAGATGAGAAAAAAATTTAAATGAATTAATCTAGAGAAATATGGATACTTGCAAGTTATGATGGAACATTGTTTTAAATGATTTCTTTTCTCAATTTCTTACCTTTTTTATAGAAATTTCAGTGTCATTCAGAACGCTGAATACGGAAACTGTTTCGTGTTCAATAATGCTCATAAGCTGAGGAGAAGAAGACGTACAACTACATCAAGAACAGGATCTCAATATGGTAAACCTAATTTTATGGGAAATAATGAATATATTATGTCTTAAGATGAATATGATGGATATGGTGATTATAATGATAATAACAATAATGATTGTTATAGTAATAATAATAATGCTACTAATAAAAACGATAGTAATGATAATTACAACATAATATGAACAAGATAAAAGAAATGAAAATCCTGAATATAGTAATAAAGATAGATATTACACTTTGCCGTATATTATGATCCCACCGCCTTGTCTCGATATTTCTTACTCCGTTATAACCTCTGAACCGGCTCGGTGTAAAAATGGCAGAGGTAAAAATGGCAGAGGTAAAAATGGCAGAGGTAAAAATGGCAAAGGTAAAAATGGCAGAGGTAATAATGGCAGAGGTAAAAATGGCAGAGGTAATAATGGCAAAAGTAAAAATGGCAGAGGTAAAAATGGCAGAGGTAATAATGGCAGAGGTAAAAATGGCAGAGGTAAAAATGGCAAAGGTAAAAATGGCAAAGGTAAAAATGGCAGAGGTAAAAATGGAAGAGGTAATAATGGCAGAGGTGAAAATGGAAGAGGTAATAATGGCAGAGGTGAAAATGGCGGAGGTCATAATGGTAAAGGTAAAAAGAGTCTTCAACCCCCATGAAAAAAAAATCAAAAAGCCCCCGCATGTAAGCCCTACATAGATTAACAAAGAAAGGTTCTAAGAAAATAAAAATAATGGAAAGGGTGACATTCTTAAAATCATAGATAGATCGTCTGCACCAAATTTATAATCTTTTGGCTAGAATATCTTATTTTTTCAGGACTCTCATGGACGGCCTTCTCATGTCAAATCGCTGTATTAGTATTCAAATTTGAAGCACACTCTTGATCGCAATTGTATTTAATTCATTACAGGGGAAGTTTAACCTCGGTTAAAAGTCATTGTAGAATAGCAGAAAAAAATAAAATGATAATGGTGAGGGTTTTAGGAAATCAATCAAAGATTTAAAAAGCTATACTTTTATATTTCAATGGTGACGTCATTTGCGAGCAGCTTTCCCATATTTGGTGAATAGAAAATGTTAATGAAATGTAATTTTCTAGAAAAATCCAAATGTTTTTTTTTATCTTCAGTATATATCAAGAGACAAATCATTTCACTGACGCTCCTGAAATATTTTTAAAACAATTATGAACCATTTTTTAGTGCATAAAATGTCATGGGGCAGCTTCCCATATATGACGTCAAACCATTTGGGAACCTGGCATCCACTTGGACTAGCTGCATTGAGGTATTGCTCTATAAAGACTGAACAATAATTGTATCATTTACATTTAACGTATCACATTAATCAGGGGCACATCCAGGATTTTCCAAGGGGGGGGCACATTTTCCTGAAAAATGACATACAAAAAAGTTTTCCGCCTACTAACTCGTAAAAAAAATAAATAGCAAGCAGAAAAGGTTCTCGCTTTGAGTTAGCATACTAAGATTTTAATTGTACCTCTCAAGGGGGGGGGGGGCACGGGCCAGCTGTGCCCCATGGATCCGCCAGTGACATCACTGGCGGATCTATTCATCATGATCCATCATGATATGGAAATTAAAAAAAATATTTTAATTACAGAATGTTCAGTTATTTTTTTTATCCAGTTTAAATTATGAAAGTAGTTCGACGTAGACCCGAACTTGTTCGTTTCAGAGGGTTAGTGGCTGCACACATTGGTGTTTACATTTTAAAATCGTTGGGTTTGTATGTAAAGCGTTGTTCTGCTTACGAGCTTAAGATCCTTTCATCATGCAGTCACTAATTGAAATAATTTTGGCAAGAAAATGCTTGAGTTTAGTCATATAAATGACAGAGTGTAGATCTTAAATGACGAAAAACAACATAATATTTAATCAGTTTTTATAGCCCATTTCGTCGACAAGAGTCCGGTCATGGATGATAATCATAATGTAGCCTATCTTTATCATCTTTACCTCTGCCATTTTTACCTCTGCCAATTTTACCTATGCCATTTTTACCTCTGCCATTTTTACCTCTGCCATTTTTACCTCTGCCATTTTTACCTCTGCCATTTTTACCTCTGCCATTATTACCTCTGCCATTATTACCTCTGCCATTTTTACCTCTGCCATTTTTACCTTTGCCATTATTACCTCTGCCATTATTACCTCTGCCATTTTTACCTGGCACCTATGAGGCTAACGAGGCTTTAGTTTTCATCAAGCGTTGGGTTATGCTTGCGCCTGATTAACTAGAATATGGCTAGTCAAATATGTTTGCCAATATGATTAGTATTTTATATTATTATTATCATTGTGAAAAATAAAATTGAGTGAAATTGATCCAAGATTGTGAAACAAATAATAATTACGCTTTTTCAAAGTCCTTGTAAAACACAGCATCCATTTGGCCCTTTATATTTTCTTCGTTTGTAAAGTCATTCACAGGGACATGCGTTTTGTTCTTAAATGTCCCCAGGACTTCATCTGACTTTGATGGTAGAACAACCGGAATATGTGGGTGTCATAAGCCCTAATTCCGGGGTGAAGGTTGCCATCAACGACCCGCGCATCTATGCCTTCCCCGAGGATGACGGGATCGCAGCATCACCTGGATTCGCCACCTCCATTGGAATCACAAAGGTATCAATATTATGTTTACAAAATGAAATAGTTCAGAAAATGTGCAAAATATTTGCTAGTTTAAATGTATTTTCTCTTCCTTCTGCGAATGCCATACCAATGTGAATTGTTGACACACAGCTCTATTGCAGATTATGTTTTATAAACATTGTAAGATTTTCTGTGTTTTTTTTTCAATGTTTATGTTTACATTATCCGAAATGAGCAATATACTGTACATACAAACGGATGGGTGCCTGACATTTCCGTACTAGTCGATTGCCGTACTATTTTTTTTAATATATACAATTGTGTATATATATACTATTGTATGGTTTTTGGTCAATTCTAAGGGTGCTGATTCCAAATCTGAATGACACCCGGATTTAAATTTTCCCTAGGAGTTATATTTCTGATAAAACATGATCACAAGGGAAAATATTAATCCTTTAGGCGGTCCAAAGATTTTTTTACACATTTCAGTCACTATTTGTTATATTAAATAGCCTATAGTGATGAAGATAAAGTTAGGCCTAACGATGCGTGCAGCCAGTTGTTTAGTCACAGTGATTTTTAAATCTAGGCCTAGATCTAGATCTAAGTAACGTAAATCTACTACTATATCGCATTGAATGACCCTTTTCTAATCAAATCAGATATAGAGAAATAAGTGAGAGTCCAGTCCAGGTCAACGACCCAAGGCAGACCGAGAATGCACGTTAGGCCATGATCAGGTGCTGATTCCGATCTAACAGTTAGGTATAATTGGGGATGAGATAAAACATGATCTAAGACTTAGGTCTAGAAGTCTAGACCTAACGTTAGATCTAGAGTTCTAACGTTAAGCCAGACTAACTTATGTTGCGGCTGTAGGCCGAGATCTACTGTGATGGTCCAGGACCAAATCTAACTCGTTAGCACTAAACCACTAGGTGTAGATCTAACTCACGCCGTCGTTAGCAAGATTTAATGTTAGATTTCTGTAACTTTTGCTAGTCCTCTCTAAACGTTAGAACGTCAGGTCTAACACGTTAACAATGTTAGACCTAAGGTTAATTTATGCTTTAGATAGTCTTCTAGATCTAACGTTAGACCAAGATCTAAACTAGATCTAGGCATAAATCTAGATCTAAATACCCAATAAATACTCAATGTGTTGAAAATTTTAGGATTTCCACTGGTAAATTTGTATATTTTGACGGCCATATTGGATTTTGTCGATTTGAGGAAAATGCCCAAGGTTACGCAAGTGACATCATTCTGAATCAGCGCCCTCGAATTGACAATTGTGTGTATATCAAGTTGTTCCATTCTGATGAATTTCACTACATACTCTTCAGCATGGGATGTATTCAACATGAATCGTGAATGATGAAACAAACTAGAAATGTCAAGACCAGTGTTATTAGGTGATGGTTTCTGAGATTCTTTTCATAGCACCAACCGCCAACGCCAAACAAAAGAATGTGGGGGGGGGTGGTCAAATATATTTGTCCAAATCACATTGACAGCTCATCGACTACAGTTTATATATTGGAACACGTCTAAGGAACAACTTCATTTTAAGTTTGGTATACGAGTCTTTTTCACAGTGGTAACTGCACCTGAGCAGTAAAAGGTCATTTTAGATTTACCATCGGTGTAACTGTAAATTGACTTATTGTGCTGATGTGAAAAACCAGCCTGAAAATTTACCTTCACCAACGAGTCAACACCGAGCTAGAAATCACTAAATGAATATATCCTTGCACTACCGTGCACATAGTATCGAATTATCTAATACTACTGAACGAGAAGTCGAACTTGTTTATGCCATCTCGATTTTGTTCTTTACAGACCTCCATATCTCGCCTCGATTATCCCTACGGTGACTGCATTTCTGAGCATGCGTCCTACTACCAGCCAGAAAAATATGACTTTTCCCAGCGTTCCTGTACGAAGATGTGTCTTCAGAAAAACCTGCAATCTGAATGTTCATGCGTCACAGATCTTCTCGTCAATGATACCCTGTGCCAGTTCAATATTGACAAACAAGGTATTATATCCTTCCCCTCTTTGAATTTTTTCATTATTTTTCAAATATGCAATATCCATGCTGAAAAGTGCATCTATATAAAAAAAAAATCGATTTTACATATGAAAAGGCCTTATTACTTTTTCCTTAATCATAATTCAATAATCTATATTAATATTTAATTATGCATTCAATAAAGGAATACCTCTACCTCAGGAAAAGAAATATACTTTTAATACTAAATTTACTATATCCGTCAATGCAACTATATCAGAAGTCTCTACTAAGCGCTCTAAAGTAATGCAGCATATAATTACACTGGCTTTGGCAGAGCACTTGATACGCGCGCTGAGTTTTTAGGAATAAATTTCTACCAGGAACCATTCACCTCTCCTGGGTTGAATGCAGTAAAATGTGGATGTCGTGTTGAGCGAAAAAAAAGCCATGGCTTGGGATCACACCCATGTCCATCACATTGAAAGACGAGAGTCATAACCACTTGAGACCACGACGCCCCATGCGTCTAGCAGGAAATATGCAATTTATTAATATGTCATAACAGATAACGTATATTGTAAACAATTAAATCAGAAAATCAAACCAGAAGCTAGTATAGGTTGCATGTATGGTTAGGTTTTATTTACGCATTTTATTACAAAAAGCACTGAAATTAACGGATGCTTTTTTTAAGTTCGATAGTGAAGAAACAAATATTATAACTGACGAATAGTCTTATCTTTTTTTGTCCTGGGAAAGATGGCAAACTCAAAGGAGACCGTTGATTATTATTACTGACGATCTACAATTTATAAACAAGATGTTTAATCATGAAAACCATGTCAATATAAAGTTGTCTCTTGCTCCCGACAAAACAAGAAGCAAGGAAATAAGAGGGTTTTAAAAGTAAATAGATTAAGTAAATTAAAATATACAATATCGGATAAGCAACATATAGCTATGACCAGAATACACGAAATTACACAATGCTTGTTTTTTCTTTATGCTTGAACGAATGCAGTATCCATGCTGTTATGCATGTTTAGGATAATAATGAAACTAATGCCAGTAAAAGCAGTCTAATCTAAAATCTAATTTCCGACATTGATTCGGTTTTTTTCTCGTTCACACCGAGTTTCAAATTTATAATAGGTATGCAAATCAGTATTATACGGACTTTTGCTGTGAATGCTGCTGACACTGCTAGTAAGTGTTAAAATGAAATGTGATCAAACAAACGTAATCGAATTCACAAATGCTGTTTGTGTCTGGTGTTTACTTCAAAAACATCAAACCAATTTAATGCCCTATATATTCATCTTCTATTTTTTTCATCTTTTTTTTTCAGTAAATTGCAGGAAACGAATCTTTAAAGCCTTCTTGAAAAACAAACTCAAATGTGATTGTACAAACCCTTGCAAGTAAGTGTACTCAAGGCCCATCAACAAACGTTTATATGGATCGACTTTTTACCCTCCGCATGGTTATTTCGTTATTCATTTCACTTTGAACAACATGGCGGATCTACGGGGGGGGGTAACATCCCCCATCACTTTTGGCTGCCCAGCAAAGGAAATTAATGATAAATATTGTGGAGCCAACCTCTTTTAGTGTGCTTTTTTTTCTCCGGACCAAAATGACCTTCATTTAAAAGTAAAACTTTTTTGTTTTTTGCTTGTCCAATATAATTCTCGGTACAAAATTACCTTCTTTTGATAATGAAACTTTATTTTATTTTATTATTTAATTTCATTTTTGGAAGTTTTTTATAAAGTCAATATTAATATGTTATGATGTTCACGTTTATCACGTATAAATTTAGAGCTTAATCCACCCGTAGTCACACAAGACTGTTGATTTACTCCTCATATCACAACTTTTTAAAACTCACTTTCCATTTTTTGTTCCATTTGGAGTAATTCTGTTTATATACGTCACATTTTTCACTATCCAACTCAGTCGATGAAATAAATTACAGCTAATCACCCACACTGGCCATACATATTGTGACACTCACCTGACTTATTAGATTTCATATCTAAATATTGTCTTTTTCAGAGAAATTGTGTTCAAACCAAGGATATCAGTATCAAGATGGCCTGCTGCAAGATTTGAGGTTAGTTATTATCGCATGAAGTAATTCATTTGGACGTGTAGATTTTGATGAGTTACACAATGTTTGCACTTCTTTTTTGTTATACATACATTGCTGTAGGTCGATTGCACCTAATGTTTTGTTATATGATACACTGATGGATATGATATGCTTTCTTTCAGTTGAAAAAGAAAGAAAATATTGAATAAAAAGTAACAAGTCGCTAACGTTAAATGGTCACTGGCATCCCTCACCTCACACAGTCACATACGCGCACGCACACACACACCCTCACACTCTTCACCCACACCCGCACACACACTATGTAAGTACATCCGCACCAACACACACACGCGCGGGCGCATATACAGATATCGCAATGTGTAATACACATTATAGGCCTACAGCAAAGGTTTTTACTTGTGTGATTGCTGTAATTGTGTCCCAATACCATTAATGATCAGTTAGTGGTACCACAACCATTTTGTATCAGAATGAGAATGGTCTCCTTTCATCAAACAATAATAATTATGTGAGTCCGCCCCCCCCCCTTTGTCCGGAAAAATCCAAATATATTTTTGAAACCAGTCTTTCTTTTGTAATGTTGTAGGGTCACCTGTACGACAGGTTGTCCGTAATCAACCGAAAAGCTGCGAGAATTCTCACCAACGGGGCACAATCGAGGTATGGCATCACAATAGTATAGTACAGTGTGTATTTATCTCTTAATCTTTCTTCAGAAACAAAGAAAATGCACATTCTAAAGTGAATTCTTTTTTGACTAGCTAAAAGTAAATAAAAGGCAACAAGCATGATGATCATGTACTAGATAAAACTTCAAAAACAAGTTATATTTTTTGTTGTAATTTCAACTACCATCTATTTTAGCCAAGACCAATTATTTCGCCGTTACGGTATCAAACATGAATTCGTTTCTTGGTAAACCTTGTGTATCTAGAATGAATATTTTGTCATTTTCACTCTACATTTGTGGATTAATTTAAATAGATGAGAACAGAGTATATTCGTCGGGTTAGCTAGGACTGTGGTAGAGGGAGGAAAACTAGTAAAAGGGTCAGAGGAAGAGAAGAATACACAGCAAAAACTGTGGTGTTAACCGGTGTACATAGAGGACCACACCAGTTATCTTACACCGGTGTTAAATTGGTGGTGTTAGTTTTACATCTATAGGTGTTATTACAACACCTTTGGTTGTTACATTTACACTCTTTGGTGTTATATTCAATCTTCAGGGTGTAATTTTAATACC
This sequence comes from Lytechinus variegatus, assembly GCF_018143015.1. NCBI lineage: Eukaryota > Metazoa > Echinodermata > Echinoidea > Temnopleuroida > Toxopneustidae > Lytechinus > Lytechinus variegatus. The sequence goes on along the minus strand of NC_054744.1, from coordinate 27,658,447 downwards.
TCAGCGTGTGGTCCTCTATTAACACCAATTGGTGTCAGTTTTAACACCACAGTTTTTACAGTGTACAGACGAGTCAGAACACTTGATGCGGGCAAAGGGCCGATACGAAGAACCACTATATCTACTAGCACTCAATTATAAATCAACAAATTTTAAGTAGGTTATTTTTATTTTCGCCTGTTTTGTGGGAATATCATGTTAATATAAGTGATTGGGTTAACTTATTTTACCTGCCTATTTTTTTTTCACTTTTTCAGAAATAATCTTGTCCGCCTGTCAGTGTTTTTTGAAGAGCTCAACTTTGAACAGGTCACGGAATCCCCTTTGATAACGGTAAGCATACGTTTCATTACACTCAATACCCCCAATTAAAACGTTTTCTGTTACACTAATCGCCACATTCATGCAAATATATAAGTGAAAATTAAAGGAATGCAACATTTTCGAAATTGAAACAAACTACCTCTGATGGAGCAAAAGCCACACCGTATTAGTATTGTATAATTAATACCTTAAAAATTTGGAAAAAAAATTAGGGCATTTAAGGACGTTGTCCCGTTAAACAAAATATGCACAAACTAATATGGGTTCATGTGCTTGATATCTTTCTATCGAGCTTTAAAATCATCAAGACATGGATTCTTTATCGAAAACATCTAGATAAAGTTCGTTCGCATTATTACACCTCTACATGTACATGCATTGAGACGGCGGGCTTGAAAAATGTTACCTTAAAATTCCATTGGTAAATATTGTCTCTGTTCTCTGTCAACAGGTGGAATCACTTTTTGGAGGTGTAGGTGGATTATTAGGTCTCTACGTTGGCATGTCTTTTATATCAATAATCGAGATATTGGTCTTCATTTCCGAACTGATTCGCTCTTTTTGCTGCCCGGGGAGTTATTCATCAAACAAGACCAAGGTGTCTGGTCGCTAGAACTGTCTTTGACGACTTAAGACATTTCGGGTTTATTCAGCCAGCATTACATGCTATGAACTTGATCAAATGCTTATCTACCATGGTGAATGGCGTCCGTCGGTTTTGTATGTTGATAATTGTAATTGCGTCCGAGAATAAACTTCTGTATTTTGTTTGGTCATACATCAACGCAACGCCAATAATCAAACGAATTTTGATTTCAGTGAATGAAATGCATGTATTAGTGACCGGTGCATGATTATTTGAGTTGCATTTAAGAGCACCTGCAACGGGTCCGTGTCGGTCATTTGGGTGCCGAGGTTTTTGGTAACTATGTGACTAGTCTTGCATTTTGAAATCTTGGGGAAACGCTGTCATGAAATATGGTCCGTAGCATATTTGCCTGGTTTTGTCTGCCTCAGTCTGGGACGATTGAACTTATCATGTACATCGTTGCTCAATAATCGATCTAAATGGATTCAACTATACAGTGCGTCCCACAAAAAACGAAACCGAGATTTATCGATGATTTATCATAACTTAATCACAAATACAATAGACAAATGACCTACCATTTGATAGCTTAGAATCTCTTCTTTCATCTGAAATTAATTATTTTTCATTCACGCATGAGTGTGCAAAAACAATTTGAAAAGGGGATACCAAAAAGTCACTTGGCGGGCCGTATCTGGGTTTTAAAAAGAAAACCATATTTCAAAAAAGTTCAATATCTGCTCTTGAATTTGATACCTCAATTACAGAAAATGGTCAAGAAATAACAAAGTTCTGGTTATTTGAAATAAGGCTTGAATTTCAATAATTTCAGAAAATGAAGAGGTTTTACAGGCTAGCGTTCAAACCCACTCGACACTCGGTTTTGTTGACGATCAGCCATGCATCAAGTCTTTTGTTACCGTGCGATAGCTTCTCTGGGAAACCGGTGAAAACAAGTTTTAATTTAATGAAATTAGGGAAATACAAGCATTGTTTCGAGGGATCATACCTTTTTTAATTCTTGACCATTTTCTGTGATTAAGGTATCAAAGAAAAGAGCAGATATTGAACTTTTTATTCATGTGATTTTCTTTTTGAAATTCAGATACCCCCCCGCCAAATGAGTTTTTGTCATCGTCTCTTCGAATTCTTTTAGCTCACTCATGCGTGAATGAGGAATAATCTAAGTAATACCAGATGAAAAAGGAGATTCTAAGCTTTACATTGATAGGTCATTTGTCTATTTGATTTATGATTAAGTTATGATAAATCATCGCTAAATCTCGGTTTCGTTTTTTCTGGGACGCACTGTAGAGACCATCCGTAATTCGCAAAAAAAATTGTGAAGATATCAAATATATTATTCCCATGAGTGTAGATGGTCAGTGGGTACATAATGATTTTCACAAGATTAATCATATCTTAATATCAATGTTATATAGAAAGTGAGAGAAGCAGTTTTCAGTGTTATGACCTGTACCAAATATTTGTGTAGATAACTGTATTTTCTATAATGGTAGCGCATGTTTCTTTTTTACATTTAGCTTTTAATAGCAATCTTTATTGATCATTGCATCAAAAGGAAATATTTTTATGCGACGAATTTAGATAAATTATTTTTCATGTCATGACATGTAGACCCTCAATCATTTTTTTCTCGTGACATATCATGAAAACTAGCACGTATGAGGTTCACATCTACTTTAGATGCCTTCCATAATACGTAATAAGATGTCTAAGTTCTCTTAACTATATTACAATTTTTATTTATCTGTTATGCAAGGATATGGGAGCATTATTTTGTGCTCTCCTTTTCTGGTAAATTACGTCTATATCGTTTTTTAATGTTTTATTATGATAATGTATAAACTGGCATATTAAAGTGGAACACTCGGGGGTATGATTATTGTATTACAGAATCAAAAGCAGTAGGCTATTCCGTTTCGCGTCGGTAATAATATGATTTAATTTGTGTTTACAGGGAAATAAGTGATTGTTTCTATTTCTTTACAAAAATCTACGCGTGGCTTCACGTTTATCAAGTTTAAGCATTTCAAAAGCAAGAGTCAGCGTTCCAGAGAAAAAAATGCAAGTCCATGAACTTGAGCAAGACAGGCTTCGAGGAACCGTCCACCATGCAGTGAACCAAAGGGTATATTAACCTGTGACGTTTTCCTCACATTGACCACTCGTTGGGCTCTGAAGAGCATTAGATGACTTATTTTGCTCCAAGAAATATTTCCTACCAACAGGACCTATTGGAACATTCACATAATCCTTCGAATCCATGTTACGTTTCTTCGATTGGCGTGCCTTTTGACGAAGTTCTTGGTAACCGGATCCATCGTCGGATACTCGTTCATCGATTGCAAGGTCAGTGTAAGTATCCGCCTCCGGGATATTGGTTTGAGTAGGGGTTTGTATATTGGTCATAGCATAATTTTCTAGTGTTGATCCGATGTTACATAAACGTCTGTATGAAACACGTAAATAGATAATATTTATGCTATAACTTTGCGTCAACTAACCCTATGGATTGTGGTTTAGCTATCAAAGCTTAATTACCACAGTCTTCCCGTCTTTATTAATTTTTATTTATATCAATTGAATCTTTCAGATCTGTAGTCGAGAGTTTGAATTGTGCATTCCCCTTCTTAATTATTTTCCTTTTAATCCAATTATGTATAATATTTTTAATGCCTTTTTTAACTATTTTAGATAACTCAAGTGCTTTTTTTCTTATTAATATGCTGTTTTTGTCTTTACGATCCATATTGTCGTCGCACATATCTAGATGTATACTATTTATCTATATATTCACCTTACTCTTTTTTATAGTTTCATAATTTTGTTTTGCTTCTTTGAGTAGGGTCATCCTCCCTTTTTCATTTGTCAACATCACGAATATTTATATGTGTATTGTTATTTGTTTTTATCGGAAATAAATTCAATTTAATTCAAAATCCTTTTTACTTTAATGTATATCTAATATTTTATTTTATGTTATTTGTCTATATGCTTTAACGTTATATGTTATACTTTCGATTTACTACGTTTATAATGAGTTAATTTTCAAACCGAATATAATTTATTAAAGAAAAAAAATATTTTTACCTTCTGAGAGAGAGGAGCGCGATCAAGGCACAGAATAGAACAATTGCTACAGGGACGATACTGGTTAAGAGAACAGTTGGTAAGGAGTACTTCCAGGGATTTTCTGGGGGTTTAAAGGTTTCCAAAATAACAATAATAATATAGGGTATTCATATTGCGCACATATCCATTTGCAAGGCGCTCAAGGCGCTCCTATATTATCCGGCTAAGTTAGGCTTCACAGCGTACACAGCGTCTTGAGAAATTGCTTGAGAAAATGAATATGTCTGACTTTTGGTATGTTTCTTTTAACTTTCTTTGGCAACTATTAGACACGTCATCAGCGGTTTGATATATTGTACAAAAATTAATGAGGAGCATAATCGTTACACGTTGAGTGAAAATGCGGATAAACGTATTACCTTCATAGCATGCTCATTATTCACAGTATCACTTGTGTATCATTTCCAAAATTAGATTAAAATTTGTAATATTTTTTTAATAAAAATAGAGTGCTCACCCTTTTTAGCAACTAAAGACTCTAATTGTTGACTCCTTGGACCTTCCCCATCTCGGTTCATCATAGAAGCAAAGAGCACATACCTCGTATTGACATCCAGTACAGTCAAGGAGTAACCGTCAGACGCGCCAATGTGAGCGTCTGTGTATCCAGCATGAGTTGACGCAGATCTAACGGCTTCCCAGTAGATCCTTACACCTGTGTACCCGCTTCGACAATTGGCGTTGGCAGATGGCGGATTCTTGAAATAACATTTTGCAGAGATAGAACAAAGGAAGAATAAATGCTGCTGAAAAAATACGTTGTTTGTCGCTTTATTGGGAGAATATTGCCAACTACAGTTCTATAATTCATAGGATATGAAATGATTAAAATGATAAGCCCTCGTCATTACCCGACGTAGTAAAATTCGGCCGTTGTTGGAGGGAAGTTTCTTATCTAAGCCAACGTCGAAGGATATTCACAAATTCCATAACCCAGTGCCAATCCACACAACACCCGTCTCAAAAATGACTGCTAAGTGATCGGCGCTGGGTTATTCCAGAGCCATGTATAGAGATAGTTCGGCCGACCCGGTTTAAATGGGTTACCAACATGGCACAATTTCTTTTGTACTAGCCTTGCCTAACAAGCATTATGCTCTATATTTGTAACCAATGAAATCAGGTTGGCCAACTCTCTCTCTCGGGTGATTCAATTTATGTTCCGTTGTTTTAGTCCAACCTTTTATATACTACCTACCTGCCACGTGAGTAGAATGGTTCCTGGAAGTTTGGATGGAGAAATAGAAAACGACATTGGTATTCCAGAAGGAGCTATATTGGTAAAGGAAAAATAAAATCAAAACAGGTATGTAAAGTCTCAAAAATGACTCCATTGACAAAATGTTTTCAGGACGAATTAAAACATCAAAAGTAAGTGCTGCTTTGAGAACATGCATAACTGTAATAATAATAATAATAATAATGATAAACAGTTCTTTTATATAGCGCATATCACAATATTATGAATAATGTCTCTATGCGCTTCCAAAGGACTTGGATATTATTCTGTTCTGTTTCTGTTTGTGGTAACTCCCGTAGGAACTCGACAGGACAGCATTTTGCTGGTAAACGCCAAGCAGGTATTTAACCAATTACCCTGGAAACATTTTACGTCTAGGTTAATCAGTCATAGTGGCTGACGTAATAGACGACAGATATCACTCTTGGGCCTTTTTATCAAAGTGGAGACAATGGCAGAGATGGGATTCGAACTCACAACCTTGCGATTATGAGTCCAATGCTCTAACCACTGGACCACACGACCCGTGTAGCTTGACAGCCGATAATACTAAGATTACAGCTCACAGGCATCGTTGCTTTGTAATTGTTGATTCGGTGCTTAGGATACATTTATTTTAAAAGAAGGACAACGAATGCTACTATAATGTGATCTTGGAAGTAAAATAAGAATTAAAAAATCACCTCGATAATCATACTTGCTTTTTATTGCAAATCAGTAACTAACACCGGAAAAATCTGGTAAATTGACTAGACAGCCTAAGAAGACTGTAAAACTTACATAAACACTTCGTTCTACCTCGAACATCCAGTCTGGTTCCTTGGCCACCTGGTCCAGGCCTCACCGCTGCCACACCAAATACATAGTCCGTATCAGGAGTTAGACCAGCCACTGTTGCGGATGGTTCTGGGAGCTCAGTCTTGACCAGTTCTTGAAAGTCATGTGACAGGGAACTGGTCATCCTGTAGAAGACTCTATACCCCATGAGAGGAGGATCACCCACATCCGTTGTAGCATTCCATGGGTGCCATACCAGGTAAACGGAGTCATTGGTCGATCTGCTCACAATAGGCGGACTCGGAATCTCGGGTGGAACTTTGGTCAAAATGAATTACAAACATTCTGTCAATGGGGATGTTTCGCTGCACTTTATGAAGAAGAGAGGTCCAATCGGGACATTATAAAAAAATATGTATATGATCATAAATTGCAATAAATATTGTTAAGGATACGGTCCGAAAAAAGTGCTCGAGAGTAAATCAACAAGGCTTCAAAGGGTACTTACTGAAAGGGTCATCAGCCAACAGATCCTCAGTCCTGTAGCGGCTGACATCGAAGAGAGTGCAGTAAAACACTTCCTGTCTGACCACATTATCAACCAAAAATCTCGCTTCTTGAATGCGATTATTTGCACCGTTTTTATCAGGAGTGATGTTTATCTGGTTGAATGAGTGATTGCCGAGTTTTCTGTAGAGCTCGAAGACTGGTTGTGCTGTAGAGATTAGATTTACAGTCCTTTCGATGATACAAGAGAACCGGGAGGACTCTCCCCTGTTGGGTTTTTCGTACGCCAAGGTAAATGCTTTGGAAATGATAGAAGTTCCCGGAAGAAGTTACATAAATTCGGGGTTCGACTTGCGTTTTTTTCATGTGTTTGTCGTAACTTGAAAGTGCGGTGTGTTTGAGTGAATCGTGTTCGGGTGATCAGATGAGTGGTGAACATTTGACAATTATGACTATTGCAATGACTGAAGGTAATTGATATCCGATAACGATGAAGGTGTTTTAACAAAAAGCTTAAAAAGCTTCATGAAGACGGCAACAATAACCTTTTACAAAATAAAACAATTGATTAGGCCTAAATTAGTTTTGAGCAATAACCAAATATTTAAAGTACTTTTGGTTTGATATTTTAAAGCGGTGGAATCAATGGTGACAAGATCGAGTATGCATTCTAAAATACCTATCTGGGGGAGAGTATTTTGGCTATTTTCGACATCCAGTTATCAACTATTATTAAAATTGTCTATGCATGTAAAAATTGAATACCTTGAATTTTTACTGTTTTTTTTTTCTTAAGAGTAGTATAGTCATGATACTTACAGATGCAATTTGGTCCATAACGTCCGATTTGGCATTCTGGAAAGAAAATTTAAATATGAGGAATGGTAAACGGTCATGCATGCTTTAATTAGTTTATAAATTATGCGCATTTCTGAATTTTGATTCTTATGGGGATGATACCTCTGTCATCCTTATATCTATTAATACAAAAAAATATTAAAAAGTTGTTAATCTTTATATGAAAACACCTTAGAAAGGATTTGAATAAGAGGAAAATCGACTATCATCTTATCCTGAGCATATTTTTGTACACAAAACGCAATGTATAACACAAAGCTCATGGTATATGTTGATTACAGTCGCGACGTGATTTATTCATTACTACTGTTACATGTATGAATAATTGTAAAAGAATTTTAAAAGCAATTACATTTATCTATTAGTTATTTCCCTTTAAGGATAGCCAAGAATTGTAAAGAACATTCCAGGATGTCTTTTTATTATGCAGGCCTTGCCTATTTAAAGGCCAAGGAGTTTTATTGTTGAATAAGGAAAAGCCAAACAATAGAATTGTATTGGTAGTGGAAATGAATAGGCTTAGGTATTTTGTTTACACTGTTGATTTCAATGAGGTCATTCAAGAGTGTTCTGGATTTTGACTGCTCCTGAAAGGAGAAAGTTCTTTTGGAAGACAATTCTAGAAGCTTGTAGATTAGTCGAAATTTGAGAATGATCTAGAACACTTGTAATTAGTATAAAGCTGCAGATTTTTCAAGATGATCATCACATCATATTAGATCACACCATCACATCATATGAGATCACTTCACCAGATCAGATCAGAGCAGTTTATGCATCAATGAACTGTTTGCAGTTATTTTGAGAAATTATCAGTTCTCATCGAGATCATCAACATCATCAACCTGTTCAATGAACACGCTTCAACCCATGGATTACTGAAATTGATTGTTAATCATCATCAACATCGTCTTCACGGACATTTCAACTCGTTGCAGTGACTCTTATTATTCATCGGACTTCAACATCAGTTTCATCATCGCCATCATTGTGAATTTTCGCCAGTCAACTTTATCATTTGGATTATTACTTGGATATAGTATCATTACTTCGGGATTTTACATCGGACACTTCAAGAGATTTATGTAAGATCATTATTTGTTTTATTTATGTATAATTATTTCCTGTAATAAAAAAGGAAAATTTAAACTTATATTTTAAAATCTAATTGTTATTTGTTGCAGTATCGTAACACTACTCAAAATATTTAAATGCAGCATTTTATAATCCGTCTCGTTTTTAATTACCACACGCTATACACACAATATATACTAACTAATTTCATGATTGCGAAAGAGAAAATAAAAGCAAGGCTTCATTGAAGAAAAGAAAATTGCATACGGAAGTGTATCCCAAAGTAAGCTATTTGCATTTTGAAATCCAGTTATTGACCGTGGTGACCGCAAACTTTAGTAAACTTGGTACAGTATTCTTTTGTGTTTTCCTGTAATCATGGTAACTGTCTGTCAATCAGTCGAGTTACTTGTTCAAAGATAATGGATGACAAAATGAAAATGATGGCTTAAATACTGGATGACCAACTTCCCCCTTTTTTTAGATGATGCAACATCAAATGCAACAAGCTTCCTTGTCCTCTTGATTAAAATTCATTTCGTTTTATTTCAATTTTTCAGATTCCACGTTACATGAACATGCATTGCAAAGAATAGTAGGAGTTGAATATAGAGGAATAAGGTAAAATTCTGTACGATGTAGAGTTTCCAAGACATGATGGATTGGGATCTTCGTTAAAGAGCAAAGCATTTTATGCCCTAGTTGATTTTTTTACACTACTACCAGTTTACATTACTTTAATAAGAAGAAGCCAACTATTCCTTTACAAAAACATTATTTGAGAATGAAAGAAATTTTGAGCATTGCATAAAATATTTTAATGTCCTTGAGATAAAGGTGAGTAGACATTAATTCGCATCAGTGGAGTATAGGGGGGGGGGGGGCTTCGGGGCCTATGTACCCCACAAATTTTTACAAAAAAAAAAAAGAGAAAAGGAAAGTGAAAGAAAGGGAAGGTGAAAAGGGAATATACGGTAATATTTTCTGAATATCATGTCGAAATCTATCAGGAAATTAGATTATTGCATTAAAATGTTCACATTTTCGCTCGCTCGCATTTTTGTTTAATGATTTTTGCCCAATTCACCATATCTGGCCCCTTCATTTTTTGTCACCTTTCACGCCACGATATCGCAATATACGAGAAATCCGTACAAATCAGTGAAAAAAAAATCAAAGCAAAGTAAACTTTTTGGATGTCCGAAATTTAATCATGTAATTGGTAGAACCATTCCTATCTAGTCGGGTTTCCACGAAATTTCGATGCTAAGATAAGAACGTATATGTGCAGTAATGAGACCTGAGAAATCATTTCGGTACATTAATTGTTTTTCTATCCCCTTTGAATATTTTTCTTTCTTTCTCCTTATTTACCGATTAAACATTCAAATTGTTTTGAAGAAAAAAAATCATATGAAATTTATTACAAGGCTTTTTAAACCTGACTAACTTCAGATACACATAAGACCCTAGTCCATGTAGATTGTTTAAAATCACAGATACACATTTCCTAAATAAATATGGGATAGGCCTGTATGATATATATTTGTTTTATTTTAACAGGGTTGCCCTTTCAGTTATAAAAACTGCTCGACCAAGGGGCCCTGTATCAACAGAAATTTAAAAACAATACAAAACAATAATACCAACAGTCAATAAAATGAACATAATCAATGAGAAAGAAATTTAAAGAAACTGATACAGAAAAAATAATCAAAATCACTTATAGACTTATAACAAAATAGACAATTCACAGAAATTTTTAAAACATATCTGTGTGAAAGAAATCGCTTTGCATTTTTTGTAATTAATAAAGTGTGTTAATTAATCGGAGAGAAGTGGAAATTGCATTTCAAATAGCAGAGCATTGATAACAAAATTATTTTTTATACAGTATTCGGTTCGAGGTTTTTCAATGTAAAGGGGACAGTTAGTTGAATATTTAGTTCAGAAATTTATTGTTTGATGGCGCACAATATCCTGAATACATTATTTTGTACATCCATATTTTGAATTGATACTGAGCTGTATCTGCGACGGATTGCCATCCTAAAGAGGACAATAATGTGATTCGAGGAGTTAAATAATGTTCATTTAGTATCAGACGAGCACAGCGGTTTTAAAGCTTTTGTAATTTATCCAGATGGCACTTTGCTGAACAGCTATAAAGATTGATGATTTAGGTTAAAAAATAGGGCTTACCTTGACAATTCAGACCTGCCCAACCCTGTTCACATTCGTCCGATACTCGGGTACAAATCCCACTAAATGGATCACACTCCCCTGACATACAGTGACATTTCTGTCCACAACTTGCACCAAACTCTCCCTGGTCACATTCTGATAAATAAATAAATGAATATATTAATATCCATATATATATATATATATATTGTCATTCACTTGATAAATATGTGGACTTCAGTAAATTTTGTTGGATTAAAGCATGAAAGTTTCAACCTTGTTTCTCCTAATATTACTCCCACACGCGATATATATATATATATATATATATATATATATATATATATATATATATATATATATATATATATATATATATATATATATATATATATATATATATATATTTATATAATAACCACGATGACAGCAAACAAAAAATCAAATGAAAGAATGCATCAACATTCTTTAATATCGCATTGTAAATTTGAAACGATTGATTCACATCCTTCCTATTAGCATAATAAGTATAGCTTGAAAAATGCAAATGTTTGTAAACCTTCTGTTCACACACCATTTCAATGTTCATATTGTACTGTACTTAAATGTAATTGATTATGGCATGTTTGATGAATAATCAACACTTTCATGAATTTCAGAGCAAGCCTGATAAAAGCTTAAGAACAACTGACTTATACACGCGCACACATTTTGTTTTTAGTATAATGAACAGAACATTTTCATTTATTTGATATATACACAACAAAAAAAAGTAAGTCCCCTAAATGAAATTGCTGCAACTTTGAATGGAATCATTTTGAGATATGATATTTCGTAGGTGTTTTTTTACACTCATTAAGCAACTCCTGGAGAAAAAAGAGATTTATCGGTTAAGTCATGCATGAGTAATTAAAGATTGAATTAAAAATGACAATTTTTGAAAGTCACAAGAGTCATATTTCAGATTGTACAGATACAAAGTTGGGCAAAAGTTGTTTTTAGATGAATTTTATGGTGTTAATGCTGTTTTCCTATCCATCATTTAGCCACTCCACACACAATTTTGATATCGTATGTTCATGGTTGAGTGAGCACAATATTGCAGGGGCCACGGAAGCGGGGGGCACACTTTTTTCCAAAAGCGTCTACAAAAATGTAAAAATGACCATACGATTGTAAAAACAAAAAGCCCCCCTCACTTTTGGCACAGCCCCTCCCCCACATTTTGAAAACCGTTCTGCTGCCCCTGTATTGTGACATATCATCATAGGGGTTTTTCATACTACCCTCTAAAACTTGTTAGGTCATATTAAAATTTGAAAATTTTGGTGGCTCCCCCGATCATAGGCCCCTCCCCCATTTCTAAATTCTGGATCCACCACGGATTTGTCCATAAATAAAACTGATCATGAGAAATTGCTCGGAAAGGAACACATAAGTGCAGTACTAAAGTATATCCATTCTAAGTTTTCGAATGAGCTCGCTCAACCATGAAAATGTTCGCCATTTCGGAAAGTATGTGGTGATAGAAATGATGGATGATAAAAACAACAGCAATTAAAGTCACATTTGAAACCAATTTGCCCCAATATTCACCTTATTACTCTTTAAGATGAGTCTGTGACATTGAAAATACCAATTTTCCCACTTTGATGCGTGCTCACTCATCCATAAATAAACAAATCGATTTCATTTTTGCACAGAATTCTGCTCATAGGTTGATAAACATTACTGCCAAATGGCATTGCTAAAGACAGCCGTAAAAAAAAGTTCCACCATCTTGAATAAGGGGTTACTTATTCTTAAACATATGCACCCATAATGTACACAAGTCTATGAGAGAGGAAGTCAACATTTTAACAAAAATGATATGACGGTTTGTTTCATGGACAGTTTTTGTTACTTCTACCAACATGAAACTTCGCACATGGCTTCAGAGTAACACTATCCAAAAGGCGCGCACACCAAAATAACAATTCGATACGGCACAGAGTGGGGCCAAGCCGGGGCCAAGGCCTTGAACTTTCTTCTCATTTGCATAATTTTCGAATATTGTGTGCTCACTGATGCATTAAACATCGGGATTTTCATAAAATTCAAATAAAATAAACCATGCAAGGAGGTTTGTGACAGATATCCATAGTTACAAATTGCATTTTTTCCAATAACGTTAAAAAGAGCTCATCACATTCCACATGTTCATTCAAGCGTGAATGTTTATTAAAACGCCTTTGAATCATTGAAGCATGTTAATTGGTCATGAACATAACGAAAAAGTTGATAAAAGATCAGTTTCAATTACCAAAATGAAACAATACTTGCCTACGATATTTGAAAATCGTATTTTTTGTTTTCAAAAATACTCTTCCCCAAAATAACTGTCACCATATTCTATCATTTTTATTGATAAAAATGTGTAAAAATCCAATTATAGCAAAGTTGGACTTGTGTTTATTCAACCGTGAAATTTAGCCAAAAAATTTGTATCGTCTTTTAGAAAGTACCTTTTACAAGCCTTCTGACTATTTTTCATGATGAGAATGTGGAATCAGTTCCAATAAAATGGAATCAAAGTCATGATATTTGGCTTATGACTTTTGAAAAGTGACATTTTTGCCTTCTGACAGTGCTCACTGAAGCATGACGTAAAATACGTCCATAACATTTATTCAGATGGTAGCTCACAAAATTACCTACACGCTTATGTAAAAATATATCAAAAACTCTCGAATTGGTTCGGAAATTATTGATGTTTGTTCAAGGGGGACATACTTTTTTTGGTGTGTATATTTTGATTAACTTTTAGGTGTGCCGCCAGGCGCCTTAGACCACTCGGCATCATTCTGCACCTCAACGATTAAGGAAATTTGAATTCGTTAAACTGATCCACCTCTCCCACATATAGCTGGGCGGGGGTTCTATTACCTGTTGAACAGTCCAATCCTTTGTATCCTGGTAAACATGAACATCCATAGGGATCAAGAGTACAGAATTGAAATCCATGATGAATCCATCCACAACTACCATGAACCTTTTCATTGCAAGCTATACAGTAAAAAATAACAGTAACTATGGTAACTTCTTAATCAATTTCAATAACTTTCATTGTATTTCCGTATTAAAGAACGAAAAATACACCAAACAAGTATAAAGTCAAATATGTGGTAAAAAAATTTAGTCCTGAAAAAAGATTTTTAACAATATTCCGGGGTAAATAGAATTAAACAGAAACTAAACTGGCATTTAAAGTTGACATATCAAAAGAAGATAAGATAGATCTGCCTGATAAAAGAGACTCCTTTGCGAGAATTCGTACCTCCAGGACAAAGTAGTACAGTGTAAATTTATCCAACCATTGGCCAAACAATAAGTTTAACATTGAATGCATAAATCACTGAAAGCAACTTATAAGGCACGAAAGGAGGAATATGTGCATGATAAACCTTCAAACGTACAATCCAAAATACACCAATAAATCAGTCGATTTATATATAATAAGTCACACCTTACCAGCAATAATTTGACAGTTATCTCCACGAAATCCTATGGCACAAATACATTTTCCTGTTAGGTCGTGACATATTCCTCCATTATAGCACGATGAACACGTATGAACACACCCACTCGAGACGTTATAACGACCCGCAGGACAAGCTGGAAACCAAAGGATTGCAAATATTTAATTCGAAATTGTAGATATTGAAGTAAATCATACCTGGCATATTCCTCTATTCTGTTTTCTTTTTTTCTTTTCAAAACCATAATACTTGCGTATAACAATTTTTTATGCATACACGCATTTAGTGTTTAGGACATCCCCATTTTTAACGAGTAATAATAACAATGATTGAAACTGTGAAATTAAATCAAATAAAACGAAAACAAAAACGTTTCACAACTTTGAAAAACAACCTGCTGGAATAAAAGACAATGTCACACAGTGTGATCAAAGTGTGTTCACAGTGTTGAAAATATGAAAATAATATTCGCACTGTCAAGATGCTCAAATTCAACAGTGTGAAGACGTTTTACACTGTGGATACCACGACATAGTGACTGTTCACAATCATGGTCGACTGTGAATATGTGCTTCACACTGTTGATGCTCAAATTTAACAGTGTGAAGGTGATTTCATATTGTGTTCCACACTGTGAACATGCTGTGGTATACACTGTGGGATTCTGTGCTCTCTCCAATAAGAAAATCCCCAAAATTTTGCATATTTTGCTTTGCAAGTAAAATTAGGCGACCTAAATAATGTTATAAGATGATTATGCTATTTAGATCAAGATGTGCTTCGTGCTTAATGCCCATGACCGACGAGATCGTAATAATTACAATATCTTGGAGCTCGATCCAGTATTTTAACAAGGTTTATTTAAGGTGTGAAAGACGGATGGATCTGGCGAAATAAAAGTGTACCGAGTATGATAAATGTATTTAATTTGCATCATCATCATCATCCGGTAAAGTAAAAGTTAATGAAAATTTCAAGATTTAATAGATAAAAAAAACAGTTATTTTAATTATTTACTTATCCATAAGAGTTGGTAAAGACTACCAAAATAATGTCTGATGAGCATCGGGTTTACCTCTAACAAGGAGTCTCATCAATCCTGCACGAGACAGGTGCCTCTCGCCATCCAGGTGAAGCTCATAGACCCCAGCATGGGAGACGTCTACCTCTCCTGGGATGGCGTAGACTGTCGAAGATACATTGGAAGGTGAGGTAATGAGAAGAGATGACTGTGAGGAATCCGATGATGGGTGGAACCTCCAGATCTTGACTGCTTCAGTCGGAGTAATCTCCGTGAAATATATGGTCACGTTCACATCACCCTTGTTGACGGTTTTGGTAAATCTACCGTTTGTTGGAATAAACCTTGCTGCAAGTATTTAATCGTAGTATACACTCTAAGAAATGAAGTGTTAATTCAGCTCTTAAAGAGCGTGTATATAGTGACTGCACTTCGGAGTGCTGATTTGTCTAGTTCAAATTTGAACGAGAAAAATCAGCACTCCGAAGTGCAGTCACTATACACGCTCTTTAAGAGCTGAATTAGCACTTCATTTTTTAGAGTGTATATATCATATATTTCATTTCATTTGAAATGAATCAATTACTGTATATGATATTGTATATATATATTCACTTCTTTTTTATCTTTATTGTTTGAATAGAAATATATAATGTAATACAATATTCATGATATTTAACATGCATATCAAGACACATCAACATGCAAAATATATCCGCATATCCGTTTTTTAAAGACTTTTGTTAATAAACGCATATGTTCGGCCACAGGGGGTCAAAGAAGGGGAGAAGAAAAATAATCACCATCAGATCTGACAAAGATCGTAGGTACCACTGAGCTTTGCTCATCTTGTGATGTCACTGCGCAGTAGACTACACCGTAAGATTGATGTGAAGATGTATTCAGAGATGCAGAATAGTATCCGTTGCCATGGTGACGGAAACTAAGAGGAGTGTCAGTTGCAGAGTGGACGCTACTGTTGTCGGTGATGACGTTACGCCCAAACGTCACGGTGGCGTCCTCACAAGGGGTGATGCAGTCGAAGACAGGCCCATTCTCTGTGCTGGTGTAGCCAAGGGCCAGGGTAGTCACTGGACATGATGCCGTTGCTGCTGCAGGGAGGACAGGATTGCAAGATGGAGAACTTGGAGCAAATCCAGAAGGTCTTATCTGTATTTTCTCTATAAAGATACCTCCCTTTCTCTACTCTTTCTTTTTTCTGCTCTTTGTTAATCTTCTTTCTGTCTGTAATGTTTCGATATTCTCAGTGTGTCCTCAATAAAATTACAAAGTGGGTAAAATTAAACTCGATAGATTAATTAAGTGTAAAAAAGTATGAAAATTTATAGTGAAGTATTTTGTTCCAGAAAGATAATATTCAACTTGAACACACCACAGGGTAAGAACAGATTAATACAATTAACTTTATTGGAATTTTTGGGTTCACCCCTCCCTTCCTATGGCTTTGAAAAATATAAATGGAACGGGAATTTATATCGCCCTCACCTCCACACTTTGTTTGATCATTAATGGCTTTTATTTGCTCGGTTGAGTTCTCGAAAATCAATATAAAAAGAAAAGATAAAATTGTTTGTTTGTTTGCTTGCTTGAAATTTATTTCTGCGTTCAACATGTTCAACATAATACAACTAATCAATTATTACATAGATTTTACATATATATACATTTTAGACACACGTATCATTGACAATCTCTTTCTGAATATAAAAAAAGTATATGAAAAATATTATTTAACTCAATTTCAGAACGCAGGAGACCGTCGTCATGAGCGACCTGCTTGATGTTGACGACGGCCTCAAGGTAAAAAAGCGACGTGTAAAACTTACACATTTTTTAACAAGAGGCCATTTTTTAACAAAATGCATGTCCCATCTTTTATTCTTCGTGGCATCTCTGTTTCCCATATCATTGAGCACCAGTAGATCGACAGTTCTTTTTTTCTTTTTGATCAGCAGTGATTTGCCAATTTATCTGGAAATTTATTTTAAATTATTCAAGGAGAATTCAATTTAATAATTCATATCTTGTCAAATGCTCGTTAATTTCAGGTAATTCCTTTTTTTCAAGTTCCAATACGCATTCTGTATGGTCGAATTAAGTAAACAATGAGCATTATCATGATTATTGATTTATCCATTCATATTCCTTTTTTTGTTAGGGTGGATCTATTTTTCGTTGTTACGATGAATAGTTGAGAAATTCAAAATAAAACTTGTGTTTTTGGAGAATCGGAAATGAAATGTCCTAAATTGGGATATTTTATTGGCCTTTATAATGCTGACTCTATTTGGCAAAGTAACTTTGTATAAATAAGTGTTTCACAGAGGTTGGACCTCCCTTCCATTTTTATTTAATTAAGAATTCGAAAAATTACGCCATTAACAATACCAGTCTTCAGTGTCACCACTATTTTCTTGAAATTATACTGTTGAGAGAGAGAGAGAGAGTTCAAGTACATACCTTTATCTCCATAAAATAATGCAGTCCAGACTATGATCCACATTATACATGTCTCCATATCTTTTTTGGAGAAAATTTTAATTTCGTAATGCATGTAGTTACAAATATCGATAAATAGACTGTATTTACGATTCTCCTGGTAATGGTACTTCGAATGAGAATAAGAAGCTATCAAAGTGCATGTGCTTGAAAGTAGTTTTGAAAGGCCGATTTGAAAACTACTTAAAAACGAGCGACAAGCCATTAACTGCGCGAAAGAATGATGATGGGCTCTTTTCTAATGTAACACTTGAAATGAAATTAAAGATGGAAGGCTTGCAATAGGCCACTTAGTCCCCGCGATCAGGGGCATTTCATTTTACATTAATTAGTGTTTATGCTGGTTAAATTCTTATCGTCTTTAAGAAACCAAACAAACAATTACAATCCGAAACGATTAAACCGCTAATTATGCATACTATAGACTGCTAAATATGTCGAAATTCTCTTGACAAGCCTTTTGTATTGATGAAATTGATAGAAAACGAAAGTGGATCAAAAATAGATTTACTGGGCTTATTTGAGCCTGTCACTATTTGTGTTGGTAAATGGACGAAAGGTAAATTTTGAAATGCTACGTACATTGCACTTATCAGTCCAGTAGCACTACAATTACATGTTTTTAGTGTTGTTGTTGTTTTTTTTTGGGGGGGGTGTTGTTGATTCATGTGCCATATTGGTAATGAAGTAAATTTAGCTGGGTCGCCACCTAACTTCGAACATTTTATTGATTACCTTAATTAGTGTAATCATCTAATCAACATGTATACAATATCTTAAACCAGAAAAACTGAAAACACAAAGAATACTTCTACATGTACTAGGGTGAACCGTTCTATAGGGGTACCTGTGGCGAGGAATCCATTCATGGCACTATTTGTAAATGCAATCATCGTAATCAGTGTAAGCGTAATTAGCTTAGCATAATGTAGGCATATCAAGAACACCCCGAAACATAAATTATACAGCCCTTCTGTGGTTTTCTATGACGAGGAAATAATTTATGAATTTTTGTTCTTCTTTGTTTTATTTAATCGTTGACGTTGGCACAATTAGCATTATGCACAGATTATGTGTGCACTATATAGATTTCTTTGTCAAGGTATTGTCTATAACAATCTGAAAATATATAAGAATAATAGTCTATTATTCTTATATGAATCTCTCATCATAGAAACATAGAAGAGCTCTAAGAGCTCTTCTATGTTTCTATGATGAGAGATTTATGAGTGACCCTAGATTTCCCATCTTACCAATGACAATGTCGTAATATAATAGAATAATTGACATAATCCACTAATTACAATCATGCAATACGATATGTATACTCCATTGTCATTTTATACCAAGGAAGTACGACAATATTAATAGAAAAATCTATATGGTTTTCTATGCCGAGGAATTACGTAATTTTTTTCCCTTTTAGCTTATCAATAAAAGCATGCATAATTATATACATACATATATATATATATATATATATATATATACATGTCACTGTAAGGTATAATGCGTCACGAAACCATGATACAGCTCCTCTTTCTATGACGGTGAATTCATTCATGACACTATATAGCTTTATTTTTTTTAAATATCGTCGGAATTAGCATTATTAACATATATAATATGCTAACTATATAGATGAATAGCCCATGAAATTTATCTAAGATGATTGATTTGGATATTTCTTTTTCCTATTTAACTTATTATTACCTTGGTCAAAACACTGCTGGACCGTTGGTATCCTGCTTTGCATAAGTATGACATGAAGTGTGAATGTAAAGACCCCATAAAAATATGGTAAACTTGATAGAGATATATGCTGGAGATTTTTTAAATTGACGTTTGTCTGCACTGATTGAATCAATTTTTTGTTACATCTATTTTATTTCTAATCCTCTTAATTTCTTTCTATTTTCTATCTTTCTTTTTTCTTCTTTTCTCTTCTGTTATTCTCTCTCTCCTCCTTAATTGTAATTGCCTGCCACATTTGTTTTTTTTTCTTTCTCCCCCCCCCCCCCATTTTCTGTTAAATCTCATTATTCCCCCGGCCCCGGTTATTCACTAGCTGACACCCTGTGGTCTTTCTCATCTCCCCCTAGCTCATAGATCTTTCTCCTTCTCTCTCCGGCCCTTCTCTCACTTCCGCCTCTTTCCCCTTTTTTAAAAGGCTTATGTATACTCACTTGACTAAACAAAAAATCTATCCCCTCCCTTCCTTCTTTTTGTTTCTTCTCCCCCTCCCTTTCTTTCCGTTTGTCCCCCTCCCCCTTTCCTGCTTCTTCTTTTTATTTTTTTGTCCTTTCATTCTTTTTTTTGGGGGGGGGTCTCCTTTTTTGTGAGGGGGGATACCATACCTGTACCGTATATCAGCGTTTGAGATAAATGTGGCGTCCATACCAACGGTAACGTAAACTTGAACAGACTTTTATTCAAGTCTGTATTTTCGCCTTATTGTTGCCATATCATACTAGCTTAAAAAGTACACTGGAACATGGCAGATGAATCTGGAGATAAGAATGGAGAAAATAACAAAAGTAAGTGGAAATTAATTTTTACCATTAGCGATGTCATCCCTAACCGACGAAATAAAACAGTGCCAGTGGCCACCGTTCAACCACCCGCTCGCCGGCCCGGCCGGCGGCGCCAGTAAGGCAGTAGCCAGGGGCCGGGTTGATGTAGACCAAAAGCTTCAGTCTCTGTTTTGTTGGTTGTTCAGCTGAACTCCGTTGGCTTCACTGTGTACGAGGAGAAATAAAAAAAATATAATGTTAAAAAACTCCTCGAAACAGACGGCTGCCGGCTGCCAGCTGTCTAGGTTGATGGTGCTTCTTCAAGGGCCGATTGCACGAAAACGGAAAGAAAGGCTCTTTTTAATAAGGACCGTCTCTCGTTTCGCCCATCTTTTATGATGCCCTGTATGCGGGACATTTCTGAAAATAAATGTATGAGAAACAAAATGTGTAAGCTCGCATATCAATTTGTTTACAATTTACAATGCGGGCTGTGCTGGAAAACCGTTCAGAAAAAGTGTGACCTATCTTCGCCCACCAAAGCTTTTGTGGAGATTTAAACAAAAACTCAAGCTCAAAAAGTGAAATATTTAGCCTATATCAGATTGATGGCAAAATGCTTTAGAATTGATTATTACCACATTTAACTCACATTTTTGATGATTTCTGCTTGCAAAATGGTGATATCATGATACTTGTTCCTTTTTCAAAACGACGGGCGCTAACGGTGACAAATTTGCCGATCTTTTGCCAATATTTTCATGAATACTGAACTCATCCTAAAGAAACTTTCACCAAAGGGTAATTTTAGGTCGCTTTCCACGTTAATAATGATGTCGATTTTAAGGATATTGGCTAGTTTTTTTAGATAATGACCGTCCGCGAAGTATGGACACGCGCGAAGTTTGGACTCACTGCCATACATTACCGGTAGGCCTACCGTATTTGTACCAGGAGTAGGCCTAGTATCAGTATCACATCATGGCATTATCGTGATGTAGGGAAACACCGTTCACTTCATACAGCAGTGCTTTATTCAGTCACACGCACGGTTCCCTATTTCCACCTCCATTCACTTTGTACACAAGTGCGCGTACACAAATCTACGAGTGGTTCCCAAAACCACGATTTGGCCCACATCATTTTATTTTATAAACGAGTCAAAGTAGATTTTGTCTACTTTAACGGATGAATAATGTATAAATGTTTGCAGGTAATTTATTCATGATACATAAATGCCATTTAAAATGGGCGACATGAAAGATGGTTCTTGCAAGCCAAAGACCCTTTCGTGCAATTGGCCCCAGGTTTGTGGGCCCTGCCCCGGGAGCCCGATGCAAAAATCGTGTTATTTTTGGTGTAATTTTAATTAGTGTTATCTCTCTGATTTAAAATGCATCTAACAAAACATTAATAAGTGTCCTAAAATAAAAATGTTGTTATTTGCATAAAGAGTAAAAATTAGACTAATGTAAACTGACATGACTGGGCCGGGTTAAACCGTAGTTTATGATGGTGGTCCCCAAGTCTGCGCACCTAAGTACAAATTAAACAAAACAATAGAAAATTGTACATGCCTTGAACAAAGCCAGTACAGTAGTAGTGCCAATGTTCATTTGTCAACGAACATTCCACCAAAGTCTTTACAATAAAATAAAAGATTGGACACTTTGGCAAAACTTTGCAGATTTACATTGTAGTTTTAGTGCCTAGTCTTTTCTATGTAGTTTATTTCATATGAAGATGAATCCACGCCTTCTTTAGATAATTAGATGAAAAATTTCGGAAATTAGAAGACTGATCCATATTTTATCAACGAGAAGAGAAATCAGTGCTTACATGTATATGACGCTATTTGAGGGATATTCATTATATCACTATCAGGGGGAATTGACTTCACATCGTTTGGGAAGTTTCGTAGAAGGACTTGATTATAAATAAGATTACAGAATTATACAAAATGCATTTACATGTAGGTCTACAGCTTAAGAAATGATAAAGATTTAAATTGGATTTAAATATGATTGAAAAAATGTGAATTTTATACATGTATAATTATAAAGACTGTAATAAAAGTGTAAATATGTAAATTGATTTAAATTAAGTAAATCTACATGTATACATATAAATGTACTGTAAATATTTGTTATTTGTATGCGCCTTGAGCATCTCTTAGAGATGGATATGTTGCGCTTTATAAATATTGTTATTATTATTATTATTATTGCTCTTTTCCTATTGAAAACGTTCTTTTTTTGCATCTAAACTGTTTAAAATTCAGAATTTTATGTAATGAAATTGAAACATTTTTCATTTCCAACAGCCAGTTATTTCGATGATGATTTTTTATAAAGTGATTTTACAAATTCAATACATAAATTTTCTCATCTTGTTTCTAAACATTGTAAGCCGCTTTGTGTCGATGCATTTTGATAAATACATAAATAGACCCTATCTTACACTATTAAAAGATGCATGGATTCAAATACGCCTAGGCCTAAATGTTAACCTAACAAATAAAATCCCAATTGGTAAATCCATAAGTAGGAATCCCAAGATGTTGAGAATAATATTCCAGTTGATGGATACAGTCAGATATGAAGAAAAGTGAACTCAACTCGTAAACACATGTAATTAACCTGACAGTGTTTTTAGTTGTTGTTGCTGTTGTGTTTTTAGAGCAAGTGTCTCAATCAATCATATTGAAAAGGCAAAGCAAATCAGTGATCAAGGTAAAAAGTGACATTCTTTGGCTGATGTAATTAATGACGTAGAATTATGTTGAACACTGATTGGTTTGATAATGAAGATGAGCTCTGATTGGTTTACAGAACATTCAGTGAATTACATGTAAAATACATGTAATGGCATGTGAAAGGTGTGCTGAAGATTACACTTCCTGTAAATGATACATTTTGAAACGAGGTAAAAAATGTCTGCATACATGTACATGTGTAAATGAAGAAATTTAGTCAAAACAAACGCTAGGTTGTCTGCTGAGTTTTGATGCAGTTCGAAGTAAACAAGCTCAGTCTTCTTTTGAAGAAAGTTTTATGATGAAAGAGATAAAGTAGGAAACTACAACATTATGGAACCTTCACCAAAATGGAAGACAAGCTTTGAACCAATGTTCTTTAGTCTCATCAGACCATATCTTGCTCTCCAAACATTTATAACTTTCTCATTTTTATATTCTATCATTTAGCAGATTCTTCATTACATGGAACTCGTATCACTCCACAGCTCCTGAAGGCACAGAGTGGAGAGTTTGAAGTGGATAGTATATTTAGCCTCAACCTCAGACAACAAGGTATAGCAGTCATGTCAAATACAATTGAGAGAACAGTATGCTGTATACCGTTGCAACTGCACTTGTGTAATAATTACATACTATTTTATAACTTCAGTTATAATGAAAAAGAAGATATTATGTTGATTTGTGAACGTGATACAGGTTTTGAAATGCCCTCTTATTCTGTACAATAAGTAAAACCTTATATCTTTATAAATGAAAGTTAAATTATAAGAAAATTCAGTGGAGCTTGAAAAGACAAGATGTTGGACCAGGCTTGTTTATTTTCCCTTTTTTTTGGGGGGGATGAAATATCTCAAACTAGTATTCATTCATTTAAAGTGTTTTTACCCAAACATATATTGGAAGGGGGCATATTTCACATTCTGGTCTTTATTGTTGTTTATTATCTTTTGGCTAAGATTTCTCTGAACTATTGAAATTCAGAGTTGATTTCATAACTTTTGCTTCTTGGACCTATTCAGGGAATTCTTGGAGAGATTTCTATCATCTTTGCCAATGTAAAATTGTTTTATAGTAGTGCTAATACCTTCTTTCTCTCTCTCTATATATACTCTTTTTTTAATCTTCAGATATTGATGATCTTGGAGCTATTGGATCATGTTCATGCCTTCAGCGACTGGACATAAGTAGGAATGATTTAACAAGTCTAAAGACCCTGACCCCTCTGAAACAACTAGTCTATTTAAATGTAGCTGCCAACAGAATATCAAGTCTTGGTATGTGTTTGATTTCAGTAAGCTTTTTCTCATCTTTCAACAAAAAATATATTGAAGAACTGTCTATTCAAGGCAGATAGAGACTGAGGATTTATTCTTCTAAATCTATCTGTCGATAGTTTAAATTTTCTAAATTTATTGTCATTTTTGCATTTTAAGGGCTTTAAGGAGTAGCAGTAGGATTCTGGCAAAGTCACCTGGAAATTCAAATCATCTCACCACCATTTTCACAAACTCACTAAGCGTTTTACAAGAAAATTAATTCAAAGTTCATGCTGTTGTGTTTTGCCAAATCTCGGCACCATCATGCAAATGGCAGACGATATAAGAAAGGTAGCATCATGGCCCCCAGTGCCCCCACAGTCCAAGACCTTTCAGGGTTACACCATGGTTCTACGCCCTTCCAGGGGGGGGGGTGTTTCACAAAGATTTAAGTATGACTTGGAGTTTCACTTAAATGCGATGCGTACATAATATACAACGTGCAATCTTAGTGATCAATACACAGTAGTGCACGTCCTCTTGGCATGATCTGACCAATGCAGTCAGGCCTTTTATACTGTACACAACCATGCATTTAAGTACAACTCTAAATCATACTTAAATCTTTGTGAAACAACCCCAGAATCTTTTAACAATAGTAGTGATCTAGTCTGCATATAGAAATGGCTATCAAAATCCCTCTGATCTGATTGGTCAGTTGTATTGCATTAAATTGTACTTGGCAGGTGATCGATATCAAATATTTTTTATGATAGCATTTTCAAACATACTATCATGCAAGTGAATATAGGTCACTGTAATGCCGTCGTACATGAAAACATAAATTGTAGAATCTCAAAATTGTTAGGGATCCATACTTTCCAGACCCGTTATTATTCCCAATGAGATTTTATGTATTCCTTTGTTGTGGAAAATTAAATTTTATTTCTAAAATTGCAAGTTAACTGGGAAAGAAATACCGGTCCCTTTTGAAGTGGACATTAAGTTTTTACTTTCTCAGTATCAAATGGTTTGGTGAAGTCATTGAAGATGGTATTTTTCTAGTGAGTCCCTTATTTATTCATGGATGCACCAAAATATCAATTGCACATTCTCAATAGATACATGTAGATCAATAGTAACTAAAGCAAATTGATTTGTGTTGATGCAAGAAGCAGACCAGGGTCCCGTAACACAAAGGTTAGCGATTGATCATACACTTTATTTTCACGATTGATTGTACATTGTAGTCAATGGAATCAATCATAGCAAAATGTTCTACGATCATTGCTAGGCTTTGTGTTACACCCCCTGTAATCAATTGTGAATTTGCAATTAATTGAAAGACTTGTGATTGATTTTAGGACATAGATTAGATTTGACTTCTATTTGATTGCAATTTTGTTGCAATTCCCTATTGTACCGATGTATTGGCATCAATTGCGTCGGTGACCCATGATTCATCAGAAAGGATGAACCATTACACAGGAACCCAAGATTGGTAAATACCAATGTACCTAGTGCCTACTTGCACACTACTAACTCTGGCCTTTATGCACTCTTTTGTTTCCAATGCTTTACCCCATGCACTCATTCTATATGTTATAATCAACATATCCTATTTTCCTCCACGTTTGAATCTCACATCCAGAGCTTAACTGTATCTTTTACTGTGCAGTTATGGCATGCATCAACAATTGCCAAGAAAGGGTTTACTTAACTTTTCTCTTTTATTTATCAATATTTTCAGAGCCTTTGAAGGAGATGGAGAATTTACGAAGTTTAAATGCCGCTGGGAATCTCATTTCAAGGTATTTATAATCATAAACATTTAAAAGGGAATTTTATCCTGATGATAAGTTGGTTTTGATATTAAAGGAGAATAATTAGAGAAAAATAGTGTGGAATTTTTATGAAAATCCATCAAAGAATAACAGAGTTACGAATAAATTATTAACTTTGTGATGTCATAGATGAGCAACTCCTCTATATGTCTTGTGATGTAAATTCCCCAAAATGTCATTTTCTCAAAAAAATTGAATTCAAAATGATTTTATTTGTAACATGGATATATTATCAGACACTTCATTTCATACCCCCATCAATCCAAAATATATTTCTATGCATGAGTGTTCCATTAAGATAATGAGCTACATGAATAAAGTCACATGTCAACAACCAAATTTGATCTTATGGAGTGAGGATGCAATATTGATATGACTTGTTCAATCAAATTTCTCCCTCTTTTTTTGGGGGGGGATTGGTGGAATAGATGATAATGATAATTTTGTATGGCTTATTTCATAGAATACCAGAAATGTTCTAATTGTTAGGGCCAGTATTCCACTTATCTGCGATTCATGGAATATTTGCCCAAACTCTTGAAATACTTATGGTATGTGATTCTGAGCCTTCCAATATAATCAAACAAGTGTGAATTTTTTTTTCATCACAAGCCATTATGATAAATGTATATATAATATTGCTCCGAATATAGTTCTGATAGATTGCTGGCTGCCACTCTTTTATTGTCAACTTTAATTGCCTTTTATGTACACTGGACATTGTAATACACTGTATATATTGCATGAAATTTGTATCTAAAGGAATTGCTGACTCCATACATGTACATATATGTCCCCCATTCTCTTTGCAGTCTTGAATCAGTGTATGCCCTATCAAATCTGCCGAACCTTCAAGACATGCGATTCCAGGACACCTTGCAAGATTGGAGCAATCCCATTTGTAACAGCACTACCTATAGGTCAGCAATGATGTCTCACTTCTGCCACTTGAAAGCTTTGGATGGAGAGAGATTGTGTGGGAAAGGAAGTGAAGTCTTCACAGCTCTCAGACAGCTTGATAGAGAATTAGCAAGTAAGACTTGCAGTATGATAATTATTACCGAATCTTACCAGTCTAGTGTTGAGGAAAAATACTAGAACACGTTTTTATTTGCTGGTTGTTTTAAAAAAAAAAAT
The DNA here is from genome assembly GCF_018143015.1 of Lytechinus variegatus. Taxonomy (NCBI): domain Eukaryota; kingdom Metazoa; phylum Echinodermata; class Echinoidea; order Temnopleuroida; family Toxopneustidae; genus Lytechinus; species Lytechinus variegatus. The sequence goes on along the minus strand of NC_054744.1, from coordinate 27,631,171 downwards.
CTTACTGGCCAAGGTCAAAAAAACCAGTGGTAGTGTCAATTAAGTGTATAAATCTTTATATTTATCTCTCAAAACTGTTTAAGTTGTTTAGAACTTATTCAGTCTGTGCGTGTTAGGGTGTGTGCATGAAGATATTGCCATTTCTACATCTTTCTTGTATACATGCTTAGAGTTGACCATTATTGTATGGGGGCCTGGGAGCCTCCCCCTCCCCTCAAGTCATTTCATTGATCCAAATAGTGCAGTTCAGTATAAGGATTAAAGAAAAAAAATAGGTAATGAGAGAGAAGTATTTCTTTTTATTTATGTTATTTTTGTTTTTTAATATACCTTCTCTGTTGAGCCCCCCCCCCCTTTATTATAAACATTAAAATATTAAGTTTTAATTTATATCCACTAACACTTAAATATTTTATGTAAAATCTGGTAGAACGCTCATTACCTACATCATGATAATCAAGGTAAATGTACATTTGTACCAGCAACACTGCTAAGGATGCCACATTTCAAGTTCAAGCTCTTAGTGTAATGTATGTTAAAGATACGAGCTTTAGTGGTGTTTGTTTTGGCAATATAACCCACCCAGTGAATTGAACAGGATCTTAAAAATAAGTGACATAAAACAAGTCATAAAACTCGATGGAAATTCCACCTTGATCTTAGGATCCAATTGAACAAATTTTGATTTTAATATGATGCACATTTTCAATAGACCCTAGGCCTAGCCCCAGTTACAACAGTATCTCTGGCATTGGGATCGATGGGTTATTTGTTTGGTTTATAGAAACAGTCGGTTGAACATAAATTGGACTAACTCACAGCTATGGCAAGATGTCTTTGGTGTTAATCTACCAGAACCTGGTCCAATCATACCACATAAGCTACCAAATGTCACAATATGAACATGATCATCATAAATTGGGTTACATTTCCAATGGCTGCGTGACCATCCACAAGCATCAAAATTGAAGAAAACTATGCATTGCATGTATGTAGAATGTTATCACTTGACCAAATCTATTGGAACTTCATGTGTGATACAATATTTCAAATTGCTGCTAAGTATTTCTCAAATTTCATATTTATCCTGATCAATTAATATCATCCCTAGATCCCCATTATAATGCTGGGTATTCATAACTTTTTTTTCCTTGAGCTACACATCCTTTGAAATTTTTGCAGATATACATGTATATTCCTTCAAAGGCACTTTCATCAAACCTTAACAGATTATAGATATTGTAATGGAATGTGCTCTCTTCCAATTAAATTGTCTTATTTCAGGAGCTTATACAAGGAGTTTTGCACTTTCCATTGATCACAAGTTTTGTGAAATATAGAGTCCATACATAAATCAGGGCTCCGTAACACAAAGGTTTGCGATGAATAGCAAATATGAAAGAACACTTTGGATTGGTTCCTAGTCAGTATTTTGCAACAAATGCGCGTGTAACATTGATCTTGATTGGTCAGTTCATTTAGCGATTGATCGCTAATCTTTGTGTTACGGAGCCCTGGTTGCATCCATCATTGTGGTGATTGTCACTTTGGTTTTAACTTTTTTGTTGATATTTTGCAGAGTGTGATGAACATTCAGGAGATCATGTGACAAAAAAATCCTCCGGTTCTTGGGTGGAGAAAGGATTCTGGGATACGTGCCCTGAGCAGAAGAAAGAGATTGACGATACAGAGAAATTGATCAAAGGTCAGTTGGAAGAAATAATTGATTTGTAGTTATACCAGGGGACCGTTTCATAAAGCTGTTCGTATGTGAAGAGCGGCTTGACTGGTGATCCTTTCTTGTGTTAAATGACGATTCACCAGTATGTTCATCGGTGCTTATTTAGCACGTAAGAAAGGTTCACCAGTCGTTCTTAAAGTCGCTATTAACTTACAAACAGCTTTATGAAACACCCACCGGGATATTATCTAATCAAAGAATTTTAGTTTCAATTATATGATATGATTTTCGTTTTTACTTAATATTTTTATTCTCTTCCCTTATATTCATTGATAAATTTTTATTCCCCTTTTCATGTTTATGTGGGTTTTTATTGTTTTTTTAGGGGGCTGAAGTTTGATTCTCTAAACTACAAATACACAGTTTACACGTGCTAATTAATTCATTTTTCCAATCTTTGTAGATTAGTTGGTTGGTTCGTTTTTTTTCATTTAAAATTTGCAATTTGTGCATGTGAACATTTTGTGATTAATTCAAAGAATAAAAATATGTTTGATTGCCTTCATTTGAATTGAACTTATGTCAAAGCTTGTTTGAAAGTTTCTTCGGGGGTTTCTGCAAAAAAATGATATACATGTACACTGTAGATAAATTTTTGGAGAATGGACATTGTAGGGCATGCATTGCAAATGTCTTAAGGTGGTCTCATCAGTGACATTTATCTGTTTCACCAATGAATTATTTTGTTTTAATTTCAATAATACAATTTAATTGAATTTCATGTCAACATACATTGATATTCATTATATTGTGCTAACATAATACTCATAGATGCATGACATTTGCTCCAGTGAGAGTTGCTCCGCTATTTCCACACTTCTAAAATGACTATTAAACTTCAACACCTACCCTACCCTAAACCTAACATAAAACCCTATTGCAACCATGAATGTAACCTTTCATCTTAGATGAAATAGAGGCCTGGAGCAATTGTCACAGTCTAAGCAAATGTTGCATCACCCTTAGACACAAATGCAGTGTTTTATGGTTTGTCTCTACAGAAATGCTTCTCGACTGCAGGACGTTAAGCAATGTGGCACTTCATAAAATACAGCAGACGTGACAGGATGAGAGATGATTCACAGCTCTTAACAGGTCAGGACAATCAGAAGCTCTAGATGTATCATCCATCGCCTCTCAACATGCTACCAAAGAAGGCAGAATTTGGATGGCTTACAATTGCGGATCCAATATTTTATGGGGTGTGAATTTGTAAAAGAAAAATTGGCCCCCCAAAAGGTCATCAATCACAAACGAAGGGTATAATGAAGGGCATTCCATCTCCTGTAGAAAAGAGCATCGCTCATTTTACATGGTGCGCCCTCACCTTCTGCCACCCAATCAGACAAGTACATGTAGATAAGTGAAAGTTTGTACAATATCCGACAAACATTAAGAATTTTTTTTTTTTTTTTTAAAGTTGTAAAAATGGTGTATCATTATAGCTTATGGAGACTTTGAATTCATAGGTGATGCAATGGCCACTCTTCCCATTTATTCCAGTACATTAAATGGTTAAGATGACATTTTCCCAATACTTTAATACATCAAATATAACCCTATCTTAACCATGAGGTGAAACTGTCGTAGAAGCCAAACCCCGATTACGAACCATGGAAACCTCTTAACCCCGGGCATGTTTTTAAAGGTCAAGTCCACCTTAGAAAAATGTTGATTTGAATCAATAGAGAAAAATCAGACAAGCACAATGCTGAAAATTTCATAAAAATTGGATGTAAAATAAGAAAGTTATGACATTTCAAAGTTTCACTTATTTTTAACAAAATAGTAATACGAACGACCCAGTTGGATCCAAATGAGAGAGTCGATGATGTCACTCACTCACTATTTCTTTTGTTTTTTATTGTTTGAATTATACAATATTTCAGTTATTACGAATTTGACAATAAGGACCTCCTTGCCTGAAGCACAAAATGTTAAAATAATGGAATTCCACGTGTTCAGGGAGGAATGAAACTTCATTTCATTTACAATGATGAGAAAATCAAAATATTTCATATAATAAAATACAAATAAATAGTGAGTGAGTGATGTCATCAGTTCCCTCATTTGCATACCGACCGAGATGTGCATATAACTGTTTTGTGAAATGAGGCGAAAGTTAAAAATGTCATAACTTTCTTATTTTACATCCGATTTTGATGAAATTTTCAGTGTTATGCTTGTTGAATTTTTCTCTTTTTATTCAAATCAAGTTTTTGTTGGGGTGGACTTGTCCTTTAAGTATCTAAACGTATGTTTCTTGACCTAGATGGATCCGAAAAATTAAACCGCAATTACATACGCAGCGCGCAGATTCAAGCAAACTCACTTGCCATCGCATGCAGTCATTTTTATTTCTCTTTAATAGTTTCCTTATTTTGGGGCCGATTTTCTTTATTCGAAACTGAAAACAGAATAATATTGGATTTCACAATACAATATGCCTTTGAAAACTTGATTAAATATAAAAAAAAATTCTGAAATGCCTACTACAGGCAGAGCTGCTCTTACATATAACCCTGGGCTTTATTGTGCCTGCGGAGGAGAAATGTTACAGAAGAGAGATTATAGGGTGATTCAGGATTGATAGCGCTTGGCAATGAAATATCTTGGTTCCTCCAATGAGGATTTTGTTATCGGGGTATAGGAACGCAGCAAAAACAGTCTCAACCTTCTTACTGTTTGTTGGATTTCTTTAAAACTTTTACCTTTCTGTTTTATTTACTTTACTCCTCTCTCATGACCAACAACATTGATATTATGACCAAAGTTGAATTCACCTTTTAACAATAATTGAAGAAAATAGTTTATTTTCTTGCTTTGTAGTATTGTGTTAAGAATCTGAAAAGAGAGGTCAAAGGCTTGGATTATATTGACTTTACAGATTGCTCTTATACTATCATTCATTGCCAGTCAGTCATGTCATATCATTCTTTATCCTTTAGTTGGGGCAGTGCATTAACAAATTTTCAAGGTGATCAGTAATTTTATTTGTATTTTAATTGTTTTATTTCTTCAGAAATTCTTTTTTTAATATACATGTAGATGACTTATTTTCATGTAAAGATTATATAATTACATGAACTCCATTAAAGCCTTTTTTACTTTGAATCAGATTCAATTTGATTAAATTGTTTTACTTCATAATAACTGAAATGTTCCCTCATTGAATTTTAAATATATAATCATTTTGATTACTTTTTACAATATCAAAATATATTTATATTTAATTTATTAAAAGAATGACTTTGGAATAGTCTGTACATACAATATTCTTTATAATTTATTGCATGTTATGAAGGGGCAGGTATAATCAGTCATGTTGGTGATGATTATTTATGTCATACATCTTTACAACATGGTGATTATTGAATGGCTCCCTCGTCAGTTAGAATGCCTGTTAAGATATATTTCAGTTCCTTGCAGTGCTTGATGTGTATTTGTGTAGATGATGTGCGTGTATTTCAGGCAATTACAATGATTCTCATCTTTCAATATTTATTGAGTGAGCAATGATGATTTGGTATTAGGCCCTTTGTCCCCATGGAAAGAGACAAAGGTAGCCTGTAGAATTATGTTTTATACAAAAATTTGCCTGAAGATTGTCTTTTTTTTCAAACTCAATCAATGTTCCTTCCCAAGAATTGTTCCTAGGAATTTGGTTTTCATAGAAGGCTGGTCTGGAACTTAAGGTTCAATATGTTTTTTTTTTTTTTCTTTTTTGCAAGGCTTAAAAAGTACACTGTACAAGTCATTTTGGACTCAACATTTGGCTTACTGGATTTTAGCTTGACAAGTTTGGGTAAAATCATGTTCATGTAGATGATTTTTTTTTATACATTTTTTCAGATTGCATGTTGGTTTCAGAGATATGAACACAACTTGTTTGTCTCATGTACAGCTTTCTGTGAAATTCTTGCTTTGATTTACTTAAAAACGTTGTTATGGTAAACGTCAATGAATAGGAACTTGTTGTTTATTACAAACTAGTAAATAATGCCGTCATAATTATTTGTTTAAATGTTTGTTGATTGAATCAGTTTTTTCTTATTCCAGGTCTACTATGAGCAATCAGCATTTGAGTTAATAATAGCTTGGTTGTAAGAGTTTGTTAATGTCATGTTTGAAATTCTTTGAGAATGATGCAAATTTGATAAACTCTTTGTTTAATATGATTCCTAGAATTGGTGAAGAAGTTAGTTACCAGGGGGATGTTTCATAAAGCTGTTTGTAAGTACCAGAGTTGTGCGTAAGTGCCCAGAGTTGTGCGTACATGTAAGTACTTCGAGTTGTGCATAAGGTTGTGCCTAAATCGTGCATAAAGATACGAAAAACTCGGTCCGTTTCATATAGGTTTGAGTTGTGCGTAAGTCCAAAAAGTCATGGGTTACTTTACAATAGGTTTGGGCTGTTCTTAACTTCAAGAGGTTGTTCTTAAAGTTGTGCGCAAGTGCAGTCATAGTCATAGCAACAAAATGGCTGCAAGAGGGAGGAGAGTTTTCCTCCCAAGGGAAGATCCATTCGATGGCCTGGACGACGGGAAAATCAGAAAAACTTATCGTTTTACAAGGAATGGGATTGTACATATTGTGGACATTTTAAGGGCAGACTTAGAGCACAGAACCCATCGCGATAGAGCCTTGCCCGTGTTACTTCAAGTTTGTATTGCTCTAATGTTTTATGCTGGGCACACGTTGCGCTACCAAATTGCACGTGCCCACAAAGTCAGCAGTGCTTCCATGTCTAGATGTTTACGGAACGTGATATTGGCTCTCGTTCGACTACGAAGCGAGGCAGGCAGTGACCTTTAAAATTTCAGTCATCCTGTGATAATCATAATTTTCCTTGCATTACTATTTTCTTTTTGCAGTTTTTCTAAAATGTGTGTTTAAACATGATCAATGATGTGCTTATTTATTATTCTGTAGTTTGATTAAACATTCCATTGAATATAAAAGAGAGTCTGTTATATGTTTATTTGTTATATGTTATGAAAATCTTGCCTTCAAGATGAAATAGCATTTCTGTAGTTGGACAATCTAAATGTCTCATTCCAGTGATTAAAAAAAATGATGTTATGATATTTGTGTCTGAAATCAAATGCATTTTGAGAAATAAATTTGTAATATTTTCCATGTGAATATACTTTGTGAAATGTCTCATTCTGCATTGGATTTTGTGTTTTACCAATTTTCTTTTACCTTGCCCTATGCCTACTCCCCCCCCCCCCCTCTCTCTCTCCCCTTTGTATATATTTTTTTCAATGAGATTGAAAATGTATCTAGTATTGCAAGAAAGAAAATCTATTGAGCCTTTAAAAAGTTGCCCTCAGCTGTATGAAATTAGTGGTACCAATTTACAAAAGGAAGATAAAATTACCTTTCAGAAAATAAAGGGAACTGTGTTAGATAAATATGAGCAAATGACAGGATTTAACATCTTGCTCAATCACACTCGTACTGATAAGAGGCGAGATGAGAATAAGAGACTATAATTTCTTTAGAATAAAAAAAAATCTTGTCACAAAGAATAAGGGTGCTTTAAAAAGAAACACAAATAATGGTCCTTTTTAATTCAAAATTAATTTATGGGTCACTACATCAATCAGATAAGATTTTCATTTTAAAAAGTAAAATTTTTGCTCACTTGTTTTAAAATAGTTGACTCATCCTGAGCACTATAGGTCTGTTATTAGATTGATACAATTTCACTATTTCCATTGAAAGTATTTAGTTCACTCTCTACCGATTAGATTGCTTACATTTCTCTTCTTTGATATAACACTCCTAATATAATTTACCACTGTGGCACAAATATATGTAGGCCTTTGAATATAATGACTCAATTCATTGAAATGTGCATGCATATGTTTGTAAAAATCCTAAGAGGCATTTAAAAGTAATTTGTAGCATAGGCCACACCTTACTGATGGAGATTGTCAATATCACTGATAAGTAAATTTGTTTATTTCAAGGTCAACTAAACTGATTTCCATTAGCTCATCATGATCGAAGAGAGAGAGAGAGTTTAATTTAGGAAGACTGTCAAAAATGCAGCCTAATAGAAAGGCCATGCATATTATCTTTCAATTTTCAATTTATTATTTTTCATTTTCAACAGAAGAACAAAGTAATGTGATCAAAATAGTTACAATGAACTTATACAGATAAAATAAATTCAGGCATGTACAGTATTTGATATTTATCTATAAAACGAAGTAAAGCAAAACAGAATATATATAAGCAACTATCATAACCATTTTAAAATAAAAATTCTGTGAAAATGGAGGGATCCACTAAAAAGCAGTGCTTGTATTGTGTGGATCTACATGAGAGCTCTCAATTACATCTAACCATTTTACCCCTGTATATAAATAATGATTACAGTATTAGGCTCAAAATATACCATGAAATAGTCACACACACAAAAAAAATATCTTGGCCATCTTTTGTTGAAAGCTCATTGGCTTTCATAGGCCAATCACCAACCCGACAACGGGACCAATCGCTGGAGCGGTGATGAAGCTTCACTACTGACGTCATGACGAATTTTCACCACTGATCTTCGTGCTCAGTGATTGCTGCGCTCGAAATAGCACATTCGCTAATAACACAGAGTGGCTGCATGCTCGATATCATGAGAGCTCGCTTTTGCCGTTTCTATTTCCCGCTTCAGAGACACCATACATTTTCTCCGAAGCCGAAAGCTGAGACTTTGCTCGATATTTCATCTTGCGAGTGGAATTTATTGACCAGAAACACTGTTTCTGTTGCCGTACTGGTCAATACAATCGTGCTAGATATCCTAAAGGTAAGGAACATACACATGCGGTTTTTTATTGATGAGTATTTTCTAGATAAACTTATTTAACTTCTCTCTAAATGCAGTTACATTGACTGAAAGTTACTTTATTTTCTCCCCAGTGTGCAGTGGCATTTTGAGAGAGTGTGCTGTGATCGAGTTCATGTTCGCCGAGGTTACGGGGCAAGGTGACAAGAAATCTCCGTTGGCGTTGGTTGAGTAGAGGCCCCGCCGCACAATTTGCGAGATGGATGCCGAATGTGCATGTTTGTTTTTATGGCAGTGTATCCTATTGCCTTTATTTCAGTGCTTTAAAAATGAAAATCATGACAATTAAGAGGAAATACAATCAAGAAATATTCGCACTTGCTATTCCAATCCATATAATTACAAGGATGACTGCACACATGTCACTAGACAGCTGGCAAAAGTGGCATGGCAGCCGTCTGAGTGTCATGTCTGTTCTGCATTTTGAGGAGTTTTTTATTTATTATTTTTTTTCATTTCTCCTCGTACACAGACCGCTCGGCTATTGTGAAGCCGTTATTCGGGGAATTACAATGCAAAATCCCCTCGTCCGGGCACTTCAATTTTTGTCTTTAATGAATCAAACTTTTGAAAATTAACGCGACCAAAATGCAAATTAATATTCCCTCTTTCTTGTCATTAAAATAATGAGGAAAAATCAAGTTAAAAGGAATTTCTGACTGGAACAAACTGCCTACAGAAGTAGTGGAGGCAAAATCAGTGGAAATGTTTAAACGGGAACTGTTTAAACATGTGTTGGATAAATTTTGGCAGTAGAGGCGCACGGCCAATATGGGAGACTCTCCAATAGGGGAGACAATCTCCCACATTGGAGACTTGCTTTGCAAAAGGACAAAAGAAACAACACCAACAAAAGCATGATTTTTTTCCACCCAAAATTTTGTCTCACTGAGGTCAGAAGCCCATTTGTTTTGTGTGTGATTGACAACAAAAATCCTTATCAAAACAAAAGTAGACAGTGAATTTTTAAAGTAGACGGTGAAAATGGGTAATTTTTCATGAGGAATCTGCTTATCACAATTTTATTTGCCGCCAAGGTAATCCTTTTGCCGCAAATGTAAACAAAGAAAATTGGTCTCCAAAACTGGAGACTGTCTCTGAAATTGGATACCCAAATTCTTCACAAAAGTCTCTGATAGTGATATAGGAGATAATCTCCCACATTGGAGACAGTCTCCAATATTGGCGGTGCGCCTCTACTGTTTGGTGGGGGGGAAGATTTAAAACCTCCATTTCTCAACGCACGTAAATCTTCACAAGTTTAAACTGTTTAGACCGTCAATTACCAGAAGTAAAGATCAGAAAATCTACAGAAGAAGTCCTTCATTTCCGTACTTGATGTGATGAACAAAAACAGTGATTTACCTTGGCTGTCGTGCAACTTCACTTACCTATTTTATCCGAACTTAGTATATAAACATATGGCCATTGAGTCCCCTGTACAGATGGTGCTAGAACTTTGGTCTCTGTATTTGGTGAGTGAAGCCAACGGAGCTGAGTTCAGCTGAACAACCTACATAACAGAGACCAAAGCTTTTGCTCTAACGTGTCACATGCACATCTGGGGAGCAAAATATTTGCCCTTCACACAGCCAAAAATGGTCATGGTTTTGAGGGAAAAATATAAGTTCAATGCATTTCTGACCTATGATCACGTTATCCAAATTAGAAAATAAAATGCCCAAAATAACCTATTTAGACTTAGGGCCTAGTTTCAATTGGCACTACATGTACCCACTGGTTCACTGCTACCATCCTGCTTACAGTAGAGAATCTTTTTTTCATTATTTTTTATAAAAGTGTGTGCTCAATATTACAGCATTTTGGCATAACAAAGTCCTACCTATTATACTTATACATGTAGTATAAGTACATGTATAATAGGTAGGACTATGTTATGCCAAAATGCTGTATTGAGCACACAATTTCATAAAAAGTAATTAAAATATCACTTTTGTGACCAAAATTATAATTTTCCATACAGTTGCAATTAACTTACAATGATTTTTGTATTGACCCGAGTGCTCAAAAACTTGCATTTTGGGCATATTTTTTGTGTACGCCCTCTATTGGTGGAAAGTAATATGGCAAGGAAATTTTCATTTTTCAAGCTTTTTTTTTAATAAAGAAAAAATCATTTAAAGAATAAAATTTGCAAGAGCCAAGTTGTCCCAGAATAAATGAAACCGAGATTGATCGATGATTTATCATAACTTATTCTTCATCAAATTTCATAAATGACCCATCATTTTAAAGCTTGGGGTCTCCTCTTTCATGTGAGGAAATCAATATGACCCATACGTCAGGCATGAGTAAGTAAAAACAATTTGAAGAGAGGAAACCTAAATAGTCGTTTGGCGAGCGGTATCTGAAATTTTCTTTAAAATTTACATATTCAGAAAGTTCATTTCCTGCCCTTTAATATGACACCACAACCAATAAAGATGCCTCAGAAATATTGAAAGTTATGTTCATTTTAACAAGTGCTTGCAATTCAATAATTTCATTCAACAAACTCGTTTGATAGTCATTTTCAGCTAGTTTGATTAACATCGACCAACCAGTTCCTTTCATTACCGATCATCCATGCATAAATTCTTTTGTTGCCTCTGTCTAGTGCGAGGAAAGGCAACAGTCAAACAAATTTATAGAATGAAATTATTGAAATGCAAGCACTATTTCTAACGAACATAACTAATTTTTGAAGCAGTTTTATTGTTTGTGGTGTCATATGAAAGGGCAGGAAATTAACTTATCGAATATGTAAATTTTAAAGAGAATGTCAGATATCGCTCGCCAAATGACTTTTTGGTTTCCTCTCTTTAAATTGTTTTTACATATTCATGCGTGACGCATTAGTTTTATTGATTTCTTCAAATGAATGAGGAGACCCTATTAAAGCTTTTAAAATGATGGGTCATTTATGAAATTTGATTAAGAATAAGTTATGATAAATCATCGATCAATCTCGGTTTTGTTTATTCTGGGATACACTGTATGATGAGAAGCTGTAATGGAAACTGACAGTGTAAAAAAAATCAAGCATTTGTCCAAAAGAAAAAGAGAAAATAATCCAACCTTACTTTGCCACACATAGAGATGTAACTGAGAACAAGGTTATATCGTAAACCTGGGGCCAATTGCACGAAAGGGTCTTTCCAAGGACCGTCTTTCATGTCGCCCATCTTTTATGATACGCTATAAGCGGGGTGTTTCTGAAATTTATGATAAAGAATAAGATTCGTTAGCTTGCTTTTAAATCAAATTTTATACAATTTCATGATATATTACATCATTTTATAAACAAATATTTTGTTTATTTTAACGGACGAATGAAATATGTTTGCAGATGATTTATTTAAAATGCGTTTCACATGGCGCATCATAAAAGATGGGCGACACGAAAGACGGTCTTTGCAAAGACCCTTTCGTGCAATCGGCCCCTTGTTCATTGAATGAGTGGTTACTACTGTACCATCAATTTTGATGTGGCATTAAAAAATGAAGTTCTCAGTCTTGTATCTTGTGAATAAATGTACCATATATTTGTCCCGGATTTTTGTAAACTAGCAGGTGTTTGTAGTATTGATAATGGCAAATCCAATGGAAATACTAATTTTTCACCTTTCCTTTAGGATCAAGTGTCAGAATTGATTTCAAAATACCCTACCCCTGCTACTCCACTCTCCATAAAGGTAAAAAAAAAACAGGATTAACCCCCTGTTTATTTTTTGTTCAAAAGTAATTGTGCTTTAGTATAGATTTATAAGGGAAATCCAGGATTAGGCCTCCCTGTTTCGATGTGGCAGTAGTGGTACTTACAACAGTGTCTTTGCTCCTTGATGACAAGGCAGTATCATATATATCATAGGAAAGATGCCTCATCGCTAAGGTGGCTAGAATAGCAGTACATTTGTTTTATCATTGTTTTTTTTTTCCATATTTTAATCCACCTTTTTTCTGTATATTGAATTCATCCGTTCACAAGAGAATTGCAAGCATCAATTTGTAAATGATGCCTTTAAATTATCAATAATTATGCAATTTGTTCTTTGCATATTTCTGATTTCTCTACTTTAACAATATTTATCTCTCTACTTTGCCTTTTACATGTAGATACCATTCCCCCACCATCCATGATGAGTGGAGAAGTTGGGATGGAGATGGATGACCTCAACAAGAAAGAGGACAGCAACAAGCAGGAAATGGCTCCAAAGACATCTCCACGACCTGGGCGCTTCCAGGTCAACATCGTCAGTGAGAAGCCAGAGGCTTCTCCCAAAGAGAATAAGGACAAGACCTCTCCTGTTCACAGTGAGCCAAGTTCCGGTGGACATTCCAGTCCACTTGGCAATGAAGACTTTGACCATTCCATGGCCATGCAGACCTTTGGTCAAAACACCATTGAAGTGATGCCATCTCTGGACTACTATAGGAACCTTTTCTCCACATCTGCAAGTGCCAAACAAAGGCCAACGTTGAATGATCTCCACGAACCCATTAAGGTCAGTATACTGTGACCATTGAACCAAATGGTTCAGAAGATATTTCATAGATGAAAATAATAGATATGTGCAGGGAGTGAGTGTTTTATATACTGGCTATCCTGTGAGTTCAAGGGTATCGTTTTTTATGATCACAAGGACGTTACTCTGAGTATTTTTACAGTGCACTGTGAATAACCAAGATGCCAGCAACTGCAACACCACATGTACATGGCAACCTGTGCATTATTTGTTTAATAAAATGGGTAGGCATTATGAAATCATGGAAGTTTCTTTGGATCATGCAGACAGGAGGCTACTATCTGCTTTTTATTACATACACGTATCATTACAAGCACATCTGAAGTGAGCCCAAGAACCAAAGTGCTTAAAAATCCTTGGCATGGCCTTCTGTTTGAAAGTATTTACATCAGATGGCATCTCTAGTTTAATGCACTGGAGTTCTGTGAAAAATGAAGTGCTCATCCAAAATTCACGGTTCTACATCCAAAAAAATGCATTTGGGGTCTGCATGATGTAATGTCATGAGAATAACTATTGAAAATGAAGCACATTATGTCAGCATTTTTCACAGGCAATGCTGGCAGTATTGAGATTGAATTGGAATTATTCTGTAGGGCCTATACCGCAAACTACACTTTACATTTAAATAGCTACATAACACATCCTAATTATTAATCGAAATTAACACTCTTCTATGGTGTCTGCACTTGTTTTGTTTTTTTTGCCGAGGATGCAGCATTCAGCTCATCTTTACAATGACCTTAATATTTGTAATAAGTTGAGCAAATTATGTTGCAGTCTTGTACATGTACGGTACATGTACATTTATGTACATGTACATGTATGTTTGAAATTTGCCCCCCCCAAAAAAAAAAATATATATATATATATATATATTTATATATTATAAAAACATACTAAATGTACATAATGTAAATTACATTGGCAATGAACTTACATATTTGTAACCCTCAATATTCACCTTAACCCTTTTGTTTTGAATCTTACTTGTCTGTTGGCTCAGATCAGTTGAGAGGACTGAACAAGTGTTTGGTTGGGTGAAATAAATGTAGAAATGGTATTCGTTTTGCCACTATAAAAATGCATGGAAATGCACATGGCACAATTTCTTTTGGATGTTTATTTCTCCGGTTGCTGTATTTCTGTTGAGTGTGAGAGGTGTTTTGGAATGATGGAATCAGCATTCTATTGGTGTATGAAAGGAAATATCATGCTTGTCTGTGGGGCATGAAATTCTAGAACACCTTGTATCACTCCAGAAACAAATTGTGAGTTGGAGAAGGGATAGGAATGGGTACTGCTGGGGATTGAAAATGAATAATTGTATCAAAGGTAATATCATATCAGGGATTTATAACCATACTTGTAGATTAGGATGAATTAGAAAGAGAGTGTAGTGTGAGGAAAGGAAATTTATATCGAATATCAAGGAATTAAGGATTATGTACATTGTACTATTGGAAAATGCTTAATACCAAAGCAAAACATACATTTCATTTTACACTTTTTATGCACATTTTATTGTAGACAGTACATGAATGCATAAGTATAAGGTATTCATAATCAGGTGGCTGTAATAAGCATACAAAATACACTTTAAAATATCATACTGATAATATATACCGATACTATACATGTACTTGTACATGCATTTAGAGATAAAATTGTGTTTTAAAGTTGTAAAAAGTTCTAACAGATTAATTCAAACTTCACGTCTGAATGGCAAGATTCGTTTTTTATTCTTCTACATGTATGTGACCTACATGTACTGTCTACATGTACATACGTAACAACTTATACCCCTTTCATAAACCCAATTATGCGGCTAATAGCAGCATAATTTGGTCGTAAAATCGGGGGAAGACCAGAGTTATCCGCATTATGTTGATGCTGCAATTATCCGCATAATAGCAGCATCGGGACCAGATTTTTACTTTATGAGCGCATTTCGAAAGTAATGCGGATAATTGCCATGCTGCGGTCACAAGGTCACCCTTTTCCAACGCAACCGCATTGGAGGGGGTGTGTGCGGTTGCCATGACGATTATCCGCCTTTTTTAGGACGGGCGCTCGTAGAAATAGTGCGGATTATTTTCGGAGTTTGTGAACGCAATTTTTATTGAATTATCGCATAACTCTTAGGCTGCTAATTGGAAGATGGGTTTATGAAAGGGTTAAATATTAACGTGCATTTTGTGTCAAGTTAATTGCCATAATTTGACTTTGAGGACCAAATGTACATCAATGTATGTACATG
The DNA here is from genome assembly GCF_018143015.1 of Lytechinus variegatus. Classification (NCBI taxonomy): domain Eukaryota; kingdom Metazoa; phylum Echinodermata; class Echinoidea; order Temnopleuroida; family Toxopneustidae; genus Lytechinus; species Lytechinus variegatus. The sequence goes on along the minus strand of NC_054744.1, from coordinate 27,615,792 downwards.
TAAATTTACATGTATATCCTGATGGTACTTGGCACTGTGCCCATGTACATACATGTTAACAGTGGATGCACTGCTTTGCTCAATAACTTCATTGAAAAGAATGATTTAAAAGAGGACAAAGCATAATGTAAAACATACAGTACTTAGACAATTAAAGTGAGTTGTTTTAAAGTTATTGTTGCCATTACTATTTGTGCCCCAAGTACAGCCATGGAAAGACACAAATTCTTTGGTTTCCATGAAATAGACATAGGCCTACATGTACATGTACATTGGATGGACCTTGTTAAATGGATTTCTGACCCTGACCCAGTCATGCAGACAGAGTAGACACTATTTATAGGAGAGATGTTTATTTTTATTGACTCTGATGATTATGATATTAACAGACCTTCCTAATTGTGTGTGCTGTACAATAAATGTGCTACATGTATTTAGGGTTTGTAATAGTGGCTTGTTTGAATAATTCCCTACACCAGACTGTGGCCCCTTTCATACTAGGCTCAGAATGTAAATCAGGATCTAAATTCTTTTCAATGTGATTCTCATTCAAACTGCCTTTGGCCATACAACCTGTTCTGAACTGTAATCCAACATGAGGGGCAATAAAACTTCAGTACATGTATGTAGATGGGGGATTCCAAGCAAGAGCGGACATTTTAAAAAAAAATATATTTTGGCTGTTTTAATACAGGCAGCATTCCACTTGGTATACATACTGTCTACTTGGTATGTAGCACAAGTTAGGCCCCACATCTAAGGCCTATAACAAATCAAAATAAAAATATGTAACATACACATGTATAGAAAATTCAGGATTTATTCCTAGAAAATGTAAAAGACTTTGACAGAAGAATTTTCTTTTTTTATAGTACACTGTATATACAGGAAGTTTTTTCCATGGATTGATTGTCTTTTGTCTTTGCCCAGAAACACACTGTCTAGAGCTTGAAAATGCTACCTTTGCGAAGTACTTACTTTTATTTAAGAAAATACAGTTGAACAGTATGTTCGCCTTTTTTCAGATCTTTTGGAAAAGTTTTACATCTGAATTTATTTTTCTTGTGTTTCATTTGGTGGGGAAACGTACATGTACATGCTCCTCTGATCAGATTATTATTCAAAGGATATCACAAGATAAAGTTTAGCCATATTCTGCCTACATGTATGATGCGAGTATAGTGCAGTCAGCTTGTGAAAAAGTTGAATCATACATGAAATTTCAGGCTTCTCTGGTCAATTTTCTGCTTGGCAAACCTTGCTAGTCAAATCTCTGCAAACGAATGCTCTAATACACATGTACCCACAAGGTTCGACCTGGGTTAATATTAGATGTGACACATCCAGCGATAAGGCTATGGCATGAGGTACTTTGAAACCAACATGTGACCTGAAAGAAGCAAAGCAGTGTGGCCTGGGCACATAACGTGTACTGTACAAGTATCCATCCCAACGTCTGTGCACATATAAATGTAACTGTAGATATTGGATTGGTAGCAATTACATGTTCAAGGGTTTTATCAAGTTGAAGGGCAACCTGTTTAACTCTGCAGGATGAAGTGTGAAATCAATAGTCTGCTCAGATATCCTGTGTACGGACTTGGGGAAGCAAATGTTCAGAAAGTGTAGAACAGTACATGTACAGTCACTACAGTGTACAATGTAACATGTGAGAATCACTAGCGGATCCAGGGGGGGGGGCACGGGCCGCCCGTGCCCCCTTTTAGAGGCACAATAAAAATTTGTAATGTAAATTTGCAGTTGAAACAGAAGTGTGCCCCCCCCCTTTTGAAAGTTCAGACATTTTTTATTATTTTTTTTCTTGTCAAATTTTTCCTTGGGGGAAAATGCCCCCCCCCCCTGGATCTGCCCCTGGTCGAAATATTAATAAAATGATTGTGCAGTGAAATTTCATGTTACTCAACTTCAGGAAATTTGAATCTTCCTCTATTTTGTCTGCATGAAAGAGCCTGACTGGTGCCCCAAAGATCCATAAATCACCCCCATTCAATGTACATGTAGTTCAATAGCCCCTACCCCGGATCATACTGGGTTCTAGACCCCTATTCTTGAAAATTATTATTATTTCACCATCCAATGGTAACTTGAGCACTGTTAAGTACTGCAGAGGGAACGCGGAAGCAAGGGGGGGGGGGACTGGGTGGCTTCAGCCCCCCCCCCACTTTTTCCAAAAACCATACGTAAAAATGACCATATATGATTATGATTTCTTGCATGGTCAGCCCCCCCCCCTCCCCACGGCCCCTGCTACAATACCATAAAGATAACTTTCATACAACATGGCCCAAATCCTGATGATTCTTGCTTCATGTGTGGACATGTAGATTTACATTGTATATAAAGCACACTTCACTGTATTTCATGTACATGTTTAGTGCATTTTCCATGTTATTCATATTTTTTCCCAATTCTCTCTCCCACTTTGATGCTAATTTCAGACCCCAACACCTCAAGAGGCCCCCGCTGATGCTGAGCGACAACCACAGACTTCATCCGCTGCAAAGTTTGGTTGGATCAAGGGAGTATTGGTAAGAAAATGAAAAAAAAATCATTAATTCATTATTAAGAGAGAATTATTCAAATTCTCCATGAATTGGAAAAGGAGAGGTTTACAATGTACATGTAACTCCAGCATTTGCTTGTGGGTGTTGTCATTCATTGTACATGTATTTCGTTTTGGTCTTTTGTTGATTTTAATAAAGAAAGTCATTTTGTACATGTATATTTTTTTTTAAACCTACAATGTACCTGTAAGTTGAAAAAATGCCTACATGTACACTGTATATTCAATGCAATTTTCTTAGACCAGATTATGCGAGACCTGTGTTATTTACCTTTTACAAAGTTGTATTTAGGCCGAACGGATTTCTATTTGTGTGGTTCCAAGATACATGTATTCGACTGAGGCATGCAGAGTTGCCTGAGTTAATTTTTTTTCTCTATTTTCTTGATTTGATCACCTAGATAAGATGTGTTTTGAATATCTGGGGTGTGATGCTCTTCCTGCGTCTCACATGGATTGTGGGACAGGCTGGAATATGTAAGTAACTCATGTGCATTTTTACGTGTCAGAGGTTTTGTGCCATGTACTGATGTAGGAGGTCGAGTAAAGCCTCATTAATAAAATCAGCACAAATCCATCGCAATCACTGTTCCTGTACATGTACATGCTTGTAGAATAGTGACATATTGCATTAAAACAGGAAATGGGCTATTTTGACAAATCTGACTTTTCCCCTCCTTCTCCACACCTCCCCCCCCCCCCCCTCCTTCCCTCCCTTTTCTCCCCTTCTCCCTTCCCTCTTCCTTTCCCTCCCCTCTCCCCTCCCTCCCCTTCCCTTCCCATCCCTTCTCCCTTACCCTCTCCTCTCTCCACCTCCAGTTCCCCTTTCCCTCCAACACTCTCTCACTTCATAATAACAGCCATTAATACCCCTTTCATAAACCCCATTAAAATGAATTAGGCGGCTAATAGCAGCATAATTTGGTCGTAAATTGGAGGAGGACAAGAGTTATCCGCATTACTCTGATGCTGCTATTATCCGCATAATAGCAGCATCGGGACAAGATTTTGAGTTTATGAACGCATTTCCAAATAATGCGGATAATTGCCATGGTGCGGTCACAAGGTCACCCTTTTCCAACACAACCGCATCGGAGGGGGCTTGTCCAGTTGTCATGGCGATTATCCGCCTTTTTCAGGACGGGCGCTCGTAAAAATAATGCGGCTTATTTTCGGAGTTTATGAACGCAATTTTTATTGAATTATCCGCATTACTCTTAGGCGGCTAATTGGAGGATAGGTTTATGAAAAGGGTATAAATCATACCCTGTCATAAAGCACCAAGAACAATAAAAATCATATTTCATGAAATCTTACATATTATAAACAATCTTCATGTATAAAATAAAGTACTGTATGTATGATAATGAGTTTTTTTTTAATGAAAAATCGTGGGATGGGGGGGGGGTACAAACGCTTTTGAACAGCTCATGTTCATGGTACAGTACCTCCTTGGAATCATTTTAATCAGTGTATAAAATAGATGATAAAATAGAGTGAGTCGGCTGTGCTGTGCATTACAAATGAATAGCACCTGCCCAGGTCGGGTGTTTCAACTTCTCTTTATATTTTGATATATCACTTTTCTATATTGCTTGTCTTTGCACAATATTCGCTTTTTAAAGGGAAGAATCAGAATGGGCAACAGAGATCAAGTAGTGTCTGATTTCTCAGTGTTATTGGAAACAAAACCCAAGAAGAGAAGCAATATTATTGGAAAGAGTAAACAAGAGGAACAATTTACAAGTTTCATCAAATTCGGTTGTGAAATTAGCAAGTTATGGATGTTTAAAGTCTTGTTGTACTTTCTATAGGAATCCTCAAATTGGCAAACATGCTTCAAATTGGCTTATTTTGTGGATAAACCTGCATTTGCTTTATAGTAAACAAATTGTCAGATTTTCCCTTTTATTTTACATATTTCACTTCATCTATTCCTGACCTTGACATATGTGGTGTGAATTATATTTACCCATGACATATATTGTGCTTAGAATGAGACATCATGCAATTTCAAAGATACAGATGTACTAGGGAAAATCTGAAAAATTGTGTACAAAACAAATGGGAGTTGTCCACAAAATCAGCCATATTGCAGCATGTTTGCCAATTTGAGGATCCCCATAGAAAGTACAAGACTTTTTAAATGTCCATAACTTGCTTATTTCACAATCGATTTCAATGAAACCTGTTTTAAATTGAACAGTTCCTCTTATTTTACTCTTTCCAGTTGCTTCTCATCCTGGGTTTTGGGTTCCTTTAATCTCCATACATGCAAGTGGACTGTGCATGGTTAAATACACCTTTGGCATTTCCAGCTTGTATAGCTGTGTGTCTTGGGTTAGGAGATGATGAGTGGGTACAGGTGTACTTCTCGAAGAAGATTTAGTTAGTTCATTATTGGAGGAAGACATGTGATCAGTCACAGTGACCCAAGCTCATCATACTTTCTGGCATTCAAAGTGTATGCATGCCTGCATGCACATTTTTCCTATACCCGATACTAAAGCTCACTGCCTATTTGTGAGTTGTACAAAAATTTGTGCATGAAAGTGATTTTTTAAATTTTAAGCTTGATTGCACTTTTCTATTGATCTTTAATAATTCAATCCATTTTATATGAGCTTATATAATAAACTCCTGAAGAAGACAGAGAACCGTCAAGAATTCGAGTGAACAATAAAAAATTTATTGGCAATCAATTATCATTATTTTGTTACCTTACTGAAGCCAAGACGTGAAACTTTATTAAAGATATCTTTCTACATCTGCATTTAAGGCAATTTTTTTTGGTCTTCTTTCAATGTTCTAAATACGCCTTAATGCCCTCTACCTTCGACTGATACATGTACCCTTTTCATTAACCCATCCTCCAATTAGCCGCCTAAGAGTAATGTGGATAATTCAATAAAAATTGCATTCATAAACTCCGAAAATAATCCGTACTATTTTTACGAGCACCCGTCCTGAAAAAGGCGGATAATCGTCATGACGACTGGACACGCCCCCTCCGATGCGGTGGTGTTGGAAAGGGTGACCTTGTGACCGCACCATGACAATTATCCGCATTGTTTGGAAATGCGTTCATAAAGTCAAAATCTGGTCCCGATGCTGCTATTATGTGGATAATTGCAGCATCAAAATAATGCGGATAACTCTGGTCCTCCTCTGATTTTACGACCAAATTATGCTGCTATTAGCCACATAATTGGGTTTATGAAGGGGTATTAGTAGGATGTATGCATATATAAAAGGTTCCTTATTTCAAATGACACTGAAAATAAAACACCACATCTTGTCTAAAAAGCAAGACTTTTCAATAATTCTGACCTTGTAGTATCAAATTGAGTGGGACCATGTTAACATCATTTCTATGAAATACAAATCAAATCATCAATTGATAGGGAAAAGAGCTTTACACTGTACATGTATTTCTTGCATTGTGCACTATATTTCCATGTTACATGTATAATACACGTACATATCTCTTTTTTATGAAATGTTCTTTAATAAAACAAACCCTTGTGCTCAATTCTTACTATAAAATGTAGTATCTTCTATTCAAAATTATTTTTCATGTTCGTTTAATACATGTAGGCACATCTTAGTTTGTACAATGAATGGAGTACATGTACTGTGTATGTTTCTCTAATTAGAAAAACAATTATCTTATATTAGAATCCATTAGCTTTTTTAATGCACAATTGCTTTTTTTTTGTGGGGGGGGGGTGTTACTAGCACTCAATTTCAATTACAGCCAGTCAAGTGATAGTGGCAAATTGGATCTCTAGAAGGAATTTGATATACATGTACAGAAACTTTTACATTTGGCTGTAGTGTAATAGTTTTCTGCATTGTTCAGGATGTACATAAAAGGGGAATACAGATACATGTACATATATTTTTCATATCTTACTTTTATATTTTAAATTTCTTTTTTTGAACATATTTTTAAACGTAATTTGATCTGACCATACACCCACTCAAGCAAACATTTTTTATGTCCCCCCCCCCCCCATTCCTCTGCGCCTCGGAATAGTTTATGTAGATACATGTAGATGGCACATTATAAATGCTGTGTTTATTATTGTTATTACTATTATGAATGTACTTGTATGTGTGTTACAGATAGGATTTAAAAATAGAATAAAGTCGTCTGAACTGGCTGCAGAATGAAACATCATTAAAGTCTTGTTGTGTGCCGTCACTGTGCACTGAGCTTTGCTGTCTGAAATTGGAGCACTAGAATGGATTGATGAGTAGCATAATAAGGGAGCTCTGATCAAGTGATCATACTATTACTTCATGAAGTTACAAAGAACTGCATTTCATTCACTATTAGAGCACAAGGGCTATTTCACAATATTGGAAGTACAATAATATTCATAGAAATGGTTTAGGATTTACTTTAATCTTGATAACAAAAACTTGATATTATGATAGATGAATTGAATTCAAATCATGAACGGTGATATTATTTTTCATCATCAATATTATCTTCCATTTGTATTTCTTTTTCAGTGTATGCAAGTGTAATTATCTTGATGTCTGCAGTTGTTACCACTCTCACTACCCTCTCCATGTCAGCTATCTGCACCAATGGAGAAGTCAAAGGAGGTAAAGTGTGATTGTTTACCATTCTCTATCTTGTCCACTAAACATCAATTTGGGTTTTTCAATTGATTTTGGCACCCACTTGTGTTTTGGCATACTATACATGTAGTTGTGAATCCATTTAAAATCATCATTGATTAACATATTACCCCAATATTAGAAACCCATTTTCAGCTGGGTCAGAGCCAAGTTTAGTTATTTTTTCCACTCCATTTTACCCTAGTATTTTTCATGCTTGGTATAACATATTATATGGTATAAATCATAATACAGGTATGTACAATGTGGCTGATGCAAAATTATTTGTCATTTTTTCCCAATTATATGTAATTTTTGTGTTTTTTTGATTTACATTTATAAAATAAATTTCTTATGATTATTTATAATCGTTATGCCTTTTTATCATGTTCATATGATTTTTTTTTAGATCTGTTAAGAGATCGCATAAATTGTATGTTTGATTGTTTTATGCTGATCTGACTACTCTCTCTATATAAAGAGTTTTAGTATTAATGAATAAATCAATATTCCAGCAATGCTACACAGTGTAAAGAAAAACCTGTTACTCAGTGAACCTAAGAAGTGGTGTGTTATTAAATTGACAGGCTTTTTAATGTTACAGACAGGTTGTCTTCATATTCATCTGCTTGGATGAGAAGCTACAATGTATACATGTGTATTCAACAGAACAGAAGCAGAAAAATGAAGTTCTTTTGGGGGGATGGATTGAAAAGGTTTATCAATGATCTTTTCAAAGAGTTGGTACTTTAAACTTAAAGACGGTTTTCTTTTAAAGTACATACATGTATTCAAGGCCAAATATACATGTACATGTAGGACAGTCTTCACTAGATCTGTAGATATCATTGAGGATGTTTTCCTCTCTGATTTCTGCTGACAAAGCATGTTTCTATTACATTTTGAAGTTTCCATAGCAACTACCAATCACAATGGCACAGATTCGCCGAGAATCAAGGTTTTGCCCGTGGCTAATTTTCCCATTCACCAAACTGACGCGATCAATTTTCCAATCCATGATCCAATTCATCCGTATTTCCAGGAGAGCAAAGCTTTGTATGATTAGTAAAAAAATTTGTTTCACCAGGAAAATTGATACTTAAATCTGGCAGAATAGTGTTGTCGCTCTATGTTTGTTGGTTTCTAGTTTTAATGTAATAATCATCATTTTATTAAATTTGCTGATTTATATTCCTGAACTTACATGCACAAACATGTACAGTAGCTGTACGCAGATATTCTGTCACTATAGTTTGAACTGTGTACTGTATTTTTTTGCAAGATTGAAATTATACCTGTTTGGCTTTCGAGCAATATGTCATTGTTTTAGGAGAAGTATCAAATTGATTTATAATGCTTGGTGTAGTACTGTTTATTAGATAATGGATGAGAAATGAGAGATGAATTCTCATTTAATTGAGACAATTATATATTTTAATTGAAAAATATCACTACCCAGTATTAATGTGATATTAGGGGAAGTGCTGTACAAAAACAGCAATACATGTAAATAATCTTTTTTTATAATTCATCTAATTTACATGACATCAGTTGTCAAAGAGTTATGCCAATTTTTGGTTTAATACAATAATTAAATCTCCATACTTATATGTGAATAATTGTGCATCTGTCATTCTTGATATTTTTTAAAATCTGTTTAGGACTAAAATCTTTTTGAACAAATGTAACTTTGATAGATGAGATTTCCTGCAGACATGGATTACATTGTAAAAGCCTATTCTTTCATTTGTTTTAAACCGTAATAGAAGTCAATCTGTAAACTTTTATATTTTACAATTATATGCACACACTTCTTTTGGTAACCTTCTTCAATTAATAATCATATGATATGTGGATGTTGTGGATGAAATATGATGAGAATCAGCTTGTCTAGCCATCATTAGAGCTAAATACTACCCCTGGCATTTAAAGGGGAAGTTCACCCTGACAAAAAGTTTATTGTAAAAATAGCAGAAAAAATAATAAAAAATATTGCCGAAGGTTTGAGAAGAAATCATCAAATAATTAAAAAGTTATTAGAATTTCAATTATTTGATTTGTGACGTCATATGCGAGCAGCATTCCTACATAGCGAATGGTAAAAAATCAATGAAATGTCATTTTCTCAGAAAATTGAAAATGGTTTTTACTGTAACTTTTGTATATCAATAGACAAATCATTTCATACCCGATCATGAAAAGAAAACAAAATTAAGTCATCATGAACCATACAAAATTTGAAATTCATACATTTTATATTACATAACACATGGGGCAGCTGCTCGTTTATGACGTCACAAATCCAAAATTTTGAACTCTAATAACTTTCTTACTCTTTAACGGATTTTCCTCAAACCGTCACCAATATTTTTTACTATTTTTTCTGCTATTTTCACAACAAAGTTTTCTTCAGGGTGAACTTCCCCTTTAAATCATGAGACTAATGAGGTTATAGTACTCGCTCACAACCTGTTCTTGATATTAAAAAGTGCATAATGTAATGTTCCAAAGAATCAAGGCATTAGGCACATCAGGTACATGTCTAAACGATTTTTGAAGGTGTCTGCAGTGTCTGAAGCAAAATGTGAAGGTCATGAAGCATGTGAATGGCCTCTCTCTTTAGGATTTTAGTTCATTCTGTTGACTTATTTATAGATCACTTAAGAAGTGCATGCATTTTTAATAGATGAACAGAGAAAAGAAAGTCCTGCACTTCAAATAAGACAAAACTGTACGGTACCGTACTGTACTGTACAGCCTGCTCAATCCATCTTTGACATTATTGCAGTCTCTCTCTTTCTCTGCCTTTCTGTCTTTCTGTTTTTCTGTCCTGCATTCATGTCTTCCTGCCATTCTGTTTTTCTGGCTTTCTGTCTTAGAAGTTGTAAGAAAGGCAGAAAAACAGAATGGCAGGAAGACAGGAATAGTTAGAACTCTCTATTTTTCTGCTAATCTATCATTATCCACCTTTCTGTTTCTTTCTTTTGCTTCCTTTATTTTAAACCACATTTAAAGATTAGCCACCTACATGTACATGAACATGCACATGAATGCAGTTTCTTCTTAAAGGGGTATTCGGGGCTGAAATAATTTCTTAAAAATGAATAGATACAAACTGAGCAAAATTCTGAAAATGTTATCAAAATTTAAATACAAATAACAAATTTATTGAATTTAAAGAATTTAAAGATTAGCAATATTTTGTGAAACGGTTTTATACCAGCCTTTTTTTTTTTTTTTTAATACATGTATTCAATACATCGGCCGATGTCAAGTCCCTACATTTCCTTTTTTCTTCTGTTATAAAGAATGACCTCACAATTCTAGGAGGACAACATTTTAATTTTATATCTTAATACATGTATAAAAAAGAATTAGTGGGAATATGGCTTCATCATCTTGCTGATCGCATAATTTGTGAAGACATGCATAGAACTGTTTCGTCAAAATGATGCAGATTTTAAAATGTCATGCTGTCATTACATGTATTCTTTGTCCAATTTTGATAAAAGTTTCAGTGTTGTGTTTGTTACCTGATTTTTCTTTATCTGTTCAAATCACATTATTTTCAACCTGGATAAATTTTCTTGCAAACCTGTACATGAATACCCTTCATGTATTCATTGTCTCTTCCTGTATTTATTCAGTGTAGTGGGCCATTCTTGGTCACATCTGTGACCAAAGTGATGACAAATCTTGACTTTTATTTACACATGTACCTTAAACTGTAGTTATGAATAATTTCTTTTTAAGAGATTTGATAATTCACAAAGGTTTAGCATTGACTTTCTGTCATTTGTAAATATTTGTTGTTGTCTCCAATATGCAGGTTCAAGGTCAGAGGTCAAAAGAAGTGGGTCATTCAAGTGACTTCACACAGAAGCATGATGTTAAAAGTTTACATGTAGTTTCATTTGGAAATTCCTGTGAATTTCAAAATCATAATTAGTTTTAAATCTCTAAAATTTCTAATACATGTAGATTAAAGTCAAGATTTGTGACTTGTCATAATTTCTGTCACACACGTGGCCAATATAAGATTTGTACACTATATGAGTGAGCAGGTTTGCCTTGCAAACTACATGTAGATGAATTTAGTATTATTATGTTTTGTTACTAGGTGGAGCCTACTACATGATATCCCGTAGCTTGGGTCCTGAGTTTGGAGGTTCTATTGGTCTAATCTTTTCCGTTGCTAACACCATCGCCGTTGCTATGTATGTAGTTGGTTTCTCTGAGACAGTTGCCCTTCTACTAAAGGTTAGTTTTGTGTTCCATCACCTCTCACTTTCAACAGTGTTCCATTTATGGCAAAAGGCAGTTACCGAAAATAATTACCGAAAAGTCATCGGAAAAATTGTCCTCCCTTAGAATTGAAAAAAAATTAAAGAACTATTGATTGTAATTAGGATTTTTTTTTTCAAAATTGATCTGTAAATAGAATAGCACATTCAATTTGTTTATTATGGAAATTTTTTTTCATTGAAGACACATTACAATAAACATTGTATGGGTGCATTGTATACCAGCTTTTTGGGAATTTGAATAAGAATCCAAAGCATGAAAACCTACAAGTACCTGGTACTAATACATGTATCTTTCCATATACCGGTACATAAATACCATGATTTCAAAAATTATTTACAGATTTGGATATCCCTTTAAACACCTTACATATCCCTTAATCTATGTGAAGTGGTTTAGCATGTGATACACATGAATAATATCCCTCATATGAGGTTTGTGGTCCAGTTGGTAGGGGGTGAGGAAACCCAAGGAGAGGTAGTCAGAAGGTGTGCGAGGCAGGAACAGAGATGAAACTCTTGTGAAGAATGATGCGCTTTGTCACGTCAACCAATCATCAATTGGTTCTTTAAAGGGACACTTCATTGAAATATATTCATTGAGACAGTTTTTCATTTTAATCAGGGTTTGAAATTATTCACCAAGGCTATGGTGAATGCCTCATTATTTAACAACACCTCTCTCTCTCTCATAGAGCCGCAGAGGTTAGTTGCACCCTTTTAAACATTGGCGTGATGAGTCAAAAATTTTGAGGGAGTTAGATAAGGCATATGTAAAACGTAATTTTTAAAAATGAGAGGGAGCAAATATTTCAAAATTTGTAATTTACAAAAATCCAATTTTGTGATAGATTGAGCCTATTCAGAAGGTGACATCATATTTCACCCTTCCCTCTTCCTTTTCTTTTCTTTCATTTTCTCTTTTTTTGGGGGCAAGAGCCCCCCCCCCCCCCCCCCATCTGTACGGCAGTGCTTTCAAAATATTCTTATTGACACTGAAGGAAAGCAAATTACCCTCAATACACAAGCTTCTTTTTTTTAATCAAAGGCAAGTTCAACTTGTATGGGTTAGTATATATCAAACAAAGAGGAATCTTTATAAGAAATTGTTTATTTTGAAATTTACTGGTATAAAAAAATTAAATAAAATGAATGTATAACCAACATGCTGATTTCAGGGGTTTTGGAGATTTTTTTTAAATGATGTTTAAGGCCTTTACGTTTTGAACAAATAATGTAGCTTCTGACCCAAATTTGGATTGAATGTGTACATGTATGCTTTTTGATGTGTTGGCTAGAGAATACAGTACTACAGGTGCAACATTTCCACATACAAGTACATGTACAATATCATAACACTCCATTTTGCGTGGTACTTGTAGACTCACTTGACTATTGCACAGGAAACATGTTAATATAAACTAATCACTGCTAATTTGCATGGTGTATGAACGATCCCTTCCTCTTTTTTTTGTGGAAAATTTGGTCGGTGCTTTAATAGTTAGGTTCTGGAAGATTTCTTGCTATCCCGCTTCTCACTGCAGCAAGCTAGCAAATTAAAGACAGGAAGTGCGATGAGCTCCAGACATTGATGGATGCTAGGGGTCTATGTGACAGATCTTAATTCCTTGCTGATCGAATTTCAGAGTTCAAACGAAAGGCTGACAAATGAAACATTGTGACAATAAAATGAAGAATTGCACTGTCATCTGAAGAAAATAAGATTTGAGGTTCAGATTACACCCAGATTTCCAGACTTGTCTTTGGAACCGGGTAAAGCCTGGTTTTATTTGATCATACTCTGATCATCAGTCAAAGAAAATCATGTGAGAGCTTTGCGTAATTCCTGAGCTCCTATGATATGATTATGATCCCCTGCGAACTTTTGTAAATAATGAACTTTTGAGAAAGTCATGATGCACGGAACATACAAGAATGTTAATACTATGTTACTGACTGGCATTAAAGATTTAGATTTATTCATTTCCGTATGAAAAAATACAATTGAATTATTAACAGTACATATTCAAAATAAGACAATGATATTACATAAAAATATTGAAGACAAATTAAACAGGAACTAAAGTGAGCTGCAATTATTTTGGCTATGAAAAGTGTATGGAACAGAATGGAGGGACTTGCCAAGAAAAGCAAAGCTTGTACAACAGACAAGTCCATATTAAAACTTACAGTGGTAGTTTCCTATACCTGATTAACAAAATTATATACAATAATTGAGATAGATGAAAGACAAGCTTAAAACAGGTAATCTTCAAAATATCATAGTAAGTAAATAAAGCAACTACAAAAATTGAAGGTAATTTAAGCAATAATTACAATGTTAACAACAATAATAGTGATAATAAAGTTTTTAAAGGTAAAAAACAGTAGTAATTATACAATTATAATATAAGGAGAAAAGGGAGGTAAAGGAAGGGAGAAGAAGAGAAGGATAATGCAAGTAAAACTGAAAATGAAATTGAAATGAGGAACATGGCAGGTACACAGGTTGTTAAAGCAATTATGCACTGTACATGTGCAGTATCATTATATAGAATATGAAATATTTATAGTTATAATGAATTATCATATAGTACAACTTAATATGTGTATTATATTTTGAAACAAAAGAACATACATGAAGGAGTTGAAGTATACTGAAAATCAACTAATTTTTACAAAGCACCCATTCCAAAAAGTGATTTTCTATTTTTGTTTTGGAAGGATTATGCACAGTTCGAATTGAAAACATCCAGGCTTGAATTTTCAAAGTTGTCAAATCAGTAAAATGATTTCCCTATTTTGAATATGGTCATTTATTTTGTAGGCTGTAATAATTTTTTACTTTACATTGATAACCCTAGACTGGGCTATTTTGATGCCAAAGAAGACGGGGGGGGGGGGCTGATTCAGCCCCCCTTATGATCTTGGCCGTCGATCGTGCGAAAAATTGAAAATTACTCATGGCATAATCTACAAATCTATACAGTCAAATTCTGTGAAAAATCTCATTGCTAATTATTTATGCGTAAAATTAAATTGCTCTAATTAACTTAATAATTCCCTAAAATGCTAATTTTCTGTTGAACAGACTCTAAATAGGAATCTGATCAAAAGTACTTTTAAGAAAAAGTTTTTAAAATCACATTTATTTTCTTACGTATTTTATTGTTTTCTAAATTTCTTAGTTCTTACTTGCTGTTTTTTATTGTTTTTTCAACAGAAATTTTAATCAGTCAAAGGACAAATAATGATACAGTACATGTACTGTACATTTATGAATTTTGGCTATGTACAAACAATATTTGCATTGGATTTGTACACAAATTCACATTTTTTAGCAATTTTGGGTCTGCATGCACTTATGAAATGTTGCATAATTTCGGAACCGCGTACTGAGGGGTCTCAATTTTGGTTTCAAAAGTTAACTTGTGCGCGACTTGAAAGTAAAAAGTCAGTGAGCGATGTGGTAAAAAAATGTCGAGCGGGGGCTAAATCATCCCCCTCCCCTGTCTTTAAGGGTTAAAGATGAGATCGCTATCTCTTCATCAGCCATATTTCATATTCAAATATGGAGAATGCAGTTCCTTCATATGTACATGATATGTTTCAAACACTAAATTCGCTTTGCATCTGAATATTCAAAATTAACTTCACTTCACACAAGTCTATTTTTAACCCACACTGCTTTCTGAATCAAATAGCCCCCTGTTGCACCCACAAATGTAATAACGCCCACAAATGTAATAACGCCCACAAATGTAATAACACTTTACCCACAAATGTAATAACGCCCACAAATGTAATAACACTTTACCCACAAATGTAATAATTTCACCCACAAATGTAATAATGCACTTTACCCACAAATGTAATAATTTTTGATCGCCCACAAATGTAATAATGACTTTACCCACAAATGTAATAAATTTGAAGGGATTTTTGGCAAATCCGTTCTGAACTAAAATCGTATAGTAATGCGTTCATATAGCACTAAAGTGCAAAGTCTCTTTTCCTGACCCGGTTAATTAACTAATTATAATATAAATCCAAAGTCTTTATTCCAGACCCGGTTGTTTCAAAAATTATAATATAAATCCAAAGTCTTTATTCCAGACCCGATTGTTTACAAAAAGATAATATAAGTCCAAAGTCTTTTCTCCAGACCCGGTTGTTTCAAAAATTATAATATAAATCCAAAGTCTTTATTCCAGACCCGGTTTCAAAAATAATAATATGAGCCCAAAGTCTTTATTCCAGACCCGGTTGTTTCAAATATTATAATATAAGTACAAAGTCTTTATTCCAGACCCGGTTGTTTAAAATATAATCATATAAGCCTAAAGTCTTTATTCCAGACCCGATTGTTTCAAAAATGATAATATAAGTACAAAGTCTTTTCACCAGACCCGGTTGTTTCAAAAATTATAATATAAATCCAAAGTCTTTTTCCAGACCCGGTTGTTTAAAAAATAATCATATGAGCCTAAAGTCTTTATTCCAGACCCGGTTGTTTCAAAAATTATAATATAAATCCAAAGTCTTTATTCCAGACCCGGTTGTTTAAAAAATAATATAAGTCCAAAGTCTTTATTCCAGACCCGGTTGTTTCAAAAATAATAATATGAGCCCAAAGTCTTTTCACCAGACCCGGTTGTTTCAAAAATTATAATA
The DNA here is from genome assembly GCF_018143015.1 of Lytechinus variegatus. Lineage (NCBI taxonomy): Eukaryota > Metazoa > Echinodermata > Echinoidea > Temnopleuroida > Toxopneustidae > Lytechinus > Lytechinus variegatus. The sequence goes on along the minus strand of NC_054744.1, from coordinate 27,599,598 downwards.
TAAATCCAAAGTCTTTTTCCAGACCCTGTTGTTTCAAAAATTATAACATAAATCCAAAGTCTTTATTCCAGACCCGATTGTTTCAAAAATGATAATATAAGTCCAAAGTCTTTATTCCAGACCCGGTTGTTTAAAAAATTATAATATAAGTACAAAGTCTTTATTCCAGACCCGGTTGTTTAAAAAATAATCATATGAGCCTAAAGTCTTTATTCCAGACCAGATTGTTTCAAAAATGATATTATAAGTCCAAAGTCTTTTCACCAGACCCGGTTGTTTCAAAAATTATAATATAAATCCAAAGTCTTTTTCCAGACCCTGTTGTTTCAAAAATTATAATATAAATCCAAAGTCTTTATTCCAGACCTGGTTGTTTAAAAAATAATGATATAAGTCCAAAGTCTTTATTCCAGACCCGATTGTTTCAAATATTATGATATATGTCCAAACTAAGATACGATAATGATGTTCCGGTGGAATAAACATGAGAATCGAGCCTAGTCTTCTCTCCAGACCCAGTTAATTAAAACTGGTGGAATCAAAGTCTTTGTTGTTGTTTTAAATTATACTGAACGTATTGTGAATATACGCGCTATGAGTAAATTGAGAATCAAGCATAGTCTTTTCTCCAGACCCGGTTATTTAAAACTAAAAACTAAAACCCTATATAGTAATGCCTTCATATAGCACAAAAGTCCAGTCTTTTTCCAGACGCAGTAGTTTCAAAAATTATAATGTAAGTCCAAAGTCTTTTTTCCAGACCCAGTTATTTCAAAAATTATAATATAAGTCCAAACTAAGATACCGTAATGATATTCCAGTGGAAAAAAGGAAAATCGAGCTTAGCCTTTTCTCCAAACCTTGTTATTCAAAAATTGTAAATAACAATACAACAACAACAAAAACCGTATAAAGACCCCATAATCTTATTAATGCTGGATAACATGGATATATAGCGTAGTCTTTCAGCCAGACCCAGTCATTTGTTTTTCAAAATAAGGCTAAGAGTAAAAAATATAAATAACTCCAAATCTAATACCAAGCAATCCTTGAACCTAAGAACATGTTCTTAAAAAGAGGTTTAGAATGTTGTCTTTATTCCAGACCTAATCATTACAAAAATTACGAAAAAAAAATCTTCTTACATAAGACCCTATCATATTCTCTTGGAATAACATGAGTTGTAAAACGTACTCTTTCCTCCAGACCAGGTTATCTAAGAAATTAATTAAAAAACAAAATCAAATCTAAAACCAATTTTTAAAATTTATACCCAGTAAAAAATATGTCTGTACCCCACACCCAGATTCTTTTGTATAATAATACTAAGACCCCTACAAAACATTGTAGTTATGCATTTGCAAAGAAAACGTCCATTTTCCAGACTTGGTTATTATTTAAAAATAAAATTGTCTAAAACAAATACCCAATAATCTAACTACTGTGGAATAACATGGAGATCGATTGTAGACTTTCCTCCAGACACAATTATTTCAAGAATAAAAAACAATAAAACCCAACCCCCAACAACGAATCTAAGAACCAACAATCCTCCAAATTAAGACCAAGTACAAAAGCACATGTTTAGAGCGTTGTCTCTATTCCAGACCCAGTCATTTACAAATTAATTCAAACAATCTTAAAAACATAAGACTTTGTCATATTCTTATTCCTGTTGAATAACATTATTATTATGCTTAGACCTTCGTCTAGACCCAGCTATTTATAAGATAAACAAATATTGAAAAAATCAAAGCTAAGACCAATCTTTAAAATTAAACCCAGTTAAAATGCTTGGGTTTAGAGAGTTGTCTTTACCCCACATCCAGTTCTCTTAAAATACAAATTAAGCAAAAGATTAATCTAAAAACTTAGACACCAGCATCTCTCAAACTATAAAGCCCTTTGATAAGGCATACCGTAAGTTGGTATACAACTTGTTTTTGTTTGATGGAAGTGAAATGAATAAAATTGAATTGAATTGAATACCACAAAAACGTCAAATTAATAAAAGGTGTAAATATTCAGATCTGAATGGTACGCGCCTTAAAAACCCAAAATAACAACAACAAAAACGTTATTCTACATCAATGATATTGTGGCGTCTTTGTTAATATTGTTTGTCTGTTTTTATCGTTTCTAATAATTTCCTATTTTGAAATAACTGCATGGGTCTACAGCAAAGACTACACCATATTTAAAGACTGGGCGTTGTGGCGTGCGCCTGTAATCAAAGCTATGTGGGGAAGTTACAAATTGATGCAGAGGTTCGAGGTTCGAGCCCTTGTCACGTCTTTCGGATGGTGACGTTAAAGGTCGGTCCCAGACGTAAATAATCATATCTGATTGAGACACGTCTGACAAAACTCAAACACACACACACACCCACACACGTTTGCCCCCTGGAAAGATTAAACCTCAAGATGTTGATGGACCTGAATCCACCGAGGGGACAGCCTAACTCCGTAACTCTGGTACGGGTGTGGGAGGGGGCTCTTCTTTCTTTGCCTGTCTCTCTTTCAGTCATTTCAAATCAGTTTTTGTCTCACCTGCGAAGCAAAGTGAGACTATAGGCGCCGCTTTTCCGACGGCGACGGCGGCGGCGTCAACATCAAATCTTAACCTGAGGTTAAGTTTTTGAAATGATGTCATAACTTAGAAAGTATATGGACCTAGTTAATAAAACTTGGCCATAAGGTTAATCAAGTATTACTGAACATCCTATTAGAGTTTCATGTCACATGACTAAGGTCAAAGGTCATTTAGGGTCAATGAACTTAGACCATGTTGGAGGATTCAACATCGAAATCTTAACCTGAGGTTAAGTTTTTGAAATGTCATCATAACTTAGAAAATATATGAACCTAGTTCATGAAACTTGGACATGAGGTAAATCAAGTATCATTGAACATCCTGCATGAGTTTCACGTCACATGACCAAGGTCAAAGGTCATTTAGGGTCAATGAACTTTGGCCGAATTGGGGATATCTGTTGAATTCCCATCTTAACTTTGAAAGTTTATGGATCTGATTCATGAAACTTGGACATAATAGTAATCAAGCATCACTGAAAATTTTGTGCAAGTTTCAGGTCTCATGATTAAGGTCAAAGGTCATTTAGGGTCAATGAACTTTGGCAGAATTGGGTGTATCTGTTGAATTACCATCATAACTTTAAAAGTTTATGGATCTGATTCATGAAACTTGTACATAAGAGTAATCAGATATCACTGAACATCCTGTTCGAGTTTCAGGTCACATGATCAAGGTCAAAGGTCATGTAAGGTCAATGAACTTTGGCCATGTTGGGGTTTTTTGTTGAATAACCATCATATCTCTGTAGGTTTATTGGTCTACTTCATAAAAAGTGGACATAAGAGTAACCATGTATCACTGAACATCGTGTGCGAGTTAGAGTAGTATTCAAAGTCAGCACTGCTGCTATATTGAACCGCGTGATGCAGGTGAGACGGCCAGAGGCATTCCACTTGTTTTCCTATCTTATCACTTCTTGATCACATAAATTCTCTCTCTCTCTCTCTCTCTTTACTGAACGGGTCAATATAACCACATAAAATATATCTTAGGCCACTGAGATTATTGGAATTGTAACTAATAAAAAAAAATGCTGAATATATTACAAATGGTGCTTGGTACACTGAAAATTTAAAGTACCGAAGAACTTGTTAAAACTTTATCCCCTCTTGCTAGAATGATTTTCTTTTATATAATATCTCATAGATCGTCGATCAACAACCTTATCGTTTACGGGAAGTAATCCCCATATTGTGTGCTGATATCTTATTCCTCAGTTTTTTGTTTTATATGTATTTAAAGGTTTTGTGTTTTTTTTTCATAAAAAAGGAATGAATATACAAGAAATAATAATAATAAACAAGTGGAATGCCTCTGACCGTCTCACCTGCATCACGCGATTCAACATAGCAGCAGTGCTGACTTTGAAAACTACTATAACTCGCACAAGATGTTAAGTGATACTTGGTTACTCTTATTTCCACGTTTTATGAACTAGACCAATACACTTACAGAGATAGGATGGTAATTCAACAAATACCCCCAATGTGGCCAAAATTCATTGACCTCACATGACCTTTGACCTTGATCATGTGACCTGAAACTTGCACAGGATATTCAGTGATACTTTATTACTCTTATGTCCAAGTTTCAAAAGTCAGATCAATAAACTTGCAAAGTTATGATGGTAATTCAACAGATACCCCCATTATGGCCAAAGTTCATTGACCTTTGACCTTGGTCATGTGACCTGAAATGCCACAGGATGTTCAGTGATACTTGATTACTCTTATGTCCAAGTTTTATGAACTAGACCAACATACTTTCAAAGTTATGATGGTAATTCAACAAAAAAAACAATTCGGCCAAAGTTCATTGACCCTAAATGACCTTTGACCTTGACCATGTGACCTGAAACTTGCCCAGGATGTTCAGTGATACTTGATTACTATTATGTCCAAGTTTCATGAATCAGATCCAAAACCTTTTTAAGTTTTGATTGTAATTCATCAGATACCCCCAAATCGGCCAAAGTTCATTGACTCTAAATGACCTTTGACCTTGGTCATGTCACGTAAAACTCATGCAGGATGTTTGGTAATACATGATTAACCTTATGTCCAAGTTTAATGAACTAGGTCTATATATTTCTTAAGTTATGATGATATTTCAAAATCTTAACCTCAGGTTAAGATTTTGATGTTGATTCCCCCAACATGGTCTAAGTTTATTGACCCTAAATGACCTTTGACCTTGGTCATGTGACATGAAACTCTAATAGGATGTTAAGTAATACTTTATTAAAATTATGGCAAAGTTTCATGAACTAGGTCTATATACTTTTTAAGTTATGATGTCATTTCTAAAACTTAACCTTAGGTTAAGATTTGATGTTGACGCCGCCGTCGCCGTCGGAAAAGCAGCGCCTATAGTCTCACTCTGCTATGCAGGTGAGACAAAAAGAAGTAATACAAATAATACTAAATAAAATTGTTACCCTACTTCTCATACAGTGGGTGGCAAAAATAGTCAATCATGACTTATTGCCAAATAAAAACATGGAATGCAATGGTTATCCCCTCTTGTTAGAATGTTTTTCTTTTATATAATATATCATAGATCGTCAATCAACAACTTTATCGTTTTCGGGAAGTAATCCCCTATTGTTTACTGATATCTTATTTCCTAGTTTTTTTCATATGTATTTCAATGTTTTGTTATTTAGGTTTTTTCAAAGAAAAAAGGAAGGAATATACAAGAAATTATTTTTTTAAGGACAAGTCCACCCCAACAAAAACTTGATATGAATAAAAAGAAAAAAATCAACAAGCATAACACTGAAAATTTCATCAAAATCGGATGTAAAATAAGAAAGTTATGGCATTTTAATGTTTCGCTTCATTTCGCAAAACAGTTATATGCACATCTCGGTCGGTATGCAAATGAGGAACTGATGACATCACTCACTCACTATTTCTTTTGTATTTTCTTAAATGAAATATGAAATATTTTTATTTTCTCGTCATTGTCATGTGAAATGAAGTTTCATTCCTCCCTGCAACACGTGGAAATTTATTATTTTAACATTTTGTGCTTTAGGCAAGGTGGTCCTAATTGTCAAATTCGTAAAAATTGAAATAATGTATAATTCAAACAATGAAAACCAAAAGAAAGAGTGAGTGAGTGACATCATCGACTCTTTCATTTGGATGTAGCTGGCTCGTTCATATAACTATTTTGTTAAAAATAAACAAAACTTTGAAATGTCATAACTTTCTTATTTTACATCCGATTTTGATGAAATTTTCAGCATTGTGCTTGTCTGATTTTCCTCTATTGATTCAAATCAACATTTTTTCTGAGGTGGACTTGACCTTTAATGGTTGCAGGGTCTTTGTTTTGTTGTTGTTGTTGTGTTTCTAATGACTTTTATAACTGGGTCTGACAGAAAGACTAAGCTACATTTCCATGTTATTCAACATAAATAGTAAATAGGATCGTGGGTCTTTTTTTTTTTAATTATTATAATTTTTTAAATAAATGGGTCTAGAAAAAAGACTTTGGACTTATATTATAATTTTTTAATTAACCGGGTCAGGAAAAAAGATTTCGCATTTATGTGCCATATAAACACATTACTATAAAGTTTCAGCTTTTAGTTACCGGGTCTGGAGCAAAGACTATGCTTGATTTTCAATTTACCATTAGCGTCTGGAGAAAAGAATAAGCTCGATTCTCATTTTTATTCCACTGGAATATCATTAATGTATCTCATTTGGGACTAAAATTATAATTTTTGAAATAACCGGGTCTGGAAAAAAGACTTTGGATTTATATTATGATTTTTTTTTAAACACCCGGGTCTGGAAAAAAGATTGTGGATTCATATCATGATTTTTGAAACAACAGGGTCTGGAAAAAGACTTTGGACTTGCATTATTATTTTTTAAACAACCGGGTCTGGAATAAAGACTTTGGACTTATATAATCATTTTTGAAACAATCGGGTCTGGAATAAAGACTTTTGGCTCATATGATTATTTTTTTAACAACCGGGTCTGGAATAAAGACTTTGGACTTATATTATTATTTTTTAAACAACCGGGTCTGGAATAAAGACTTTGGACTTATATTATTATTTTCTAAACAACCGGGTCTGGAATAAAGACTTTGGACTTATATTATTATTTTCTAAGCAACCGGGTCTGGAATAAAGACTTTGGATTTATATTATAATTTTTGAAACAACAGGGTCTGGAAAAAGACTTTGGATTTATATTATAATTTTTGAAACAACCGGGTCTGGAATAAAGACTTTGGGCTCATATTATTATTTTTGAAACAACCGGGTCTGGAATAAAGACTTTGGGCTCATATTATTATTTTCGAAACAACAGGGTCTGGAAAAAGACTTTGGATTTATATTATAATTTTTGAAACAACCGGGTCTGGAATAAAGACTTTTGGCTCATATTATTATTTTTGAAACAACCGGGTCTGGAATAAAGACTTTGGGCTCATATTATTATTTTCGAAACAACCGGGTCTGGAATAAAGACTTTGGATTTATATTATAATTTTTGAAACAACCGGGTCTGGAATAAAGACTTTGGGCTCATATTATTATTTTTGAAACAACCGGGTCTGGAATATAGACTTTGGATTTTTATTATAATTTGTTAATTAACCGGGTCGGGAAATGAGACTTTGCACGTTTGTGCTAAATGAACGCATTACTATACGATTTTAGCTTAGAACGGATTTGCCAAAAATCCCTTCAAATTTATTACATTTGTGGGTAAAGTCATTATTACATTTGTGGGCGATCAAAAATTATTACATTTGTGGGTAAAGTGCATTATTACATTTGTGGGTGAAATTATTACATTTGTGGGTAAAGTGTTATTACATTTGTGGGCGTTATTACATTTGTGGGTAAAGTGTTATTACATTTGTGGGCGTTATTACATTTGTGGGCGATTATTACATTTGTGGGTGTAACACCCCCCCCCCCCCTCCACTGAACTCATGAATTGAAACAAGCTTGATATTCCGATTGCCTGAAAGGCATTATAAATCCAGTGATAATAAAAGGATTCAGATCCCTTTCTGAAGCTTTATGATTTGAATAGTTACAGTTTAAATCCCTGTAATAGATACTGGCTGATGCCTATCAACAACGCAGGATGAGCTTGTTATCCAACATCTTTCCTGCTAGATTTTTCTCTTCCCTTCTCTGTCAAAATTGGATTAATATGCAAAACAAATATAGTAGACCTTCACAGTACTGTATTTTAGTTGTTTTTTCAAGTCCATGTGCAAAATATTATATTACAGGATAGGACGGCTAATTCATGATTTTTTCTTTAAAGTAATTTTCCAGTAGTGCAGTTTTTTTAGAATCATGAATGATCTTTAATTTAGACTACATTATACATGTTTTAAAAATGAAATATCAAGCTGATAATGTTTAAAAACGAAATGTGTCATGTGAAAAACGTATGAGTGACTTTTCACTGTCAAGTTTTCTCTGTGCCAATCAACAAAGGCTTTGGAGGAGGCGCGATAGCTCAGTCGGTAGAGCGGGGGTTTTGTATTCCGGTGACCCGGATTCGATTCCCAATTATGTTATGCTAGTGCCCTTTGGTAAGGCATTAATCCTCATTACATGTATACAAGAATTTATGCTTTCTTTTGGATAAATATCACTACCATTCAGTAGGTAATGATAGTAGTCAGTAAAAGTCACTATTTATTTATTGAAATATCCCCAAGACAGCCATATTTTGTCTTTTTTCATACAGCTGTATCTTTCTTTATTAAAAGAACGTTCAGTTCCCAAAAAAATCTTTAAAAAAATCAATGCGGTGTGAAAAGTACATGATACTTTAATCATTCTTTGATTATTTTTACAGAATGATGTGATGAATATCTTCATTATTTACTTTTTTTTGTTCAGGAGTATGATGCCCAGATGGTAAGCCTGGTCAATGATGTCAGGATCATCGGTATGATCACCATTGTTATCCTCCTTGCCATCCTCTTTATAGGCATGGCATGGGAAGCTAAGGTACTCTTAATTATATGATCTTTTTAATTGATAACGGTCCTGTTTCATTCATATAACTTGATATAATAACACTTTCACAATGACAGTTGAGAGCTACATGTAAGTACTGAAATCCATAATCAAGGCTATCACACTACACTAATTTTTCCTTGGTGGCCCGATCAGTCCACCAAAATCATCAATGTCATATTTTTTTGTGGCCCGCAAAACAAATTTTGTGGCCCTAGAGCAATCAAAAACATTACAATTTATTAAAATCTTTGGTAGCCAAAACTGGACCACCAAGTCTGGGCTTTTACAGAATTTTGGTGGCCGGACTCTCATTTTTGTTGCCTCAGGCCACTGCTAATGTCGAGCCCTGCCATAGCAGTTGAAAGCTACTGAAATCCTTCATTCTGATTGGTTGATAGTAAAGTTGTTATAGTTATTGTGTTAATAACAATTCTTTATCAAGCAAGACAGATTGTTCTTTCTCAAATTGGCAATGCTAATTCTTGTGACAAGGCGTGCCTGTAAATAAAAAAAACATCAAACTTTAACAGTGTGAACATCATTCACACTGTTAAAAGCAACATTTCCGAAAAAGGACTGGGCTATTACAGAAGTATTGAGGACTGGGGGCTACCATTCACGCGATCGCTCCGAAATTGGCACGCACATTATTTTCAACCTTAACTACAAGCTAGTACCAAAAAATTATGAAAATAATTATTTTTTAAATTTATCTATTATGAATAAAATATGCAAATTTATTCGTGAAAACATTACTGGCATATTTTCTTCGTTTTTTCCAGATGTCATCTTTGTATTTACTGTTTTAAAGGTTTCCACAAAGGAAGATTGCAAAAGCCAATTTTTTTCTTTATTTATTTCTTTATTTTTAGAATTTCCTATGTGTTTCATTGTTTTTTCATTGTTTTGATGTGGAGTTTGATACTCAACTGATTGGTTCATAAAACTAGCATGAATGTCTAGTCTTCTTTGCAGTTATAACCATGTTGCGCTTCCTTCATTTGTGTCACTAGTGAGACGAGTATTAACAGAAATATAACTAAGCCAAAAAAATATATATCCCATTTCTCCCTTTCACTTTGTCAAGAAATTATCGCATGGCTGCTTTATGCCAATAGAGCTTAAAATCGTACTACAAACTACATGTATCCAACTGATGAAGTTGCGCCCATGACTTTGCAAGTATCTTGATAATCGTAGCTCATTTTTATAATGCTGATTGTGATAATTATTGACTGTCATTTGTTTTTCTTTTGGGGGAGGTTCTTTGGTTAATCCTATCAAAACATTTTTCAAGAATGATTTTGTGGTCATTTTATAATAAAGTTTTATTTTTCTATCTGATTATGAATACTGTTTTATTGTGATGTTTTGAATACAGGTTCAGTTAGTTCTTCTTGTGGTTCTTAGTATAGCTATTTTCAACATGGTTGTTGGTAGTTTTCTTCCGGTGACTGACGCTAAAGCTGCCAAGGGGTTCACTGGGTACAAAAGTAAGAATTCATCTTTATTTTATTTTGTCTTTTGCTTTCTTCTCCTTCTCCCCTCCATAGCCATTTCTCCACATCGCTTTGTTTTCCAGTATCATAATCGATTGAAGTGTTTTTATACGATGATGATCACAGTGATGCTGATGATGATGATGCAGATGATGATGATGATGATGATGATGATGATGATGATGACAGTGAAGATGGTGATGATGATTATGACAGTGATGGTTGGGTGGTGGTGGTGGTGGTGGTGGTGATAATGATGCTAGTGATTAAGTTTCCTGATGACGATGATGATGATTATGAGGCGTGATGCTGATTATGAGGCATGATGATGAAAATAATGCTACAAAACAATATTCATCAAATTTGATATTTTGTATGACTAGATTTCAACTGAATTCTTATTGTAACTTCACAGATCATTATCCTCACTGCTTACTATTAAATGATCTGTACATTATCATATTACACAATTTACATAAATTGCTATCATTTTGTTGACAGAAATTGTTTATATTTTGTTTATATTCATGTTTATAGAGGATGTCTTTGTAGAAAATCTAAAGCCCAGCTTCCAAGATGGAGAGAGTTTCTTCTCAGTCTTCTCCATCTTCTTCCCAGCAGCCACTGGTATCTTAGCGGGAGCAAACATCTCAGGAGATCTTCAAGTAAGTCGTTAATACCCCAATGATGGTCAGGAGGATGAGTAAGATAATGATGATGGTGATGATGGTGATGGAGGGGTGGTGGTAGTGGTAGTGGTGGTGCTGATGATGCTAATGATAAACTTTCCTCCCGATGATAATGATAGTGATAATGATGATGCTAGTGATGATGATGCTCGTGATGATGATGCTGGTGATGATGATGATGATGATGGTAATGATGATGCTAGTGATGATGATGATGACGATGACAACGATGATGATGCTGATGATGATGCTTGTGATAATGGTAATTGATGATAATACCCTGCCAAATGGTGTATCATGGTAATAATGGGGATCTTTTTTTTATTTCCAAGCAATGCGTGTCTGTAGAGTGGGAGGGGTATGAGTTGAAGTTCCATAGTCCCAAGTTCAATTGGTTGAATGATAACAGCCTCTTGGCTACTTATCGCTGGAATACTCCTCAGAAAGTGGAGATCGTGCATACACTGCATGCAGGCCAGCCAAAATTCCCATTGCCAGTAGAATTGCATTCTCTGTATGCAGACAATAAGAAGCACTGTATGAAGTGGAAGGTAAATATTATCATCAAAGACCCCTATAAGGCTTATTGTACTATTAACCATCTTTTTAATTATTTCATAATTGAAGTAATTTCCTTTGACCACCTGAGCCTTATAATCACTGCCATAAAATATTTTGTGCCTGTTAACCTGTATAGTGATTTTTATATATTTTTTTTGGGGGGGAGATAGTTATAGACATTTTGTAGTACATGATACTGGATGCATTTTCATAGTGCATGTCTCAAGGTGCCAGGTTAAACTCTCTGCACAGCTCTTTCAATTCTTTGGCGAGTATTTCATTTATTTTCTTCTACATTCAGCTTAGAGAGTAAATAGCTATCAGTTTGAAGAAAATTCCACGAGACTGTGATCATCAAATTTTGTTGGTCTTCATGCTGTAGTATTAAAGCTGTTTGTAATTAATTAATATCGGCGTAGAGTGACTTTACTAATGACTTGACTTGAATATGACTCGTCTTTTGGTATTGTCAAAGATTTTTAAAGAAAAGATTGTAATTAATTTCAAACAGTGTTCTAAAACACAAGCATGATCAAAGACATTATGATCAGACTCCAGTTGAGCTTGAGTATACTTTGCATTTTTTTAAGAGGAATACAGTTTTAATCTTCAATTTTTCATACACATGTGTATGAAAATGTGGAACACATTTCAACTGATTACATGTACATGTAGCAGATACAATATGGCATATCAAAGCCATTCTTGAAGTCATCTTATTAAGAACAAGGTTTATGATATATTGCAAAGGATAGTAGCACCCGAAGCTCCTTGTATTATAAACAAATATTGGTGATGTTTATTACACAAAATAAATTTCCCTGTTATTCTACAACAATATCCCATTGCATAACAAAACTTATATCATTCCATTGTATGGTTATAACTGCCAATTGTTTTCATATGGGGTCAGACCGGTTTTATCAGGATGTGATGGGTTATTTCGGATGTTTTAACCCTCTATGATTACAGACAGAGGAAGTAATAGAGGAAGAGATTGAATTGGGTGAAAAGATCAGTATTAGAAATATAAAGTTCAGACCAAACATATTTTGTGTTTATTATTATTATTATTATTATTTATTTATTTGGCCATTAAAATCATGCAAAACTTGTACAATGTAATTACAAAAATGCAATCTGAAATTGGATAGTTGAATATGGGTAAAGTAGAAATGAAAGAAAAGAAAGAAAGGGTAAGAAAACGGTTTTTCCATGGGCCAGGGCTCGCAAAAGTAAAATTCAGTACTGTTGCCCAGAGGCATGCGAGCCCTCATTGAAAAACCGTTGAGAAAATATTGCACATTCCAATATATATTAATTTACACATCAAAATTCAAGTAAAATACATTCAACAAACATATTAAAAAGTATGTGATACCAGGCAAGATGAAAAAAATAAATTAATAAAATAAAGAGGGGTATATAATTGGGAAGAATTAGAATACCCATGCCGGACTGATTATGTATGTAATGTTTATGTTTATACTTACATGTACATTTAATTTTCATCCCACTTACATGTGTTGCTTGTTATTATTTTGTGATAATAATTTATTTCCCTTGAACCCAAATTTTCTATGGTACGTTGTATACTGCTTTACATCGGGCCTTACATGTGTAGGACTTTGAGGGACTTTTTTTAGTGTTCCATGGCCCTCTTGTAATGTTTTCTTGGATTAGCGTCTCCTTGATGTAATGCAAATATACAGACTATCAAATTTGCTTTCTTGCGTCTAGAAGAAGCATTAGCATGAAATGGTTAAATTATTGCCTCTTTAGGTCCTCGATTGGTACGGGTACATGTAGTTGAATCATTCAGCAGCAACTCATGTGAATCTGAATAGGTGAATAAGAACCGGGCATACTGGAATGTGTCATCTTTCATATTTCTTGTATCCTGGATTTATACTCCATTGGTTGCTTTCAGGCATGAGATAATGTCCTAATTTTAGAAGGCATTGTCAAGTTCCTTGGAAAATTTTTACAGTCCTGTCAATGTTGCGAAAATAGCAAATTTTATCATCATTAAACATTAAGATTTTTGCGATTGAAGATTTCTTAGGTACATGTATCCTCTTCTTGTCCTATAAAAAAGACAAATTGCATTGATGTCATATGAATATAATCTAATTTATAGGTTTGTTTACATTTCATGATCCATAATGCAATATCAAGTTATTCTTAGAATGTGAACTGGACTCATGTAGGGTTCCCATTGCAGGAATTGTTGGGCGCGTTCAAACCATTGTTCTTCGCTGTTTGATTGCAACATATACATGTACTGTACATGTGTGTTTGGCATCCATGTGATAATCATCAGAACCAAGTGTGTGTAATCAAATGTTAGGTGTCTGCCTTGCCAGGAAACCACACTACCAGTCATGAAAGTGCACAGGAGGGAATGATGGGAAAAAGATAATCAGCGATGGTTTCCTAAAAATAATAATATATGATTATTCTATCACATGTGCATGCTGTTGCGATGTGATAGACATGATTTATTGCCGAGTGCACCTGACTGATATGTATTGTAGCTGTGACTCAGAGGTTTTACAGGTGCCTGGTATATTATAATAGCATACATGTACATAGTAGGTCAGGATTTTTTCATCATTATTAATTGGTCTAATACTAAATAGGTTCATTATTGCAGATTGAAATAATCACTAGATGGTATTCATTTGTCTCGCAATCTACTATGGTCAACAAGGAAATTTGTGATCACTCTCGCAAAAAGTGTTCACTAGCTTACAAGTTCTCGAGTTTTCGAGTGCCGCTGCAACTCTATATCAAGTGACGAAAATTAACTGGTAACGTAGTCTTTTTATACAAATCTCCAGGACCGTACGCACGAACGCGAGAACAATAGGTGGGCACTGATCCGTTGTGTGATCAGTCAGGCGTTTCACCAATCGGTGCGTCGATGGGCGGTGCGGCCGGTTATCCGTATATGCAAATAAGCCGGGGGTATATGCAAATACGCCGTGGGTCAGATACTTTGCGTCACTTGATAAAGAGTTGCAGCGGCACTCGAAAGCTCATGAACTTGTAAGCTAGTTAACACTTTTTGCGAGAGTGATCACGAATTTCCTTGTTGACCATAGTAGATTGCGAGACAAATGAATACCCTCTAGCGATTATTAATTGGTCTGTTACATTTACATTTATTGTTTATTGCACTGTGTGATTGATGTACAAGTACCACATCTCTTTTTTTATCTTGAAAAAATAGTTACATGCATACTTTTAATTGTAAGCAATCATTAATATCAGAGTCCATCCCAACTTTATGCCAGCGCAACATTCTGCCTGTTTATATTTTGAATGTTGAATGTAGAATTGTAATGCTATTATTATTATTCTCTTTGTTTCTTCCTTTCTCTTTCATCTCACTCCTCATTCTTTGTTATCTTATTCTCTATCTCTCCCTTCCGTCCCCTCTCTTACCCTCTTATCCCCTTTCCTTCTTGCCCTCTCTTCTATCCCTTCCCCCTCTCTCTCTCTCTCCTTCACCCATCTCACAGGATGCCCAGAAAGCTATCCCAAAGGGAACATTGTTGGCCATCTTGATCTCCACCATCATATACGTTGGTCTTTCTTGGATCATCGGTGGTTGTATGATCAGGGAGGCTACAGGGAGTATTGCTGATGTCATCGCTGGCAACGTCACTTCGGCTTGCCTGAATGGGACCATGAACTGTGAATATGGGCTTGTTAATGACCTGGCTGTAAGTGCATTCAAATTGTTATTTTAACCCTAAAAAGACTGGGGGGGCTGATTCAGCCCCCCCCTCCCTCGACATTTTTTGCGGTAAATCCGCCGTGCAAAATTTTTTGACCGCGTCGCTCGCTGACTTTTTACCTTCAATTCTCGCGCAACTTTTGAGACCAAAATTGTGACCCCCGGGTACGCGGTTCCGAAATTACACATTTCGTAAGTGCATGCAGACCCAAAATTACTCAAAAACGTGAATATGTGTACAAATCCAATGCAAATAGTGTTTTTAGCCAAAATTCATAAATGTGTCATTATTTTCCTTTAACTGCTTAAAATCATTGACTTTTATCTTTTTTATGGTCAAAATAAAGTCCCCGACAATTTCCATTGAAAAAACAATAAAAAACAAAAAGTCGAAAAACGAAGAAATACATAAAGAAATTTAGAAAACAATAGAATACATAAGAAATTAAATGTGATGTTGATTTTTTTTGAATAAATTTGATCAGATGCCTATCTACAGTATGTGAAACAAAAATTAGCATTTCGGGGGCATTATTTTATTAATTAGAGCAAACTTATGATTTTACGCATAAATTAGCGTAATTCATGATACATGAGATTTTTTGCAGAATTTGATATTACAGTTTTGTAGATAATGCCATGGGTAACGCATGTGCCAATTTTCATTGCGATCGACGGTCAAGATCATAAGGGGGGGGGGGCTGAATCAGCCCCCCCACCCCCCCCGTCTTCTTAGGCGTCGAAATAGCCCAGTCTATTTAGGATTAAGTGTGTTGTTTGTCAAAACATTGATATTTCAATATGTTTCATGGTTTGTTTGTTTTTATGTTAATTTTTGTTAAAGTAATTCTGGTAGGAACTCAACAGAGCAGCTTTCCACTGGATATCCCCAAACTGGTATAACCAATTACATCTATAGGAAATAATTTACCTAAAAGTTACTATAGTAGATGACATTATAGACAACAGAAACTAATCTCTGGTCATGTTATTGTGGATTCCTATGGATAAGCCCTGGGATATCATCAATTCACTATGTCTTCTACCACACTTTACCCAGGGGATGGAAATATATTCCTTGAAGGTTTTTTGTACTCTCTTTAAAAGGATTCTGTGTAAGTTACTATTAAAGAGGACACTCCACCATTGGATTATCTAAATGTAGCTTGTCTTCTTTCTTTTATCCATATCCAGGCAGCGAAGGTAATCTCTGGCTGGGTTCCTTTGGTACTTGCTGGTATTTTTGCTGCATCTCTCTCCTCAGCTCTAGCCAGCTTGGTCAGTGCTCCTAAGGTGTTTCAGGTAAGAGGGCAGTGGCTCTATGAAATCTCCAGATGTGGTAGGGCAAAGCCAGCTTATTTTTAATATGCTTACAAGTCCAAGATCTTGTTTAGAAAAGGTAGAGCAATCCCTATATTAAAAACACACCTCTCAATAATGTTAGTCCACAAGATTTAGGTGGCAAATGCTCTTTATACAGTGAAAAAACCCTGTAAAATTATAAATTTGTAATATCCTGAAGATTTTTCCACATTTTAACATTGGTACAGATCCATTTAAGCAAATGACGATATAACTATCGAAAAATATTGAGTGAGCACCACTTGCTTTTGAAAACTTAGTGAAAAATGGTTTGCGCAGAACTTTGAAATAGCTATGCGAATAAAAGTAAACCTTTATCATGTAGAACACGTAGAATTTAGCAAGTAAAATTGATTTTAAGATATCTTTGACCTTTTTTAACTTCGAAGAGTGCATTGCGCCCCACCCCACTCCCCCACACACCATCAAGACGATATTTGATTTACACTGAGCTGTGATTTACATAAAATGAATTAGGCTTGATTTTCATTTTGTTAATCATTGTCAAGCTTGGGAAAAGTGTGGAGAAACAAGTATTAAATGAAAAATTAAATGTCAACCCACTTTAAATAACAAAAACTTAGTGAAAAAGTGCTGGAGATGTCTGATGTAAACTTTTGTTTAGATTCAGTTATGTCCTCAGATCCAGCTGGCACAAAAAGGGTAAAAGTTGTGCTTACTAAGTGTTGAAATTTCAATTTGGGTGGCAAATTTGTTTAAAAATGCTTGAATGTGTCTGTTTTATCTTAATTGACTAAAAGTGCAAGGGAAATGTAGGAAAAATGTGTCGCAGGGTAAGTTTGATTTCGCCCTTTCCCCTTGACACTGCGTGAAAACGAGCATTTCTGCGCAAACAGATTTCTGCGAGCTTTACAAAAATAGACAGTGCTCACTCAAGTGTAACATTCTGTCAAAACTTTTACTTTCATTGGATAGATGAGACCCAAACCCAAGATTATATGTGAAAAAATTACCCACATGTTGTATATTTTTTGATTCCCAGAGCTTTTTCAAAGTGTAAACTTTTTTTTGATACGCACTGTATATCTACTTATTAGCTGTAGAACATTTGAATTTTTCGAAGTGAACTGAATATCATGATGTCATGAAATTTTGTCTGTGCGACCATGGATATTAAATATCTTACCTATACCTACATGTATCTAACCTTCAGGATTTAATAATGAACTCATGTTTATCCATAGACAATAAGTGGGATAGTTTATTAGACAAGTCTGAACACTATTGATATCATGTATTTGTTGCATATTTTTAACAAGCCTGGACATTTTGCATCCTAACATTGACTTACAAGAATTTATCCCATTCTCAGTATTTACAAATTGTCATGTGTGTCATCCCATACCCAGGTAGTCGATGGTAATAGTTTATTATGTATTTGCTTGACTGGCTTACAGATGATGTACATGTAGGAATTTTCAATCAATGACAGTCCTCAAAAATATCTTTAATGAATCATTGATGGTGATACCTGCTCAGATAAAATTGATTTTCTTTTGAATTCAATATATCATTATAATATCAGGTTTTCATTTTAGATTATGAGAATTTTCGGTGATGATCAATTTCAGCCATACTGTTTCAAACTTGGTAGGATTCTGACTAGAATTACATTTATTATAGAGAAATTTACATGTAAAGACAATTCCTGTATTTTGTTTGTACTATTCAGGCTGTCTGCAAGGACAAGATCTTTCCAAAGATTGAGTACTTTGCTTATGGAGTCGGAGCTGGTGATGAACCAAAGAGAGCCTACGTTCTAACCTTCTTCATTGCAGCTGCTTTCATTGCTATTGGTACATTGAGAAAATTATAATCTCTTTATGCCTTTTTTGTGCATGCTATTATGGCATATGTCAACGGAAATGAAGTATTCTTTACATAATGAACAATTGTCGATGCATCCATTATTTCATCTGATGCATATACTTTTTAATACTAAAATGACCACTACACTCTTAAATTATTAGTGTGTTGGCTCAGTTAGTAGAGCATCCATCTCACAACAGGGAGGTCAGGGGTTCAAATCCCGGCCACGTCGGACCAAAAGACGTAAAAAGATGAGAGTTGCTGCTACCCTGTTTGCCGTTCTAGAGCAACTTCAATCTGGCGCTGGACAGTGGCTGCCAGGCCCACGATCAATTGGGCAAAAATAATTTTTTTTTTTTCATTTTTATTTCAGATTTCATTTGAACAGTAAAGTTAGGATTTTCAGCTTTTCATTATCCATCAAACTTGGCGAGTTTTGAAACATACATGTTAATTTGTATCCATGTATGCAGTCTATCGCAAATAAATAATGATCTTTTAGAAGACAAATGTAGGACAACGTAAATGGTGGTGTTTTCAATGCGAAGAAGAAAGGTTAATCAATTAAGATTTAAAATAAGTCCCTGTTATAAAAGGGATACATGTACATAATTTACTTTCTTTCATTTTTTCAATCTATTATAGGTGATTTAAACACGATAGCTCCACTCATCTCAAACTTCTTCTTGGCTTCCTATGCTCTCATCAACTTCTCTTGTTTTTCTGCTTCACTTGCAAAGTCTCCAGGTAAGTTATACCTGGTCTGATCATTGGTTCATATGTGTACCTGTGTTTATAGTATTTGGTATCTAATGACCATGCTTGGCCTTTGACTCTAAACTGTGTAGTTTGTCAATCAGTATAATTGGATTCACTACTTATCATTAATATTGCCTTAAACCATGTAAAGTTCATCTGTGCTTCTATGTCAGCAATGGATTCAGGATTTTACCAAAATTTTCATCAATTTACTGGGTTTTGTATTTTTTTCCTCGTAAGAAAAAAGGGGGGAAATTACATTTTAATCAAAATAAGGTCAACACAACAAAAACAAATTCTGAAGAGAAAAAAAAGAAAAAAATATATTATGGATGAGTCATTGCATTTTTGTATCATCAGTATCTGCCACTGACTTAATTTAAACTTTCTACATGTATTTCTATTGCCATTATATCCATCTATCCAGAGGTCAAGACCTCTACAGATTAAACCGTAAAGTAAAATGATGTCTGTTTAATTTGAATATTGCACTTATAATTTTTTTTCACTTTGAATCTAGGCTGGAGACCTGCCTTCAAGTATTACAACATGTGGGTAGCCCTGTTGGCGTCAGTCATCTGTGTTGGGGTCATGTTTCTTATCAACTGGTGGGCCGCTCTCCTTACTATAGCTATCATCTCAGGTCTATATTTGTATGTTCACAGCACAAAACCAGGTTTGTATGCGTCATGGTTTACTGGTGGGTGTTTCATAAAGCTGTTTGTAAAGTTACGAATGACTTTACGCACGACTGGTGATCCTTTCTTGTGGTATGTGATATCCTTATGTAATTGATTTATGTCGTAAGAACATGTTCCAGTCGTGCGTAAAGTTGTGCGTAACTTTACGAACAGCTTTATGAAACACCCCCCAGGGCAAGCAGGCCTTGAAGGATGAAAACTTGTGAAGAGGGATGAGGCTTGGTCAAAGATTTTGATGGAGAAAAATTCTCCCAGGGAGTGATGATAACCTTCTCTATTGTTTTATCGTCTTTTTTTTGGGGGGGGGGGTTAAAGAGCCCCTCCCCCCCCCCCATTTAGTAAATTCTTGATCTGCTTCTGACTGTATGAGTCTTTTAGCCAATATTTTGCAAACATATTTCCACAATTTTTTACTTATTCACAATCTTAGAATTTGTATAATCATGATGCTGGTATTGCTTTCATGTTAAACAAGGGTTATATCCAAAAGTGGTATTTTGGAGTTATTGGACTAACAAAATTAGCAGAAATAAAATCACTGTCAAAGTATTATAGAAATGCATACGCATCTTCAAGAGCATAGTTAAGAATTACTTGCAAGAATGTTGACATTCCCAAGGCTTAGCCAAGGGAGTGTGGACTGTTTCAAAATTAACAAGTGTGTGTAATCATTACAATGCCAAAGGAATGATATTCATTATTTGTTTGATAAGATCGTGATATGAACCCTGGTTATTTGACAAACCGTTGTGTCAAAACCATGACGACTAGAGAACTAGTTATTAGTACTGGTCATCAGCAAATTTCCTGTTTTAGCTGAAATATGACTCGTCACAGGGTAGATATCAACCAATCATTGTATTAGGATCCATACCACCAGTTTATAACACTTTCACTTCATACTTTACCTCTGAGGAAGCAATGAAGACTATTCATAATGCAACAGAAGGATGAATGGCTTGTTTAACCCTATGACCTCTATACTCGAGCCAGCTAGAAGAGGAACGATAGAATATTCAATTATTTTTGGTTGTTACGATTGATTAAATTGGGTTTGTTTGTTTTTTCATAACAGAGGTAAACTGGGGAGATTCCAACCAAGCATTCCTATACAAGAGAGCACTCCAGACAACTATCAAACTAGGCAATGTACCTGAACATGTCAAGACATTCAGGCAGGTTACAGGGAGTTCTTTTTGTGTGTGTGTGTGTGTGTGAGACATGTCTTTTTTTTACGTGCACATGTTGGTACGAATGATATCTATCATATTTTCATTTCTTTAAAGTTCAATAGAGCTAATTTTGTAAATAAAGCTTTATTCTGGGTCTTAAAGTGCCACGGGGCTAATTGAACCCCTGACTCTCATGTGTAAAGTTGGGTACCTGAGACCACTCAACTATGGCAACTCCACAACCTCAATGTATGTTACAGTTGACTCACAATCGGGTGTCGTGTTATTGCCATACATGTAGGTTGGTCAGTAATTTGTACTTAAGAAAGATGTTCATTCGTTCATTCAGTGCTCAATAGGCACAAATACTCTCATTTATTTGAGTGATATGCATTTCTTTTTAATTTTTGTTTTGTGTACTTTTTTTGAATGAAATAAGATTTCATATTACCTGTCTATAGTAAATCTACATGTATAGTAAATCACAAAGCATGCTTGGTCTTGTCAGACTAGCATATTGTGCAATATTCTCAGCTGGGTTCGTTAATGTTTAAATTATTAGCATCATTACTTTTAGTGCGAGTCATTATATCAAGAAAAGAATTTGCTATTAAAAAAAAGAAAATCCAATATATGTATTTCAAAAAATAAAATACCTTAGAGAAATAGAATTAGTCATTGATATGATAAATTACCTTTTCATTATTCCAATTTTCCATCACCATTATAAAAATTCAAATTTGAAAAAAAGTGAAATTGTCCTCGGCTTATGTAAATACTATCATTTCTCTCATTACTTTTTACAGACCTCAAATTTTACTGCTGACTGGGCCACCTAACTGTCGTCCAGCCATGCTTCATTTATGTTCACATATCACCAAAAATACCAGCTTGCTGCTCTGTGGAAATGTCATTTTAGTAAGTAATTCTACATTATTTTACCTTTAACATATATGCACATTATTTTTTTTTAATACTTCCAACATTCTAACTCAATTTTGGAGTGTTATGAGTAAAGAATATTCTGTCTCTTCTTATTGGTCTTACTTCTAGAAAAAAAAATTATTGTGAACCTGCTACATGAACCATAGCTTGCAAAATATGTCTTGCCCATTTAGCATTTCAAGGAGATATTTTAGTCATGTAGCATGGTAATATTGCCTTGGTGAACAAGAAAAATTCATGAGAAAACAATTTTAGGAAGTTGGTGGATGAAATTATGTATTAACATTTGTCAACATATTTTATCTGCCACTGAGGCATTGTAGCCCAGTCGGTTAGAGCGGCTCTTTTGGATAAGATTGTCTCTTTAAAAATTGTACGATTTCAATGTGAGGGTCAAATCCAGTTCATGCCGGAAGACATCTAACAAAAGGTGCTCTGTGTGATGGTGTATTCAGTGCACGTGTAAATGCAGTTGGAAAACGCTCTGTCCATCGAAAGAACGTTCATGCTGGTCCCGTGTATTGGAGAGCTGCAACCTATGCACATTAAGACCAATGCACTATTTGTCAAAGACTATGGTGTTCACCTGGTACCCAGTAAAAAATCTTCAGAAGGTCAATTCAATCTTCAAATTCAATTGGTTTAGTAATCACTATTAAATCACTAACACTATGATCATAGGCATTAACAGAAAGACAAGACAGGGCAGGATTGATAGATTCATTATTTATTTCTTTTATCTTGCCTGGCATTTCATACTTTTAAAAATAATGTTTGTTGAATATGTCTTATTTGAATTTCAATAATGTGTAATTTAATGTATTGGAATGTGCAATATTCTCTCAACGTTTTTCCATGAGGGCTCGCATGCCTCTGGGCAATAGTACTGAATTTTACTTTTGCGAGCCCTGGCCCATGAAAAAAACTTTTCTTACTCTTTCCTTCTTTTCTTTCATTTCTACTTTATCCATATTCAATTATCTGATTTCAAATTGTATCTATGTAATTACATTGGACAATTTTTGTATGTTTTTTATGGCCACATAAATAATAGTAATAATAATAATAATTCATATTTGTCTGTCTTTCCTGTAGGGTGAGCAGCCAGAAGTTTTTAGACAGCTCAGAACAGCAGAATATGAGCAGTGGTTGAATTATAAGAAGATCAAAGCATTCCTTGCCTTCACTACAGCACCTAACCTCAGGAAAGGCGCACAACAACTCATGCAGGTAACACCCCCCTTCAGTTGATAGCCAATTGGTCTTATGCTACTTCGTCCAATTTTAGAAACCACTTGAGGTAATCGTTAATGCCTTTAACGAGTGTACTTTCCACTTTATCAAGGATTTTCTCCCCAGTTTGTTTTAAAAGAAATTAATCTTGTCCTAGAGCATGAAATTAGTTTCACTGAGCACGAAATTAGTTGCACTGAGCACTGATGAAGGAGCAACAGCTCGATCCAAAGAAAGTGGTAATAATAGTTGTACATTATCCAGCTACTATTACAATTCACTTAGACGACTGTTATTGCCCTATTGAGCGGTGGATGAAATGACTCTGCTGGACTGGTAATGAAATATATCATAATAAGGGCTGAGTTGAAAGTTTCTTCTTCCAATCTCGTGTTCTTTCCTCTTGTCTTGTATCCATGTACATATTCATATGGGTTTTTTTTTCATGTCAGCTATCGTTATAAGCACTGAAATCATTGTTTGATTGGATGAGAGCAAATTTATCTCAAAATGTCATAATTCAGTTAAAAACATCGCTTCTTTCTACAAGATCTCTTTCTTTTTTGTGAACGATTTATTGATTTTGCTATTTTAGATGTACCCCAGCTCCATTATCAGGTCACTTTTTAAAAGCTATTTTCACTGTAACCTATTTCATCCGATAACACTTCTTGTAGCTCGGAGGATTAGGTAAAATCCGACCCAACACAATGTTTATGGGATTCAAGAGAAATTGGAGTGCCTGTAAGCCTCAAGACCTCTTGGATTATGTCGGCATCATACAGTAAGTTTCTAATAAGTTATTCGTCTGCAAACCAAAATAAGTCTGATCAGTTATTGCTTTGTTCATTTTTAATTAGTTTTGCCTCTTTGCTTTCTATGTATTAACCCGAAAATGTATGGATAATCATAATGACAATAATTGACACCATTTGTGTCATCTCATTTACATATATAAGTTATAAAAAGATTGAAAAGTACGGTTTTTAAACTTTTAATATGTTGTGTACATACTTTATAATGACAAACAATTAGTACTTATACATGTACCTTAATGTGAGTTGTGGATGTCTTATTGTTTCATATGAATTTATTTTGGATATTATATTTCTACTTTTTTATTTAAGATACTCTTCATTGAATTATTTATGAAACATCTTTATGTATACAATTTTGCATGCAATTATATGATTTTGAAAAAAAATTGCATGATTTTTTTTTGCAAACAATTCATTTGTATAATGTTGTACAAATGTACATGATTGTTTTGTATATGGGATTAATGATTTTGTTGTTTAATGTACATTGTATTTTTTATATTTCAGTGATGCCTTTGATCTTCAGCTAGGTGTATGTATTCTGAGGTTACGAGAGGGTTCTGATGTATCAGCAGCTCTTGACTTTGAGAAAGAGGAAACTAATACACAAAAAGAAGATATTCCACAAGAAGGTAGTCTTTTCTTCTATCAGGGTTGGAGGGGTTTCGGGCATATCTTATATTTCCTGCAAGTTTTTAGTTTGTGTTTTTTTTCCTAATTGTATAAGTCAGAATTTTTCTTAAGTTATTTTTCTCTCATTCTCTAATTGCCTCCTAGTCCTTTATTTATTTTTTGCTTTTAGTATTTTATGATGTTACTATTTTTATTATTTTCTTCCTCCACTTTTTGTTGTACTTTGATAATCTATTTTGAGCTCTTGTATATCTATTATTATTTCTTTGTTTTGTTTACTCCTGATATTAATCTTCTCAAAAATATAATATTTGTAATATTTGACATATTCTGGTAATACGGTAAAGCTTGTGACTTTTTGCAGCTACATTAGGCGTCAATATTAGCTGACTTTAACAAGTTATTTGGCATCCCTGACATATATCCACATCGATATACAGCACATCTGTGTTATTTTCAAATTTGTGTTAAGATTTAAAGCAAGCATTAATGAGGTTGCAATCACAGTGCTGCTTCATTCCATCCCATCACAGATGAGAAAGCAACTAACAGCGTCACTACACCAACCATCACCATCACCCAGGACAACACTGTGAAGGAGAATCAAGACCAAGCAGATGAAGAAGAAGAAGAGAAGGAGAAAGAGAATGCGAAGGAATCCACAGCATTGGTTGAGAACTCAGAGAATGATGTGAACCATCAATCACGGCCTCTGTTGACGAGCGAGAAGCTGGTCCGCAACATGCCGATTGGCTCGGTCATCAAGACCACACAGAAGTTCCAGGGCAAGCAACCCAAGGGTACCATCGACGTCTGGTGGCTCTTTGACGATGGTGGTAAGTACATGTACAATATTCATCACATTCTTCATAATACATTAAGAAAACATAACCTACCATCTAATCTAACTTAACAAATAGATATACAGACATGTAATTGACACATTTTGTTTTTGTTTTCGCCAGACCTCAATCAATCAATCACATTTTTCATTTGTATGCTATTTCGAGAGGAGACCCTTTCAACATTAGGCTGGAATTTACAAAGGATTTACGTGGGAAATAAAAGTGTATATGAGTACACTAAATACAGACTTGACTTTAAAATTTGGTTTATAAGCTTAGGATGGGTCATTTTGCAAAAAAAAGAAATGATGACAGATTATCCTTGTATATATTTTTGCTTTTTTATAGTGGAAAATATGTTTTTGAAACTTTCTAAGATCTCAAATCTGAAACTTATGATAATGAGCTTACTACATGTAGTAGGAAGTCTGCATGCCTACCTCATTTTCAATATCTAATTTGCCAAGCAGACATCATGGGGCAAGACCATAAAATCATCAATCATTTTCTACGTCCAAACTCCAGTTTTCTTTATTCCTACTGAACTTCATGAACTGTTGAAGCCATGTTAATCTGATAGCATTGTAAATTTTCATAAGGGCTAGAAAACTAATGGTTCATGACAGCGTAACATATATGGGGACAGAAGTCAATATTTCTTAGAGTTGCCCTATGATATACAGTATATCCATCATTCTTGTTTCTCTTGTGCTAGGTCTGACGCTTCTCATTCCTCATCTACTCACTCAGAAGACAAACTGGCAGAAGTGTAAGCTGAGGGTCTTTGCCAGTGGAAAGAAGGAAAGGGTTGATGATGAGAAAAGAAAGTGAGTTTTCGTTTTAATTTGGAATTTAAAAAAAAGAACATTTGTACACCATAACTTACCTTAAGACACATCTTTTTAATGCTTCCACTCTTTGTCAGTTCCTTAATTTATCATTGTATTTGTACTTTAATCTCTCCTTTCATCCTTTCACTTGGGAAATTTAGATTTCTCGCATTACAAACCCCATCTACTATTATTATTATAATGTTTTCATGAAATCATAAATTTAATATGATTTAAAGTGGCAGTTTGGAATGCCCATGTTTTGATTTTCTTTGAATAAGGTTCCCTCAACTGTTTTAGAAAATACAATTGGTCAATTGAGTTTGTAGTGGAAATAATCTCGACACCTTTGCACATAAAAAGCAGTTTATCGAATTTTGATATTTCTGCTAGTTCAATCAGGTTTTGTGCGTGAGATATTTTTTTTATTACACTCTAAATTTCTTGATGTACTACAAGTTTTGATTAAAAGAATCATTTTTTGCTTCATTTGTGGCAATACAAATAAAGTGTGCAGCAGTTGAACGAAAATGGTTTCTTGGCTTCACGCATCTCCATAATGGAACATGCCTCATCAAAAAGTGATAGGTTAATTAATGGTACATTTCTTTATTTATTTTGCAGTATGGCAAACATGCTGAGCAAGTTCCGTATCCCCCACGACAGCGTCAACATCATTCCAAACATTGGCAAGAAGCCGTCCACTGCAAGGTGGGTGTTTGCTCAACTTGGTCTATGACTCGTTCTTGAGTCATGATGGTGAATTCCAATGAACAATGTTTTGTGTTTAGTTTATCCAACTTTCATTTTCTCCATTTTTACTTCACCTCAGCTGCTCAAATACTGATAATTTTTAGAAAGAATGTTAACTTTTTACGATGTGAATAATAATAATATCAGACAAATCATTTTAAGAAAATCACAGACAGATGTATTGGTGTATTGGTCTGATGTATTGGTCTTGAGATGTTCAGAGGTTAGTTATAGGGTAGTCATAGTGAGATTAATCTTTATATACCATACACACATTGGTACTGACTCCTGACTTGGAGTCATACTTCGATCTTTGTGAAACATTTTCTTGTGCTCTACCAGGCAGGCAAAAGATTGAAAGTAGTTAAGGTACGATGTTAGCGCCTTCTATATTTTAAAAATGAAATTTGTCTGTTATGTTGAGTACTGGTTAAGATCAATGTACACTTTGCCCTTTGGCATGAAATATGCCCTAAACATTTTGAATGACTGATTTTCGTTTTACTCCGAAGTATTTTTTAAGGTTCCGATCGGTTATTATGATGCTGCAAAAACAGCTTACCAAACTGAGCAAGTCAGTTATTATGCAATTTACCTTGCATATTGACACAAAATTATTTTTGATGATTTAAATGGATTTGTTTTAAACAAATCAAATTAATGTACATGTATGTAATTTACTTTTCATATTGAAATACAATAATGGTTAAATGGATTAATTTGTATTCAGTGCAAATTTTGAAAGTGGTAAGTTTGAATTTTTTGTGTGTTCCAGTGTTGAAAAGTTTAACGAGATCATCCAGCCGTGGTTACTGAAGGATGGTGAAGATCCTAAGATGTATCCATGGAAGATCTCAGAAGAAGATGTAGAATCACTCAAAGAGAAGGTGAGATGAGATGCCAAGATAAGGTTCTAAACATAGTGATATTAAGGGGAGGGGGCAGGAGGAGGATTGTGGTATTGGTGGTTGTGGTGATGATGTTGACGACGACGATGATGATGACAATGATGACGACATCGGTAACGGTCCCGAGATGGTGGTGATTTTGGTGCTAATGAAGCTATTGGTGACTATGAGGATGATGATGACGATGACAACATTGGTAACGGTCCCGAGATGGTGGGGATTTTAGTGCTAATGAAGCTATTGGTGACTATGAGGATGATGACGACGAAATTGGTAACGGGTCAAAGATGGTGGGGATTTTAGTGCTAATGAAGCTTATGGTGACTATGAGGATGATGATGGTGATGATTTGGGTAATGATGGTGGTCCAGGTGATGATGATGAGGATAAGATGACGATGATGAAAATGGTAATGAGGAGGAGGACAGCGATCGCAATGATAATGTTAATGATCAAGTTTTTATGAGGATATGTTTCTCTAAAAATTTGTCAAAACTTTGTTCGTTAAAAATTGTTGGAAATACTCATACCCTTCCTTCTGTTCCCTTTTTCTAAACCCATTTTCAGACAATGAGACAAATCCGGCTTAGGGAACTTCTTCAAGAGCACTCAAAAGATGCCAACCTCATTGTCATGTAAGTGTAACCATGATTCTGCCGAGTGTTTTTACTTTTGCATGCGCCGAAAGACATAAAATTTGAGAGGGTAATTTGTGATATTGTCATATCACAATCCATCTTATGCCTGTTCTTCCAACATGGTCTAATTCCACTTTTCATCTCATATCCTATCGATCTAATTGCCTTTCTTTTCATTTACAATTTTCTTTTTACTAGTGATAGTCTGTCTATGACCCATTTCAATTAACAGTCCCTTGTTTTGACTCCAATTTATTTGTTTGATATGACCTGCCAGTAAAAAAAAATGAGTAAAAACTGAGAAAAAGTGTCTTCCAGACTCGAATCAATTTGGCAGTCAGTGTGTTGTAATGCTAGTCCACTTGTGAAGATACTGATTCTAAATATCTACCCCAAGTTGTTTTTCTAGATCCTTTGAGGGGCTTTAACATCTTGTCATCCATACACTGATGCATACAGTTCTTTATATTAACTCCAATTCAATTCTTCATATTCGATAATTGATCATGATAATTTGTAGATTGACATCTTATCAATATTCTACTCTTATATTGATTAGGTCACTACCAATGCCTAGGAAGAATCTGTGTCCACCCATCATGTACATGTGCTGGTTAGAAGTGCTTTCTGGTGACCTCCCTCCAATCATGCTAATGAGAGGCAACCAGACCAGTGTTCTCACCTACTACTCATAGTATATGCTTTAACAGAACGTTCATCTTAGACAGACTGAACACACCCTGTGTATAATACATCAGGCTCACGAGGGCCAGCCTGACTAGCGTTCTCAACTCCAACTCCTAGTATACGATAAGTGGAAGGTTCATCTGAAGCCCAAGTCACATGTAAAGATGGATCCTCAGGGATCTACACCGCAACGGACCTAGAATGGTCCGAATAGTTTGAGTGTTGATGACTGTATTTTGACACTGCATCTACACGAACCATGCATGCAGAGAACGGCGTCTACACAGACCATCAGGGTGTCAGCATGGACCTACAGGACAGCTACACAGACCAAAACGGCAGCTACATGGACCATTAGGGCAGCTTTTTGGACCAACACAGCAGCTACACTGACCAATGCGGCAGCTACACGGACCATCAAGAACTGTTCTGCCAAGACAGCAGTCCACGGATGACATCAGATTTTTTTTTCCTCCCAAAATTTACTGTATTGGCCTCCTGAACCTTTCAAGGACCTCCAAATATGTCCAACGTGTCTGCATGGATCTCTCCCCTGGATCTGATCTATAATGTGGCTGGCAGGGGTGAAGGAAAACTGAACACACAATAGTAAACACTCATCCAAAAACAGTCTGAACACATCCTCGTGCATCATGTAATGTTTGTGGAAAGCAATGATTGTGTATTCAACTTCTACATGTACATTGGTTTTCCTCAGACATACAAGAACCATCCTTGACCGACTGAACATCTCCAATGTACCGGTAATACATAATAATGATAATAATTGTGATATCTTATTGAGTGCACACACCATCCAGAAACACTCATGACATATTTGTCATGCCTGGCAACTGTTTTGTATTCATCTGAAATTTGTCATGTAAGCTTCAATGGAGTGTTGCAGAGGCAAACATTTTAGTTTACCATTAACTATTGAAATTACTTTCTTGGTTTTCACATTAACACAACTCTATCAAACCAGAATGCACGTGAAAGCAAACTATGCTGCTCAACATCTATTGTTATATCATGTTTTAAGTGTGCAGTTGAATGCAAATTTAAAGAGTATCAAAATTCGAATACATAAAGCAGCTTTTAACCAATGTGGTTTTAGAAAAAATGTAATCACCAGATAAATCTTATTACTTTGAAACACAATATTTATTCTGTATTACTATCATGTCAGGCAATCAAGTGTATCAAATCACAGGAAATATATTGGGTATACTATTTAACATATGCTGGGTCATAATACCTTTATTTGTTTGGGCATGTGGAGTAATTCATAATAAATATGGGTTTCTGGGGAGTGTTCCATCAACACTTTCGTCCGACAAGTTGTCAGATTTGACAACTTTCCTTGATTTTGATTGACTGAGAAGCATTGTTACTATGGTAACTGTTGAATAAAATGGGACTTGTCGGATATCACTTCTGACAAGTCCTTTCATGAAATGCTCCCCAGATTGTTTTGTTTTAATTAGTGTCCAACATGCATTGTTTATTGTTTTAAATATTTCTTAATGACAAAGAGTCTATATGCATATTTCTATATAGTCATATTATTATTGTATCTGTCACCCTAACCCTACTTTGTATTTCCAGTATGTTTAAATACTTATGAAATTATTTAGATTTAAAATGCAATATTGTTTTTTGTTGTTTATTAACATAATTACATGTATTGTGTTAGTCATTCAATTAAAAGAGTATTACAATATGTAAGTTATATTGTACATACAGCTACTTTTTTCATATTCCGATTGCAGAAGAGATAATCATGATAGTAGTTTAACAACCATTTCTTTTTTTAAAGAACATGTAATAGAAAGATGATATAGAAACAATTAAGATCTAAGTAAGTTTACACATATAGGCAACTATTGTCTTGTGCATGTTTGTCCTTATGGTGTCATGCAGTTCCATAAAAACTCATCATGGTTTTTTAAAGTATATCCCAAAATTGTAGAATTGACAGTGTGTTATTAATGTATCTCATAAAAATTAAACATTAATTGCAAAGTTATAAAGCATTGTACCATTTACATGTACATGTATGCTTTTGTTGATATGGAAATTTCATGTCAGATTGTGTTCATATTGTTTTTGATAAATGAATCTGGAATAATGTAGTTGTTCATTGCTCCTTCAACTATAGTGTTTTTTTATTGTTGATGAACAAGATGTGTGTTAACTCACTTTAATTATTCCATTGTATAGAATCATCATTCCTGATAGACCAAAATCCTGGTGAGGGAATATGTGATGATCATGAAAATAAGTGGATGTGTGTTGAATTTTTTTAGATTTTTATAGAAATTATATATTTTCAAATGTATAGTCCTACTTTCTTATGAATAATCAAATGATCACAGATATATAACTGCCACTTTTCTTTTAATGCTTGTGCCTGTCTGTAGATTAAAGTAGTTTATATGAAGCAAAATTTCAGTGAATAATGATCATGCATTTTTGTAACTGAAACTTATAAGAACAATCAACTTTAATGTTATAGTAAGATAAGAAATCATTTACAGGTAATGTTAATTGTTTTAGGAAAAAATGGAAGGAGAGGCGAGATTGAAAACAGAAAAATGATTAAAAGATGGGAGACTGCTTTTGAATAAAGGTAACACTTTCTATTTCAACAAAGACATACAGAGCAAAACATTTCTCATCATATTTCATGTAAAATGCGAGAATAGTTGTACAGTTGCTTCGAGATCTGGTAAAACTGGATTCATATAGGATGACTCAAAATCCAAGGCTTTTATCGTTTTCAGGGATAATAAAGAGCAACATTTTATTGCCTGCCATCTCTCCTGTGCCACATTAAGTTTTAGGGTGCAACGTTAACAGGGTTTTGCATGGACTATGGTAATTTAACTCATAATAATTCTTGATAGATTGATTGTAAACGAAAGCTTCGTGTGTAGAAGGAACAATGTGATGCACACAACACTGTTGTGTATGTGTGTGAGAACAATAGACTTAATACAACCCTATGTGTATCGTGAATAAAATATGATTTCAGTCAAAGTTGGCAGCCTTCTAGTCGAACAAAGCGGGCAAAGGGTTTGTTGTGGGTTGTTCCTTAAATTCAGTCACTTTATGGCAAAGCCTACTTTGCTGGCATTATGTTTTCAACACATATTTTTACATTTAAAGCCTGTCTAAAGCTCTTTGGAATTATACAAGAATATGGAGGCAATAAAATGTAGTTAATTCTTAAAGAGCACGGCTTGTGTAAATTATTGCAAATCCTGTGATATACTTACACTGTAGTACATGTCGGTACTTGAAAAATAAGAAAAAACTATACATAGCAAAATAAAATTTTGGTAAATTTAAAATGATCTGTACTCTGTTTAGAATTGGAAAGAGGTTTAAAAGTTGTAGAGGCTGTGTTTAAAGCAGTTCTTCGATACAGATGTGATATAGTAGTCTGAACAGAACCGTGCACTATCAAGATTGAAATTTATTTATTCTGTGTATCAACAAAATTTGTTTACAAAGAAATATTTAGCTTTAATTGGTTGTTTTCAAGAGTGATACAGACATTTTGTTTGAGTTTAGATATAATTTATCAAAGTATCTCTCTCTCTTTCAGTGATTGGTCATTAATCTGTATTCATTGGATATATATGAATAAATATTGTGAAGAAATTATCTATCTCAATACTAAATGAGTATTAATGGTTTACAATTGCACTAATTTAATTGATTGAAAATTATTAGGAGACATGTTACAGTGATTGTTACCTTAAGATTACATTTAGTAATTCATGTTGATGATGAATGTATACAAATCAAAATGAAGTCAGTGGCTTTTTAAACTTGTTTGTATATATTAGTAACCAGGTTTACCGTACATGTAGGTAATGTTAAGGAATAAATCATTATTTATGGAGTAAATTTTGAATCGGTGTGCACTGGTTTCAATTACCAAATTTTTGCGTTTTTCTGTTGTTTTGATATGTTGAGTTTAATAATTATCTGTTATTAGGTTGAGGTATCTTATATTATGCATGTAAGCACCTCAAGTTGACATGTGTGTGGTTTTAAAGTTCAAATATGCTTATAATCCTATAACTGTACAATATGCACATTTATTTTATTCTTTCATTATCACACTGATCTCCAAACTATCTACAAATCATTTGCACTATTTTGGGGGATCAGTTGCCTGTGTGCTTTTAAGGGATAAGTCCACCCCTTCTAAAAAATAAAAAAGCATATTAACACTGAAAATTTCATCAAAATCGAATGTAGAATAAGGAAGTTATGACATTTTAAAGCTGTGCTTACTTTCACAAGACAGTTATCCTTGTCAGTATGCAAATGAGGGGACTGATGGCATCACTCACTATTTCTTTTGTATTTCATTGTATGAAATATGAAATATTTTAATTCTCTCCTCATTGTCATGTGAGACAGTTTTATTCTTCCCATAACATTTAGAATTATAGTCTGTTTTAATATTTTACGGTTTAGACAAGTTGGTCATTCTCATCAAATCTGTAAAAATTGAAATATTGTATAATTCAAACAATACGAAAAGGTGAGTGAGGGACATCATCAACTCCATTATTTGCATATCACTTTTTATGAACAATGAGAGAAAAATGTTAAATGTCATGACTTTCTTATGTTACATCCAATTTTGACAAATTTTCAGCCTTATGCTTATTTAAGTTTTGTTTTTCGATTCCAATCAACATTTTTTTCTAGGGTGGACTAGACCTTTAATTTTTTTTCCAATTAATTTTCATCAATTAATGTTACCACTTCAATTATCCCTGTCACACTCATTCATCACCATCATGTTGTGGTATGTATTTTGCTTTCTTATCTCTAGAGCTAACGTGCACCTTGTACAACCTCAAAAGAGGATGATTGATATGCAACTAATTAAAGACTTTGGTAGATTTTGATTATCTGCGCAATACATGCCATGGTGCCTTAGCAACTGTGCAAATCACGTTCCTAACTATGAATCACAAGGTTACACGTTCATTGTTAATGGAACCGATAATAGCACTCAATTCTGTGAAAAAGAAATTTCTTTCTGTTTTTGTTTCATTGTACTGTTTAATGTTTCTCTTTCAGCTTCGTATTTATAGGTACATATATTTCAAGACACATTTTTGTGATTACTGTGTATAGTACAGATGATCTAGAAGTTAATATTCTCGCTGCCATTTTAAGAATATTTGTTCCTTAGCAGTATTCATTTGAGCCATTCATTTGGGTACATTTCAGTTTTGATTCCAGTTGGCTAATTCAATGATCATGTAACACCACCCTAAGCCATATGGTCGGTTCCTTGACATTTGCTCTGGCGATAATCTCTCTGCTGTTAGGTCCACACACTAATGGATTGACCAACTCCAACCCTGGATTTAACACTATACCCTATCCTAACCCTAACCTTTGACCCAACATAAAACCTTATTGCAACCTCAAATGTAACCCCACTAGCGTACCTACAGTGGGGGACGTATCCCTGCCCCCCCCCCCCTTGGTGAGCTTGAAGACCTTTTTATTTATTTTTTTTGGTTGTCAATCATATATTATTTTTCTGATACAAAATCCTATATTTGTGGTTGGAGACTTGTTTTTCTTGCTTGTCAAATTTTTGGGCGGACGAATTTGCCCCCCCCCCCCCCCGTGGAAAATCCTAGGTACGCCACTGCCTAAACCTATATGTTAGACGAAATAAAGCCCGGATGAGTTGTCATTAGAGAAATTGTTGTGTCATTATTGGGTCCACCATTAATTGTGTATCATTTTTCTTTTATCTCGTCATCATCTAGGCCCTGTAGTACAAGAAGATCCAATCTATATTTACGCTAAATTGTATTAACAAGTGGTACATGGTGATGATTGCCAGAGGCTTGCAATATGTTACGATTTATTTTACAAAGAATACCCATATTGTCTGTTCCAAAGGCTTGTGTCCTATAACATAAACTGTACAATCACTTTGGTGAATTCACAATACAGTGTGCCACCCATGGGTTGTAGTGGACTGAAATTCACAATGCCTCGTGGGAAAAAGTCAACATCTGTTGCGCGCTATTGCATGAATGCGAACATGTTGTGCTGGCTGATGTGGCATGAAGTTATGCTATTTACTAGGGTTCAGGGGGAGAAATTTGCCTCGTATTACTTTGTGAAATATATGGTTTTAGGTGAATTCTTTCTCCGCTTTTGCCAAATCATTTCACTTTTTGAAGCATCACAGTCACATTGCAGTACACTAGCACTGCATGTGCGCTGCCCGAGTCTATGTGAGACCGCAATGTTAGAAATTGGCCTGTCTGCTGCAACCAGTAGATGCACCGTATTGTGAATCCACCAAGTAAAGCAAAGTCTTTGGCCAAACATATGTACAAAAGGTTATAATCAGTCGTATAATTGACATTTTGGCAACCAGTTTTCCTTTTCCTCTCCTATTAAAACTGTTTGATCTATTAACATGTGTATAATAATATAGACTGAATAAACAGTGACCATAATTCTTGAGATGGGTATATACAGATAACTGGTATGTGAAAGGGTATTTGTGAAATAGACCTTAGTGTTTAAAGAGGAACTGGTTTCAGATGGTTTGGCATTGAATTTAGCAGACTGAAAGGTCATCTGCTTCCTGCATTTATGGGTAATTTTTACAATTTGTCTTTTATTTCTTATATTGAAAGAGTACATCATACACAATCCAATGGTGCAAAAATTATTTCAAAATTCCAAGTATAACTATAAATATCAGCTCATTAAATAGGACATGATAGAAAAAAAGTAAGACTTATGGTAAAAATTATCCTTCAGTCCTTTTTGCAGGAAGCCGGCAAAGTGGAATAGTACTTAATAAACGTTATCCAAAATGTGATTTTCTTTGTGGGCTGATAAAACCTTACATCTCAAAATTGCAATATTTTAAGGGCAATGGAAATTATTATTTTGGCAATGCGGAACCTTCATATTTTCGAAGAACAATCACCTAATTCTTGTCGAGAACTCTTCCTATGCAAAGAAGGTTGGTATCTCATAACTCCAAAATCAAGTTTTTTTCTGACCTGTCTTTATTTTGAGATACAAAGTTTTAATAGCCCAGCAATTATATCTTAATTTATCAATATCCCTTGATGACGTGTACTCTTCTGAATTATGTAATTTCATACAGGGATAGTCCAAATGTGAATAGGCAACTGTTGCAGTTCAAAATACTAAAAATGGCAAGAATAGAAATATCTTCAATACAACTGTTAAGTTAGTTCCATGTGTTGTACTTCTCCATTTTTGCATTTACATGTATAAGAAACAAGTCGGAAATTAATGTTGAAAAATTTATTTGAATACCTCACTAAAATCTTCATACATACAGTTACTAAGCTTTATGTTTTAACATAATTATTAAGAGAAATAAATTACATCAGAGAACACAAAATTGATATATTGTATGGATATGTTAAGCTTTACAGGACAAGTCCACCCCAACAAAAAAATCATTCAGATAAAAAGAGAAAAATCCAACGAGCATAACACTAAAATATTCTTAGAAATTAGACATAGAATATGGTTATATTCATATCCTTGTTGTTATGCAAATGAGGGGACTGATGATGTCACCCACTCACCCTTTCTCTTGTATTTTACTGTATGAAATATGAACTATTCTGATTTGATCCTCATTTTCCTGTGAAAAAAGTTGTATTCCTTCTCAAACTTGTGGTCAAGTTGGTCAAATCTGTTGAAATTGAAATATTAAATAATTCATACAATGAAAAAAACAAAAATAGTGAGTCAGGGACATCATCGACTCATTTGCATGTCACTTGGTTGTGTATATAACTGTTATCTGAAAAATAAGCAAAACGTTTAAAAGTCATAACTTTCTTATTTTACATCCGATTGTGATGAGATTTTCAGCATTATGCTTGTTTGTTTTTTTGTTTTTTATCAATTGATTCAAATCAACATTTTTTCTGGAGTGGACTTGACCTTTAACGAGTGACATGATTATACTTCTATAACAGTACATATCTGTAGTGTAAAGACACATGTGCAATGGTGAAAGTTTTTAGTTTTGCAAAAGAACTTGATAATATTTATACTTGTATATGTTTTGCTGT
Source organism: Lytechinus variegatus (assembly GCF_018143015.1). Classification (NCBI taxonomy): domain Eukaryota; kingdom Metazoa; phylum Echinodermata; class Echinoidea; order Temnopleuroida; family Toxopneustidae; genus Lytechinus; species Lytechinus variegatus. The sequence goes on along the minus strand of NC_054744.1, from coordinate 27,562,235 downwards.
CTTATACAAAGAAAATGGGTTTATTTGAGTAATGAATAAAAGCGGTTAAATATGAAACATCGTTTGAAGATAACAGACTTATTTGTTGGTGGTGTGGATTTTTGATAAAGGTTGTTTTCTCTCTTTTTCTTTATTCAATGAATTTGATAGGAAAGGAGTGATCAAGATTTTCATGTTTGAGAAAACAAATTATCTGTGTTTTTACGTGTGCCATTTGCGGTTGAAAGTAAGAGAGTGGGATGACCACTAAAGAGTAAAGTATACGTGCTAATAAACATTGAAGAGGCCGCAAATTGGCAAATTGGACATTTTTAGCAGTAATTGTTGATGAGAGTTATTCACAAAATATTAACATGTGTACTGTACATTTTTTTTAAATGTCAAACAGATGAGGCGCTATTCAAAATGACTGCCAAAATCATTGCTTAAGTGTATATTATGCTACAAATTGTTTAAAATGCCACAAATTTGGGTTTATTGCCATTTCGTCTACCATCATTTGGTCCATTATCCACATAGTCCAATAACCATTTCATTCAATCACCATTTCGTCTAATACCCAGTTGGTGTGTTAGCCATTTCATCTATTATCATTTGGTCTAATTTTATTTTTTTAACCAATTGATCCAAAAGCCACTTTTAGTTTTTCCATTATAAAATTATGTCTATTGCAATTTGGTCCAATTTCAAACTATAGTCTAAAGGCAAATGGTCTTATAACCACTTGGTCTACTTTCATTTTCTCCATGTTCCATTTGGTCTAACTACAGTTGGTCCAATTGCCGTCTCAGCCAGTCACCATTTTTTTTTATCTAATATCCATTTTGTCTTGTAACCATAGTGGTTTACGGTGCATGTGTGTACGGTTTATTGGAACTCTACTCGCGATCTGTGGTTCTGTTACAACTTGATTAGCTTGCACTTACTGGGGAGAGAGGGGTGACAACATGACCAAATGACTGATAAGTATTTTTTTCTCGAGTCCATTTATGGGATAATATTGTCACGACCCATACACTCTTAGGATATCTCTTTTTGATAAAGTCTATTTTTTATACTCTCGTAATCAGTGCTCTGCCTTCTTTTCTTGATTTCTCTCCTTTTTCCCCATTTGTTCACTTCTTAATAAAATTGATTGGAAGGGCCTTCTCACCGCCTGAATCTTCCCGAGAGCAGACTGTTGGTTATGAATGTCTCTCAATTATTATTATCACTTAGATGTAGAAGTAATTATATTATTGTATCCCCCGAACAGAGTTCGGAGGATACTATGGATTTGGCCTCGTCGCGCCGCGTCCGCCGCAGAGATTTCCTTGTGAGCGCTCTATCAGCTGCATTTCTTCTCCGATTGTCTTCAAATTTGGCATGAAGGTCGAGTATGGTATAGCAAAGAAGCCTATCGATTTTGGTGTGGGCGGAGGTCACATGGTAAGGTCAAAGGTCATTTTCAGGTCAACATTAAAGTTTACATTCCAGACTCTCTTATGACACCTAACTCCGCAACCGTAAGTCACTTTTCAACCAAACTTGGATGGTAGATGGGCTTGGTGAACCTGCGTGTTATGCTGCAGTCACAGGTCACATGGTATGGTCAAAGGTCATTTTCAGGTCAACGTTAAAGTCTACATGCAAGACTGGCTTATGACACCTAACTCGCAACCGTAAGTCACTTTTCAACCAAACTTGGATGGTAGATGGACATGGGGAACCTGCATGTTATGCTGCAGTCAGAGGTCACATGGTAAAGTCAAAAGTCATTTTCAGGTCAACGTTAAAGTTTACATGCAACAATCGGACTCTCTTTCTCCACAACCGTAAGTCACTTTTCAGCCACACTTGGATGGGAGATGGATGGGCTTGGGGGACTTGCATGCTAGGGTCATTGTCGCCAAGATAATTGTATTTATTTGTTAGTTTTCTGTGGGAACTTTATATATCGCGATGACTGATGACGCGGTGGGTTTGGGGGATGCATGCTCGGCTGCGCGACCCGCCGAGCATCTCTAGTTTTCATTATATCATTTCTATTATGACTATTACTACTCTTATCATTTTTATTTATATTGCTATTATGATCATTGATATCATTTTATCTTTTAATATTATTATTATTGTTGTTATTATTATATATTATATTTTGATGGCTATCATTGTCATTTATACCATTATTATTTGTTTCTATTCTTATTGATATATTTTTGCCATTGCTCCGTCACCCAAATTTGTGTTTCCTATAGTTCCCCTAATCAATACATTACTATAATTTCGGTGGATTTTATCAGTGAATAAAATTTTGCGATTAGTAGTTTGTATCAATATATATTCCGTTCTGATAACTTTAACATTTTAGTCATTTTCATGATATTATTTATGTAAAATTAATTGTTTATTTGTTACCAAGCATTACCTAGATAACGACTCAGAGTTTGATTTTAGTTACATGTATGATGATGATGATTATTTGTTGAAATCTTGATTCTGTTTTCATCACGTCATTGATGAAAAACAGCTTTTTTGTTGATCTTTGGATCCTGAATAAATATATTCTAATAAATAAATAATTAGACGAAATGGCAATAGTCAATGTTTATTGGACCAACTGAAATTAGCCGACGTAGCTATAGGACCAAAAATGAACATTGGATGAACTGATTAATGGACGAGTTACCTTAAAGGACAAGTCCACCCCAACAGAAAGTTGATTTGAATAAAAAGAGAAAAATCCAACAAGCATAACACTGAAATTTTCATCAAAATCGGATGTAAAATAATAATGTTATGACATTGTAAATGTACGCGTAATTTCAGAAAACATTTATATGTACATCCATGGTCGGTATATGCCAAATGAGGGAAGTGATGAGGTCATCCACTCACTATTTCTTTTGTAATTTATTATATAAAATGATATGACGTATCCTAATTTTCTCCTTATTGTCACGTCAAAGTTTTTTCCTTCCTGAACATGTGGAATTGCCATTGTTATAATATTTCATGGTTCAGTCCAGTTGGTCCTTATTGTCAAATCTGTAAAAAAAAATGTAATTCAAACAATAAAAAAAATAGTGAGTGACGGACATCATCTACTCTCTAATTTGCTTATTGCTGATTTGTGCATATAACTGTTTAGTGAAATATAAGCTTAACTTTTAAATGTCAAAACTTTCTTATTTTACATCCGACTTTGATGAAGTTTCCGGCGTTATGCTTGTTTTTTTTTCATTTTTCTCCATTGATTCAAATCAACATTTACCTGGGGGTAGACTTGACCTTAAGTAAATAAGTTGTGATGAGGGTTATAGTCTGGTTTACACTGGATCCGAATCAGCTGTGAGTATTCGGGTGGTTTCGTGAGTAGGCCTATCCTGTTCTCCCTCCGCGAATGCGAGAAACTATTCGGGAGGGATTCGTGAACGTTCGCGGAGGAATTCGGCTCGTTTTGAAATGTTCAAAACCAGTTGAATAACCTCCAAAATACTCCCGAATGTTGCCACAGAAAATTTCATTCGAACCATGTATTCGGATGACATTCCGGTGGGTTTGGGGACCGAATCATTCAGAATACGTGTATTCGGATTGAGTTCGCAGCTGATACGGTTCCAGTGTAACAAGGCTTGATTCACTTCATGTCTCTTTCCATGCCTGTCGTGCAATTCTTTACGAATAAGCCTTTCGTGACATCGTTAAAAGCTTTGGACGATTCATTTTTTTCTACGATCAATACTACCGCCATGATCGTACGATCTGATACGACCTGATACGATCACTACGGTTACTCCACGATTAACTCAGCAGTTTTAATCGTGACAGTGGTTACTGTTTACACGTGTACCATATTTACAAAAGCGTTTAAAGGTTGAGGGTGTACTTCAAAAATAATTGCCGCCAATATAATTGCTTAACTATATACTGAAATCGTTAGAATTGACAAAATCATTATTCACTAGTTGTGATGAGGGTTATTCACAAAGATATTTACACGTGTACCACACATTTAATAAAGCCTTGTAAAGAGAAAGGCTCTATTCAAGCAATAGTGTATTTTTCCTGAGTCACATTTGCTTTACGGCGAGTCGGAAAAAAAAACATTTTATTCAAACCACCAGAAAAGTGTTAAACGGTTATTTTCAACTCGCCGTATGGCAGCCGTAGACAGGTAGAGCATAACATACAAAATATATACACGTGTAAACAATATACATATATATATATATATATATATATATATATATATATATATATATATATATATATATATATATATATATATATATGTATATATATGTATATGTATATATATATGTATTTGGTCATTGCACATGTAGAACAGCTTTTGGCAACTCTTTTTTATTTAAATATTGTAAAGAAATTGATGAAGAGAACAATATATATATATATATATATATATATATATATATATTTGAAATGCGATTGTGCGCTTTAAAACGGAGTCAAAATCTTTGTGGTGTTCACATGTTGCTACTAAGTCTCCCTTGCTCCCCCAAGCATTAGGAAAAGCTGGATCCGCATTGTATACTTGTGACTTTGTGTATCACAGTCCAACTTTCTTGATGCTTTATAGTCAGGCAGGCCTCGAATCTATATAGATTGAGCCTATATACGCTACGAAAATTAACTCAGATATGGTTTAAAGTTTGACCACTGCCCCCCTCCCTGCGAACTCCTGGATCCGCTCCCTATGCCCGTTTAAAAAATTCCATTGGAGGATTCATGCCTAACATTTTCTCTTTACGGCATCAAGCATGACTTCAGACGGGATCCGTCTGTTTGATGCTCCGCAGTTGCATACTGAGTTGCGCACTGTAGTGGATGGTAAACCGATCATGGTCAGTCCAAGGAGACCTACAGAGTCCCATTTTTACAGACAATTCTCGACCAACCGACATCTGGCAGGCCTGAAGTGTTTCCCTTTCCAGCCATATAAACCATCCTGATGTGAAGATCAGGTTCCTTGGGTTCCTACCATCGAGCTTTACCAGGACATGAACACCGGTACCCCGTCTAAGATCGTAATAGAAGATGGATTCAGGTTCACTGTAGATGTGCGTGAAGAAGAGTAGTTCATCTACGATTGAACAGAGAGGAAGCCTCGTTGATAATGATTCATAAAACTTCTCCTGAATCTTGTAATAGGTAATAAATTTAACCACATGATAAACTAGTTTTCCCATCAATCGCATCTGACATGTATATTGATGTAATTTTCAATTCAATTCTTTTACATGTATTTCATTTCCATTCAAAACATAATACAAAGTAATATAAAACAATACAAATCAAATACAATTTTACAGAAGGGCATTCTTACTTCGTAAAAAAAACCCAACAGTATAATATAGAGCATGAATGGAATGGAATGATTATTATACGACTCAGAAAGCAGTGTTGATAGAACTTTTAAGTACATGAAGTAGTGGATGATCTTGCATTTGCCTGAGAGGGGGTTTAACCAGGGCCCCGTTACACAAAGATTAATCGCTAATTTAAAAGAGTGATTCTGATTGGTTCCTCGTTAGTCTACTGAGTAAAATGCGCATGCATTTCGGGAGTATTATATTCTGTTATTCCTCCGCGAGTGGGAGAATATTTGGGAGGGATTCGGGAACACTCGCTGTCAAAGCCTAACACTCTCCTAAATATTCCAAAATGTGGCCGCAACAAATTTTATTCCAGCCATGCACATTCGGGATCTATTCGGATGGCATTTGGTTGGATAAGGGGAGGCATTCGGATTATTCTGGGCATTTTCGGACCTATTCGCATCATTTTAAGGAGTGACGGTCCGAGCTCGGAGCAGTCGGCTTTTATTCCGATTCGCGCGGGTCGCGCGTTTCCGTTTTACACCCTGGCGAAGGCATTTTCCGGAAAAGTAGCCAAAAAGCGACTAGTGAAGAGTCTACGTCTACGTTTGTTTACATTATCAGCTGGGCGCGCGATCCAAAGTCCGCACCGAAGTTATCCGCAGAACATACCGTACTTGCAAATGCAGCTGAGCTTATACTTTCCAGGTTCAATACGAATGTTTGCCTTGATCATTTGCCTTGCCGATTTGCTGATGTCTGTCTTTCTCTCTATCTGTCTATCTCTCAAATTCTATCTCTATCTATCTATGTAACTGCAGTATCTATCTATCTAATAATCTTCTCTGTCTCTCTCATTCTTTATCTAACATCTATTTATCTCAAATTCTCTATCTCTCTCTATATATCCCCATCCATGCCATCTGTCTGTCTTTCTGTATTTCTCTCTCTCTACCTACCTATGTAACTACAGTATCTATCTGTTAATTTGTCGCTCTTCTCTCTCATTCTTGATCTATCTGACATCTATCTATCTCTCAAATTCTCCAGCTCTCTCTCTATCCATCTGTCTGTCTTTCTTCTATCTATTCATCTATCTATCTATGAAACTACAGTATCGGTTAATTTGTCTATCTTCTCTGTTTCTCTCATTCTTTATCTATCTAACATCTATTTATCTCTCAAATTCTCTATCTCTCTCCCTCCCTCTATCTATCCATCTGTCTGTCTTTTTCTCTATTTCTCCTTTTCCGTCCATATATCTATAACATATCTCCATCTCTCAAGTTCTCTCCCCCATCCATCTATCTTCTATCTATTTTTTATACAGTATCTATCTATCTGTTAATTTGTTGATAATCTTCCCTGTCTCATTCACATCTATCTATCTCTCAAATTCTCTCTATCTCTCCCTATCTATCTATCCATCTGTCTGTCTTTCTCTATTTCTCTCTATCTATTTATCTATCATTTCTTATAACTTCAGTATCTATCTGTTAATTTGTTAATAATCTTCTCTGTCTCTCTCACTTTTAAATCTATTTAACATCTATCTCTCAAATTCTCTATCTATCTCTCTATCCATCTATCTATCCATCTGTCTGTCTTTCTCTAATTCTCTCTATCTATATATCTATCAATCTATGTATCTATCTATCTGTTAATTTGTCTATCTTCTCTGTCTCTCTCATTCTTTATCTTTCTATCTATCTGTCTCTCAAATTCTCTATCTCTCTCCTTCTCTAGCATCTGTCTGTCTTTTTTCTCTCTTTCTCTTTGTCCGTCCATATTTCTATCTATAACATCTCTCTCTCTCTCCCCCTCCCTCTATATATCGACCTCTCTGTCTCTCCCCCTCTCTCTATTTATCTATCTATCCACCCATCTCTCCCTCTTTCTCTCTCTTTCTATCTATCTATCCACCTCTCTCTCCCTCTGTCTCTGTCTCTATTTCTATCTATCTGTCTTTCTTGTCTCTATCTATTTATCAGTCTTCTATATCTTTCGGCAGCTTCTAAGTGTATCAATCCATCAAACTTCAATTTGTCTTTCCATTATAAGTATCTGTTTATTTTGATTTTGCCTGTCATTCTATTCATTTAGTTAATAATTTATTTTTAGAAAAAAAAACTATCATAAACAACGCGACTGCAAAAGCATGTTCGGATTTCACTCCTGACTGCCACATGAAGTGCCGAGGAACTCTGTGCTCTGATCAGTAACTGTGCAAATTGCATGCGGTGGTGGACTCGCCTGTGTCGCACGCTCATGGTTTCACAGGCCTAATTCATTCCCCATAGACTCATGTGTTAAATTGGCACTTTAAAAAATTCATAAAAAATAAGGATGAAATTCGGGGGTAGAATGTTTACTACCAGTGGATAGGATTTATATCTGGCAATCCATATCTGACCAGAAAAGGGTCCCTCGACCGGCTCATTTTAAAAATAAATTGGCGTGTTTGAAGACACCTTCGGGGGGAGCAGATTCATCACCTCAAACAGCAAAATAGCCCTAATCCTTCCGCCAGTGAAAATATAGTCCAAAATTGGTGATATTTCTTCCCAATTTGGGAAAAGGAAGTTCAGTAATTACCAAAAATAGAATCAGTGTTAAATGGACAATCATATGCATACACTTTGTCAATCAGCCATATCAAAATAAAAAAAATAGCAATGGGTTGGCTCGAATGAATATTTATGGCCTGCCACTAGTGATTAGGCCCGTGAAACCTGAACCAGCGTCGTGTGTAGACTCTTCACTAGTCGCTTTTTGGCTACGTTTCCGGAAAATGCCTTCGCCAGGGTGTAAAACGGAAACGCGCGACCGGGTCAACATTTGGGTCTTCATTTGGCTGTAATCGGAGCAATCTAGCCACATTCTGCTCGATTCTGGGCACCTTTGGCTCGATTCTTGCCACTATTCGGGTGGCATTCAGCTGCTTTCTGCAGAAGGGCCAAATTGAATGGGGGTTAATTCTTGGCGATGAATCGGGACTTATATCTGGGACCCATTCGTCACTATTTGGGGAACTCCATAGATGATAAGGTTCCGAATCCATCCGAATTAAGTGGTATTCGGGCAGAATCGGTTCGAATTCAATCGGGCGAAATCAGTTCTGGCGTAACCCTGGTTTTAGTCTAAATGCCACCGCACACCTTACCACTGGCACGACTGGTCCATGATATAATTTTGAAATATATCACATTTTGCTAATTTTCTTAAAAGGTGGATCAAAAGTATCTTTTCATTTAAGGTTCAAATTAACTGAAAGAACACTAATATAGCGGATGATTTCAGGCGTTTATTTTGGAGTAAAGACCAAATTAGTTTCAAATCATGGCCAATGATTCGTACTATTTATTTGACGTCATTGCGACTAGATATTGAATTCGCTTTTATACTAATAAGGGTGATGGCACAGTCACAGATTGGAACATAGGTATTCGTACAAAGACTTAGAATATTACACAATAAGACATTCCATATCTCAATATTAGCACCCAAATCTACTACGTTCTATTCCAAAATCGAAAAGCAGACTAATCGTAAGGTAGGCGACGGTATTTAATAAACAAACTGTTTATGAACCATATATTATAATGATGACAAAAATGTAAAAATATAATAATAATTTTCGAAAATGGGCGGACGAAGTGGAAATCATAGCAGCTGGTTATGTTTAGGCCGAGACTATTGTAAACTAAACAAGTGGGTATTAAACCAAGTATCGAGTAGACCATGACGGCAATTAGAACTAAGGAGTTTGTCGACTGAACTCTGAGAATCATTTTGGTTTAAAATCAACGGATGAAGTTGGATTAGACTATGCATGGGTGAGTACAAAAGGAAAAAAGACGAAAGTAGATTCATCGGCAATTTACTACTAAATTCAGACAAAATGTCAGATCTTGAATATAAAGTCCAATTTGATTTTAGGTGACAATACAAACTTCTGTCTAGTGCTGGGCGTTAGTTCGATATTATCGAAATTATTCGATGTTGGAAGAATAACGAGACTCGATCAGATAATAGTTTTATGATTTTGTTGATATAATTATCGCTGTATCAAGATATAACCAGAAATATTGTCCAGAAAATTTCATTGACAAAAACGCTGTTCTGATTGCTTTTAACCAACCCAGAACTTCGTAAATTTTCAGACTCGTCGATATATCGTGCTATCAGCGATATTTTGGTAGGGATTATCGACTAACATTGATATCAAATATCGACCAGCACTACTTAATATACCACTTAATTCTTCTGCAAGCTGGATGTACAAATTTAAAGTGTAAATCATTGACATACATTATAATTTTGAGTAATATTTAGCTATTTTACCATCTTCATCCATACACATTCCGGTCGGAGTATCTTCTAGCCCATCTGTGATCACACTATATCCTTTAACCTCCATATCTACACGGTATATTATCTCCCGAGTTGAGAAATAGATGTATCTATATTTGAAGAAATAAAACAAATGGCGAGTCTGAAGATTATTGCCTATATAATGACAATATTAAAATACAACCGTATTTTGTACATTTGTATAATTACTGTTGACACACATGTCATTAAGTAGAGTAAGTGCCTATCGTAGATCCCTTTGTTGAATAATTTTTTAAAACAAATATACTTCTTCGCAGGGGCGTCTTTAGGGTGCTTTGATATGAGAGCAAAAATTAATTCAACTCATCAGTGTAAATAATCCACGGTGCAACTTGTATTATTTTGTGGGCATGTGTTTGTCCTGAACAGGGCCAATTCGACCTTTCGATAATTATGTTTAAATGTATTTTAAACTTTGATTTATTGAGATGCATCAACATCACGTCTATCTGTTGTTATTATTTAAGACACAACATTAGTGTCAATTATGAGTTTATTTGTGTGTATTTTTTTCTTCATTGCATATTGAAGTTTTTTGTAACTGGTTATGCAATTTTGGGCTTGTTGGCCGCCGGAATGAAACCCGATTTAAAGAGATAGAAATAGATGTCCTTGTCTTAGACATGAGAATGAACAAGATGTAGAAGTGGGCCAAACGTTTGCTCTGTCATGCAGTGCGTCGTATGCACGTTGCCCTGCATGGTAGGTCTAACATGTCTTTTATTGGCTGGAAGAAGTCACATGAACGTCCACATATGCCGACGTGACAGAGTTTCGGATGGTGGACAAAATGGAACTGATGTGACTGTAGTCCAGATTGGACCTTGGTGTTTGGATATTCTCTTTCCCGAAGCTAACATGGAGGGCACAGGACCCCCCACTCTCTTATCAGCATCAACCCACTCATCATCAAGGGCTCACAGGCCGAATTCATTTCCCATAGACTCGTGTGTTAAAGTGGCACTTAAAAAGAATTCATAAAAAATAAGGAGGAAATTCGAGGGTTGAATGTTTACTAATAGTGGATAGGATAAATGTCTGACATTCAATATCTGACCAGAAAAGTGTACCTTGACCGGCTCATTTTGAAAATAAATCAGCATTTATGAAGACTACACCTGACGAAACTAAATTCATCACTTGAGAAAGTAAAATGACACTAATTCTTCAGCCAGTGAAAATATAGTTCAATAGTGGTGATATACCTTTCCAATTTGGAAGAAGTAAGTTCAGTAGGTACCCTCCCTAGAATCAGTGTTAGATTGTTAGTCATATTCATTTATTTTTATCAATCAGCAATATCAAATTTAAAATTTGAGCAATGGGTTGGGACAAATGAATATCTATAGCCTGCCAGTTGTGATTAGGCCCGTGCAACCTCAAGGTGAGGAGGGAAGATGAGTGGATTGGCGCTGCAGAGAGTAGGCATGGTAGGAGTCATGTGCCCTCTATGTTAGCTTTGGGAAAGAGATTTTCCAAACATAAAGGTCCAATGTGGACTACTGTGACTGAGGCATATAGCCTAATTGGATATTGCAGACTTGGACCCATGGACCTTTTCTTGGGTAAAGAATTTTCATTGACTTAATGTCAATGATTTTAGCAGCACAGAACACAGTATAAAATGCATGAATAAATACATTTAAATTAAAGTAGTCGCCCGGAGGGTGGGGGCAGGGGCTATCAAAGGGATGGTCCGGGCTGAAAATATTCACATCGAGATAAATTTCACAAAGCAAAATGCTGAAAATTTCTTAAAAATCGGATAACAAGCAACAATGTTATTGAATTTTAAAGTCTATCAATATTTTGTGAAAACAGTTATATGCACATTATCATGAATATTCATTAGGTCGGCTGATGATGTCACATCTCCACTTTCCTTTTTCTTATGTTATTAAATGGAATCGTAAATTTAAATCGTAAATCATTTTTTCGCACATGTTTAAATTATGTGTCTCTATTATAATGATATAATTCGGGGCAATAAATAACTATGCACTTAACCAGTTTTTATTTCAATTGTTTAAGTTTTTGGTATTTTTTTTTCTAATAAACCTAATTTCATATAATAAAATACAAAAGAACAAGTGCAGAACAAGCGGCCCACCTAATGAATATTCATAAAGACATGCCTCGAACTGTTTCACCGGAATAATGCATATTTTAAAAATTCAATATCTTTAATATTTGTTATCGAATTTTGATCAAATTTTCAGCATTTTGCTTTATGAATTTTACTCTATTTATTGAGATACAAATATTTCCAGCCTGGACCATCCCTTTAAATAGGTTGTGGATCTCCGGGTTTCTTATAAATGGGGAGTGAACTGTGTGTGGTCTCTCATTGACTGTGTTATAAATACACTAGCAGCAATTACCCGTGGCATCACAGGGGGTAGGAGTCATTTTTCTTTATCAAAGTGTGTGGGGGAGGGGTGACATTCTTGTATGTACAGCTAGACTGCCTATTCACACTGAAAGCCAAGAAGTTTATTGATGTAATATATTTAGACAACTGATTCATAGCAGACTTCTCTATATAGATAGGAGTTTCAATTAAGTTAAGCATCTTGGGTTGAACTGGAGGAAGAACTTCAATAATCATTACAGAGTGAAATCCAAATCTAACTATAAAATGGAAAAATGTATTAGATCACGGTGTATTCAGTAAGCAGTCAAGAGGCAATTATTGTGATATAGAAATGTTATGATTACATGTATTGGGTCAGAAATAAATATGTAAGTACATTGCACATGTACCTTACAATGTACATTAGACTGCGGTTGTTTGTACGTTTTAAATTAAAGGTTGCTCAGTCATATGTATGGCAGGATGTCGAAAAGAAGTGAGAGAAAGGGGGGGGGGTGATAAAATGAATGAGACAGAAACGGTGGTGGGAAAAATGAGTCAGACAGTCAGGAAAATGAGAGACAGAGAATGCGAAAAATGAGAGACAGAGGGGAAAATGAAAGAGACCCACACGGGGAAAATGAATTAGAGAGAGATAGACAGACAGTGGGAAAAATGAATGAGACAGAGAGTGGGGAAAATTAGAGAGACAGTTGGGAAAATTAATGTGAGAGACAGTGGGAAAATCAGAGAGAGATGAAGAGCGAGATAGAGAGAGAGAGAAAAGGTTTTAGATGTGAAGGAGCTAAAATATCTGCACACAATACGCTCATTTGTGTAGTGTTACCACTTGTATTTCGCTGACCCGAGAGAGGTAAAAGGGACTGGGAACTTCGAAGCTATACTCAGGGCTGCGAAAAGGAATGCCAAAAAGTTACGAATTGTAAAAAAAAACTTTAAATAATGCGACCAAAATACCACAAACAACCCCCCTCATGACAATCTGTGAACAATTTAACCATGTTTAGAAAACTTCCAGCTCTATTGAGTGGCAAACCACGGAGAAAAGCTGCTTCAAACAAACGGAAGGACACACAATATTGGCCAAACTATAGTAAGGATAGGCTTAAAATATACGTTTTCAGATATCACTTATACGACAGATAATAAATTGACCTATAATTGTATTTATATATCATGTATATAGAAAAATTAAATTGTTCTGATAGGAAAAGTAATTGTTTTGCTACTTGGTAACATAATTATTGCGGTCGAAAATATATTGAGTAGTTAATGAGCATGTTATCATTTTAGAGGGTCTATAGACTAGCATTTTGGGTTAGGAAACTGGCCAGGTATGAGTAGTTGAGGACTCGAGATGGCGCTATTGGTTTGTATCTGCTTTAAGAGGTGACATTGAACATGAAATCTAAATCCAACTTTGGGGGACAAAACCTAAGTACCAAAGTCGATATTCAAATCGTCTCTTGGCATGCTTGCATCACTCATAAAAAGTACTTTGAAATTGTAAACCTAGGCATACTTTGGCATAATAATGTGAGTAGAGTGATAGAGACATCGATTTAAAGCTTCTCTTAAGTCAAGCTTAACGCTACGGAGAGATTTTTGAAACGGCACCTATATTACCTTACCCTCTTCTCTGATCTATCACAAACTTCTTGGTAATTTTGGGAAGGATATAGTTGACGATCTCATCAGGAGAAATCCCGTTTTGATTGTTCCGATGTAGTGATGGCAACTTTATTTTTTGGAGTCTTGAACCCGAGTTCCAGTAGAGTGAACGATTGGCAAAGTAAATGTCCATGTCTGTAAAAACTAATGAAATTATCAAGGATTATAAACTTCACGGAACAATATTGATAATTATTGGTGGGATTGTGATGATACGAATAAGTAATAATGATACCGATACTTATAATAATAGTAGCAATGATATTGATATTGGTGATGAATATTGATTTCCACGAATGAAAATGTAAACCTCAATGATTATCCTGAAGTATTTTATATATACAGTGCGTATCAAAAAAAATTTACACTTAGAAAAAGTCCTGTAAAATTAAACATTTGTAATATCCTGAGGATTTTTCCACATTTTCACATTGGTACAGATCCATTTAAGCAAATGACGCTATACCTGTCGAAAAATATTTCCGCTTGAGTGAGCACCACTTACTTTTGAAAAGTTAGTGAAAATGATTTGCGCAGAACTTTGAAATAGCTATGCGAATAAAAGTAGGCCTTAATCATGAAGAACACATGGAATTTAGCTAGTAAAATCGATTTGAAGATATGTTTTACTTTTTCAACATATTTCCTCGCCCAAAACACTTCGAAGTGTGCATTCCGCCCCACCCCACCCCCCCCCCCACACACACACACACACACACACCGAGGGCCATCTTGACGATATTTGCTTTACACTGAACTGTGATTTACATGAAATGGCTCAGGCTTGATTTTCATTTTTTAATCATTGTCAAGCTTGGAAAAAGTGTGGAGAAACAAGTATTAAATGAAAAATGAAATGTAAACCCACTTTAAATGATAACAAGTGGAATGCCTCTGGCCGTCTCACCTGCATCACGCGGTTCAATATAGCAGCAGTGCTCACTTTGAATACTACTCTAACTCGCACAAGATGTTCAGTGATACATGGTTACTCTTATGTCCACTTTTTATGAACTAGACCAATAAACTTACAGAGATATGATGGTTATTCAACAAATAACCCCAACATGGCCAAAGTTCATTGACCTTACATGACCTGTGACCTTGATCATGTGACCTGAAACTCGAACAGGATGTTCAGTGATACTTGATTACTCTTATGTACAAGTTTCATAATCAGATCCATAAACTTTCAAAGTTATGATGGTAATTCTATAGCTACACCCAATTCGGCCAAAGTTCATTGAACTTTGACCTTGGTCATGGACCTGAAACGCGCACAGGATGTTCAGTGATACTTGATTACTCTAATGTCCAAGTTTAATGAACTAGACCAATAAACTTTCAAAGTTATGATGGTAATTCAACAGATACCCCGATTCGGCCAAAGTTCATTGACCCTAAATGAACTTTGACCTTGGTCATGTGACGTGAAACTCATGCAGGATGTTTAGTGATACTTGATTAACCTTATGTCCAGGTTTCATGAACTAGGTCTATATATTTTCTAAGTTATGATGACATTTCCAAAACTTAACCTCAGGTTAAGATTTCGATGTTGATTCCTCCAACATGGTCTAAGTTCATTGACCCTAAATGACCTTTGATCTTGGTCATGTGACGTGAAACTCATGCACAAAGTTCAGTGATACTTGATTAATCTTATGGCTAAGTTCTTTTAACTAGGTCCATATATTTTCTAAGTTATGACGTCATTTCAAAAACTTAACCTCAGGTTAAGATTTGATGTTGACACCGCCGCCGCCGCCGCCGTCGGAAAAGCGGCGCTTATAGTCTCACTTTGCTTCGCAGGTGAGACAAAAACTTTGTGAAAAAATGCTAGAGATGTCTGGTATAAATTTTTGTTCAGATTCAGTTATGTCCTCAGATCCAGCTGGCACAAAAAGGGTAAAGGTTGTGCTTACTAAGTATTGAAATTCCAATTTGGGTGGCAAAACTCTTTAAAATGTTTGAATGTATCCGTTTAATTTCAATTGACTAAAAGTGAAAGGGAAATGTGTAAGAAATGTTTTGCAGGTAAGTTTGATTTCACCCTTTCTCCTGGACACAGCGTGAAAACAAGCCTTTCTGCGCAAACAGATTTCTGCGAGCTTTACAAAAATGGTCAGTGCTCACTCAAGTGTAACATTCTGTCAAAACTTTTACTTTCATTGGATAGATGAGACTCAAAACCAAGATTGTATGTGAAAAAATTACCCACGTGTTGTATATTTTTTAATTCCCAGAGCGTTTTCAAAGTGTAAACTTTTTTTTTGATACGCACTGTATATATATATATATTGCACCTTGAAACATGGGGAATGATTATGTACCACCATCCCTCCAATCGCAAACCCAGTGTGGACCCCCCCCCCCCCACACACACACACACACGGCCTCACTCTCACTATGTCTACGTCCCTGTGGGTGTTGAGTGCTGATGATAAAAAAATAAACCTTCTGGGGATGATAGCTCATGTGATAACCAGACAAACAAAACAATACGTACACTTTGTTTTAGTTACATATACTATCGAGTCGTTGTTAATGCTAGTCATCCAAATCTCAAAGTCCGTAGGATCATCTAATGGTGTATTAACAGCAGGCTTTGCAGCGATATATAAGGTGTCGGTATAGCTGTCGAGAACAAAACCCAGGCATGTGAAGTTCAGAGAGAGTAAATTTGAAAATGACAAATCTGATGTATTGCCGATCATAATTTGCTCTTCGTCAATGTTTTGGATGATGAGCTGCACAAAGTGGTCTGTAATTAGAAAAAAAAAGAATAGTTCGATTTGCATTTAAGAAATTGGCATGAACTGAGACTGACCATGTTAGCAAGGTATAGAACGATTGAAAAACCAAACCCTTTCACTTTCACTTTTTTTTATGTCTTTATCTGCCCTTTTCCGTCTCCCTCTCTCTCTCTCTCTCTCTAACAAACACACACACATCGCACACACACATACCCACACACATGCCCACACATACCCACATGCCATCTATCCCATCCCCCCCCCCCCCCCCTCTCTCTCTCTCTCGTTCAAGGGTTACGCCTACTACATATATACATATCATTCTCTTACGCAATCGTCATACATACATGTTAGTATAGTGAGCATGATTCCGTAGGCCTGCTTCATTAAACTCAGTCACCAAGCCCCCAGGGGAGTTTTCATAAAATTTTTAATTACCACATGTTTTTCCGCCGTAACCAAAGTCACACTGGCAGGAGTACGATCCTTCGTAATTTTCCTGACACCTTCCTCCGTTCATGCAAGGGTTCTTTAAACAGACATTACCTGAAAGAACAGTTATCATCATTGTCATTATCATTATTTTATTTCCATTTCAATCATTAATATTTTGGAAGTAGTAGAAGTATTAGCAGTAGAAGATATTGTGTAGTGGTGTAATAGAAGAAGAAGTAGTAATAGAACTAGTAGTATAGTGATAGTGGTAGTAGTAGTATATTAATAGTGGTTCGTTGTCGTAATAGTATAATTATGTAGTAATAGAAGTGGTGGTGGTGGTATAGTAGTATGCAGTAGTAGTAGTAGTAGTAGTAGTAGTAGTAGTAGGAGTAGTAGTAGGAGTAGGAGTTGTAGTATTAATAGTAGTAGTAGTATTGGTAGTAGTAGTAGTAGTAGTAGAAGTAAATGTAGTAGAAGTAGTAGTAGTGGTAGTAGTATTGTAGTAGTAGTAGTAGTAGTAGTAGTAGTAGTAGTAGTAGTAGTAGTAGTAGTGGGAGTAGTAGTAGTAGTAGTAGAAGTAGAAGTAGTAGTAGTAGTAGTAGTAGTAGTAGTAGTAGTAGTAGTAGTAGTAGTAGTAGTGGTGGTAGTGGTAGTAGTAGTAGTAGTAGTAGTAGTAGTAGTAGTAGTAGTAGTGGTGGTAGTAGTAGTAGTAGTGGTGGTAGTAGTAGTAGTAGTAGTAGTAGTAGTGGTGGTAGTAGTAGTAGTAGTGGTGGTAGTAGTAGTAGTAGTAGTAGTAGTAGTAGTAGTAGTAGTAGTAGTAGTAGTGGTGGTGGTGGTGGTGGTGGTAGTAGTAGTAGTAGTAGTAGTAGTAGTAGTGGTGGTGGTAGTGGTAGTAGTAGTAGTAGTAGTAGTAGTGGTAGTAGTAGTAGTAGTGGTGGTAGTAGTAGTAGTAGTAGTAGTAGTAGTAGTAGTAGTAGTAGTAGTAGTAGTAGTAGTAGTAGTAGTAGTAGTAGTAGTAGTAGTGGTGGTGTTGGTGGTGGTGGTGGTGGTGGTGGTAGTAGTAGTAGTAGTAGTAGTAGTAGTAGTAGTAGTAGTAGTAGTAGTAGTAGTAGTAGTAGTAGTGGTGGTAGTAGTAGTAGTAGTAGTAGTAGTAGTAGTAGTAGTAGTAGTAGTAGTAGTAGTAGTAGTGATGGTAGTGGTAGTAGTAGTAGTAGTAGTAGTAGTAGTAGTAGTAGTAGTAGTAGTAGTAGTAGTTGTTGTTGTTGTTGTTGCAGTTGTTTTTGAAATAGTAGTATCAGTAATTATCATCCCTTTCAGCAGAAGCATGATCATGCAGATAGTGGAAAATGTGCATACATTGTGTCTGGGTATGCCAATATTTGATGACAGGGTAATAATATAATCTGTAAAAGGCTTAGAGACTTTGTTCCGTTGTATCCAGCGAGTAATAATCGTAATATTACGATGATGGTGTGATAATGATGATAAAGGATAAAGATAATAATATCAATTGAGATGCTTTTAGGAAATTCCGCCTTCTTCTGATATTCATATTCTATTATGACAAAATGATTTTGTATAATTTATATTATACAAAATATATGCTTGTAGATAAGGGAACCTTATCTACAAGCATTCTGCTTCTAAGGTTTCCTCCACTTTTCCGTTTTATGTATACTTAAACATGTATTAATATGTATTGATTAAGAATGCTTGCTATTTATACTTATATAGCCTACGTGTGTAATGGTTGTTCAGCTTAGTTATGCAAGATATCAAAGTTTTGTAACATAACGGATTTGTGGAAATAAAACCTAAATGAAAAAAATGAAATATTGGCAATGTTTTTTGGTAAAATGGAAGAAAATAAATGTGCATTTGAACAAAAATGATGATGATGATGATGATGATGATAATATCGGTGATGATGATCATGATGATGATGATATTGATATTGATATCGAAATTGTTTACAAGTGTCAAAATCCTGTAAAATTATTCATTGGTAATATTCTGGTGATTTTTACACATTTTAACATTGGTACAGATCCATTTAAGCAAATGAAGATATAACCGTCGAAAAATATTTCCGCTTGAGTGAGCACCATGCACGTACTTTTGAAAAGTTAGTGAAAAATGATTTGCGCAGAATTTGAAATAGTTATGCGAATAAAAGTAGACCTTAATCATGAAGAACACGTGGAATTTAGCTAGTAAAATTTATTTGTAGATATCTTTTACCTTTTTAACTTGTTTCCTTGCTCAAAACGCTTCGAAGAGTGCATTACGCCCCACCCGCTCACACACCGAGGCCATCGTGACGATATTTGCTTTACACTGAGCTGTGATTTACATAAAATGGCTTAGGCATGATTTTCATTTTATTAATCATTTTCAAGCTTTGAAAAGTTTGGAGAAACAAGTATTAAATGAAAAATGAAATGTAAACGCACTTTAAATGATAAAACTTAGTGAAAAATGCTGGAGATGTCTTATATAAACTTTTGTTTAGATTCAGTTATGTCCTCAGATCCAGCTGGCACTGTGACAAAAAGGGTAAAGGTTGTGCTTACTAAGTGTTGAAATTTCAGTTTGGGTGGCAAAATTCTTTAAAAATGCTTGAATGTATTCGTTTTATTTAAGTTGGTTAAAAGTACAAGAGAAAAGTATGGGAAATGTTTCACAGGGTAAGTTTGATTTCGCCCTTTCCCCTTGACACAGCGTGTAAACGAGCATTTAGGCGCAAACAGATTTCTGCGAGCTTTACAAAAATGGACAGTGCTTACTCAACTGTGTAACATTCTGTCAAAACTTTTACTTCCTTTGGATAGATGAGACCCAAACCCAAAAATATATATGAAAAATTTACTCACATGTTGTATATTTTTTAACTCCCAGGGCTTTTTAAAAGTGTAAACTTTTTTTGATACGCACTGTATAATGCAACTACTATTCCCCACATTTTTTAATGCTAGTTAACACTAATAGGAGATCATACTTGTATGGCATTCGACAATATGATGACTGGATGTATCGTCAGATTTTCTCCGAACGCTTGGGACGATCCTTGCATTTGATCCATCTTGGTATATAGCCGAGGGACAAGAAGTTATTTCCTGGCATGAATATCCACTGCATATCCCTTTAAAAGGTAAACACAATATAAGAAAAAAGGAAGAGCGGAAACCATGAAGAAATAAATTCGAATGAATAGAAATGATAGAGAGAATTATAAAATCATTTTAAAAAATCAATAGTCTCACTCGAATCGGCAATGTCGCTTTAAAGTGACTAATTAAACAGTATAGTGTGCATAGTAAGATCAATAATGCTAGGATTCTAATACACAAAACAAATCATCCGAGGAATTTCATTTTCTTCCTTATACAGGCATATTACAATAAACATTGTAACGCTACCTTCTCTCATTTAGGACGTTACAAGAAACTAGGAGGCACACTTATATCCCACAAGACTGTCAAACTAGTCAGTACCACTAATAAGGATTTGCCATCATGCTTAAAACATAGTCTTTCACGGGACTCAAGTACTCGAACGAATAATGTAATTTGGTCATGTCTGTTTCTCGTTTCAAAGCATGTTGGATAGACAACATAATACTTTATAATTTAACAAACATGTCCAGGATTTCATGGCCTCCTCCATGCCCTGCCCGTGGTATTTTCATGAAATAGAGGGATGAAAGGGAAACAAAAATATCTTCTTACCTCCATGAAGAACGCTCTCGAGGGATAAAACCAACATGAGAAACTGAAAGGAAAATGGTGATACATACTTGTCACATCGACCATCTTAAATATGTAATGTACCTTTATCATGTTTATTGCTCTTCTTTTAACTTATTTTATTCTTTTTCATTGAAAAACTAAGTAGATGCTAACGTAATATGTCAATTATGGATAACGCGTAACGTGTCTATGAACATGAATGTACATAAGTGGAACCCTATGGCAGTTTCGCCAGCATTACGTGATTACGTGAGAGTACTGACTATGACCGTAAATGACATTTGACCTTGATCATGTGACGTAAGACTCGTGCAAGACTGAAATTGATACTTGAATAATTTTATGTGCAAGTTTCATGAACTAGATTCATTAATTTTCAAAATTGTTACGGCAATTTAACAAATATCCCCAACGAGAGAACCGGGGCCCTAAGAACAATTTTTACAGGGGGTGCTGACGTAAATTTGAAAAGCAAAAAAAAAAAAAAAAAAGCTATCACTACAAAATGAAGGACGGTTTGGTAAAGAGATATTGACAAGCAAGCAAAGAAAAGGGGTTGTAAAACAAAATGCAGGCATTATTTTTTAATTTCCACACCCACCAGAAATCCAGTGCTGCTTTTTATGGAGAATGATACACCCAGCACCCCCCCCCCCCCGGAAAATCTTGGGGATGCTAATTTCACACCGGACACCGAATCAGCTGAGAATCCATCCGAATACATGTATTCGGGGTGAGGGGATTCGGTAGTATTCTCTTCTTCCATCTCAAAGTGAGAAAATATGGGAAAGATTCAGAAATATTCGTGGAGGAATTCGGCTCTTTTGAAATGTTCACAACCAGCCGAACACCCTCAACAAATTTAATTCGGGCCACATTTAGAAATCGGATGACATTCGTTTGGGTTATAGAGGAGGCATTCGGAGTATTCTAGATAGATTCGGACCTATTCGTATCATTCGGGGAGCAACGGTCCGAGCTCGGCGCATTATTTTGGCCATATTCATTTACAATCGGGTCGTCATTCGGCTGTAATCGGAGCAACAGGGCCACATTCGGCTCGATTCTGGCCGCATTTGGCTTGATTCCTATTCGGGTGGCATTCGGCTTTACTCGGGATGGCCCTAATGATTTGGGTCAATTCTACTAGTAGGCTAATCTGCCTAATCTACCCATTCGTCTCTTATTCGGGCAGCTCCCCGAATCAGAGACGAGCAGCTTCTGAATCCAACGAATTCATCCGAATTGAGCCTCGGGCAGAATATGTTCGAATTTATTCGGGAGAATTCAGTTTTGATATAACCCTAGCATAGAACCCGATTAAGTGCAGAATCTTGAGTTTACTAAAATCAATGTTTGATATCCAGAGTAAAGCCGAATGCCAATACTAATAGTGGCAAAATCGAACCAAAGATTGCCAAAATCAAGCCGAATATGACCCGCCTGCTCCGACTACAGCCGAATGGCGAGCCGAATATGGCCGAATTCGCCAGGTTTACTACCGAATTTCCAGAAAAGACCACCAGAAGCGTCCGAATTGGGCTCAAATTGGACCCAATTTGACTGAGTCGCCTTGCAAATAAGTTTAATCTAGTTTTTAAGCAAGGGTTACATCGTTTTGTTGGTTGTGTGGTCCAGTGGTTAGAGCACATTGGACTCATAATTGCATGGCTGTCAGTTCGAATCCCTACTCTGACATTGTCTCCACTCAAGACCCTGAGAGTAAAAAAAAAAGTTTATTCTCATTTTTTAAGACAGTGTTACACCGTTTTGTGGGTCGTGTGGTCCAATGGTTAGAGTATTGGACTCACAATTGCAAGGTTGTGAGTTCGAATCCCCACTCATTGTCTCCACTTTGATAAAAAGACCCGAGAGTAATGTCTGTCGTCTATAAGGTATGACTGATATAAATAAAGTATGACTGATCAACCCAGAAGTAAAATGTTTCCTCGGTAATTGGTTTTATATCAGCTTTGCGTTTACCAGCCAAAACGCTGTCCTGTCTAGTTTCTATGGGAGTTAACATAAACAGAAAGTTTTGGTGTAACCCTGGCTAAAGGTTACACAGTAACATTTGGCTAAAGCCGGGAATACACCAAAACCGAATTCTCCCGAATAAATTCGGACCGACTCTGCCCGAATATGGCCTGATTCGGATGGATTCGGAGCCTATTCGGCACTGATTCCGGGAACTCCCTGAATCAGAGACGATGGAATAGGTCCGAATAAGGTCCCGAATCAGAGCAGAATTGCTTGCCCAAAAATATCTTGAATACCTACCAGAATCAAGTCGAATCCACCAGAATACAATCCTGAATGCGGCCTGAACGAAATTATTCGTGGCCACATTCGGAAGTATTTTCGAGGTTTTGAACATTTCAAAACGAGCTGAATCCCTCCCAATTTTTTTCTCGCATTCAGGGAAGGAGATCAGAAATCTCCAGAATCCCCTTATCGGATAGTTTTGAAGCTGATTCGGTTCCGCTGCTAACACAGGTTTACACCAAAACCGAGTTGTTCCGAATAGAATCGGACGGATTCTGCCCGAATGTGCCCTGATTAGGATGGCCAATCGGAACCTTTTCGTCCCTTATTCGAGGGAGCTCTTCGTATCAATACAGGAGGATTCGAGAATATTCTGTTCTTCCTCCCCGAATCCGAATAAAAATCGAGAGTGATTTTAAAACATTCACGGAGGAATTCGGCTCAAAACCAGCCGAATACAATTCAAGATACTCCCGAATATAGCCACGATAAATTTCATTCCGACCACATTCGTGATGCATTCGGATGGAATTCTGGGAGGCATTTGGACAATTTTGGAAAATCAATTCTTGGCAATTGTGCTCCGATTCGTCACCTTTTCCAGACCGATTCGCCTCTGATTCGGTTCGAAATTATTTTGGAGAATTCGGTTTTAAACCAGGCTTTGACCCTGGTTTTAAGTTCTTACCTTTCCCAAAAATAAATTCCAATTTCCTGCCTCAGTCATGTCAAAGATACATTGTAGGTCGTTCCAAGTCTTAAATTTGTATAATGATTAGTTCCAATATGTTTTTTTTTCTCTCTTCCTTTTTTCTCATTCTACTACTTCGACGAGGACGACGACTCACTCTTCCTACTATTACTACTTGAACTTCTACTACTACTACTACTACTACTACTAATGATAATGATAATAAAAATGATGATAATAATGATAATGATAATAGTAATAATAATGCGGATAATGATAATACTTAAAATAGTACCACTATTACTGGAACTAATGCTGCTGCTGCTACTACTATGCTATGTTACTATAATAATATTCTATTACCACCACCGCCTCCACCAATACCCCAGATAACAATGTTTCGTTGGGCCAACGTTAGGCCAACCTTTGCAGTTACGTCGGGCCAATGTCGGAGGTGTAACGTTGGGCCAACGTTATTTTTGCCGTCGGGCCAACGTTGGCCCAACCTGAAAGATATGACGTTGGTCCAACGTGGGCCAACGTGGGCCAACGTTAAACCAACGTTTAGCTAACGTATACCAAACCACCAACCAACCATTAACTAACTTTAAGCCAATAAAAAAATAGATATTCTCCGTATCACTCATACTTAAAGCCTCTTGCACATAAACTATCAATTTGATCCTGCTCGTATAGACTCTAATTTTTATAGTTTATAATACCTATTCCTACACCTACAATCCTATCATCCTACACTAACAACATGTTGTTGTTTGTTGAAAATTAATGGCGACCAGTCATATTTGACTATTACCGCCAACTCGTTAGGCCAACTATTATTTTCTCTTTTTTTCGACGTGTCTTTAAAAATCGTTCCTCTCCTTCTTTTTTTTCTCCTTTTTTGATTATTATTATAAAGACCATCGTATCTTACAGGTTACCGCATGATCCCGTCCTTTCTAACGACACCGTCTAGACATCGTCCTGTCTCTCCGGTGTAGAAAGGGATACTCTATAGGATCTTTGGGATACTCTATAGTCTTGAAACTCGAAAAAGAAATAGAAAAATAAACTGTTACATAGAGTCTTTTCCCGTGATATGATCTCGCATATACCCATCAAATACATGTATGTCTGTTTTGTTTTGTATAAAAAAGATAAAATTTGATATGGGGAGGTTCAGATGATTCGAAATTTATGGGGGCATCCAAAATGAGGGCTTTAATAAATGAAATGGTGCATTGTTAAATAAAGGTTGTAAGTTAGGCGGACATGGAGATGGAGTTAGTAAATAACCTACATATATATATATATATATATATATATATATATATATATATATATATATATATATATATATATACACACATATGTATCTACATGAACAAATATATATATTTGTCTCTTTCCGTCACGGAAAAAAAATCCTGCTATCGAATTATTCTTTTTGGAAGCGTTTCGTTCTTTGAACGAAACGGACCAGTGCATTTTGGACACCTGCAGGGTCCAAGAATTCAGGAGCCTGGGAATTTCCTCGGGATCGGCGATGTCTGCCTCGACAAGAAGCATCGATCTTTCAATTAAATACTTGTGGCATTTCACAATATAGTGTTCAATTGTTTCTTTCTCCGGACATGAATTGCACTGTCCCGTTTGGTCCCGAATGACAATCGGTGAAATATAAATACATATTCTCGTAGCGAGTTTGTTTTTTGTAGTTAGTATTTGCAAAAAGATGGATTTTATTTAGATTCTGGTCCCGAATGACAATCGGTGAAATATAAATACATATTCTCGTAGCGAGTTTGTTTTTTGTAGTTAGTATTTGCAAAAAGATGGATTTTATTTAGATTCTGAAATTATTAGCCTTCAAGTCATATTCATAACATTACATATAGTTTTTATTCATACTTAAATACATTTTATTCAATGACACGAAAAACTTCCATTTGAGATCACTATACCCCGGTTTCCCTTCCCATCAATTCTCTTCTCCAACCCTAACATGCCCCAAGCAAGCACTTTAAGTATCAAAACACCTGTTTGTTGACATCGGTCCGAAGATAACACAAGAGCCCTGCATATACAGTCACAGCAGGGGGCCACACACGATGGGATGCATGCGCAGCGCTGAGCTCGGTTTCTGCAAAACATGCCGTTATTTTAATTTGCTTATACCCTTCTTATGCCCTTTTTACACAGGATTTTCTTAACCCCGGACTATCGCTAACCCCGTACTATCCTTAACCCCGTACTATTTTTTTTCCTTTTCACACATGCCAAATTGTTATTGCTAACCCCGGATAAGGAATGCTTGCTTTTTACACACGAAACTCGCTAACCCCGGACTAGTGGTTTTTGTCGATCATTCGTAGTACAAGTGCTTCACTCGCAATTTCCTTAACCCCGTACTATTTAAGCTTAGCCCACTTTCGTTTTACACATGCGATCTTAACCCCGTACTATTGCTCTTAGCACCGCAATTGGTGGGATAACCCTGCTTTTTTGCAGGGCCAAATAATCCCGTACTATAGGTGGGGTTAGCCCACTTTGCAAAAACGCTGTGTAAAACGTAAGTGGGCTAAGCTTAACCCCGTACTATTGGTGGGGCTAAATGGCAATTTAGCCCCACCTATAGTACGGGGTTAAGGAAATTTTAGCCTGTCTAAAAAGGGTATATCACAGGCTAAAATTTCCTTAACCCCGTACTATAGGTGGGGCTAAATTGCCATTTAGCCCCTCCTATAGTACGGGGTTAAGCTTAGCCCACTTTCTTTTTACACAGCGTTTTTTGCAAAGTGGGCTAACCCCACCTTTAGTACGGGATTATTTGGCCCTGCAAAAAAGCAGGGTTATCCCAGCAATTGCGGTGCTAAGACCGATAGTACGGGGTTAAGATCGCTAGTGTAAAACGAAAGTGGGCTAAGCTTAACCCCGTACTATAGGTGGGGGGCTAAATGGCAATTTAGTGAGCGCTAAATGGCAATGGCAATGGCAAAAGCTAAATGGCAATTTAGCCCCACCTATAGTACTGGGTTAAGGAAATTTTAGCGTGTGTAAAAAGGTACGAGTGGAGTACTTGTACTACGAATGATCGACAAAAACCACTAGTCCGGTTTAAGCGAGTTTCGTGTGTGAAAAGCAAGCATTCCTTATCCGGGGTTAGCAATAAAAATTTGACATGCGTGAAAAGGAAAAAAAAAACTAGTACGGGGTTAAGGATAGTACGGGGTTAGCGATAGTCCGGGGCTAAGAAAATCCTGTGTAAAAAGGGTTTTACTTTCCTTATTTCGAAGTCGATTTTCTTCGTTCGAAATTGAAAATGGACTAACATTAGATTACTGAATACAATATGTCTTTGAAAACGTGATTAAATATATATCGAATACAATAATTTCATTCCGAAGGTCCTACTACAGGCAGAGAAGTCTTACGTAATAGCACAGCTGTTTATCTTTTGGTCCTTTGCTCAACGCTCATATACTGGCCTGTGGAGGTGAAATTGAGACAGCGGGGATTACCCCTGGATTACCTGGCCAAGCGCGGGTGATAAGGGCTTGGAAATGACATTTGGGAGATTCAAACGAAAAATGGGGTATAATACCGCAGTTTGCAATCTGAACTGCGGTCTTTATCCAAAGGGGGTGTCACGTAATACAAAGCAATTTTAAAAATATAAATCCTTACAAAAGTTGCATTTCAAACACGATCGTTTATAATCGATCATGAATTCCACGATAGCAACTTCGTTGGGCAAACGTCGGCAATAGCGATTGCGGAAAAAATTCCGATAAATCATTTTTTGATTCGTATTAGTAAATGAAGGGGGCTGCATAAAGAGGTTTTACACCCATATTATCCCAAGTTTCTTAAAGTTGATTTTAATTTAATTGTATTGTTCAATCATATATTGAAAAATTTCCCATAATTTACAAATAACCAGAAACAGCTTGTCATGCAAGAAAAACTTACCTCTTAAATGTTTTAAGTATGCGCATTTATGGGTCAACATTACGCAGTACAGAAACGAAATTACACAATGTAGCGCTCACTCAAAATGTTGGCTCGCGACAGTGGCTTTACGATCCCGACCAACCCGACCAAATTTTGACGTTGGGTAAGGCCCCCATCTCACTAGGATGGCGATCATGGCGACCATGGCGATCTGTCTAAATCCCGCAAAGCGTAGCAGAATCGTCCTCGAATTCTATTTTTAGCCTGCGAGGCGATTGCACTACAACTTCACTGCGACGGACCTGCGCTGAAGGCGATGGTAATACGCTGGTAGTACGACGCTGCCACTCTCTTGCCACGATTTGAGGCAGATGTGATGCGCTGCTTCTGCGATCAAAGCGACCGTACAACGAGGCCCATACGCTAATAAGGACCTCGGTACGGTGGTGCTACGAATGGAACGATTGTGTTACGTTCATGATGGGCTCTTGAAACGATTTAAGCAATCGGCATATTGATCGCGGCACATGAGACATTTTTCAGTCGATTGCCAACCTCCGACCAAGATGGATGTCCAGAATTTGGTTGGACTTATACATCTTAGCATTATACAACAACTTCAATTAGAAGTTGAATACGAGGACCTGATACGAGGACAGTAGGAGGAGGCCAAAAAGATACTGAGTCCGATCCTGGCTGTCACTTAAGTCATAATATACAATATATATTAAAATTTCACTCAAAAGATGTCGATGAGCCTAATAGTTAATATGAGGGATGCATCCAGAATTTCATAAAAGAGCATAAAAATGTTTTATATTTTGTTTATTTTTTTCCACCAAAGTTTGTCACTCAAAATTGTTAGGTAAATTCCTTTCAAATTTGCTTTCAAGAAGTAGTCTACTGATGTGAGAGCACTCATAAGGGGGGGGGGGCACAATGCCAGAATCCCCATAAAGTGTGCTTTCCCAATCAATACATCAGTGATCGAATCATTAAAATTTCAATATTGTTTACTGTCACTGTAGTTAGAATTCATTCTATTTTTAAAACATATTCAATTTATATATTTTTGCGGAGGTAACCCATTTCGTCATCAAGACATGCGAGCGTCTTTTTTTCTCTCTTTCAAGCTGGCTCAGCAGTTAGATTTTCATCCTCCTACTATACCTCCTCCTCCTCTTCCTCCTCCACCACCACCATAACCTCTTGTTCGCTTCCTCTTGGACCGCCGG
This sequence comes from Lytechinus variegatus, assembly GCF_018143015.1. Lineage (NCBI taxonomy): Eukaryota > Metazoa > Echinodermata > Echinoidea > Temnopleuroida > Toxopneustidae > Lytechinus > Lytechinus variegatus. The sequence continues at coordinate 27,533,386 of NC_054744.1, read as the reverse complement.
CATAACAGATTGGGCAGCTTCCCTTTTTGGTCCTTTTTCTGGGAAGTATATTTGAAAACGTCGTGGTGTCGCCTCGTAATCTGTTGAAAATGTGATAATCCGCTACCATCGGCACGTTGTTTCATAGCAGCGCAGACAGTCGCTGCTCAATCGCTGGCCAGTCATCAGCGGCGCAGCAAAAGCGCAACGCGAATGCCTGCAGCGGGCTGAGAACGTGTGCCACATGCCACCCAAAGGGAAAGCGTCGCGGTGGAAACGGTGTGAAGCGTGTCGAGCGCAAGGCAGTCGCCTCGTAAACGGAAGCAGCGTAGCAGAATTGTCTTGGGAACGGGCCTGAAATACACGGGCGATCGGTGCCGCTTTTAATGCGCTTCTACTACGCTTTGTGCGTTGGAGCTTCGTTACAGCTACGAATATGTCGTTTGTAATACGCTCTTGACTCGATTATGATGCGCTTTAGCACCTCCGCGATCTCGCTACGTAAGTTTTGAACATGTTCAAAATTTTGTGGCGACCAGGAAGATGGTGGCGATCCTTGCCGCTTCAGAAAAGATCAAGGTACGACGGAGAAGATTGAAAAGATCAAGCCACGTTCAAGCTACGATATACCACGCTTTGTCGATTTTTGACGATCGCAGCGGAATCGCCATCTAGTGAGATGGGGGTATAACCGTTAGACAGATGACTATTATCCAACGTCGCGCAAACTCAAAATGCCAACGTTGGCCCAATGTTGGCTGGACGTTGGCTTCACGACCGCGACCAACCCGACCACAGCCGATGTTGGCCCAACGTCGCCTTGCTAGCTGGGACACTACTATTTCTTTGAAGTTCAGAAATTTAGTATGCCTATCGTTTCATCAATTTAAGCCCCCATCACACTTATTCCGATTCAAGCAGAATTGGCAGGAATGAAAGGACTATTGTTTGACCACCAGTTGGTCAGGTCATTTAAATCTACTTCGAACACCGTTCGAAATTACCCCTCGAATGTTTTGAAAATGACCAAAATCTTCGGGACGGCCAAAAGAAATGACAAAAATATTTCGAATGCACTCAGAATGCAGTCAGAATATTTAGAATGCGCCGGAATGTCCAAGAATGTAGGAGGAATTATCAATCTGACTCCATTGCGGTTCATTTTGACTAGTGTATGATGATTCACCTGGTCAATTTACATTTCAACTCCAGTTTGGTTAATAAATAAGTTCCTCTCAAAAATTTCTAGATTTTTTGAAAATCTGTTTCGTTCCAGCTTCTGCTTGATTCCTGCTGATTCCGAATAAGTGTAATGGAGGCTTAACCAAAATCTCAATCGTTTTCTTACCCATTCGAACGTCATAGTTTCGTACACTTAATTCCAGGCAAGACAAATTCTAGAAATTATCTATTTCTTTGGATAGTTTCGACTTCCAACCTTGAATTTTCAAAAGTGAACATGAAATATTGGTACAGCGCATCATCAACCCTCAAAGATGCTGTACGTGTTTATTATTCAGGAATATTTGACACCATTCTGATATGAATATTTTAACCAACCATTCTCGACATACAATTTACAAGAAGGCTCCCTTTTAAGTATGTTCTACTTTTAGAGAGGTGAAATTTGTATATTAAATTTTCTAATTACAGAGGAATAAGGCCCAGAAGCTCGTCTGATGAATTACGAGACATTTAAGTTGATCTTTCAAATTGTCGTTAAGAATATTATTATATAATAAACACTAGCAAAAGCAACACGCATTTATTAAGGTTTCACTTACTGCCACAAAAAAGAGACGATAATGGACACAAACGAGCACATAACGTTCTGTTTATGGCCTTCTATGGAGATACTCAGGTCACGTTCTTGTCATGTAATGGAAATTATTTACCGGAAAGTTACAGAGCCCATATAAACCCCTCAAAAAAAGTTCCGCAACTCAAGTTTAAGTGCTAATAAATTTCTTAGTGTGCCATCATCATATGTAAAAGTGGTATCATTGGAAAGTATGATTATTCCTCTTTACCATCATGTGTCATTTGTAATGCTAGTGTTATCATGAAAAACACAGACATGATAAATATGCAGCAATGTAAGAAATGAAATGTTGCAAAAATTCGTTGCCATGTCATGTTCGAGTTCTGCAACTCAAACTGCAAGTTTGAGTGCTAATAAATTTCTTAATGTGCCATCATCATGTGTAAAAGTAATATCTTTAGAAAGTATGATTATTCTCCTTACAATCATGTGTCATTTGTAAATGCTAGTGTTATCATGAAATACACAGACATGATAATACGCAACAATGTTAGACATGAAATGTTGCAAAATGCGTCGTTTGCAATAGCGAATTTCAATTGTTTCGAGGATGGACCGAGTGCATTCACTGTGCTGGAAATTCTATAGAAATGGAGACTCTTGTTGGAAATCAATGCATTTTGCAACATTTCACTTCTGACTTTTCTCGATGTTCAGGGTGATTGCATATTCCATGATTACATAATCACAGCAAATGGCATGTCATTGTAAAGATGAACAATTCAGCTTTCCAATGATACCAGTTTCATCTTTTATACTTCATTAACCAAAAAGATATCATCCCCCAAATCCGAGTTGCAAAACTTTTTTTGAGGGGTTTTATATGAATATTGAAACGTGTTAAAGGTCATATGACACCAATCCATCTTATTCTAGATACATAGCTATTATCAGAAAGTTTTACTTGAAAAATACGAATTTGCCATCGGTTCCTGTGTACGACGAACGGGTGTCGAGTTATTCAATGGAAATGAACTTCAATGGGAACGCCCATTAAAATTTTTCGAAAGAGTCGACCGATCGACCTGTCAATCATTGTGACATCATCGAAGGAAGGTTTTCCAAGCTGTGCAGATGGACCCATAGTTATTTTACACGTTCCTCGTGTAGTTGCTGTTTCGACCGAGCTCATCCTTTTTTTTATATTTTTGAGGTTTTGATCATAGCTGCAGCATCGTCATCATCTGCGTCTAATTCTTCAGACTTTGAAGATTCAGGTTCTGAATATTATTCCAGCAATTCAATTTACTTACTTTGAATCCACACGTGCAACCATAATAGGCACTTCACGCCCCAAACGTCAACAACGCTCAGTAGTAGCTTCCTTCCCTGACGTCATAATTGTCACGTGATATACGAAACCAAATCGGGCTGAATTTTTGTGCGCGGGGTGAATTTGGCTCAATTTTCAACATAAAACTGCCTTTGAACCTGATGTAGGATGTTTTTCGGGTAAAATTTTAATGGAATCGTAATTAGTAACCACTAAGCAAACTAATAAATCAGCACCTTTGCTGAATTTCATGGGACCTTTACATTTTTGTTGTTCTGTGTTGATTCGTGTTCTAATAGGATATAGATTTAAATTCACCTTTGTTGCAACCATGGCAACCTTGAGAAAATTTGCAATAGTCTATATAACCATAGAGCTATTATAATCATCTCATTAACATGTATACAATATGTAGGCCTACATAATGTTGCTAAATCCTGGAAATATAGATAGGGTTCTCTTAAACAAGGAATTAATTCATGACCCTAAGTAATTCAATCGCTGTCATCAATGTCATAAGCATAATGAGCTAATTAGCTTAATACGTGTAGTATTATTTGTATACACTTATTTGTCAATGTACATAATTGGTACAATGTCCTAATTAACATTATATTTATGTGCAATCTACAGCCATTGCATATCCAGAAAATCTAAAAACATAAATTATACAGCTCTGATAAGGTATTAAGTAAAGGAATTCATGGCATCACTTTTTTATTTTTTGATAATGAATTTGTCATAAACGACATTATGAGCTTAATGTTAGATATTTTCAATTTTCATGGCTTTTTAAATTTAGTCTAACAGGAAAGAATATGTAGTTAATTATGGTAATTAACGATTTTTTTTTAATAAGAACAAAATAAACATTCATGGTAGAGACCAAAATGTTAAAAGGAAATAGTATCAGTATATCGAATGTGAGTTTACTACTCAATTGAATTATTTAATCATGTGGGCCGTTTCATAAAACTGTTGATTGATTGATTGATTGATTTCATTTGTTCTTTTTCATTCCAAAATTTAACAAAAGTTACAATGTAAAGCATAACACAAAAATATCATATACAGAAATGAAAAAAAGGGAACCCACTGGAAACCAAAGCTTGTTAGTATGGGTTCCCTGCAATAAATAGTATTTATTTTTTCAAAGATATACATCTTTGAAAAAACAAAAACGGCACACACACACACACACAAACAAAAACAAAACAGAACAAGACAAGACAGCAAAAAAAAGGAAAAGAAACACTACAAAACATAGACGGACAGAAAGATTATAAAAGCAATAGAACTAGACATAAAGATGATAGAAAGAGAGAGAGAAAAAAGAAATGTGAGAGGAGAGGGAGAAAGAGAAAAAGGAAGAAAATAAGAAGGGAAGAATAACAAAAGAGGTGGAAGCTGCTTTAGCGCTTATGCAGAAATGTTTGAGTTCTGGGGTTTATACTCAGAATAAAAATTTTCTTTAACCCTCGACTGAAACTTAATTGTGTTGGTTTGTTACGTAATGATTCTATAAGGGAGTTCCATAGTTTGATACCTGTAAAATAAATGTTTTATTCAAGAGGATTGTTCTAGCTCTTGGTGGATGAAAGAGCGGACCTAGTAGGATAATTACATAACATTGACTGGCCTTGAGGAAGATACCAAATATATTTACCAAACTAGTCTCATATTGCCCCGAGTCGAATGACGAGGGCAATATGTGTCTAGTGAGGGAAATATTTTTGGTATCTCCCGAAAGGAACGCCAGTCAATATTATTATTATTACCCGTTCAACTCTTTCAGGTACATTAAATTAACATATTGATAGATTATATAACTAAATTGTTGGACTTACCCTGGTCAAGCCTCTAGTGTCAATTCTTGTCATGTCTGCAATATATTTCCTTGTTATGATCTCCACAAATTGTGCTGAAAATGTTTCCACAAAGGCTGGTAAATATGCACCTACATGTACATGTATTAGTCAGGTCCAGATTTGAGAAAAGTAGACTGCCTTAGGCAAATCGTGCTGAATTGAGAAGTGCTTTAAATAATTTGAGGGCGCTGAGTCCAAATTTGCTGTTTGCCAAACTTGATTTTGATGTTAAAATCCTCAAATTGGCAAAAACAAAATGGCCGCCATTCTACACCCATTTTTAATCTATTCTGACCCCCAAAACTTGTAACAAAAATGTTTGTCAACGGTTTTTGGTACTATTTGACCTCAAATATAGCATACTAAAAATCCACCAAAATCCGTATCCGGGAAAGTGGTTATTTTCAAGATGGCGTCTAAGATGGCCGCCATTAACTGAAAATTAAAATAACCGGCACTTTATCTACCCTAGACACCTTTTCCGGTGCATACATGTATTCAATGCATGGTGGAAGGCGAAAAAGGAAAGAGTGAACATAAGCACGTAGGGTACCTGAACATCCAAGATTGCGTAAAAATGGCTGCCATGGCCTAAAAATTCATAATTCATCTTTTACATATTTTAGTGTCTTTTATTTGGGTTGTACTCATCACGTTACGTACGTAACGTGCCCTATCGTGAAAAAACATCCTTTTTACGTGCTTTTTTGGTCGCGCATGGTATCCACTCGTCAATAAAAGTGGCCCCCCTGGCTTGCACCATGGACCTACTGCTCCATGCTTGCACTTACTGGGGAGAGAGGGTGACAAAATGACCAAATTACTGATAAGTATTTTTTTTTCTTAATAGAGTCACGACCCATATAGGATATCTCTTTTTGATAGTCTCTTTTTTATTTTTGTAATCGGTGTTCTGCCTTCTTTTCTTGATTTCTCTCCTTTTCCCCATTTGTTAATTTCTTAAAATATTGATTGGCGGGGCCTTCTCAGGCACCGCCTGAATCTTCCCGAGAGCAGACTGTTGGTTATGAATGTCACTCAATTATTATTATCACTTAGATATAGAAGTAAATATTATTTTCATTATATCATTTCTACTATAAATAACTACTATTATCATTTTCATTTATATTGCTATAATGATCATTATTATCATTTTATCTTTTATTATTATTATTGTTGTTATTATTATATATTATATTTTGATGGCTATCATTGTCATTTATACCACTATTATTTTGTTTCTATTCTTATCTATATATTTCTTCAATTGTTCACACAAATTTATTTAGTGCCCCAATCAATACATTACTATAATTTCAGTGGATTTTATCAGTGAATAAAATTTTACGATTAGTAGTTTATATCAATATTTGATCCGTTCTGATAACTTTAACATTTTAGTCATTTTCATGTCATTATTCATGTAAAATTGATTGTTTATTTGTTACCAAGCATTACCTAGATAACGACTCAGAGTTTGATTTTATTTACATGTATGATGATGATGATATTTGTTGTAATCTTGATTCTGTTTTCATCACGTCATTGAGGAAAAACAGCTTTTTGTTGATCTTTGGAACCTGAATAAAAATATTCTAATAAATAAAATAATTAGACAAAATGTCTATTGGACCAACTGAAATTAGCCGACGTAGCTATAGGACCAAAAATTAACATTGGATAAACTGATTAACATGATTAATGGACGAGTAACCTTAAAGGTTAAGTCCACCCCAACAGAAAGTTGATTTGAAAAAAGAAAATCCAACAAGCATAACACTGAAATTTTCATCAAAATCGGATGTAAAATAATTATGTTATGACTTTGTAAACGTACGCTTAATTTCAGAAAACAGTTATATGAAAATCCTGGTCGGTATATGCAAATGAGGGAACTGATGATGTCATCCACTCACTATTTCTTTTGTACTTATTATATAAAATATGACGTATCCTAATTTTCTCCATATTGTCATGTAAAACAAAGTTTTTTCCTTCCTGAACATGTGAAATTGCCATTGTTTTAACATTTCATGGTTCAGTCCAGTTGGTCCTTATTGTCAAATCTGTAAAAAAAAATGTATGATTCAAACAATAACAAAAATAATGAGTGATGGACATCATCGACTCTCTAATTTGCATATTACTGATTTGAGCATATAACTGTTTAGTGAAAATTATATAAGCGAAACTTTGAAATGTCAAAACTTTCTTATTTTACATCCGACTTTAATGAAGTTTTCGGCATTATGCTTGTTTGATTTTTCTCCATTGATTCAAATCAACATTTACCTGGGGGTAGACTTGACCTTTAGTAAATAAGTTGTGATGAGGGTTATATCCTGGTTTACACCGGATCCGAATCAGCTGTGAGTATTCGGGTGGTTTCGTGAGTATAGGCCTATCCTGTTCTTCCTCCGCGAATGCGAGAAACTATTCGGGAGGATTCGTGAACGTTCGCGGAGGAATTCGGCTCGTTTTGAAATGTTCAAAACCAGTTGAATCACCTCCAAAATACTCCCGAATGTTGCCACAGAAAATTTCATTCGAACCATGTATTCGGATGACAGAATACGTGTATTCGGATGACAGAATACGGTCATCTGTATTCGGATTGAGTTCGCAGCTGATTCGGTTCCAGTGTAACAAGGCTTGATTCACTTCGTGTCTCTTTCCATGCCTGTCGTGCAATTCGTTACGAATTAGCCTTTCGTGACATCGTTATAAGCTTTGGACGATTCATTTTTTTTCTACGATCAATACTACCGCCATGATCGTTCGATCTGATACGACCTGATACGACCACTACGATTACTCCACGATTAACTCAGCAGTTTTAATCGTGACAGTGGTTACTGTTTACACGTGTACCATATTTGCAAAAGCGTTTAAAGGTTGAGGGTGTACTTCAAAAATAATTGCCGCCAATATAATTGCTTAACTATATGCTAAAATCGTTAGAATTGACAAAATCATCATTCACTAGTTGTGATGAGGGTTATTCACAAAGATATTTACACGTGTACCACACATTTAATAAAGCCTTATAAAGAGAAAGCTCTATTTAAGCAATAGTGTATTTTGTGTGCTTAATACCGCAGTCACATTTACCCTACGGCGAGTCGAAAGAAAACCATTTTATTCATTTTTATATAAACCACCTATTACAATATATATATATATATATATATTTGAAATGCGATTGTGCTCTTTAAAACGGAGTCAAAATCTTTGTGGTGTTCACATGTTACTATTAAAGAAAGTCCCCCTTGCTCCCCCATTAGGAAAAGCTGGATCCGCATTGTATACTTGTGTATCACAGTCCAACTTTCTTGATGCTTTTAGTCAGGCAGGCCTCGAATCTAAAGATTTAGCCTATAAATACGCTACGAAAATTAACTCTGATATGGTTTTAAGTTTGACCACTGCCCCCCCCCCCTCCCCTCCTTGCGAACTCCTGGATCCGCCCCCTATGCCCGTATAAAAAAAATCCATTGGAGGATTCATGCCTAACATTTTCTCTTTACGGCATCAAGCATGACTTCAGACGGGATCCGTCTGTTTGATGCTCCGCAGTTGCATACTGATTTGCGCACTGTAGTGGATGGTAAACCGATCATGGTCAGTCCAAGGAGACCTACAGAGTCCCATTTTTACAGACAATTCTCGACCAACCGACATCTGGCAGGCCTGACGTGTTTCCCTTTCCAGCCATATAAACCATCCTGATGTGAAGATCAGGTTCCTTGGGTTCCTACCATCGAGCTTTACCAGGACATGAACACCGGTACCCCGTCTAAGATCGTAATAGAAGATGGATTCAGGTTCTCTGTAGATGTGCGTGAAGAAGAGTAGTTCATCTACGATTGAACAGAGAGGAAGCCACATTTATTATGATTCATAAAACTCCACCTAAATCTTGTAATAGGTAAGTGTCAAAAATTAACCACGTGATAAACTGTAGTTTTCCCATCTATCGCATCTGACCTGTTTATTGATGTAATGATTATTATACGAATCAGAAAGCAGGGATGATAGAACTTTGAAGTACATGAAGTAGCATTGGCGTCGGAAGCCAACTAAATTAGAAGGGGACAACAACGTAGTCAACACACCATTTGGTCTAATATTGCCATTTAAGCCTGGGTTGAACTATAGGGTTTCACCGAAAGCGAATCGACTCCGAATCCATTCAAATATGCCCATCCGCGGGTGGTTTCGGGAGTATTATATTCTGTTATTCCTCCGCGAATGGGAGAATAATTGGGAGGGATTCGGGAACACTCGCTGTCAAAGCCCAATACTCTCCTAAATATTCCAAAATGTGGCTGCAACAAATTTCATTCAAGCTACATTCGGGATCTATTCGGATGGCATTCGGTTGGATAAGGGGAGGCATTCGGAGTATTCTGGGCATTTTCGGACCTATCCGCATCATTTTAAGGAGTGACGGTCCGAGCTCGGAGCAGTCGGCTATAATTCCGATTCGACCGGGTCAACATTCGGGTCTTCATTTGGCTGTAATCGGAGCAATCTAGCCACATTCTGCTCGATTCTGGGCACCTTTGGCTCGATTCTTGCCACTATTGGGGTGGCATTCAGCTGCTTTATGCAGAAGGGCCAAATTGAATGGGGGTCAATTCTTGGCGATGAATCGGGACCTATATCTGGGAGCCATTCGTCACTATTCGGGGAACTCCAGAGACGATAAGGTTCCGAATCCATCCGAATTAAGTGGTATTCGGGCAGAATCGGTTCGAATTCAATCGGGCGAAATCAGTTCTGGCGTAACCCTGGTTTTAGTCTAAATGCCACCGCACACCTTACCACTGGTCCACGATATAATTTTGAAATATATCACATTTTGCTAATTTTCTTAAAAGGTGGATCAAAAGTATCTTTTCATTTAAGGTTCAAATTAATTGAAAGAACACTAATATAGCGGATGATTGCAGGCGTTTATTTTGGAGTAAAGACCAAATTAGTTTCAAACAGGCGCGTACGCAAGGGGGGGGGGGGTTAGGGGGTTCAAACCCCCCCCCCTTTTTTTTTTTTTTTTTTTTTTTTTTGTTGCTTGTCTCCCCAGAGGTCGGTCTGGTCAAGGAGTTATCGGGCAAGCGCCTGATAACTCCTTGGTCTGGTTACGGACAGTTCCCCTACCCAATAATGTATATGACAGCAATAATGAACAGAATCTCATGTTTCCGACGAAAAACACAGAAAAAATTTCCGCTCGCTTCGCTCGCTCCATTTTATTACACTTTTATTTTCGCATGTCGCCGACATGATCACGGTATCGCCATTAACAAGGCCATACGTGATTATCATGATGTATACTTATGAATACAAGTGAACCAAGACAAAGACATACGTTTTCTTACAAAATATGTTTTACCAATATGAAAACCAAAATGACGGAAAACGCTAAAATGTCGGTTAGCTCGCTCCGCTCGCTCGTAATAATTTATGAAATTCCATAAGTATCTAGTCTCCTGTTCAAGGCCGTATTATGAGTGTTACGAATAGAAGGACATGTAGCATCGACTAATTTACTAACAAACTATTGACAAGAAATGTATGTTTTGAAAGGAAAACGCGAAAATTTCGGCTCGCTCACTCCGCTCGCTCGTAATCATTTATGAAATTTCTTAAGTTTCTAGTCTCTTGATCAAGGCCATATCATGAGACTTACGAGCAGAAGGACATGTATCATCAACTAATATGTAATTATTACCAACAAGCTATTGAGAAGAATTGTATGTTTTGACGGAAAAACGCAAACATTTCGGCTCGCTCGTAATTATTCATGACATTTCTCAAGTTTCTAGTGTTCTGATCAAGGCCATATCATGAGTGCTACGATCCGAAGGACATGTAGCATCGACTATGATACCAACAAACTATTGACAAAAAGGTTATTTTTCAACGCAAAAACGAGAACATTTCTGCTCGCTCGCGGGTCATGACCGCACTGTTACATACCCCATCCCCACTTAAATGTTATTGTCTTATTTGCAGCGCTGAAAAAAAAGAAAAAAAAAATCATCACCTCCCCCCCCCCCGCTCATCACTTTTTAGAGACTGGGCGGGAGATTAAAAAAAAATCCGCTCGAACCCCCCCCCCCCCTTTCAAAAATCCTGCGTACGCGCCTGGTTTCAAATCATGGCCAATGATTCGTACTATTTCTTTGACGTCATTGCGACTAGATATTGAATTCGCTTTTATACTAATAAGGATGATGGCACAGTCACAGATTGGAACATAGGTATTCGTACAAAGACTTAGAATATTACACCATAAGACATTCCATATCTCAATATTAGCACCCAAATCTACTACGTTCTATTCCAAAATCGAAAAGCAGACTAATCGTAAGGTGGGCGACGGTATTTAATAAACAAACTGTTTATGAACCAATTATTATATTGATGACAAAAATGTTAGAAAAAAATAATAATAAATTTCAAATGGGTATATATACAAAGTGTATATAGTGTTTGTAAATTTTCAGACTCGGCGATATATCGTGCTATCGGTGATATTTTGGTGGGGATTATCGACTAACATTGATATCAAATATCGACCAGCACTATTTATTACACCACTTAATTCTTCCGCAAGCTGGATCTACAAATTTAAAGTGTAAATCATTTAATATTGACATACATTATAATTTTGAGTAATATTTTGCTATTTTACCATCTTCATCCATACACATTCCGGTCGGAGCATCTTCTAGCCCATCTGTAATCAATCTATATCCTGTAGCCTCCATATCTACACGGTATATTATCTCCCAAGTTGAGAAATAGATGTATCTACATTCGAAGAAATAAAACAAATAATGGCGAGTCTTAAGATTATTGCCTATATAATGACAATATTAAAATACAACCGTATTTTGTAAATTTATATAAGTACTGTTCACACACATGTTGTTAACTCGAGTAAGTGCCCATTGTATATTCCTTTGTTGAATCTTCTTTTTAAAACAAAATCTGATACTTCTTCACAGGGGATGCCTCTAATAATAATAATAATAACGTTTTATTTACCCAGGGTAGCCACTTCAGTTAAGAAAATGCTTTACCAGCGGGCCCTGCATAACATAACATGTTATCATTACCCTTCTCCAATCAAAATGCTGAGCGCCTAACAAGCAGGCAGAAGGTCCCATTTTTATAAGTCTTTGGAATGACTCGGTCGAGGATCGAACCTACGACCTCCCATTCATGAGGCGGACGCTCTACCGCTGAGCCACCATGCCCGGTCTAGGGTGCTTTGATATGAAAGCAAAAATTAATTCAACCCATCAGTGTAAAGGATTCACGGTGCAACATGATTTCTTTTTTGGGCATATATATGTCTGTCCTGGACAGGGCCAATTTGGCCTTTCTGTAATTATGTTTAAATGTATTTTAAATTTTGATTTATTGAGATGCATCAACATCATTTCTATTTGTTGTTATTATTTAAGACACAACATTAGTGTCAATTATGAGTTTGTTTGTGTGTTATTGTTTTTTTTCATTGTATATTGAAGTTTTTTGCAATTGGTTATGCAATTTTGGGCTTGTTGGCCGCCGGAATGAAACCCGATTTAAAGAGATAGAAATAGATGTCCTTGTCTTTAGACATGAGAATGAACAAGATGTAGAAGCGGGCTATAAACGTATGCGCTGTCATGCAGGGTGTCGTATATGCATGATGCCCTGCATGGTAGGTCTAACATGTCTCTGATTGGCTGGAAGAAGTCACATGAACATCCACATATGCTGACGTGACAGTTTCGATAGGTGGACAAAATGGAACTGATGTGACTGTAGTCCAGATTGGACCTTGGTGTTTGGATATTCTCTCTCCCAAAGCTAACACGGAGGGCACAGGACCCCCACTCTCTTATCAGCACCAACGCACTCATCATCAAGGGCTCACAGGCCTAATTCATTTCCCATAGACTCGTGTGTTAAAGTGGCACTTAAAAAGAATTCATAAAAAATAAGGAGGAATTTCGAGGGTTGAATGTTTACTACTAGTGGATAGGATAAATGTCTGACATTCCATATCTGACCAGAAAAAGTGTACCTCGACCGGCTCATTTTGAAAATAAATCAGCATTTATGAAGACTACACCTGACGGGACCAAATTCATCACTTAAGAAAGTAAATGACCCTAATTCTTCCGCCAGTAAAAATATGGTTCAATAGTGGTGATATACCTTTCCCATTTCAATAGTTCAATAGTTCAATAGTGGTGATATACCTTTCTCCCTAGAATCAGTGTTAGATTGTTAGTCATATTCATTCATTTTTGTCAATCAGCAATATCAAATTTAAAAAAATGAGCAATGGGTTGGGACGAATGAATATCTATGGCCTGTCAGTTGTGATTAGGCCCGTGCAACCTCAAGGTGAGGAGGGAATATGAGTGGACTGGATTGGCGCTGCAGAGAGTAGGCATGGTATGAGTCATGTGCCCTCTATGTTAGCTTTGGGAAAGAGAACTTCCAAACATAAAGGTCCAATGTGGACTACTGTGACTGAGGCATATAGCGTGATTGGATATTGCAGACTTGGACCCATGGACCTTTTTTGGGGTAAAGAATTTCGAGATTTCATCATGCATATGAATCTTATCTCCATTGACTTAATGTCAATGAATTTAGCAGCACAGAACACAGTATAAAATACATGAATAAATACATTTAAATTAAAGTAGTCGCCCGGAGGGTGGGGGCAGGGGCTATTAAAGGGATGGTCAGGGCTGAAAATATTCATATCGAGATAAATAGAGTAAAATTCACAAAGCAAAATGCTGAAAATTTCTTAAATATCGGATAACAAACAACAAAGTTATAAGTCTGTCAATATTTTGTGAAAACAATTATATGCACATTTTCATGAATATTCATTAGGTGGGATGATGATGTCACATCTCCACTTTCCTTTTTCTTATGTTATTAAATGAAATCGTAAATTTATCATTTTTTCATACATGTGTAAATTATGTGTCTCTATTATAATGAAATAATTTGCGGCAATAAATAACTAATGCACTTAACCAGTTTTATTCCAATTGTTTAAGTTCTTGGTAATTTTTTTTAATAAACCTAATTTCATATAATAAAATACAAAAGAACAAGTGCAGAACAAGCGGCCCACCCAATGAATATTTATAAAGACGTGCCTCGAACTGTTTCACCGGAATAATGCATATTTTAAAAATTCAATATCGTTAATATTTGTTATCGAATTTTGATCAAATTTTCAGCATTTTGCTTTATGAATTTTACTCTATTTATTGAGATACAAATATTTCCAGCCTGGACCATCCGGGACCATCCCTTTAAATAGGTTGGGGATCTCCGGGTTTAATGGGGAGTGAACTGTGTGTGGTCTCTCATTGACTGTGTTATGAATACATAGTCTTGAAATATACGTTTTCAGACATCACTTATACTACAGAGAATAAATTGACCTATGATTGTATTCATATATCATGTATATAGAAAAACTAAATTGTTTTGAGAGGAAAAGTAATTGTTTTGCTACTTGGTAACATAATTATTGCGGTCGAAAATATATTGAGTAGTTGATTAGCATGTTATAATTTAAGTGGGTCTATAGACTAGCATTTTGGGTTAGGGAAACTAGCCAGGTATGAATAGTTGAGGACTCGAGATGGCGCTATTGGTTTGTACCTACTTTGCTTTAAGAGGTGACATTGAACATGAAATCTAAATCCAACTTTGGGGGACAAAACCTAAGTACCAAAGTCGATATTCAAATCGTCTTTTGGCATGCTTGCATCACTCATGAAAAGTACTTTGAAATTGTAATCCTCGGCATACTTCGGCATAATAATGTGAGTAGAGTGAAAGAGACACCGATCTAAAGCTTCTCTTATAAAGTCAAGCTTAACGCTACGGAGAGATTTTTGAAACGGCACCTATATTACCTTACCCTCTTCTCTGATCTATCACAAACTCCTTGGTAACTTTGGGAAGGAAATAGTTGACGATCTCATCAGGAGAAATCCCGTTTTGATTGTTCCGATGTAGTGATGGCAACTTTATTTTTTGGAGGTCTATACCCGAGTTCCAGTATAGTGAACGATTGGCAAAGTAAATGTCCATGTCTCTAAAAACTAATGAAATTATCAGGGATTATAAACTTCACGGAACAATATTGATAATTATTGGTGTGATTGTGATGATACATATATTGTAAGTAATAATGATACCGATACTTATAATAATAGTAGCAATGATATTAATATTGGTGATGAATATTGATTTCCACGAATGAAAATGTAAACCTCAATGATTATCCTGAAATATAATCAAAATAAATGAAGAATAGTCAAAGGATGCACAAATATTTCACTTTAACTAGTTTCGTCTTTAATTCTTCAGAAAGTGAAATATTGATTAACAACAAATTCATACAAAAATTGCACTCTAGCGCCATATATCAATAGGCGAGCGGCGAGAGGCCAAAATTTGGGACTTTAATCCCCCCGACTGGATCAAAGCAAAAACATGCATCATTTTGAAGGAAATTTTCTGAATTTTTCAGAACTGAGAGTTAAAAGTGTCGCAGAGTGTAGCTTCACCATGGAAACCAGCCTTGAATAGGCCACGCCCATTTTTGCGATAAATGCAAAGCAGCAACTTATTATTTAGATTTGTTAATTAATTATACTAATTTATATATAAGTATAGAATTTTCAAGGATAAAATCACTACAGATTGAATAATATGATAATGCCTAGCAACCAAATATATATTTCATACATATTTGATTTCAAAATCGTTGCCTAGCAACATTATTTTCCCTAGCAACCATATTCACTTTTCAATATTCTTTAATTTTTTTACCAGATTAATTCATTTTATAATTTTTTAAAGTTTTTAATTTGTAAAAACTAATGAAAAAGGTAAATTTTGATGAAAAAGTGATAAAAGAGGAAGACTAGGATGTATAATGCATATATGATCATGAAAAGTTACCTTATTGCCGTGTTTGATTAACCCCTGCATGTGACGGATATCATTAAATATATATGTTTGTGTGTATTTACGACTATATGAATGATTTAATGGATATTGTAATATTGTTATAAATCAAATAGATACCCTAGTGTGTCATGTTATCTGTTCTAATCTAAATATTTGAGTATTCACAGATTTTTCTGTTACCTATGGAAACCATTTTATGTTGCCTAGCAACAGTATTTTCCCTAGCAACCATCACTTTTTGGCGATATTTCAAGCCTGTAACCCCCACAAAATTCCTGTTTTGGGGCCTCAAAATGCATCTTATACTATTTTAAGCATTTTTGTGGTGATGACAATTAATTTCAGCCATCTGGCCAGGAAGTCAGCATATTGAGAGAGGGCATGGCTGTATACAGAAAATTTTTCCTTGGGGGTGGCAAGAAAGTCTCCAAGAAACAAAGCGAGGAAGCAAATCGACTGAGTTTGGCAAGGGATGCTTTTTCATAGTAAATGGAAGGATATCATGCACACTTAGTGAAAATTGTGAAAATTTTCAGTTAGATACCATGTGTCAAGTTATTTGTACAATCTAAATAATTCAGTATTCATAGAATTTTCTGTTACCTACGGAAACCATTACGTTGTCTAGCAACAGCATTTTACCTAGCAACCATCACTTTTTCGCGATATTTCAAGCCTGTTACCTCCACAAAATTCCTGTTTTTGGTCCTCAAAATGTATCTTGTACTATTCTAAGCATTTATTGTGGTGATGACAATTAATTTCAGTCATCTGGCCAGGCAGTCAGCATATTGAAAGAGGGCATGGCTGAATACAGAAAACTTTTCCTTTGGGTAGCAAGAAAGTCTCCAAGAAACAAAGCGAGGAAGCAAAGCGACTGAGTTTGGCAAGGGATGCTTTTCATAGTAAATGGAAGGATATCATGCACACTTTTGGTGAATTTTGTGAAAATTTTCAGTTAGATGCCCTGTGTCAAGTTATCTATTATAATCTAAATAATTCAGTATTCATAGAATTTTCTGTTACCTATGGAAACCATTACGTTGCCTAGCAACAGCATTTTACCTAGCATCCATCACTTTTTGGCGATAGTTCAAGCCTGCAACCTCCCCGAATTCCCTTTCTTGGTCCATAAAATGCATCTTATACTATTCTTATCATTGATTGTGGTGATTATTGTGTTCATACACACACATTTCATTCTTCATCAAGTCATCCTCTCATTCTGTCATTCAATCATGTTATTCATCCACACCCTCATGCTTCATTATCTCAACTGCTGTTATACCTCCGTTCACAGGATCACCTACATCCCTGACTCCATCCTCCAGACTTGTTATGTAAACATTGACCATACCCTATTAACCACATCATGAACAACCCCTTGTTCTCTCCATCTGGTTTATACTTCCTTATCAATATCATCCTGCCCCACAGAGAATATCATGTTATGTACAGTGAATAATATATATAGTGGACTAGGAGAAATAAAGTCAGTTGTGAATGTAACTCCAAGCCAAGCAGACATGCCTAGTTATTGAGTAGAGATCGAGACCGAGTATGAGTTCAAATGTGTATTAGAGTTAGAATACACATACACAAAAGTGATGACAATTAATTTCAGTCGGTATATTAAGAGAGGGCATGGGTGTATACAGAAAACTTTTCTTTAGAGTGGCAAGCCGACTAAAAGTCTCTGATTAACAAAGCGAGGAAGCACAGCGACCGAGTTTGGCAATGGACGCTTATTCATAGTAAATGGAAGGATATAATGCACACTTTTGGTAAATTTTGTGAAAATTTTCAGTTTAAAAATGCATCTTTTCGCTGCGTACGGCCATGGTAGAGGAAATGAATATTATTAACAGTATCATTTAGTTTGTTATTTGGAACATTTTATTATACATTTTAGGAAAAGTAATATATATATCCAAGACCAACCAATAAGTCTTAGAGTGCCTGCCATGAGAAAACGGAATTATTTATCTTGTGGAAATATAGTGATTGTGAACTCGAAAGCTAAACTTGTACTTTATGAGGTTTCTACTAAAATATGTAAATCACAATGATCTATTAAAGTTTCTATCTGCAATTCTGGCAACTCTGTACATTGTGAACTAAAAAACTAATTACTTTATGAGGTTCCTACTAAAATATGTAAATCACAATGAACTATCAAAGTTTCTATCTGCAATTCTGGCAATTTTCCTGTGTTGTTGGAAGTTTTTTTTTATCATACCAATGGATGGGCAATAGGCAGATAGAGCAGTTTAACACAGTAGTATACTTGCAGACCTTCAAACATGATTGCTGGTTTATCTGCACAACTTGATGAAAAAACCTTTCCAATGATCACCTGCCATGATTTAAACACAGATCAAGAGATCCTCAGTATGTCGAATGTACCAACTAGACAACAAAAATTACTCTAATCTGTGCCTGTTGCTCACTAGAACCGATTAGTCTCTGTACATTAGTGGGCATTACATTACTGATTCCAGCAGTTCATTAGCAGGTCAAATATCTGTTTAAGTAGAATTAATTA
Organism: Lytechinus variegatus; assembly: GCF_018143015.1. Taxonomy (NCBI): domain Eukaryota; kingdom Metazoa; phylum Echinodermata; class Echinoidea; order Temnopleuroida; family Toxopneustidae; genus Lytechinus; species Lytechinus variegatus. The sequence continues at coordinate 27,514,874 of NC_054744.1, read as the reverse complement.
GGTGTAAGCCCTGTTATTGTCTCATCAAGATAAATGGCAAAGTCCTAACCATAGAACTTATGAGTATTCCCATTTAAGTTCTTTCTATAACTCCAAACCAATCTCTCTCCATTTCTCGAGAAGCCACCTCCGATCGAGAAAATGTAATTATTGGGGATTTCAACAGTCACAGCATTATCTGGGGGTATGGAGGAACAAACGAGATGGAGAACTTGTTGAGAACTGGTCAGATGCAAATCAGATTGCATCACCCAACAAAATGTGACAAAGTTGTGCTTGACCCTCTCCCGCACACTCAACATCAACCTATTGGGCTGAAGGTGAATGAAGCCATCACTTACGCACACTTCCCTTTCACAGATGTTTCACCCTGAAGAAAACACTCTGGAGCAGTTTGTCATAGATCCGGATAACTATCCACAGGATCTTCCAGCACTCCCTACTCATTACGACACATTTGGAAAGCTATTGAAGAAATCATCAGAGAAGAATATTCCACGAGGATGCTGTACAAACTATTCTCCGGGCTTGACGAATGATGAGGCTGCTGTACAGTAATATTTCAGGAGCTTTGAGAATGGCCCCTTTGGTGCCGATACACTTGAATCTGGGGGAAATTGACAACTGCCATTATGGATAATAAAAAAGAAAGTGACAGTAATTTAATAAATCAATGGACATGACTCACAACAGCAGAAAAGCCGGGGAAAACGATTCGGATCCTTGAAAAACGATTCAATATATACCCATAGTGACCACCGTTCAAGTGGCCCACTACGCTTCTTGTGTACAATCAAGGTAACCCTATTTATTGCCCACGAAGGGCCAACCTCCCTTAAATAAAAGTGCAGTGACAGTCTCCCAACTAAGAGTCATTTAAATTCACAAGACCATTCAGCCTGAACGTCTTGTCTGCTTGTGCTAGGCTATCAAAGGGAATAATTAAGAGCAACAAGGTACCTGGATTAGATGATGTCCTCTGTGAGCAGATCACCCTTCTTGGACCAATGGCTGCTGACATGTTAAACCACTTTTTGCATGAAGAAAAAAAAAAACAATGGCAAGAGGAAATTCAGGGTAGTTGCCAAAGTCGTGCCAGGCAAAGACCCAATCAGAGTTACAGAAAAATCTCTCTACTCTGTCACACATACAAGCCCTTTGAAAAGCTCCTGCTTAACCGCATTGTTCCCTTTGTGACTGAGTTCTTCATTCCAGTAGATTCAGGCCAGTAAAGTCCTTCACTTATCAAGTACTGAATCTGACTCGGTAAATCAGATGGTTTGAGGAAGGTCTGAAAACTAGAGCTGCCTTTGTTAACTTAACTGCAGCTTATGAAACAGTTAATCATGGGGTAGGCCTTCTTACGAGGAAAGTCATTGTGGTGACAAAGGAAGTCAAGTTGACAAGGCTAATTAAAAAAAAATGCTGAAACCGGTTGTGAATCTCAGTGGTTCCAACAGCAAATGGTGGAGGCAGAAAAAAAGGTCTCCCACAAAGAAGTGTCCTTGCCCAACTCCTCTTTAACATGTACACAGACGACCAAGTAATCCGTCTGTATGGTACCATAAAGAGTAGATGATCTTTACCTATTGTGTGGCACAGTCCCCCAGATATAGAGGTATCAGCACGGGTGGAAAAAAAGAGCAAAAAAGATGTCCTTCTTCCACTCTCTAACTATGAACCTGACACAAAGAGACTGGAATCAAGACAATTTCCTTCACTTGACTGAATCCCTTGATAGCTATGCACACAGTCAAAGGATCGCCCTAGGGACAAACCACCTCCAGTCTGTGACGCAAAAGCTTTCCATGTGAGCTACGAATCACGCCCCAGGTTCAAATGACAATTGGCCATCCTGGCTATGTCTCACATGGCTATGTCTTACATATGGTCTGGAACAAAAAGGTGCAAAGTCCTTAATATGCAGTTCGGGGCTACAGCAGAGATGCAGACACTATCTACGACTGAGGAGAGGATCAGACAGTGCATCACCTTTTGGTCTGCCCCCCCCCCCCCCCTCCTACCAGATCCGTGCTCTGCCAAAGATCTGGAGTCACTCAACCCAAAAGCCAGATCTTGCTTGAACCCTCTACTACAAAAGACTTGTGTCGTTACCCGAGAAGATGGGCACAGCGCAAATATTGCCCTTTAAAATCATTCAGTACACTATGACCAAATGAAAGCAAAGGTGTGCAGGAGTTTGTCTCTCCAATAGGTGGCTTTTTAAGGTGGTATGTAGATATTGGGTAAGATTGTTAGCATCGAATATCTTTGCTCTTTCACTGACAAATTGTAAATTTCCCCTTAAAACACTAACATTCAGAATATAGGCACCGTTTTCAGCAAAGTTTTAGCCTCACCATGGACCTAGGTCCATGGCCTAACCGACAACCCCATCAGGAACCAATTAAGTCCCTATCCCCTCCCCCATCCAACAACCCATGACCAAATAATCATTTTTTCCCCAAATGTCAGATTACCATGAATAGGTGTATTCTACCAGTCAGATAATTAATGACATACCTCTTAGCTCATTAAAGATGTCATGTCCTGATAATGGTACAAGATCTACATGTAGTTTTCCTGTGGAAAGAATCGAGTGCAGGGGCAAATGCAGTGGCAGTTCAAAGGTCTGGTAGGAGGGGTATGCCAAAAAAGTGTTGTATCCTGTGATCATCCTTACAGTTGCAGGAAGTTTCTTCAATCCTATTGTAGCCCCATAGGCGGTTCAACAAGATCAGGTAGGCCATTCTTCACTTGGACCTGGAGAGTAACGTACTAAGTTCATAGGTGAGATTGTGCATCACAGACTGAAGATTGTTAGACCAGTGGGTGACGCTTTTATGCAAGCAGAGTCATCAAGGGATTCTATTGAGCAGAGAAAACTGTGTCTAGATTTGAGTCTCGTTGCAGGCTCATGATTGACGAGTGGAAAAATATGTTCTTGATTGTTTTTTTTTTCTTTCATCTGTGCTGATGACTTCTCTTCTGACGTACGGTGGGGCAATAATACATAGTAGGTAAAGATTACCCCTTTTTTAGTCACAGGCAGTCAGTGATGGCTCTGCAAGCTCCATTCAAGATTTGGGGTCAATATTTAGCACCAAGGACTGCGTACTCAGCAGTGCAGAAGCATAAAGTCAGAGCTGTGGTACAGAGAGATTTGGCATCTATCAATTCCCCATATGTTTCCCAGCTTCTTCAGAATGATATTCCTTTGCTCCAAATTTTTCATTTGTTTTGGCAGCATGTTCTTTGTATGAAAAAAGAACGGTCTACAATGACGCCAAGGTAGGTTGGCTTGTTACCACCTGACCCTCAGTTTTTGATCTGCTCTCTGTTCTTAAGGTGGAATACACTAAGTTTGAGTCTTTCTGGATCGAAACAGAGATGATTTATAGCACAGTAAGGAGTTAAACTTGCCAGATCATCACTGAGTCCGTTTTGGCACACTGAGGAGTGATTATTACTTTAGAGATTATTGTTCAATTCAATGTTTTTCTACTCCATTCAAGTAGTGATACAAAATTATGGCTGTAATTTAAATGTTCCAGCCTTATCATTTGAACAAATCATCATTACAAATGCAGATGCATTTGTATTATTAGTATCAGCATGTTTTACCAATACTGTAGGGGTATCATCCCAATTTTCAGTTTCAGATATTTTGTCAGAAATATTTCTTATACCATGGATGTGTTTGAAGATTTACATTGATCTAAATCTCCATGGAACGAACAGTAGCGTTAGTTTAAGCCCAACAATCATGACAATAGAGGCATCTGCACCTGTTTTCTGAAGCTTTACCCATGTCAACGTCCTTTACATGTATGCATGTTGAGAGGAATCCTTGTCTATTCTTTCAGACATCTTTTTTTAAACTGAGTATTCAAGGCATCAGTTTTTGACCATCGCAGTCACTGACACTATCGCTGTAGCAGAAAATACCCGAAAGACAACATCAAAGATTACATAAGCTGATATGCCTCCTCTCTATATTCTGGGACTTTTGTTGTATGCCCCACCCTGGTTGTCTCTATTCAGCAGATGTGTGCAAACCTCATGACATATTACATGACACTTAGACATAGAAAACATCTCCCACTTTAGTAAGCCTTTCTATCCTTAATGGTTTTATTGTCCTTTTCTTGTCCTGATCGGAAAGGATAGCTCAGTCGATAGACATGATAGAGCGGGGGTTTCGGATTCCGGTGACCTGGATTTGATTCTCACTTGGTGTATTAGTGCTCTTTTTTAAGGCACATCCTCATTACACCCTCATTACCAGGTCTTGGAGAGGACATTAAGCCGTCGGTCCTCTGGTTGTTTGCTTACAAGCATTCATGCTTTCTTAGCAATCGGGTAAAAAACACCATATTAAGGCTTAAGATCCCAAGTTTTCATACTTTCATCCTTCTGATTTCTTGACAGTTATCAGATTGAAAGTGACATAATAAATTCCCTGTGATTAAACTTCTGACACCTATTAATAGTATTAAAGTTTCATTAGAAACTTGTCGAACTCACAGCTTTGGCATCTTTGGGCTACAACCTCAACACAGATACAACTTTGGAAGATGGATATGCATGGGTGATTAGGTACTATTTGACAAGAGAGATCCATTTGTTAACCATTCCATATTCACTCGAAGAAAGTAATCTACATGTAAATATGCAGCCAAAAGCCTTTGCCAATGACCTAATTGAGTACTAGTATAGGAGGGCCCTGAAATTGAAAAAAAAATATCTGTACAAGCCTTAGGTGGAGGCCCACTTTATGATCAAAGTTTTAATCAGGGACTGTGCCTAAATAGTAGTGTTGTCCATTTTATCATATCATCAATGCTATACCTACTGTAGCAAACTAAAAAAGAAAGAAAAATGCTATGTACCCAGCAACTATTTCAGTTTCAGTTTATGAATCATCCAAACCATATTATTCTATTTTTATCTGCAAAAACATTAAAAAAAAAAAATAAATTTTAAATACCATGCTCATGTTTAGAATAGGTAGACAAGCAATATACATACAAGGATAGATTTTTTTTTTAGAAATAAGAGAAATGAAGGGGTGTCCTTCAATTCACCATTGCCAGTATGCATGTAGGTATATTATTGTACAAATGGTACTGTACACTTAAAAGTTGATTATTTTCCCCCAAATTCGTTAGGGGGAAACATATCGTTGCTAAGGTAAATAGTGTTGCTAGGCAATGAAATTGTGTCAGTACATAATGGTAAAATCCGGAATATTTTTTGCCTATCGATAACAAACTATGACATGTTAATTCTCTCAATATTTTTACTCTAAGGCACAACTTCATCAACACATTTAGCCGAGATGAAGAGTGGTAACATAGCCGTTGCTAGGGAATATTGTTTCTGGGCAACACATTTGACTCCATGGAAGCTATAAAATAGACAGTTTGTTGAATGATTACTGAAAACGAGTTTGTAGACATCTATAATGATAATTGTTTCAGTATTATTGCTTATAATGGACTATTTTCCACAGATTTGTCCAGGGAAAAGAGTGTTAATATAGTCGTTGCTATGGAAAATAGTCGTTGCTAGGCAACAAATTGGTATCCATGGATAATGTGAAATGGTCATTTTGTTGCTGTGCTATTGAAGACAAGATAATTGATCAGGAATTATTCACTCAATCGACTTTCACCGCAAAAATAGTATAAAGTATGTGACTTGTACGTACATGTATATGTAACAATGTAGTCAAAATGAACAATAAAATGGCGATTTGTACGATGTGAAGGGGTGTGTCCGGTTGAGCATAGCAAATTAATTTGAGGTTTTCAATAGCTTAAATGGGGGTTTTCAGTTCTATATATTATTTTTAAATAATAATTTATGTAATTTGATTGGTGTAACTTACTTGGTTTAATTCAACCTAGTTAAAAAGTTAAAAGTTTGGTTTGAAATGGAAAAATAAGTGGTTAACTTAAGGAGCTAAATGGTTGCTAAGGAAAGTTATGTTGCTAGGCAACAATTTCTGAGAAAATGTTCATAAAATTCATATTAAGTTGTTTTTCAGTAATTCTTCTTACAATATATATTAGATCTATCCTTTGAAAATAAGAAAAAATATCTGATAATTTAAATTAATAAGTAAAAATTCAATATTCGTGATAAATATTCAATAAGTATCTAAAATGGGCGTGGCTTGTTCAAGGCTGGTTTCCATAGTGATGCTACACATTACGGCATTTTTAATGCCCAATTCCGGAAAATTCAGGAAATTTCCTTTAATTTGATGCATGATTTTGCTTTGATCCAGCCGGGGGGATTAAAGTCAAGAAATAAGGCACTTTTTGGCTTCTGGCCGCTCACCTACAAGCATGTATACGCTGATGAGATGCGTTGCGTAGCAACGGAATCATTATGTTATCACCATTACGTAATTTACGTCATAATCTAAAACGCTATGATCAAAAGACGTAATTTACGTCATAATGTGAAGCGCTATGATCAAAAGATATTTCATTATTATTTACACCCATTAAAATAATCAATGGTTAGTCCATTTCCATTTTATTCTTTATGATGTTCAAGCCTATTCAACTCCGGCTGAAATATGTCAATGAAACGTTTCTCTTTTATTTTACGTTCATTTTCATTGTCTGTTTTTAATTTGTAAAAAGGTATAACATGAAATTCTGGAGTTATTTCTTTTGCACATATTGATATGTGTTTACTTACATTTAGAATTTGATATTTTTTCTCTCTTATGTGTTGACGGTGGAGGGTCATTCTATTCCTCAAAATACCTCCTGTTTCTCCAATATATTGTTTTCCACATCCGTTGCAGGTCATGCAATAAATCAAATTCCGAGATGTGCATGAAAATAAATCTTTCAATTTGAATATGTTTTTATTATCATTGTTTTTAAATTCTAATTTATCCGTAGTAGGCATATATAGGCACGTTTTACATCGTTTATTATCACATTTATCGTCCCTCCTTATCCTGTATGCATACAGAAAGCACGTTCTATAGAAGAAAAAAATTCTAAGACAAACAAGGAAGAAGATTGATCAGTTGAATAATATTGTTTTCGTGTCTACATATAATCCGAATAATGGAGACTTTTCAAATTCTATTAAAACGGTCAATGTCCCTTTTGAACAATTATGCTAACCTTAAAAGGGTATTTGATAAAACTAATTATGTTGCAAGCAAAAGACAAGCTCCTAATTTGAAGAAAATTTTGACATAAGCATCGTTAGACAAATCACAAGGAGGGACGAAAAAATGTGATAATAAACGATGTAAAACGTGCCCATATATGCCTACTACGGATAAGTAGTAGATAG